>NC_040102.1:12743721-13368721 GCF_003369695.1 Bos indicus x Bos taurus | reverse complement strand
ACCCGCAGACCACCTCAAGCGATCCTCTGGTGAATATTTCATCATGAATAACACTGGGCAGAAGTCCTGGTTTCTTGAGGAACAATGCTTCCTGCATGGATGCATAAATTCTATTTCATCCACACTGAATCCACTGAACTTTAATGGGAAAAAAGTGCAATATAAAAGATGACTTTTTATTTTACACTTTTCAACTAGGCAAGTTCAATTTGATTTTTAAAAAAGGGCCATAGTGTTCAGTGATGTTAACCAACCATAGCTGGTGGCCTTATCTCTAATTCCTTGCCGTCCCACCTCCATAGCACACTCAAGTCAAGAATTCTTTTTGTTTTCTCCTTTTCAAGATCGGGGCCCTTTTAGTCCACAGAAGGGCTTCCCTGGTGGCTAAGTTGCTAAAGAATCCACCTGCAATGCCGGAGACACATGTTTGGGTCTCGGTCCAGAAGATCCTCTGCAGGAGGAAATGGCAACCCACTCTGGTATTTCTGCCTGGAGAATCCCATGGACAGAGGAGCCTGGTGGGCAACAGTCCATGGGGTCACAAACAGTTGGACACAACTGAATAACTAACCAGGCTAGTCCACAGAAGATAAATATTTGCAATTGGTCCTAAGGGTTTCTCTGGAAGAACATGATCTTTCCAACCCTTTCCCCATTTTCCAGGAATCCGATTTATATTTCTGCCTGCATTTTATTTAGCTTTTATTGTCACAGAAGGAAATGTCTATTAAGGAATTTGGATGCAAGAACCTCAGAGAGGAATGGTTGATAAATTGGTGTCTTTTTTTTTTTTTTTTTGCGGAATCTGGGAGAAAAGGTTTAAATACAACTAAGTTAATACTTATCTCTATTCTTAATGATTTACCAACAAGAGGATCTGAAAAAAGAAACTCTCTGGTCAATAATATCTCTCCCAGTGCACACTGGGGTGTTAGCTTACTGCCCTGATGTTTTTTCCCATGGTGAGTTACGATCATATGTCTAGATGACTCTTACAAAGATAGAGAGCCAAGATTCAAGGTGAGCTCATCTCTGAAGCAAGAAATGAAAGGGACATTTGTACTCAGTAGTTCAGGTTTATAAAAATGGGCAGGAGTTTGCTATAAATGCTTGAAAAAAGTATCAAGGTTACTTGTAACAATTTTGTGTACATCAATTCTGAAAGAGATTTTTAATGCTTTGCATTCCAGTGCTTGCTAATAATTTTTAAATTAATTTTGAATTGGAGTGTAGTTGCTTGACCATGTTGTGTTAGTTTTGCTGTAACAGCAAAGTGAATCAGCTGTGTGTTTACATAAATCCCCTCTTTTTTGGATTTCCTTCCCATTTAGGTTATCACAGAGCACTGAGTAGACTTCCTGGTGCTATACAGTAGGTTCTTATTAGTGATCTATGTTATACATAGTATTATTAGTGTATACAAGGAAGATCTGGGGCTGAACACTGAATTCCTTAAGACAGCATAAAGCAGCAAAGGTATTAAGGGGAACCCGGTCATTGGCTAATGATCTAACAGGATGTCTTTTTTAAGTGATGCAATATATTTTGAACAAATGTCAATTTCATTATTGAGACTTTTAAAATTCAGAGTCATTCTTTATAGCTTTAATATGTTCAGCCCCAGGTTTTTCTTCTTACTGAAGGTCAGTATATAACAACATTCACTCCCTCATTCACTCAGCAAATGCGTAAGGTCCCAGGTCCCAACACCCATGCCATTCAGGTTACGATGTTATAAAAAGTAACAAACAATGTGACATTTCCTTTCCTGTTGGAATGACATTATTTAAAAGATCGGAACTACTTACTACTAGCTTTTCTTCATAGAGGTTTCGAGGGTCACTCTTACCTATAATATGTTATTTTGACATATTTTGATAAATTTAGTTGCTGTGAAATGAGGGAGCTGACCCTGAGGATCTCTATTTATCTTTAAATGAGTAGATCTTGGCTGTATTAAAATTCAACCTAAATGGCTAAGATCCCACCTAGAAGTCAAAACATTAGTTTTCTAAATTGATAAGCAAAAGTTTATTCCTTATATTACTGAACTTATTTCATGTGAGATTGGTTTTTATGTTTGAACTCTGCCCACCAGAACTAGATTGAAATATTCAGGGAATGAGTATAAAGCAATAAAACTGACTTCCAGACGCCACACATCAAAAACCAATCCTCTTATTTCAGTTACACCATGGACAGAAAGGTCTTCAAATCACCTCTTTATAATTCTAATCAGTACAAATGGAAAGAAAGCAAACAGCATTCTTGATGTAAAGGTGATTGTTCTTTTGCTTCGCTCTGTATATCTAAGTTTGTTTCATCGCCTTCCTTTGTGCTAAAATTTTAACGATGGCAAATCTTCTTGTCACATACAGAATGGGAATTAAAGGTTTGAAATGTAATTAATCAAACATCATTTCAGTCTATTTTTGTTAGTGGAAATGGAGGCAAAAATTAAAACGTGCTTTTGCAAATTTACTTTTTAACATTGAAACACCATCTGACATTCTTGCCTCCACAGGCTCTTAAGGAAGTTACAGAGCATCTGATATTCAGAAAACAAGAGCAAGTAACCATGAAAGCATCACTTTAAGAGTAAGAGTGGCCCTTATTAAAGATTTGAAAATGTTTACAGGTGAAGAAACTGAGGAACGATCATCACGACCTAGGACAGCTTCCACCGCTGGTGTGCGTCAAGTTCCTTGTGTGTGGGGGGGTGGGGGAGAGGTGCTGTTTTCCTTTGCCATCACATTAAGTGCCCAGCACGGTACCATGAACTCAACGTGCTTTCACTATATCCCTGCTAATCACACGACTTCCAGATACATCAGGATCCAAGGGGAGGGTGAGGAGGGACGTGAGGATGCTGGGTCTGCTCCTGTCACCTTAGCCATTCAACATCAAGTCTGAGCATAAAAGGAGACATTCCGGGGAACCAAGTGGAGTGTGGGAGGAGCACGGGGGAACGCGCCATGAGGGAGACTTATGGGGGGTCAGGTGATGTCAGCAGGGAATGCAGGTAGAGGGAATCTTTGGGTGAGAAGTAGTGGGGAATATGCCTACCACCTTTTTAGGGCTGGGTGTTGGGTTTGACTCTTCATTGCTGTTGTTTAGTCACTAAGCCATGTCCGACTCTTTGTGACCCCTTTAACTTAACCTGATAGGCTCCTCTGTCCATGGGATTCTTCAGGCAAGAATACTGGAATGGGTTGCCATTTACTTCTCCAAGGCATCTTCCTGATCCAGGGATCGAACCTGCATCTCCTGCACTGGCAGGCTGATTCTTTACCACTGAGCCTCTTGGGAAGCCCCTTGATTCCTCAAACATCTACCAAAAAGCCAGGCCAGAAGTTCGTGACCAGAGTGTCACCTTAAAGCATGTTCAGCTGCCTTCCTGACGCCCCCTATGCATTTAGGAAAAGACCTGCCTTCCATGGGAAAGGGTGAGTCCTGGTGTTGGAGAGTGTTCAAGGACAGTCAGAGACAGCGACGAGGAGCCTCACCTTGGCCTTGTCCTCAGCTCACAGCACGTGGTTAAATTTCTCAGGCTCCCTTGATGGGGGCTTTATACCCACAATAGGCTTATACTGATGGGATTTCCTAAGTGTCATCCTGTTTGAATACAATATAATAGAACACAGTAATTAATAAGCGTGCTTTATTGACACGCTGTGGCTTGGGGTCTCTAGAACTCAGAATTCTTTGGGAGAGGCACGCGCTTCACGCGAGCACAGACTTGACATTTTTAATCAGCCCAAATGCACTGCCTGAGCACGCGAGGTGTCAACACGAGAAAGTGAAAATACTGTCTCGGCAGCTTCCAGTTCTCCGTGCTCTGATTAGGCATACACTGTCAGCTCCATTTGTACTTGATCCATAAAAAGAGTTGCATCGTGATATTCTCTTCAAATTCTGGCAAGCTTTATTGATGGCTTACATGTCTGAGTTCATTTGGCTTCTATTAAAAACTCAAATTTATTTTTCTGAAAGTGATGAATGACTTCACTTTGCAGGTGTAGTTTTTCATATTCCAAAATAATATTTCTAACCTTGGGAAAGATGTAGATTGAATATTCTTTGCTCACCATCCATAGATTTTCACTTTTAGGTTACACACTGAAAAACTATTAAGAACTTTAATAGGCCTTATGACATCTTACTGCACAGAATAATGTAAGGGTTCTGGTTATTCATATTTTACTGAACTAGACGGCGAAGCAAAATTTTAGGATTTTAAAAACATCAGACTGTACTGATGGTGACTGCAAAAATGAATTGGTAACTTCTGATGCACAATGATAAGCTGAAGTTTTTATTACCATTGAGGAAAATAATCACGATACAGAAGGAACCTGCTACTAAACTGCATCCTGCTTTGCAAAGGTATCCTATGGTCCCATGGGGGTCAGAATATGCCTGTCTTGGCAAAGACCGAGTACCACGTCTAGAGAAGTGGATGAAAACTAATCTTCTTCTCTGAAGAACAGATACTATTTAAACTTAATCAGATGTCCCAACCCTCTTTTACTCTCCCAGTCATCAGATAGTATGCCTGTAACTGCCTAAAATCCTTCAAGACAACACATAATCTGGGGTATATACTATTCTTGTATTTATACTCAAAGTTAAGGGCATCATGCCTGTAGCAAGTTACAAGGAAGAGACGTCAGAAGTCTTCTAAAACAGATGCACAGTCTTTTACTTATTACAGACCTTTTTATTGTTACAGCTGTACCATCATTATATTTCAAAACAATTACTTATGCTCTGTTTGTTTGAACAATGAAAGGATAGTCACTATGGCCTTGTAATAGTATCTTCCTGGAGAAATCTTATTCTTGATCAACCTTAGGACTTTAAGTACATTTCACTTGACTGAACTGCCATCTTTGCCAAACTCTATTGAATGATAGGAATATTGAACAGCCTAGCTTTGGAAATGCTTGGGCTGACACTTCAGTCCTATTTTAGACACAAAATATGTAAGTGACCAAAGAAAGAATCTAAAAATATTTTGAAATAATTAAACTGTGAACAAAGATGTCTAAGAGAAAAAAACCCAGCTTTGGTACCTAAACACATTTCCATCATAGTTTTATCTTTCCTTTCATTCTCCAGTTGACTTTGTCAGAGAAAAGACTAAAAAAAATCCTTCCACTGAAGAAGAAGTTATATCTTAAATAAGTTTTACTCTTTGAAACGATATTCAAGTATTATATAGAGTATGTGCTCAGTCGTGTTCGACTCTTTGCAACCCTGTGGACACCAGGCTCCTCCGTCCATGGGATTTTCTAGGCAAGAGTACTGGAGTGGGTTGCCATTTCCTTCTCCAGGGAATCTTCTCAATCCAGGGATTGAACCCAGGTCTCCCGCATTGTAGACAGACGCTTTACCGTCTGAGCCACCAGGGAAGTCAAGTATTATATAGTTTACAACATTTGAGCTGTCTGATGAAACACTCACTCGGCCTATCAAAACTTATCGATGTGATTTCTCTGCTACTTCTTTTTTCACATCATAATTATGGGATAAGAAAATCCTAGCAAACAGCAAGTTTTACCCACATAAAAATTCTGATGAAAACCAAAACCAAACCCTCATGCCCCGCACCCCACCTCCACCCGAAGAGGTGAAGTATATTAAATTTTCTTCTAAGCTCACTGGAAAATTCCCATTATGTCCACTGTGGTTTATTTTGGGCCATGGATGTGCACATGTCTGTTTTTATGGCTGGTTATGTCTATGTTGGCCCAGAAAGCAGACTACTGAACTAACGTCAGTGTGGAAGCACAGTGCTTTGCAGAGCTGCTCCAACTCTGATTTTACTGGAACAGCAGCCAGTTATAAGGCTAGGAGGCATGTGGAGCAGCTGCAAGGAAACACTGTATGCTGACAGGGCACACATTTCTGTAAGATGGTATTTTGCCCAGTAACAATGAAAATAAAGGTCTTTCCCCCTATAGTTTTTCATGAAATGTTCAAGAATAGCAAAGGAAAGGATTCCTGTGTCTTTTTATTTCAATAAAATGAGTGAAGGGAGCAGCTACTAAGTTCAGAGCTAGAGACTGGCCCATCACCTGAACCAAGGGCAGTCCTGGAACTGCCCTTGACGGAAGGTAGGAAATGCTAACAGGTATATGAGAACCAGGCTTCCACACCATTACATGGTTCCGGGGCCTCTTTGGTTTATGACCTCTGACATTTGTCTTTGTTAATCAATGTCTGTAAACCTTGTTTAGCACAGATAAGAAGAGCTTTAGTGTAAATCAAAAGGATATATAGGCCCCTAGGTTCTTAGCAGCACTATTCACAAAAATCAAGATATGGTAACAACCTCATGTCCACTGACTGATGAATGGATAAAGAAGATGTAACATGTATATACAGTGGAATACTACACAGCCATAAAAAGAATGAAACAATGCCATTGCAACTGGGATGGACCTAGAGATGATCATACTAAGTGAAGTAAGTCAGAAAGAGAAAGACAAACACCATATGATATCACTTCATATGTGGAATCTGAAATAGGACACAAATGAACTTATCTTGAAACAGACTCACAGACTGGGGATAGGATGGACTATGAGTCTGGGGTTAGCAGATACACACTATTATACAGAGAACAGATAAACAAAGGTTCTGCTGTATAGCACAGGGTACTACACTCAATATCCTGTGATAAACCATAACGGAAAAGAATATGAAAAAGAACATATATATATATATATATATATATATATATGCGTAACTGAACCATTTTGCTATATAGCAGAAATTAACACAACACTGTCGGAGAAAGCGATGGCACCCCACTCCAGTACTCTCGCCTGCAAAATCCCATGGACGGAGGAACCTGGTAGGCTGCAGCCCATGAAGTCCCGAAGAGTCGGACACAACTGAGTGACTTCCCTTTCACTTTTCACTTTCATGCACTGGAGAAGGAAATGGCAGCCCACTCCAGTGTTCTTGCCTGGAGAATCCCAGGGACGGGGGACCCTGGTGGGCTGCCATCTATGGGGTCACACAGAGTTGGACACGACTGAAGTGACTTAGCAGCAGCAGCAGCAGCAGCAACACAACACTGTAACTCAACTATACTTCAAGAAAAGAAAGGAAAATAGGAAGAGGTGTAGTGAAGTTGTTGGTAAATAGATAAAGGAAGGTCTCTAAGTGGGAAGAGTGGAAATGGAGTATGCCATCCAGTTCCCATTCACTCCCTTATCTCTTCCTTAATATATTCTCATCTCCATTTGGAACTATAAAAGATCAGGAAATGGATAAAGAATAAACAACATTAAGAAAAGGTTAATCCCCAAATATCAGAGAAACCAACTCTGCTATGCTTGTCACTGAAGGAGGTCTTGAGGTCTGTGGTCATTTATAAAAGACAAGTGCAAGAGAAATTCATATTATATAGTAAAAAAGTGTGTGACTCAGTGTCTCACTTAATATTCTTACTCATCTGTGGTCCTGAAAAGAAATGGAAAACCATTTTGATAAAACAGATGTTAAATGGTCTCAGTGGAAAATGATTGAAGGCTTGTACCATGTAATTATTATAAAATACCACACATCTGGTACAAAGTTTGGCCTTAAATCAAAAGTCATTTAGGACAAAATGAGCAAGGAGACTTCCGGCCTCTTGAAAAGTCTGAGCTTGGTGTTTATAGCATGATTTCAATTTAAAATTCTCTTTACTGAATATTATTTATTTCTTGACTGTACAGCAAGTTTCTCCAAACCACCAACCAAATAATTAGGACATTAAAAGTGAACTACGAGCTACTCTTTCAAAGAAAATATGGTAATGTAAAATTACACAAAGCAGTCTGGTTCCATGGGTGGGGGGGAATGAAAGAATGTAGAGCATTTACAAATGACCTTTTCATTCATGAAAAGTTAAGGTCTCAAAGGAATGTTGGAATAACTCGCATATGAGTTTATCACTAATCCATCATCAGGGAAAAAACTCTAAGCTGAGAGAGGACCCCGCTAATGTATTCTGAGTCCACTGGAGCAGAAGCAGGAATGTTCTGGCTGTAATTTTTCTCTCCATCGCTACAGCCATCTGCCCGTCATGGGTCACATTCACTACGTACCATCAGCAGAGAGCTGCTCCGCATTTATATTTATCAAAAGTCAAATCTTGAAGCTGGCAATGCCTTGCTTTCTGTCTACCTTGAAAGTGCAATGTGAGTCCTAAATTAATCTGATAAATAGAAATAACAGGATATTATCGTATAACCCCTTCTGAGTCAACAACTCTCAGAGGGAGCTGTGGCTTTATGGAAGAAAAAGGAAAAACTTTCAGTAATGAAATAATGCTAGGAAGAATGAATCTGAAGATGCTTGGAGCTCCCTTAATTAGAAAAACAGCTCCCTTAAAAAATGTTTGTATTGTGAATTTTTCTAAGATTCATTTCAAATACATGATTTTGCTATTTATTATACTTTGTTAGACTGCTAAATTGTTACAAGTTTATCCATCTTCTGAATTTTATTTTTCTCATCCACAAAGATGTTATATTTTAAAAATAACTTTAATGTTATATGTAATATGCTAGCTTTACAATATCAACAGTACTTGGAAATAAATGAAATGTGCCTTATTTAGCCAACATACAGTGTTTTATCGATATACAAACAGAAAAATGTCATGTAATGAGATGATTAAGAAAAACATGAGCTTTGTGTCTTAAAGGTTATCCATTTTAGGTTACAGTAATTGATCCCAGTCACTTCAAATGTTTAAAACATTCCAAACCCTCAGCCAAATGTTGAAGAAATAACTCTGCCAGAATTTCAGTAGAGAAAATTTTAGAAGGCTGTTCAAATCCAAAGAAAAGGAAAAATATATATTATTGCTGAAAGTTGTACGTGTGTTCTGCTTTCCAATGAAAACCATAGCCAAATAAGCTTTCATTAAATTGGAACAAGATGACAAATACGAAAACTGAAATGCATACAGTAAATTGAAACATTAAACATTACATAAGGTCTCTAATGTGTAACAAAAAAAATTTCGAGACAGAAAATAAAAGAAAATAATTTCAATATCTTAACAGCTGTCTCCTCTTTCCCCCAAGACACACAAGTAAAATAGGTAATGCCCTTTGAAATCAAACTTCGGTTTTTAAAACAGCAAAGAAGGAACGCTGGTTAATTCAGACATTTTGCTACCAAGATGTTACTCATGGAGGAATATTTACAGTAGCTGCAAACACAGACTATCTGCAGACCCTTCTACCGCAGTCAGGTGAAGTGACAGGCTGTCAGAGACTCACTCGCCATAAACTTCACCTTCACGACAATAACACGTTGTATATAAAACTGCAAACTGGCAGGCGAGCCATGATCTTATTGCAGAGCAGTTTGGGGTGCATTTTCCATCTTCTATGAAGGTTATAACAAAAACTGAACAAGTAGTGCATTTTACAGCTCAAATGGGCCATGGTGTAATACAGAGATTGCGGGGGGAAAACTTGTTTTGTCATAGTCTGTAGGAGCAAGCAGATCTGCCAATTTTTCTTCTGACCAGGTAGTTGAAATATCACCAATCGCTGATGCCAAGAAAATGCATAGCTAATCTTCACATGCAAAAATATATCCTTGTGAGCAAATTGTACCAGTTATGGGAGCACCCCGCTGACTGTCACGGGAAAATGCTAATTCTAAGGGAACCACTGCTAACAGCTTCTGCCCCGTTGCTTTCATGCTCAGGAAATGCTTAATGTGTTGAGAATTCAGTTAGGAGGTTCTCCGAGGAAACAAAGTCCTGACTACTTTAAAGACAGAAAACAAAACAAAACAAAACAAAAAAACCCCCACCAGCTTAAGTATTCTGAAATGGTGTCTCCACCCTTTCCCATTCAAAATATTTTACCCAAAACATTTATTCATATAACTCGCATTTTAACCAGGTTGTGAATTTGGTGTTTTAGGTCTACTCATTCCTTTTAGGTAGGCTTCCCTGGTGGCTCAGCTGGTAAAGAATCCACCTGCAATGCGGGAGACCTAGGTTTGATCCCTGGGTTGGGAAGATGCCCTGGAAAAGGGTAAGGCTACCCACTCCAGTATTCTGGCCTGGAGAATCCCAAGGACTGTATAATCCTTGGGGTTGCAAACAGTCAGACACGAGTGAGCGACTTTCACTAGCTATTACAAGTTGAACGCAATGTTCTATAAACTTATTAGTCCATGCATGCGAACTCTGAGATCTGAGGTCTTCCTAAAGTACGCCAGCCTGCAAGGGCCTGTTTTTTCCTATCAGAAAACCAAGTCCAAGGCTGTGCATGGTGTGAACATAAGCGCATGCGTGCTCAGTCGTGTCCAGTCTCTGTGACCCCATGGACTGTAGCCTGCCAGGCTCCTCTGTCCATAGGATTCTCCAGACAAGAATACTGAAGTGGAGTGGGTTGCCATTCAGATTCTTTACCACTGAGCCACCTCGGAAGCCCCCGTAAACATAAGTAGGCAATCAATTAATGCTAGATGATGCTAAGGGAACTGAACTGAAGTGTGGGCAACTCTCCATTTTAACTCCCAGACGAGAAACCAAGTCTTCGGACTTTGTATAAGACCCAAGGTGTTGCCATGTCCTGAGAAGAACTTCCTGATGCTAATATAATGATGTTTTCCTACCCTAAAGAAAGCAAGCCAGCTCTCCCCATAGATGTATCAGTTATTAGCTAAATACAAACTGAAAATGTAACATCCTACCTCTGCTCCAACTTTCCATGGCTTTGATAACCACATTTCAGGTCCCCACCAACCAAGTATTCAGACTTTATTAACTCCTCTTTGCATGTGCTTCACTACCAGAAGTTTAGGACAGTGAGACGTAACTGTGTATAAGACAAATTTCACTTTCCTTCGCTCCTTCCCCTCTCACAGTCAGTCAAGTTTAAGTCACCTAATACTAACTGGGTAGGTAGTCAACAACCACTAAATTTCTATTATGCCCGGAATATATGATAGCACCACTGAGAGAGAGGAATACAAAGGTCACGTCAGGTCATGTCAATAACCCAGGAGAGGTGTGTGTTTGAGACTCCTTACCCCTATCTCTGCCTTCCTCCTCTCCAGAACAATGAGCATTTGACCCAGAGCCTATTACCTGTCCAAGATTTAGAATCAATCTCACTGTTAGCAAAAAACAAAAACCAACACCCCCTCGCCAGCCTCAATGTACTCTAGTCTCATACTTAGAGGATTCAGGGACAAGTGACCCCAATGCCATGCCAACCTTGTGTTTCACTTTATGGTACAGGTGGATCTTGTTTTATTGCACTTCACTTTATTGCATTTTTCATAAATGGAAGGTTTGTGGCAACCCTGCATGGAGCAACTCTATTGGTGCCATTTTCCCGACAGCATTAGCTTACTGCATCTCTCTGTCACATTGTGATAATTCTCGCAATGTTTCAAACTTTTTCATTATTATATTTGTTATGGTGATCTGTGATCAGTGACCTTTGATGTTACAATTGTCGTAGTTTGGGCATTTTCAGTAATACTGTATTTTTAAATTAAGGTATGTACATTTTTTTTAGACATAAAGCTATATACTACACACTTAATAGACTACAGTGTAGTAGAAACGTAACTTTTATAAGCAGGGCACCCAAAGCCAGTGCTCTGGGACAACCTGGAGGGGTGGGGTGGGAGGGAGGTTGGAAGGAGGTTCAGGATGGAGGGGACACATGCATACCTATGGCCGATTCATATTGATGTATGGCAAAACCCATCACAATGTTTTATAGTAATTATCCTCCAATTAAAATAAATAAAATCTTAATATAAGTACTATGAAAAAAAAATTCGGCTGACTTGCTTCATCGCCATACTCGTTTTATGTAGTGGTCTTGGAACTGAACCCATAATATCTTCGAGGTCTGCCTGTAAATGGGCTTGCACCTTGCTCCTGAGACAAAGGTCCTTGCAATCGGAATCACTATAGATAGAGAAATAGAAATCAGATTTCTGTTTTCACAGACTGTCCATTGCTTTAGTTTCTCCAGGACTAAAAGTCCTCCTCCACTATTGAATCTCACGCTTCCTAAAGCCTGGACCCATGGGTAACCAGACATAAGCACCTGAATGAAATCCCAGGTGGGCCTGGTGTGCAGTTCCACCTGATAATTACTAACCTGCAGAGGAAGTAGAGTACGAGCCTGCAACAATGGTTCTCAAAGAGTGGTTCTCAGGGGAGCAGCAGCCAGTGCTCCAGCCCCAGCTTAGACCTACTGAATTGAGGCTGGGCAGCGAGGGTGGGGGTGCACACAGCCTTAACATCCCTCCAGGGGCTTCACAAGCTCACTGAAGTTTGAGAACATTGTTTAGGGAAAGATTTTGCCAGTGTTTGATCTCTAGCCTCAACACTTGCTACTATATTACCTTGGGCAAGCACTCTTCTAAAATCTTTCTGTAGCCTTGGGTAAGTCATCTAAGAAGAGGAGATAAAATATACATCTTAGGGTTAGAACAAGTGCTTCATGTGGTCCCCGGGACACAGTGGGCACTCAACTGTGCCGTCCACTCCTAGACTCTCTGCTCATTAACTTGTTCTGCTCGCCCCTCATCACCTCTTCTTTAAAAATTTTAATGTCAAAACGACTTGCTGTCTGTCTTCACAGTCTGCTCATGTTTTTCTCTCAGATTGAGTCAGGGTCTCAGTGGGGTCCCACTTCCAGTCCAGATCCATCTAGGTTTTCCTGTTCCTTACATAGTTAACTGTCTTTAATTCCTAACACACAATGAATGATGTGTACAGTCGTATCTGACTTTACATGTGATTTCAGGATTCTTTTATTACTCATCTCAAGGGTTTTCATTTCTATATTGACTTGAAGGATTTACTTCATTTATAAAATCCAACTTAAAGCAGGTTGGATCCAAAAGAAGTCATTGTTGTTTAGTTGCTAAGTCGTGTCCGACTCTTTGCAACCCTGTGGACTACGGCCCACCAGGCTCCTCTGTCCGTGGGATTTCCCAGGCAGGAATACTGGAGTGGGTTGCCATTTCCTCCTCCAGGGGATCTTACTGACCCAAGTATTGAATCTGCATCTCCTGCCTTCGCAGGAGGGTTCTTTACTGCTGAGACATAGACAAATATAAAATCTTTCTGTTAAAAAATCTAAATGAAGGATTTTTGTAGCAAATCCATAATCAATCTGAAACTATTTATGTTAACTAAAAACTGCATAGTAATTATGGTGATCCCTAATTTTGCTGGCTTACCTGGTGTCAGCCACTGTTATTTTATTTTAGAATCACAGCTAACCTGTGAAATAGATATTGTTAGTCCCATTTAAGGGGTAAGGAAACAGGGGCACAGAGGATATTAATAAGCAGATGAAAGTCTCATGGCCATAAGTGGCAGAGATAGAATTCAAACTCAGGGTTGTCTGACTCTAAAGACTGTATACTTTTACTGCTTCTAAAAGAAGGCCTAATCAGAACAGTGAAATTTCACTTTGACCCTCATGCTCCACAAAGATGTGGATAAATTGGATGGGAGCCAGAGATAAATCCAGGTGATGAAAGGCATAGAATGAATGAGTTATGAGAAAATGAGAAAAATTCCAAATGTGCTTAGGTTGAAGAAAAAAGTGAAATATGACATAACTGTTTATGGAGCAATATGGAATTATTATAATGGCTTAAAATAGCATAATCCAAGGAGAGAGAAATGAGCTAGTTCTATGGAAAGAAAATTTTAGGCAAAATCTTTCCTAACCACTCCAAAACAATTTTACCCTGAAGAACTTCTGGGTTTTAGTAACTTCAGAAAGGAGTAAAAAATTATCACCTGGGGGCATTTCAGACAATCTGGACAAATGTGAAATAAAATAATTCTGCACAGGCAGAGAGAAAGTGAATGACCTCTTGGTTCTTGTCAAACTTTAATTTTTATGTTTTATAAATAAAACATTTTATTGTTAAAATGTATATGCATTTATTCTTTAAGCTTTTTGGGTCTCCTGGCTAAGCAACACATTTTGAAACTTTACTATTTTCATTTCCCTTTTAAATGGGTTTAGTAAGTAAGCAATGCCTGTAATGCATAAAGAAAACAACAAACTAAATATCCAAGCATACTATTTCAGACTAAACAGAGGTTTGACTATTCTTGGTCTAATTAGACTTATTAGACAGTGCATTGATTTAGTACTTCTATTCTGCATATTTAGCCATGAGGGCGATTTTTATTTTTTAATCCTCTTTAATTAATACTCCCCCCACAGGATTATGAATCTTTTAAATTTTACTTTTCTTTTTGTGGTAATGAACATTGGTTGTGATAATGGGTTGCAAGTTTCTAGCCAAATCTGCTAACAGGTTAATTTTCTGAAAGAAAACCAGACTGTATAGAAAGCTCAGTGTTATTCTTAAGATGCTTAGGATATCCATTTGTTTCAGAAATGTCATATCAGGGACAAATCAATGTGTTAAAAGTGTCTGATAATATTGTTGAGGGATTAATCTCACAGACTAGATCATCAGCACGATTATCTTTGGCATTCTGTGTGCACCCAGTTCCATTTTAAGCATGAAAAACCTTCTAATGCCAAACTATGAGAGCCTGTGTATTGAATGATCTGCCACCATTCAATATTTAATCCTGCAATTGAAGCCACTAAAGGGATATAGAAAAGTAACAAGATGAATGAATCGTGACCTCAAACTTGCAAAAAGACAACCCAAACAATTTATCTTTCTGGCCTGTATGGCATTTTTTTTTTTAATCCAATATTCCTATCACTTCTCCTCAGTCTGGAAATTGTAGATTGATCAATGCCACATTAGCAAATACTTGAAATGAGAGCTGGGAATTTAAGCAATCTGTTATTTATGCTTTAAGAATATTCTGGTTCAATTTAGTTTATCTAAAGTCTAAAATCAAGAACTTGTGATTGCAAATCAATTTAATTCTCTAGACTACATTTTCAAGCAACTGTGGGAAGGATGACAGAAAATAATCCAGTGTCTATGAAAAATGAAAGAGATAAATGATGAAAACAGAAAACGTAGAACTTCACGCCTCAGAGCTCACATAGAATTCTTTGAAATTATACAGCTCTCAAATACAATAAAATTGGACTTCAGTTATTAAGAGAATAAATTCCACCCCAATTCATTGGTTCATTGATCATTACCACATCACTTTGGCATGTGATCTTATGTTTTTCCCAAGCTAAGTGGAGTCAACTTGATGTATATGTGGTCAGTGCTCAAGTTTTCCCTGGTGGCTCAGTGGTAAAGAATCTGCCTGTTAATGTAGGAGATGTAGGAGACATGGGTTCTATCCGTGGGTTGGGAAGATTCCCTGAAGAAGGAATTGGCAACCCATTCCAGCATTCTTGCCTGGAAAACCCCATGGAAAGAGGAGCCCAGTCTACAGTCCATGGGGTCACAGAGTCAGACAGGACTTAGTGACTGAACAACAACAATTTCTTCTATACATACATACGTTTCAATTGTACAAGAATAATTTTGTTTTTATACTCAAGTGGTGGAAGGAAGTAGAGACAGGATAGATAAATGTACTCTTCTCTGCTGCTAATAAAGTTCAGTTCAGTTCAGTGACTCAGTTGTGTCTGCCTCTTTTCGACCTCATGGACTGCAGCAAGCCAGGCTCCCTGTCCATCACCAACTCTCAGAGCTTGCTCAAACTCATGTTCATCGAGTTGGTGATGCCATCTAACCATCTTATCCTCTGTTGTCCCCTTCTCCTCCTGCTAATAAAACCTCCCTGTAATAAAAAAGCACACTCATGGGGTGGGAGGTGGGAGCAAGGTTCAAGAGGGAGGGGACATATGCATACTTATGGCTGATTCATGTTAATGTCTGGCAGAAACCAACACAATATTGGAAAGCAATTATCTTCCAATTGAAAATAGATTAATTAATTTAAAAAAGCATACTCAGATTTCTTTATCAGAGAAACAAATATAAATTAGACAGCAGGAGAAACCAATGAGTTGTTTCATAAGAAGTTACAGGTCAAGCATGGCTCTTGGAGAGATCCTGGGTGTACTGGCGACTTTCCTAAGTAACTACACTGCAGGTTTTCAAATAGCCCAAGGGGTATTTATTTTATTCTACTAGCTAAATTTTGTTTTGAATCACTATGTGCTATCTACAAAAGGTTCTCCCCTGGGTTTGCAGCAAAAAAAAAAAAAAACTGTAAATATTCTCTGCCCTATCGTGTGGTTTCTGGTCAGTGAATAAGAATTCTAAATGACTGTTGTGTCATAGTATCAAGCTGGCCACCTTTCAGTTGGTATCTATTAAAGCCAATGGTTTTGAGATATGGAAGGAAATTGTTAATGCATATGAGAAGTATCATTATTATTATGAACATGCCAACGATCCTCTGTGATAAAGTGCCATTGACTTCCTGCCAACTCTCATGGATTGGTGACATTTTGTTAACCAGTCTACTGAAAAAAATCTATAGCAGGATATTAGATGGTATTTAAAAATAATATTAAACAAGGGCTCAAGTGAAAGGAATCCTGTATCTTAAAAAATGATAACTGCAAAGTCCATTAGCTATGTTTATCAATGTCTACACTGTATAATTTAATTATTGTGTTTATTATGAAATTGTGAAATAAGATAAAAAAGTATCTTCTGGGCAGTGTACATATGTTAAATAAATTAGACTTTTATGATGATCGTGTCTATATTTTGATTATATAATATTTGCATACATTCCTAACCACCTCATTTTCTTTAACTCCAGTTTTCTATGCTATTATTTTCTTGTATTAATTTCTTGTTTTTCATTTTACTTTTATGTATGTCTAAAGATGCTTATATTTATGGCTTGTGAATAGAGGCAGGACCATTCATAGCATTTTGCTTCTTTGTTTTTAAAATAGTATTAATCCATCAAGTTTTTACTGAAGCACTAGAACTCTCTTAGATGACAGGTAATATTGAAGTAAACACTCTCTTTCCTAATGACTTGTCAACAAGTGCAGGAAAATAAGTAGCAACAGGATTCAGATGTAAGGACTTAAGTATAGTAACGTGTCGCTTAAAAAGACATTTCCTGTTAGTTATTTTTAATGATGAGCTGTGTAGAGATGGTGATGGAAATGGATCTCATTAAGAGGAAAAATACTTGGATGGTATCTTTTATCCCACAAAGACAAACTGCCATTTATTATTCTTTACTGTCTCTTTCCCCATCGGACCTTTAACTTCAGGCTACACAGATTTGTGTCTCATCAAATCCCTAAATCTCATCAATCCCTAAAATAAATACCCATCCTTATTTAGTTCCTCTCCTTTTGATTTTGTACCCCTAGATAGCTCTTCTCATTTACTATTAAACTTCATTTAAAAATAGCCAAGACAGCTTGTTCTGGCTTCTCACTGCTTCCTTGCTTACCTCCTGCATTTGGAAGGCCCACTTGCTCAAGAAATTAACGTCTCTCTTAATTGGTGTAATGACATGCTCTCTCTAGTCTGTCCCTGTTTCTCCGCTCTTCCTCACTTGTCTTGTCTGTTTCCACTCCCATCTCCACATGTAGGTCTCCCTCTAGAGTTGATGGCTTTCTCCTCTGTCTCCTTCTCTAGCCTCGCTGTACTCCCCACAGAGCGATAACTCATGGCTTCGTGTCTTCATCTACCCCCGCAGGTCTGCATTTCCCATCCCCACCTCTGTGCTGAGTACCAGCTCTTCTTCCCCCCCAGAAATGCTGGTTATGGATGAGTGGCTTGACCATGTAGCCAAACACATATTTCCAGAGACATGTAATTAAATCTATGAAAGTTACACTAGGGTGTGAGCATACCATTTATTTCATCTCATGGAAATGATCTCAAGTTGGGTGGTACAGTGAAAGATAGTGATTGCATCAACATTTACTGCTTCACAGTTAAAGCTGTTTCACAGATTTCAGTTTTTCCCTCTCCCCAGTGATACCAGACGTGTTAATGCCTCTTATTAATTACCACAACTCTGTATGGGAGAGCAGGTGGCCATGATGACGACAGAGAACAACCTTGAGGAAGAATTACCCTTAACTATTGAAATCCCAGAGCCCTTTTGCTGAAAATGTGATTTTTTAGAAACTTGAGCTGGAAGAACATAATAGTGAAATAGTCATTCAATTTGGTATATCAGTAACTTGAGAATACTTGTGGTTGAATTATGAGTGAAGTGAACGAAAAAGCAGGGAGAAATGCTAGTCAGATCCTAGTCTCTGGAGCATCTGTTTTAAAATTAAGGGACAAAATGTTTAAGCAATGTATTCAACTTATGCCTGAAACTGCTTTAAACTAAATAGTATGCCATTTATTCCCAGTTCATTTCAAAAGTTAGTTTTTATTCAATTTTGCAGAGGAAGAAGCCAATTATAAAAAAGGATAAGTTCAGAAACATAGAGGACATTCCTACTGCATTAGCCAACAAACATTTATTAGGTGCCAAATGTATGCAGAATGGTTTCTTTAATGTGGAGAGTTTCCTATTCATTAATCCCTATAATTTATAAACAGAGTAAGTGGGGAATACAGTACATTAGAATGGACCTCTAAATAAAAGATGCTATAAGCTAAATAATCATTAAAGCCAATATATTTATTGAATCTGCTCAGTTACAGAAAATGAATGCTGCTTTTTAATTGTGCATCAGTCTGAGTAGTGAGAAAACACGGCTGCACCATCATTCCTAACAGCTCTGCGGCTATGTTATCATGATGCCCTCCCGAGGGCAGAAACTAGTGTCTTGTTTGACTGTAACTACAGGCCATGACAGTGGGCATTCAACAACCATCTGATGAGAAAAATGTATGAGCAGAGCAAGTCCTATTGGAATTGTTAGGACATCTGAATTTGATTTTAACTTCTGAGATTTAACAGATGTGCAACTTTGTACAAGTTAATTAACTTCTCCAGGACTTGGTTCCTAATCTATAGAGGAGGACTCTCCCCTTCCTTACTCACAGGCGTGGTCACAACTTCATGGGATGGTCAGATTATATACATGAAAATCTCTGAAAATGGAGGAACAGCTCAGAGAGGCAGATATGATTTTTATTATTAGTTTAACATGAAAGTCTCTCAGATGCTGAAGAATTCGCCTGCAATGCAGGAGACCTGGGTTCAATCCCTAGGTTGGGAGGATCCCTTGGAGAAGGGAATGGCAACCTACTCCAGTATTTTTGCCTGGAGAATCCCATGGATAGAGGAGCCTGGTAGGCTGCAGTCCATGGAGTCACAAAGAGTCAGGCATGACTAAGCGACTAACACTGTCGCTTTTAACACTAACGTCTCTAAAAGTTATTTATTTTGACAGAGGTTGAGATGGTTGGATGGCATCACTGACCAATGGACATGAGTTTGAGCCCACTCTGGGAAATAGCAAAGGGCAGGGAAGCCTGGAGTACTGCAGTCCACGGGGTCTCAATGAGTTGGACACAACTGAGCGACTGAATAACAACATAAGTTGTTACTAAAGTAAGTTTCACAAGCATTGGCAGAGCATCAGATCAGATCATGCAATCAGAAAAGGGACAAGAAACATGGGAAAGGATTAGGGCACAGAATTAAAAACTATTCTCCAAAACTGTATTCAGTGGATAAGTGTCTACCACAGGCAGGATACTGCACTGGGCTGGACAGGAATTACCAAGATGATATGGCCACAGAGACCGTGGCCTTTTGACCCAGAGTACTGGGCAAAAGCTAACAGTCATCCTCATGTAAAGTAGGATCTGCAAGTGTTGTAAACAAGTCAAAGAAGGCCAAGGTGAGAGCCATTTTGAAGAGGATCAATAAAAGTGACTGGTAACAAAGCCATTTTTGAGAGCAGCTATAAACATGGACAGCTGTAAGAATTCTGTAAGAACCTATATGGGAAAAGAACCTGAAAAACAGTATGTGTGGTATAAAACTGAATCACTTAGCCATACACCTGAAATTAACACAACATGGCAAATCAACTGTACTCTAATATAAAATAAATAAATAAAATTAATAAAACAAAACATGGCCAAGGTTCTGAAGAAGTAGAGGCGTGGGGACAGCAGGGTGCTTTGGGCTGAGAGGATCCCACAAGGAAAGGCACACAGCTGAGATGGCATAATGTCGCTGGCGCATCCAGACAATTCAGGAATGCCTCAAAACACGCTGCGGCCACATTTCACTGTCATTACACTGCTGACTCTCTCACGGATCAGGGTACTTTGTCGGCAACCTCAGCCCCGACGTGACAGTCCCACTTCCCAGAGCTGGTTGTTTTCTGCCGCCGTCCACCCAGGTAAACCAACAGGAGCCCTCTGAGGGGTCGTCAGCAACAACCTCAATAACAAAGAGGCCCTGGCTGTCTTCGAGAATGGGCTTCTGCAAAATTCTTCCGATTTATCATGTTCTGGGATTCAACTCAGCATCACACAGATAAAACCCAGAGGAAATGTAGCAGTTAATAAATTATTAAGCTGCTTTCCTTTAAAAACATCAGGACTGGGCAGTACAAAGACATGCCGGGTCTGTCAAATGCAAACGGATCTGTAAATCTCAAAAAGAAGAATTATCTGAGCTAAGGAACAGCTGGCCCCGCAGATCCCATGGCCCACCTGGGATCCTCCGACTGCAGCCTGTCATTCTTAAAGAGTTCAATGCTAATACAGTCAATGAAACATAAAACCCGACCGAGGGAGGTGGGCTCCGGGCGCCCTCGAAGGAATTATCTTATGCTTCGTAAAGTGACCTTTAAAGAGTCATCTAGTAAAACGTGGCTTTGAAACTGCAGCCTTATGCTTGCCCAGAAATAATAATCGATGTCGGCGACTTGTTTAGAATATGATGCACAGTTGCACAAATCTCTGCTTTGCATAGTCTTTGTTAAATAGCTACATCTCAGATTTCTTTACTTGGGTCAGATCCACTGAGCTAAAATTACTCATTTTTAAAATGACTACACATCATTTTTTCTTTTTTTTCCCCCAACAGGTAAAATGGCTGCAAAGTTCCTTTCGCTCCATTTTGAAGCCTAATTTCTCTGGCCTGGGTGTAGTTCCTTAATCTCTTTATTTCCTCCATGAAACCCAAATTGGCTCACTTGGCAGAAATGGCTACAATGGGGGTCTGGTTTTGATAAGTTGTTTGAACGTGTAATTTCTGAGCAGAGTTGGTGGGGCAGGTGGGAAGGCCAGCTGGCTGGGGGGATCAGATGAGTAGAAACACAAAACTAATACTTTCATCTGAGCCTCCCTCGCTTCCCGACACAGGCAACTAGACTCACAGTCAAGATGAAAAGTTGGAAAACATCCCAGTTTCATTTAAATGGGAAGGGACGTTTGACATGTTAATGATGTGGGATGTATGGAGAACAGCATCTTCCTTTTTCCCTGCTTTATGACTTTAGACATTTCTATAGGGACCGTACCATATAATTGATGTTTGAAGTTCCAGTTATGAAAGGGACCAGACTTGAAACCCTGACTAGGGAAAGCAGTACAAAAGAAGAGCTTCAGCAGCCTCTGCCCCACAGCATCACCCCTTCACCTGTCTGCATGCTGGTTATCAGCCTCTTGTCTTGGAGCAGGGTCAGCTCCTTTTGGTCATTGGCCCCTGACCCTTTCAAAATGGTTCTTGGGTTCGTAAATACAGATAAACATTTTCAAGAAACTGGGATAGCTAGAGAGTCTCACATTCAATTTCATTTAACAACTAAACTTCAGATGCAAAAGCAAGATAATGCAACAAAATAGCAGTCAATTTCCAGATGTTCCATGAAGTTAACCTTCTACCAAATGTTTCAGAGAAAAAATTACATTGGAAACAAGAAGGTGCCTGGAAGTCAGGCAGAATATTTTACATTTGCAGGGTGAGAGGACAAGGAATGGGTTTAAGTTGCTGAGGAAGCCCCAGCAAAGTACCTAAATGCTTAAGCCTCAAACTGTTATCTATTAAACATGGTTAATACTCAAACACACCTTGTAAGCTTGGCTTGAAGATTAAATGAGAAAACGTATCAAAAGATCAAACAAAGTTTAGTGTGTAGGGCCACTCAATAAATATTTAGCACATTATTAGTGTTATTATCATCATCACCAGAAGTTTGCTTTTCAGCAAAATGACATAAAAGAAACTGTGTTGGGGAAGCTCGCCTTAGTCATGGCAGAGGGTGGAGAGGGAAGATTGACAAGTTAGGGGGAGCAGGTAGGAGGTGAATCCTAGAGAAGTGGTGATGGATCTCTGAGCTAGGATGGGAACAACTGGAACGAAGAAGAGAGCGCCACCGAGAAAAGAAAAGCAACCCGCGATATCCAGATGGTTGAAAAAAAAGCATAATTCCCAAGAGTTCTTAAGCTCTTCATAATTTGTGAAAGCCCATTCTCCATTCAAGGGAACAGATGTATGCTTACATATTTACTTACCCATATGGAGAAGAGCAATCCCAAAGCAAGACTAAATTATTTTTTAAAATTTCTAATTACTATCCCTTAGAATTTAAGAATTTTATTTTGTATATCATTCTTTGTCTTCAAAGCACAAACACTTTCAAAAATATATAATGTTAAAAATCCTTCTGAGTTAGCAGTCCCCAAACTTTCTTGAGAGGTTCTCTTTTGTAAGAACCCACTCTTGGGATAAATTACTGACTGTTCACAATCTTTAGGGTTCCTAATCATGCTCTGATGTGTTTACTAAAATGTTTAAGCCAAAGCCACAAAGATTCTTCTGTGAATTCTGATTGATCGGATGATTGATTTTCTCCAAACAGTGACTCACTATTCTGTTCAGGATTCACCTTCTCTTTCTTACATTTAAAGTCAATAAGTAGCGAGATTCTGCCACTTATGACATAATAACGTGATGTTAATTTATAATATCCTCAGTAGAGTTTTCATCTTTGTAAGGTAAACATTACTTTTCCTAGGTACAGGATCAAAGGTGACACAATTTTTAAAATGCAATTTAGATGTCCATCTAGTGACTTTATAGGAATGCTATTGGAAAACAATATGAACGATAACTGATTCTGTAAACACTGTGTCTCTTGAAAGAATTAAAATACATACACCTGTCATCTTCTAACCACTTAAAGAAACTCTCAGTTTATATCAGTTGCTTGTTGAAATAATTTATCTTTAGGGGCAGAAAAAAGGATAAACAGACCATAAAAATTCCCTTTTATTAAAAAAAAAATTTCACTTTCCAGTCATTTTATTTTTACCTATTTAAAAAATAACTTTTCACAGATAAGTTATTCTACCAAATAAGTACCAAGTATTGTGATGAATCTTTGTGGGACAGAGTCCTGGTAACCTGTTATACAAGACACACAGTAAAAGATCCACTTGCCAGATCTACCTTATAAGATCCCTTGCTTGTACAGACACATTCACGCTCACCCTTCTCTTGACTTAATGTCTGGATGAAGTCTGAATTTGACTTTGACAAGCAGAAGGAGGTTTCTTTTTGGGATGTGTGATGATGCATTTGTGGTAAAACATTTCATATACAGAAAAATGAGTCAAGAGCTGAAGAACACTTTGCTAATCTGTCTCACGAAGCTCTTCTTTGGGGGGCTGTCGATCTAGCTTTTAAATCCCCATGCACTAAGGCCAGGAGAATGCTATTTTCAATAGAAAATCCATACAATTGTTTTGTGGGAGATGGTGCTTATTATTTGGCCTTGAGACTCAATACAAGTCTTCGGCACTTGTAGCCAAATAAAGCCGGGGGTGGAAAAGAAATGTGGAATGCAGGCAAGAGGGAATAAAGGAGAACATTAAAAGAGTCATGAAAAGATTCTGAAAAAAGGAAGAGTAATTAGAGGAGGGAGTAAGCAGGAAACTGTGGAGACAAGGGGAAGGCCAGTGTGAAGGTTCAAGTTGCCGGAAGAACAGAGTTGCATTTTTGGAGAACCTTGAGTATCCGCTCTGCCAGCCAAGCAAACACAAATATTTCAATATTGGTGGCATTTGAAAAGCCAATGGAAAGGAGCTAAAACAGCCCATTCACCGTACTAATTTTCTAACTTGTTCAAGGGCTACTGAAGTAGAAATTTTGGGGAAGGGGAAGGCCATTAATATACCAAATCCCTTTCTTTGTTTGTACTCTTGGTTTGTCAACATGCACAACCAGAGCATTCTTCAGCGACTCTACCTGCCTTCACTCTGCTGCTGCTGCTGCTAAGTCACTTCATTCGTGTCCGACTCTGTGCAGCCCACCAGGCTCCTCTGTCCCTGGGATTCTCCAGGCAAGAACACTGGAGTGGGTTGCCATTTCCTTCTCCAATGCATGAAAGTGAAAAGTGAAAGTGAAGTCGCTCAGTCGTACCCGACTCTTCGCGACCCCATGCCTCCATCCATGGGATTTTCCAGGCAAGAGTACTGGAGTGGGTTGCCATTGCCTTCACTCTACAGTCTCCTAAGTCCTGGTACTAAATGAAGAACAGTTGATACTTTCAAGAAAAAATAAACTGAACGGCACAAGACGTTTAGAAAGAAAACTTGGCCAATTGCTCTGAGTATAAACACATGAACTCCCTTCCCTTATAATTTTGGCTCTGAATAAAATGTCACATGTGAATCGCATGTATTTCTTCATTTGATCAGATCTACTTCGCAGGGTAAGTGTGAAAGACTGGAGCATTGTTAACAGAGCCATCTTCCCAGGCTCTCCTCGAATCCCAGGATCTGAGTGAAAGCTTCAGGCCAGATTTCCCAGCCCAATGTGGGTGGCAGAAGGGAGGAGACAAAGATGACCTTCTCCTGAACAGCACGGGGAGCTCAGCTCCGTGGTGACCTAGATGGGTGGCAAGGGGGGGCTGGTGGGAGTGTGAAGGGCTCCAAAAGGGAGGGGATATCTGCGTGCACACAGATGATTCGTGTTGCTTTACAGCAGAACTAACACAGCATTGTAAAGCAATTGTACCCCAATTAAAAAAAAATGACCCTCTGTCTGAGGATGCCTGTGGTGAAATGAGTTTAAATGCAAGCATGGTCTGTCCCTGGAAACAGTCCTGCCACTGGTACAGCCATAAAGACCTGACTTTTTATACAAGGTTTTAGGATAAAACTGTTGCTTTTTATACTGACGAACGCTCTCTCCTTGACCATTTTTTTTAACCCTAACTTTCTCTTTTACTTATCTCTTTTTATTTAGATATAATAGGCATACAGCACTATATTCACTTCAGAGATACAACACAATGATTTGGTATTTGTACACATGCAAAATGACCACCACTTAGTCAAGTTAACATCCATCACTAGGTGGCTCAGAGGTAAAGGATCTGCCTTCCAGGCAGGAGATGCGGGTTCAGGCCCTGGTTGGGAAGATCCCCTGGAGAAGGAAATGGCAACCCACTCCAGTGTTTCTGCTTGGGAAATCCCAAGGACAGAGGAGCCTGGCAGGTACAGTCCATGGGGTCACAAAAGAGTCAGACACGACTGAATGACTGAACAACAACAATATATGGTAACAATTATTTTTTTTCTTGTGAAGAGGACTTTTAACAACTTTTAAATATTATTGTTTGTTGTTCAGTCACTTAGTCCTGTCTGACTCTTGTGACCCCAGGGACTGCAGCCTGCCAGGCTCCTCTGTCCATGGGATTTTTCAGGCAAGAACACTGGAGTGGGTTGCTGTTCCCTTCTCCAGGGGACCTTCCCAACCCAGGGGTCAAATCTGCCTCTCCTGCGTCTCCTGCATTGCCAGGTGGGTTCTCTACCACTGAGCCAACCAGGGAAGCAACTTTCAAATAAACATTACCGCATGACACACTCTTCTGAGAGCTCAGCCCCTCCTGTGGGGCCGGCACAGCCCGGTTTTAACAAGACTCCGGCCACATCTGTCCAGAGAGAATCCCTCTCCCTCCACAGCTGAATATATCCTCACTCCCCACCTTTGCTGCATAAGACCTCAGCCTGCCTTCAGCAAGAACTGTCCGTTTAAGTCAGTTTCACAAGAACTCCGCCACGCCTGACATCCCCTCGTGATACTGCTATATCCATGAATCCCCCCAGCCTACTCCGTGGTGGTAAGTCCCCCACCTACTCGAGTGTTCAGCTCTAGTAACACTACGATCATCGGACACCGCTGCCAGCTGTCCTGAGTGACGCCTTCCTTACTGTTTCAACAAGCGTCACATCAGTTGTTTTTTAGGAGGGTCGGTTGTGTGTGGTCCCAGCCCGTGGGTTTCAGATAAGGATCTGGGACGGTGAGAAGCATACAGGGTGACAGGCATGGGGGAAGCCGTGACCTGAACATCAGGGGGTCAAGATGCCACCTGGGCCCGGCATCAGGTGCCCTGAATCACATGAGCTCACAAGCCGGAAGTGGGATCAAGACAACAGGCTCATGCAAAGAGGTTTTTAAAGGTCAGATGAACTGGGGGCTTGTGGCCCCACCCTGGGCCTGTCTTTTCAGCTCAGAGTGGATCTGGCTGAAGATCAGGCCAGCGTCTAGGGTCGTGGAGGGCTGGAATTCGAGCGGCAGTCTTAGCACCAAAGACTTGAAATCTAAGAAGAAAACAGCATCAAGGAGGGTGTACCCTGATGATGAGTTTGGAAAATGAATACATTACAAGAGAAGGAAAGTCGCTCTTAATGCTTCCTGCCCAAGTCCTTCACTCGCACCATGAATGAGACAGGGGCTGAGGCTGGCTGGGAATGACGCTGCTCAGCTGTCATTGTGAATATGAGACATGCAACAAAATGTCTGCGTACAATTTGAAAACACCCAAAAAATACGAAGCAGTGTAAAAACGTCAGACAATCTAAGTCAATTCAATTAATCAGCCATCTAGTTTACTGTGATTAAAAGCAAGACAAAGGCCTACTGCACAGCTTCTTTGAGAATCATCTCCTTTCTTCTTATACAAGATGAGAAAAATGGTCTAAGCAAATAAGAACTGATCATTCTCTACCTGCTTGCATCTCAATATGATCTTATCTTTAGCAACAGGATTCTTTGGCACGCTTAAGTGACTATAGATAGTCAATTAAATCCACATTTTAGCTAATTATCATACAATTCCCTCTTCAATACATTGTATGAGCACATTATCCCAGGAGGCTTCTCTGTCACTGGAATCCAAAGCAAAACACATATTCTAATCTTGCGATGTCAAAAATATTTACTCAACACCTTTACTTTGTGGCAAAAAATGAGCCAATGCTGAACAAGAGCCCTTCTTCCCTTTGGATAAATAATACTTAGCTCTTCATTAAGAAAACCATAACCACAGACTCTTGCATGGGATTTTCTATCTCTCTTCAAATCTCCAGCCCTAAAAAAGGTCAACTGTCCTTCTTCCCCCATATCATTCCTTTTTCTTTAATGCCTACAGATCTGTTTTCATCCCGGTACCTAACCCAGCCTGGAGTCCTGCCTCTTTCGTCCACATCCCCGGGGCCCCTCATCCTTACACGTTGACACAGATATAACTGCAGAGGACAGGAAACTCGGAAGACACACTAGGGATCAATTTATCTTTGGCAAGGGAATTGACTAATAGGTTTTCTCTTGTCTCTAATTTCTCTGATTCCCCTTTGTCAGGGGGATTCTCAGACCAATTCTTTCCTAGCTGTCAAAAGCACCTGTTCTCACGCCTGGGTTCAACGTCGGTCAGGCCCCCATTCAGCTGTCCATCTCATCCCTGATCGGAGCACACACCTCCCACCGGGACCAGGTCAGCGGAAAAGCTCCAGCACAGGGAGGTTTCCGGTGCACGTGGGTCCTCGGCTGAACCCAGAGGCAGTGAGAGCAGTAGTCCATTCCACAGACTCATCCACTTCCCCCACACATGGGGTGGGGGGCCCAACAAGAGGAGGTTCCGGGTCAGGAAGGCAGAGAGGGCACGTGGCAGAGACTTTCAAGAGATGTCCCTAGATTATTCTGGGATGTCAGCCAAAGCCTGGGTTAACCTCAGTTGCGTCACCAGTGAACCAATCGCCTGCCTGCTGAATTGGCAAAGTGAGATGTGGCCTTGGTTAAATTTCTGGAAATTGGTGAGTTTTGCGAGCTAACATAAACCCTCACAGTTGGGAGACATTTGAAATAATAAATGTTGAGTATCTCTCCCTCTGTTAGTTTATTTTTTTATGTGGAGTTCAAGATGTTTGTCTTGATATTATCAAAACGGATCCATATCATCAGCAGCATATGCATATGCTACCCACGAGCAAAACGGATCCACAGCAGAACATGTGCATTTATTGAGCACATCATGGGTGAGTTCAATTCAAATCCACACATACCACACGCTTCCTCCACGCCAGGCCCCAGGCGAGCCATGGGGGGATGTGACGGGAAGCCAAGTGGTTGTGGCTCCTTCTCTTACGGAGTTTCTGGTCAAATGTGGTGATTTGTCCTTGCACTCCATCCCTTAACTTTTCCTTTCCTTTCACTCTACCTGAATCTTAACTAGCTCCTGCAGGAGTTCCTGCACCAGTTCTTTTTCTGAAGTAGTGAACAGGCATTGAGTACTGACTGTAAGTCAAGCGCCCTGGGAACTCTCTACAATGATCATCTAATTTACTCTGCTCAACAGCATTGTGAAGTTGGTGCTATTATTATTATTTTTGAGAACCACTTTATTCTGAGTAGTATAAACATAACTCCATTCATAACATAAACCTTCCATCAATTTCTTCACAGTCAGCCCAAAGAATAAAACCTCTGACTTAATTAGAATTTACATTTGGCCTTAAATATTTCAAAAATCATCCATGTCAACTATGGAATTTTAATCCTGCCTGCTACTATGAAATAGGGCAAACTTTGATCGATGGTAATTTCTAATTTTTGCTGTTCAGTCATTTTTCTTGACCTTGTTTTTTGACTGTGTACATTCTAGAGTGTTCAATAGATTTGTAATAAACTTCCATGATGAAGGGAAATTTCTTGCTCATTGTTTGCCTGAAATCTTGGCTAGTGTTCACCTTTTCAAACAAAAAAAAATGTGCTCCAAAATGGTCCACAAATTCAGCTACTAAACTGCCTTTAAAAATCTTCTTTGCAGTGGTTCCAGGGCACGGGCCATCAGATACGAAGCAACATCTTGGAGCAACCCCCACAGTGTGGGGCAGATGGCAGGCAGGCCATGACAACAGTCTTCACCACTATGATTAACCCCGCTTAAACTTGAGGAAATGGAGACACCAAGAGATGAAGCGAACTATCTAAGGCCACAGAACTAGTTGGTGGTGTAACTTGAACATGGGATCAGGCAGTCTGCCTCTAGAGCCAGTCTTTATACTCTGGATATAGGTGTGGGTATACATAGGTACTGGGCTTCCCCAGTGGCTCAGCGGTAAAGAATTCTTCTGCAATGCGAGAGACAGGTTCAGTCCCTGGATGGGCTAGATCTCCTGGAGGAGGACATGGCAACCCACTCCAGTATTCTCAATGGGATAGTCCCATGGACAGAGGAGCCTGGTAGGCTGCAGTCCATGGGGTCACAAAGAGTTGGACAGGATAGAGCTTATATACATATACATGTGTGTGTGTGTGTGTGTGTGTGTGTGTATACACAGAAATATTTTTAATGTTTATTTTAAAAATTATTTTTGGTCTCATGGCATGGCTTGCAGGATCTTAAATCCTCCCACCAGAGACTGAACCCATCCCAGGACAGAGAAAGTGCTGATTCCTAACTACTGGACCACCAGGGAATTCCCTCATTTTAAAAAATTTATTTTATTTTTAAAAAATTTATTTCATTAAAGTCTAGTTGATGTACAATGTTGTGTTGATTTCTACTATACAGCCAAGTGATTCAGTTATACAAATTCTTTTTCATTATGGTATTATTTTTAAAGCGCAGCTCTAGTCATATTATTTGACTCAGATACCTACCCCGACTCTTTGATAATTCCTGAATTATATACAAAGATCCCAGAGTCCCAGACAAGCATGTAAAGCCCCATTCAGTCTTTCTTCAGCCAACCTTTGCGATTCCGTGTGCACATCCCCGAGGGGTGGCACATGTCAGTGGAGGTTCCGTGTCTGCTACATTTTATGTTCTTTCCTTTTCCTGAACCTTTAGCCTCCAGACATATGCCACTTCCTCCTCCCTTGGACTTTAAAACAAAAGCCCCCGTGGATGTGACTTCTTCTTGCTTAGAATCACCACATGCTTTGTGGGTGCCTCTCTATGCATGCACCTTCTGCCACATTCTCAGTCAGTCAAGTCTCTGGGGAAATGGTGTGTTAGAATGTGGAGTGGGGCCCTGAAATCAGCTTGGCCTGAGACTGCTTCCAGCTCTTGGAGTTTTTAGCTCTGGGATCTTGGGCAAATTGGATCACATCTCTCCCAGCTCGAAACCTTTTCATGGCTTCCCACTGCAATTTGGGGCTGGGGACAGACTTGTGGGGCCCAACATATATTTGCTGCAAGTTCATGTGCCTTTAAAACCCAAGCTCGGCCAAGCCCAGCTTTCTTGACCAGCCTTATTTCATAAGTCACACCCGCCTTGTTACCCTTTAGTGTTCTGTCTTCAGGTTCTCAAATGCTCCTGCAAGCTCTTGCATTCCTTAGGCCTTCGCCGAGCTTTCTTTCTACCTGCAACCTCTTCCACTGCCTCTCTTGACTCACTCATTCTGATCTTTAAAGTCTCAGGTTTAAACTTGTCACATTTCAGGAAAGACTTCCTTGACCCCCTGATTCAAAGACCTCCATCCCTCATCCACCCCGAAACTAGCTAAGTCCACCTAAGCTAGCTCCTTTCCTTAGATGGGGAGTGATTTCATGAGCTTGTGGAAGCTCTGTTTCTCTCACTAGACTTGCAAACCCCCCTGAGGACAGGATGTATCTGTCTGGTTCACCACAATGGCATAAGGAGATGCTCAAGACAGACAAAGAGATAAATCTCTCTATTCCTCACTTTCCTCATTTATAAAATAGGAGTAACAATAACCTACCCTCACTGCCTTTGAGAAGCTGAGCACAGTCTGCAGGGAGAAGCTGACTGCTAATTGGGAGCTGTCCACTTCCACTTCTGAGCCACCGTCCCCTCAAGGAAGCCGCCTTCTCTCTGCATGCTCCCACAGCTGAGCACAGGGCTTTGGGCATCGCGGGTGCCCGTCAATGTTTGCTGTACCTGAGTTCATCTATGCCATCCGAAACCACAACTTGTCATTTTTGCCAAATGTGCTGATTTGACTCACATACAGAGATGTCCCTTTCCATGATCACATGATAAAATATCCCCTCAAACGTTGCTGCGATGAAGTTAATTGAGAACACACGTAAGCGTGTACAATACTAGGTTAGCATCACCAGGCCTTCCTGCATTCATACACTGTGAAGACTCCTCCTTGGAAAATTTTCTTCCAAATTAAAAATTTTAAATCATATGCATATCATCATATATTTATATATTGTGTTTTATATACATGTTGTATCACTGACAAGCAAACGATGAAAATGTTAGGATTAAAAAAATCGACCATGCTCATATCCACAGTCAAAATTTAATTGTTGAACAGTATTTGACTGTTGAACAAAGAGTCTGAGTTTTTGCAAAATAGGTCAAATGTAGAATTCCTGAGTAGGAACACAATCGTTGCAATCTAACTGTACAGGTCATTAGCAAGCCGTCTGGGAAATAAAAGAAGTGCTAAGCTAAAAATGTGTTACAGGTTGAGTGACCATTTAATTTAATGACCAAATCAAGACATGTGTAAGAGTGAAAGGAGATAGTATTGATTATAGTGGAACAACAGAGAAACCCGAATTGTCCCAGGGATGCTGTCTTGCGTTCTGGATTAGAAAAAGGTTCAAATCTAACCATATGGCACTACCAGCAATAAAGTTTTTCCCTCTTTCCCACCAACGCACCTGTGTCTAGTATGTTCAACTGTTATTGCCTTTAGATTTGATAATATGTAGGATATCATTTAGCATAATAGTGTCATAATCTGATCTACCCAGATAAGGATTACAGAAAAGACAAAAAAAAAAAAAGTAACAGACCAAAAAGCAAGCTGAACCCAGTGAAGGAGAGGGTCTGATGTCCACTGTCTAAGCAGGAGCCCTGACTGATCCAGCCAGTCCCCCGCTCTACCACCAGGCTGTTCCGATGCTCTGGGACTCCCAACATGACTGTCTTTACTGTCTACCCAACAAATCTGCGCTCACGTCTGAATTTGTATTTTCAAAACATGTCGGCTCATTACATTTACTGCATTCTAAATGATATTTAAAATTGAGGTAAATAATTTAAAGAGAAAATACCAAGAGCTTGAAATGAATATCTTTAAATATAATGCAATCAGGTAGATATTTTTACAATGTTTGGTGACATTAATGTGGTAATACTGAGTAACTGCTGACAATTAGTCAGAAGATGGAGCAGAGGTCTTGTAAGGAAATTACTCCCAGATGACAAAATATTGAAAATTCAATTATACTCTGTTTATTATAGGCTTACATTAGCAACTATATTCCTAATAAAGACTTTGATAATACACAAATTAATGGGAACACAGGGGAGTACTTTTGGAAATATTTTTTTCTCCTTATAGGATTCTATGATATTGATTTCTAAAGTGCTCCAAATGACAGTGTAAAGCTTGCTAAAAAAAAATTCCTAACATAAATTATATGCATAAGAACATATGATCTATTAAAGTACTCAAGATTATAAAAATAATTTTAATGTATAATGACAATGTGCAATAAATTCAATGCTTAAAATTTCAAGTTATGCAAGTGTATAAATCATTTAGGAAAGAAAATCCAGTGAATGCAAATAAGAAGAAACCATAATAAGGGCTGCACAAATGGTCTGAATTCTAATTAAAACCATATGTCATGGAAGCCAATGCATTCATTCTCCTTTTCACAAATGTAGTTTTAAAAACACTTCCACAATATAAAGCTCTTTATAACATATTTTTGTAGGTTGGAGTATACAAATATCTATTTCCCCACCAAGAAGACCACAATGTTCATCTACAAAGAACTAAGTTTTTCTCTTTCTTCCTCCCACAAACTTTCTGACATTATGCATAGTTCAATGAACATTTCTTCATTTGGTTGTTGAAAAATTTAACTGGGCACCTGTTTTGGGTGTAGCTCTTCTGTTCTTTTGCTTTTAAGGCCTCGCACCTCTTTTCTAGGCTTTTAAGATAGAGGGGAGAGAAAAAGATAGATACATAGATAAATTCAATATAATGTAGAAAACCCTGAATATTCATTGGAAGGACTGTTGCTGAAGCTGCAGTACTTTGACCTCCTGATGCAAAAAGCTGATTCATTAGAAAAGATGCTGATGCTGGGAAAGATTGAAGGCAAAAGGAGAAGGGGGCAGCAGAAAATCAGATGGTTAGATAGCATCACCCATTCAATAGACATGAATTAGAGTAAACTCCAAGAGAGAGTGGAAGACAGGAGCCTGGAGGGCTACAGTCCAAGGGGTCACCAAGAGTTGGACACAACCTAGCGACTGAACAACAACAATGCAGTAAATGCTAAATGTCACGGAAGAACTAGAGGGAAAGGCACCGTGGGAATTTGGCGGTAGGTCAGCTAGTTGCACTTTGGAACAATCAAAATGAAGATGTACTTAAGTGAAGCCACAAAAGCTGGCAGGATTACCCATAAACAGTAGCTAGGAAGGTAATGCAGATTGCCAGCTTAGCATGATCAAGCCAAGTGTCAAGAAAGTACGTGGTTGATTCACAGAATGGCAGCCAATAAAAAGAGTCCATTATGATGTCTTCAGAGGAATCTCAGGTAAAGAAAGGAAGATAAGATTATTTGGTGTTTAAATAACAAGAAAGATAAGCTTGAAAGTGAAAGTGAAGTTGCTCAGAAACGTCTGACTCTTTGCAACCCCACGGACTGTAGCCTACCAGCCTCCTCCGTTCATGCAAGAATACTGGAGTGGGTTGCCATTTCCTTCTCCAGGGGATCTTCCTGACCCAAGGATCGAACCTGGGCCTCCTGCATTGCAAGCAGACGCTTCACTGTCTAAGCGACCAGGGAAAGATAAGCTTAGAGGATTGAAATCTTCCTAAGAAGATTGATTCAACTTCTTGTTTTTGGTGAACAGACATTTTATGGAGCCAGGAATCAAGAGAATTGGAGGAAAGAAATAAAAATTTCTAAATGTAAGGAAAGGAGACAAAAGAAATGCAGAAATGTGAATGAAGTAATATATATGCTCCCTGTATTCTAGGGACAAAAGTAGCTTTGAAATAAATAAATAGGTTGAATTTGATGAAACTATAGAGCAGTGAAAAGATTTCAAGTAGGAAAGTAAGACAAAGTATTCAATAATCATGTTGAAATTTTGGAAGTGATTTGGAAATGTTAAGTGGGAATAAAAAGTAGAAAATTGAGTTCCACTTTGGCAAATAGTTTTGACTGCCATGGTGAAAAATATATAAGTCATGCAAGTTCATTTTTTGACAAAATGTTATAGCAGTTTATGTTTGGAAAATTTCTTTAAAAAATATCCAGTGTGAAAGAGACTCATTTTACAGCTTTTGATGGCAATATGATTTTAAGTAGGAAGAAGAATGGAAATCAAAGAAACATCAGGAGGCTAACAAAGAAAAAGCAGAATTCAAAATCAAACATAACTTAAATGCAGTCCAGGAAACAAAAAAGATTTGGTGACTTGATTAGTAAAAGGATCACTTTGCTAAAGGGCTAAACTTTAGAGACAAAAAGGGACAGATGAATGCTGTAGTGCCCAAAATAACAAGAAATTAATGCAAAAATAATGAAAGAGACAAAAATGTGATGAAGAGCTCTGAAATTACAAGTATCTGGAGCTCTATTAGAGTTATTACTAAGCTTCTTCACTACCAACCCTGGAAGGTCTTGGCTTTCAGCTTTGCAGCCCCTAAAGAGAAAGATGCAACACCGTGGCTATGTTTATTGAATGAATAATTGCAAAACAAAGTAAGGAAAAACCTTTTTGTTGTTGTTCAGTCGTTCAGTTGTGTTTGACTTTTTGTGACCCCATGGATTGTAGCACACCAGGCTTCCCTGTCCATCACCAACTCCCAGAGCTTGCTCAATCTCATGTCCATTGAGTCAGTGATGCCATCCAATCATCTCAGCCTCTGTCGTCCCCTTCTCCTCCTGCCTTCAGTCTTTCCCAGCATCAGGGTCTTTTCTAATGAGGCAGTTCTTCCCATTAGGTGGCCAAAGGATTGGAGCTTCAGCTTCAGCATCAGTCCTTCCAATGAATATTCTAATTGATTACCTTTAGGATTGACTGGATTGATCTCCTTGCAGTCCAAGGGACTCTCAAGAGTCCTCTTCAACACCACAATTCAAAATCATCAATCCTTTGGCACTCAGCCTTCTTTATGGTCCAACTCTTACATCCATTCATGACTACTGGAAAAACCATAGCTTTGACTATAGGGACTTTTGTTGGCAAAGTAATATCTCTGCTTTTTAATATGCTGTCCAGATTTCTCATAGCTTTTCTTCCAAGGAGCAAGTGTCTTTTAATTTCACGGCTGCAATCACTGTCCACACTGAATTTTGGAGCCCAAGAAAATAAAGTCAGCATTTCCACTATTTGCCGCAAAGTGATGGGACCAGATGCCATGATCTTTGTTTTTTGAATGTTAAGTTTTAAGCCAGCTTTTTCACTCTCCTCTTTCATCAAGAGACTCTTTAGTTCCTTTTCACTTTCTGCCATAAGGATGGGGTCATCTGCATATCTGAGGTTATTGCTATTTCTCCCAGCAATCTTGATTCCAGCTTGTGCTTCATGCAGCCCAGCATTTCACATGATGTACTCTGCATATGAGTCAAATAAGCAGGGTGATAATATACAGCTCTGACGTACTCCTTTCCCTATTTGGAATTAGTCCATTGTTCCATGTCTGATTCTAATTGTTGCTTCTTGACTTGCATAAAGGTTTCTCAGGAGGCAGGTAAGGTGATCTGATATTCCCATTTCTTGAAGAATTTTCCACGGTGTGTTGTGATTCACACAGTCAAAGGTTTTAGCATAAGTATATATTTTTCTGAAATTCTTTTTCTATGATCCAACGGATGTTGGCAATTTGATCTCTGGTTCCTCTGCCTTTTCTAAATCCAGCTTGAACACCTGGAAGTTCTTGGTTCATACACTATTGAAGCCTAGCTTGGAGAATTTTGAGCATTACTAATGTTATTTTCTCAAAATGAAGGAATCTGAGATAAACTTTGTTGCATAAGTGGAAAGAGAAAATCAAAGGGAGAAGTTTAGAACACATCATCTCAATGGGGAAGTCGTGAAGGCAAGAGTTCCCCAAAATGAGTCCAGGGAGAGGCAGATAGATAAACTTGTTCAGAAAGACAGAGGTCAAATAAAAGCTGTAATGGGCTTGTCTGTTGAGCCCTCTCCATAACCCAGCAGGAGCTGTCCTGTTTTAATTTTGAGGAAGTAAAGGAAAATAAAAACTTCTTTCCAGGAAGCAATGGAAGCTACTAAAAGTAAGAAACAGAGATATTATCTTCTTTTATGGGGTGTGGTGGTCTAAGAGGTGATAGGTATGTGACGTTGCCAGGACAGTCAAATTGGAAAGTTGTGTTTTGCAGGCTAATTTAATAATTAATGAAGCAAGTTAATTAGAGATTTGGTCCACATGAATGTTCCTTCCCAATGGATTATTATTTCTTTGGCCTGAGGACAGATTATCACTACTTATTACACAAGCAAAAATTTGAGGTCCTTGTATTTTTATTCTTATAACATGACCCATTTTAAAATGAATGCTTACAGTCTTTTGTATCTCTTATATATTTTACCACTTTAAAAAAAAAACACTATCTGTTTTATGGATAAAATATCTGTTTGCAAACAAAACTCTCTCTGAAGAATATATTTTCCAGGTACATTATAGAAGAAATAGAAATAATTAAAATACATTTAAAGCAAAAGGAAACAATATGAAGTTATTAATGATGAAGTCTGTGCTGTTGAGTATTCCTTAAAAATTGGTGAAAGTATCAGTGTCACACTTAACATAGAAAATATGCAAAGTATAGTTAAAAGGAACAGACTACTGGTTTATGTTTTTCATAACATAACGAATCTTTTGACAGTATGTATATTGCTGTTATTTATAATCCCATGGTGACAAGAAAATGTCACCAATTACCGGCTACAATGACAGAACACAATTTATTTCTAATGATTTATATCCATTAGGAAAAAAAAAAAAAAGCAGGTTACTAAAAGACAGCTACCATTCTGTTCCTCAACAGCAGTTTTTTTTTTTTTTTTTTAAACTGGAAGTGTGTTTGCAAAGGATAACAAGTTATTTTTGTTAATGAGAGTTTGCATAATTTACCTATATAACACCGTAAGTGACAGTCTAAAATAAGATACTTACTCTAAGGTATATTTTTAAAACAGAAATAACTGAAATATCACATTTGTAGGGCAGGCATTCACAACTAACATATTGTATTCCCTTTTAAATGTAGATCTCTTTAAAGCCTCATGGACTTTTAGAGGGTAGGAAATAAGAATTGAATGGGTAGTAAGTCAGCCTTTCGAGTAGACATTTACTGCTCATCCTGGCTTATTAAGAGCTGTAGGTTGGAAGAAACATGTATTTGAGTATTCCAGTTGCAAACAAATTTATAGGGATGACATGAAGGGAGAGAAAAAGGGGTAGAGGGCCTGATAATTAACAAGCAGGATAGTGAACTAAACATTACAATATAACTGGACAAAATTAGTAGGATAAAAGGATGTGAGAAGAGAGCCACACGAAAATTCTGGTCTCCTAATCTATGGGAGGAAATATGATCTGGGAAATAAGAGTTTTTTATGAAAGATTCTAAAGAAATCCAAGGTTAAAATTACAAAGAAATTTAGAAAAAACAAGAGGAAGGGAAAAGTAACAAGCAAAGAATCTTTTGAATGGTTCTAGTAACGTCACACAGATCAGAATTGAATTCAAGGGCCATAAAGGAGAATTTAACCACTGAAAACATATTTTGAGGACAGACGCCATGCTTTTAAATATACTGCTGATATATGTTGTAGGCACTAAAGATAATTTTGAGCAGAAATGTGATATTACTATCATTAAAATGGCAAGAGAAAGTGCATGTGTGTGTGTGTGTTTTGAGGTTCCCAGAAACTAAGGAGACATAATGAATTGGGAAGATGCTCAGTGAATAATGAAAACGATTAAGTCTAGGAGGTAGGATCAATTTATCAAAGAATGACTATTGAGCCTAATTAGCTTTGAGAAAAGAAAGATAAGTCTTGCTACTCAAGTATAGGAAGGATTATGACATGAAGATGAGGACCAAAATTGCTCCATTTCATGCCAAGAACTTAGGATAGAAGTCATGTAAAAATTTCTAATTAAACACAGATACAGGCAAACTCAGAAGAATCACGGTATCTAGTTCAGTTGTGTCTGCTGACAGAGAGCGAAACTGGTATCTCTCAAGGTCTCCATCAGACTTACTTGAGCCACACAAAGCTAAAGAATTGATTCCTAGAGATCATTTCCTCTAGAAACAAGCTGATGATCACATGCATGTTCTTTCAGTGAAATAATAACCTGAACCAGATTGTGTTTTGAGAGGCTGCACTATTTCAAGAAAGACAGAGATAACAATACATGGGGAAGTTTGGAGTAGAAATGATTCATGTATGGAAATCAAGTATTGCCACGGTCAAAACAAAACACTGTGTTCCACATGAAATCTTTCTTTGCCAAGTGCACGAGAGAGGATGAGGCAGTGTCACAGTTTTCCGTTTGTGAAAACTGGCTTGATCATCTTTTTTAAAAAGATTGAAATATGTAAGTAATGTCAGTTATTTTTGTCTTTTAATTGAAGTACAGTTGATTTACAATATTATATTAGCTTCAGATGTATAACAGTGATTTGATATTTTTATAGATTACATAACATACAAAGTTATTAAAATATCATTGACTATGTTCCCTGTGCTGTATATTATTACCAGTTATAAAATAAAGATGTGACTTACTTACTCTATAACTGGTAGTTTGTCCCTTTTCATCCCACAGGAATAGGTCGTTTCTACCTGTGTCACCATCCCCCACCCCCTCCCCTCTGGCAGCGACTAGTTTGTTCTCTGAATCTGTGAGTCTGTTTCTGTTTTATTTGTTCGTTTGTTTTGTTTTTATATTCTACAAAGAAGTGAAAATATACAGTGTTTTTCAAGACGTGGAGAAAAGGGAAGCTTCCTGTACTGTTGCAGGAATGTAAATTGGTGCAGTCACTGTGGAAAACAGGATGGAGGGTCCTCAAAACACTGGGGGCTCAGACGGTGAAGCGTCTGCTTACAATGCGGGAGACCCGGGTTCGATCCCTGGGTTGGGAAGATCCCCTGGAGAAGGAAATGGCAACCCACTCCAGTACTCTTGCCTGGAAAATCCCATGGACGGAGGAGCCTGGGAGGCTACAGTCCTTGGGGTTGCAAAGAGTCAGACACGACTGAGCAACTTCACTTTCACTTAAAAAAAAACTGAAAATAGAATTATCATGTGATCTAGCAATCCCACCCCCTGGGTATTAATCTGAAGAAAATAAAAACCCTAATTCAAAAAGATTTATGCATCCCTATGTTCACTAAAGCATTATTTATAATAGCCAAGATACGGAAGCAAACTAAGTGTCCACTGACAGATGAATGGAAATGATGTTTTACACACACACACACACACACACACTCACAGGCATATTAGTTGTAAAAAAAAAAAAAAAAGCCTGAGATCTTGTCATTTGTGACAACATGCATGAACCTACAGAGTATTTTGCTAAGTGAAGCAAGTCAGACAAAAAGTTATTTTTTTTTATTCATCTGTTAAACATTCAGGACCTACTTGCCAAATATGGCAAACTAGTCACCCAAAATTTCTTCCTGAATATCACTAAAAGCAAATTTCCTAAACTTATATAATGAAATATCACACAATACTCAATGTTTACATAGATAAAACTCCTGGCACTGAAAAAATTTATATTAGGAATCTGAAATGACTGGGTAACATAGAAATATTAGTGAAAACAAAAGATAACAAAATTTTGTAGGCAATAACATATCTTGAATTCATTTAAGGATCATAGTTCCATTCTTTATCAATGTATTACTGGACATACACAAAAGCAAAGGAAACTTGTATTATACTTGATTGATGCAAATAATGAGTCTAATTTTTCTTGCTACTTTAGGTAGTTTATTCGATTCTCTCTTCACTTTGATGGACTTATCCTAACCCAGTGTGACTTTCCTCCTTTGAGGTAAATCCTCAAGAAAAAAAACTTTTCAATATTAGCCGTGGACGGTTAACCAAAAACATAAACATGCATATTCTTTAAAATGGTTTAATAAGTAGGCACCGTTTGAAAGAATTCAGACAAAAAGACATTGGGTGAATGATCCAAGATAAACAAGTTAATGATAGAACCAGCATAAAGAACCCGTATCTTTCCATTTATAATCAAGTGTCCCTAGCACTGTGCCAGAGAAACTGTTTTCTTAAAATAGGAGGATTATATCTTAGACTAAGAAGTATGAAACAAATCCAACTACACAGAAGCTCAAGGTGACATGGAAGACATTTAAATTCACAAGGCTTGTTCCTTCTCTTTGAAAAGCAGGTGATTTGAGGGGACAGGAGCTATACTGTTGCCCAGGTACCAGGAGATCCTATGCAAGAGTAAGCGGTGTAGTCCAGTGGGATTTATTTATTTTTTATTTATTATTATTATTTTTTTACTCATTGATTTATTTTTTACTTTACAATATTGTATTGGTTTTGCCATACATCAACATGAATCCGCCATGGGTATACACGTGTTCCCCATCCTGAACCCCCCACCCTCCTCCCTCCCCGTAGAATCAGATAGTGGGTTTGGGAATTACACAGTGGCTTTCAATCCTGGCCTTGTCATTTTGGAACCATATCAAGATATTTAGATTCTTTCAGCCTTAATTTTCTTTTCTTGGTTAAATAGGGATAATACTACAAAATCTCAGAAGGTAGTAGATTGAATACAATAGGTACTCAATACAATACAAATATCTAACTCTGTTTCTGCCTCTATCTCTGTCAACCTCTACTCTGCCATTTGGATTTTCATACAATGATTTTTCTAAAGAACAATAACAACGTTCACATCCAAAATCCTTATGAGTTATCATTGTTACAAAGTAACTATTTTCAAAATCCTTCTGCAGAGCAGTGACACTTTCCATGGGATGCCAAAGGATTTTGAAAGAATCTTGAAAGGATTTTGGAAAGAATACAAACTGTTCCATAAAGGAACGATGTCATCACAGCAGAATCAGAATTGATTGGAGTAAGAGGATTTTTGTGTATAAAATTTCCTAGTTAAGGTAGGATAAGAAATATATCTCATGCAAAAGGTCAGTCTAAGTACTGAGCCTTCCTGGTATTTCTTCAGAAAGCAAAATCTTGCCTGACAGCTGTCAACTATTAATGAGCTATACACTTAGTACAAATCACTTGAAACATGGGTATATATGGCAATATCCACATCATGGGTAGATATGGCAATATTCTTATCCCTTATAGGAAAAACTTGTCACCACCAAATAGGTCCCTTTCATCCTTTGTATCCCTTTAGCAATAGGAATAGACAGGTAAAATTATTGCAATACTTTAAAGAAATACTGCTCCTCTTCTGACCCTCTGCACTGATCTCTTAAGATTTTGGGATAAAGAATAATAATCACACTCAATGTACTAATGGTAAAACCATAAAGTTTACACCTAGACCATAAGAGCTACTGGAATTTAAATCCTTTGTCTTTAGAGCGTTGAAGAGCCCACTGGCCCAGTGTTAGGGCACGCCCTTGCGTTTATCAAGCCATCTACAGGATTCAATCGCACTGATATAAAATCTTAGTCAGGATTGAGACCCACTGGTGGAAATGTAATAAGATTTACTGTTAATAATTTTGCAGCCTCCCTCCTTGTACCATTATGGTTTTTCTGGTGGTTCCCATGGAAAATACATTAGTTGCAAAATGCTCATTATAGCCATGGTGAAGATAAGTACAAAGTCAATACAAAGTCAAGAGCACAGGAAATCTATTTTATGTAGTGACTGCTTTGAGATCTGTCAGGACACAACTAAAATGCATGGGAATAAGATATTCTCGGACTCTGCCTTTCAATCACTGAGGCTCTTACTCTAGTAACAAATTAGTGCACCGGGATAGAATAGATAGGGTTCTTACTGATGTTGTATGATAACTAAGTGTCTTGTTCTAAGGGATCTTTCAGGAAAAAAAAAAAAAAATGGAGAAATAAGCATCTCTTTTGAGTCTGTATTAGATCTGCTATTATTCACTGTCCATCTCGTTTTTGAATAAAATCATTGAATATTCCCTTAAATCCACATCTATTTTTAGTTTTTGACTAACATCTTTTTCATACTGTTTACTGCTTCATAAACTGCAATATGCACTCTTCTGCACGATGGCTTTATGTAATTGTGCGGATGACAGTCTATTTCAACTCTCTTTCTGGGGCCTTTCGTTATTTTCCTACTGCAGCCACATTTGTCCAGGTTCTGCACTCATTTTAACTCCTGTCTTTCTCACATGACAAAGTCCTGAAAATCCTACTACACCTGTCCTCTCGATTCAGCATAACGCCTTTCTATGTGTTATATATATGGAACTGCGGCTCATCCATTCCAAGTTGGCCTTCACACAGTCCATTCATTGTGTCTCTACTGTTTTAAGAGGTGGACTGGACAGACACGGCCTGCAGAAACAATCTTAGCTCTTTCACCATGACATTGGCAGTTCTCCACAAGTGGATTCCACTTAACTGTCAACTTTAGCTTCCAGTATTCCCCAAGAGGATTCTTCCAGAATCTAAGGGTGACCTAAGGAGGCTACCATTGTTTCCATTGGTGCTTCCAAGCATTTCTTCAAGTTTTTCCAACTGTAAGTATGTACTGCTTTTCTGCAAATATTTCAACATATTTTACTACCTTCAACATCTTGCTGGAATTCTACGAACTCTTCAAAATCTTTCCTTTTCTAAACCTCTATTACTTTTTTCTTTCCAGTGTGCAATTTAGCCATGTTGCTAAACCATTTCATCCAGTTGCTTTGTCTTGTAATTGTTTTCTGTTTGTAACACCCTGTATCTTCAAGTCTGTAGGCCTGAGAGCAAAAGGTCCAATCTTATTGTTTAAAAATATCTGTCAAATTATTTAAGGCAAGGAGGTCCACAAAATAAGTGCATAATGCAACCTGGCTTTTGCAGGTTTCATGTTTTATTTTTTAATAAAAAATAGATCTCATAACTGCTGCTATTATATGTAACGTCCACAAACTTATGAGAGTCTGTTTTTCTACTATATTTTTTGCAATGCCTAAGAGTTACATATTATACTGTTACTGGTTAATTGTGCATTCCTGAAAATGTTTAATTTTAGTTAACATTCTAGATCTCTCAGAAACCGCCAAACCTGAATTTAGTATCTACTACTATTGTATAAGATATCTGATAAATCTTACCCCATTTCTTTTGCAAAGAATTAATAGCACTAATTTTTATTGATGTCTTATTGCCAAATTTAAGTAGATTAGCATGTATTCATTGGACATTATGAAGCAATCCCTAATTAAATTAAATGACATTTATAAAAGCAAACTGTGTGAAGGAAATCAATTTAAATTTGTACACCACTCAACTCAACCCAGGAATTGAACCCAGGTCTCCTGCATTGCAGGCGGATTCTTTACCAGCTGGGCCAGACTATATCTGATATTTGGCAAAACTAATACAATTATGTAAAGTTTAAAAATAAAATTAAATTAAAAAAATAAATAAAATTCAGATAGATTAAATGTAAAAAAAAAAAATACGAAAGTGAAGAAAATAAAACTGATTATTTGTTCTAGGGGTAAAGTCAACATTTCTAGGCATAAAAAAGCCACAAGGAAAATAATAATTGATAACTATATTTTAAAGTTTCTAAAAAATTCTTTCAAAAATGAAATGGTTCAAGCCCACTCAAGGATGCCAAATAAATGAACAAATACAAAATTAAACCGAGGAAAGCACTTAATGGTATATTTAGATATTTTAAAAGAGACAAGGGGTTATTAAGATTCTTGCTTCATGAAACCTATGCAATTCAATAAGAAAAAAAATATGTATATGTACATGTGTAACTATATCTCTGTATCTTTTCCAACAGCCTATTGATTGATGGAAAGAGATTTACCTCCCACTGTTACTATCACCTGCTTTAAGTTTTTCATTTATTTAATAAGGATACAGAAACTTTGTGGAAATGAACTTGCTCCTCCAAGCTGGAGTCAATACAGATTTTCTTGGCACCTAGAATCTCTAATAAGGAGCGTGTAGCTGTTTAAGCAAGGTGGAATCCTGATAGAGTGGAGGACGTTACATCTGTGCTGTGCCCCAGCTCTTTCATAGCTGGAGTTCGTGTCATTATTCATCACTACTGGGGAACTACACATATGTCTATAAGCAGAAGGCCTGCATTTAAGGAGACGTTTATTTTTATCAGGTCCTCCTGCAACCAAACCCGTCTCATCAAGGCCAGATGTACACAAGGTGGAAAAAAGCAGAGTCAGTGTCCCAGTGTCCTTGAATGCTGTCTCCTCCTTCATCCTCCTGATTTCTGGAAGACCCATTTCTCCACCCCGAATAGAAAAATGTGCAAAGGGCATAAACTGACAATTCACAAAAGAAATACAAAGAGTACACACACCTATATGAGACTATATTTAACCTATTACTCAAATGAATATACAACAGTAAGATACTATGTTTCCATCTAGTTGCCAAAATTTTAAGCATGGCAACATTCCTTGTCAATGGCTTATGGGAAAAGATACTTATTAATATTTCTAGTCAGAGTGTAAATTGATACAACTTTTTTTTTTTCAGGGCATTTTGACAGGGTCTATCAAATGCTTTAAACTGTACATACCCTTCATACCCTTTGCCTCTGATCTTCCATTTCCAAGAATTTATCCTAAGGTATTAAGGGATACAGAATTAGAGGCAAAGATTTATCCACTAGAATTGTTATCACAATGCAATTTATGAAACTGAAAAGTCAAACAACCTAGCTGTCTAAAAGTAGTGGATATGTTAAAACAAATTATGGAAGAGTCTAATAATGTGGAGAAACTTAGGTCAAAACAGAAATTCCAAAATTTTTTTTTTTTTGGCCACACACGAGGCTTGTAGGATTTCAGTTCCCGGATCATTTGAACCCAGGCCATGGCAGTGAAAGCACTGAACTCTAGCCACTAGACCAGGATGGAACTCCCAGAAATTTCAATTTAATAAAAAAATATACACAGAGATAAAAATAAAAGCGTAAATACCAAAACAGGAACTAGTGAATATTATCCACATACTCCTCTGTGTCTTCCAATGATATGTAATGCTAAGTAACTAAAATAAATTCAGGGCATGAATTTATTTTATATAAACACATAATATTTTATACTTAAAATTGGTTTAAAGTTCCATTTTTATTATTTCTATCACCTATCATTTTCCTTGTGTTATTGATACAATACAAATAATAATTAAATGCTTAAAAAATTCTAATGATTATCTGAAGTCTTTAAACTTCCTAAATAGGTTCATTTAAACAATTTAAGTTACCTTTGAGCACATTTTGTACAATCTAGACAACGGTGCTCCACTCACAGGAAATGAGACACAGTCCATTATAAGGGAATGTTTTATACTTGTTTTCTGCAGCAACTGACATTTCATTCAAACACTTTCCAGTCCCCCAGGAATCTCCAGCTGCTGTATGTCAAAATTTTAAGATTTCTCTTTGTGAACTTTAACACTTCTATAAAAACCAGTTGGAAGAGCAAGCCTACTTCCAATTGATTACTTTGATATTAACCAGTTAAAGCAAATCAATTATTCAGTTTAGTCTGAATAATCATTTCACAAAGTCACAGTTTTCCATACGCAAACATGCATGAGCAAATAATAACTACCATTCTGGCTTTTTATAGCCTATTTCTATTTCTCAGACATGTCACTTGTGGTCTGTTTTTTACTCTCTTTTGTGTATTTTTAAAAAATGAATGTTGGGTAATTCCTCGAGTGTTCGCTAATAATCAAATCTGGTTGTATAATTTTATGTTGGTAAATATGCATTTTGTTTTTATGCAAAAAGACAGTGTGGCTAGTGCAAAACCATGCAGGAGTTACTAAGGTGCAAAGACTTATTCTTTAATTTTTTTGGCCACACTGCCCGACCTATGGGATCTTACTTCTTCAATGAGGTCTCAAACTTGTGCTCCCTGTGGTAGAAGCTTGGATTCTTAATCACTGAACTGCCAGGGAAATCCCAAGACTTATGTTTAAGCTAGTAATTTAAACCATGGGGCAAAGATTATACAAACACACTTATGTATGTATATAGGTGTGTGTATGATCCATATATAAATATATATCTATTTTTAATTTATCATATCTACTTTTATATACTGGGCTTCGCTGGTGACTCACCTGGTAAAGAATCTGCCTGCAATGTAATGTGGGAGACCTGGGTTTGATCCCTGGGTTGGGAAGACTCCCTGGGGAAGGGATCTACCTACTCCAGTATTCTGGCCTGGAGAATTCCATGAATTGTATAGTACATGGGGTCACAAAGAGTCAGACATGACTGAGCGACTTTTACTTTCATTTTATATATCCATATGTCTATTTTATTATATATCTATGTATTTTATATAGATCATATACACACACATACAAATCAATGATCAAGGAAAGGATTTAAGAAGTTATCTATGTGTCTGTATGGGGAATCCTGTACTGAGAGCAATCCTGTTATTTCAAGATCCAGATAATTATCTGTTTTTCATTGAACTCTAGGTGCGCTATATTTAATAGTTTTATAAAGCTATTTTAAACAAAATATCAATTTTGAATAAAAATGTACTTTCCCCCAAACCTTTTGATGACATGAACTTTTAACTCCATTGAATATCATTGATTTTTCCTACACTGCCTGGATATTTGCTATGACTTTAATTAGTGTAGATACAAATGTACCTTGTATTTATTTTTTAAGTTTTTTATTGATGTGGATCATCTTTAAAGTCTTCATTAAAGTTGTTACAAAATTGCTGCTGCTTCTTCTATTTTAGTATTTTGGTATTTTGGTTCAGGAGGCACATGGTATTTAGCTCACTGGCCAGGGATCCAACCCACACCCCCATTGGAAGGTGAAATCTTAACCATTGGGCCACCAGGGAAGTCCCAGAAAGATATCTTTTAAACGTATATCTCTCCTACAGCAAACTCTAAGCTACTGATGTACACAAAATTGTAAGATGAAAAGTACCTTAGAAGATAAAAAGTATTGAGGAATTCAGGTACCTAAGTTTCTATTCCAAGATCTCTCTGCTCCTGACCTCTCAGAGGCCAGACCTCATCTCCCCTTTAATCTTCACTTCGATCTTCCTGTTATAATATCACCCTGTCCATTTCCTAGGAAAGATCCTGAAATGTCCTCCAATATAAAAATATCCCTGCCCTTGTGTTCCCCAGGAGTTACACCTAACCCTTTCCTTAGTTCAGGTTTGGAGAGAAAAATCTGCACTTGCTGGTGCCATGGTTTCCGTTCATCTCTCCACCCACTGCCACTTGGTGACCACACGCGCTACTCGGAAATTCATATCCTCTGTGCAGTCCACAGGCTATGGAAATGTCTGACTGCTAACCATTTCCTGCCTCTGTGGTCTTCGTGAACAGACACTTCCTTTTGTCTCTATGGAAAGTCCCTCTTTGTTTCTTTCATTGGTGCTTCTTCTATAACTTTATGTTAAATGTTGGTGACCTCAGTATTATACCTTCATTCCTCTTCTTTTCTCATTTTATCTGCTTTTGGGGAGAGGTTTGATTATGCCCCATGGCTTTCACTGCAATTGTACAGATCATAAGGTAAATATTTCTGAACAAAATCTAACTGAATTTTATATATATGAAAAGTGAAGGTATTAGTCACTTAGTCATATCCGACTCTTTGCAACCACATGGCCAATAGCCTGCCAGACTCCTCTGTCCGTGGAATTCTCCAGGCAAGAATACTGGAATGGGTAGCCATGCCCTCCTCCAGAGGATCTTCCTGACCCTGGAAATGAACCCTGCATCTCCTGCATCGACAGGCAGATTCGTCACCATCTGAGCTACCAGCAAAGCACATAGATATATATATAATTGCTTAATCTATTCTGAATTTTGATGTTCCACAGACCCCTCAAATACAACCTGGCCTTGTCTGAATTACTGAATTTATTAAACAATAAGCTTTAAGCTCCCACTTGGATTTACACCATCACTTCCATGTTAGAGAGTCTTTTAAATGTCTTCTTCTTCCCTAACCCCAGTGCAGAGTTAATCAAGTTTTCATTCTGTCGAATTTTAATGTCTCCCTTTCCTTTCCAATTCTTGGTTCAAACATTTGTATTTTCTCACTTTGCTAATTATAACACTACCCGATTGGCTAGTTTCCTCTCAAGTTTGACCTCCAATCATGGAGCTGTTCAGCCACAGTTCTGGCTCCAGGATCAGGCACTGCATGAGGGAGAACAGAGACGCAAGGGTGAACAGGGCCGTGGCCCTACAGAGCTTACTCCCTTTGTGGGAAAGACAGCCAACTCCCTACACTGCTCTCAAGGTGCTCTGTAAATGGTAAATATGCCTATAATATTCCTTTGCATGAAACTCCCATTACCTACAGAAAAAGTACAAATTCCTGAGCATGGCCATTGAAGGTGTTTTGCAGTCTGGTCTGGGGCTATCTGTAGACCAAACACTCATCGCTCATCCTCACACAACCTGTGTTCCAGGCAAAAACAGCCTGCAACTGTTGCAACAGTTCACGGGGATTTTACACCCTCTCCTTTGTTGCTTTGTCTACATCTTGCATTTTTGCACATCCTTTGAGCCCGTGTACCAGTATTTTGGTCATCTGATGCCAACAGCCGACTCACTGGAAAAGTCCCTGAGGCGGGAAAGATAGAGGGCAGAAGGAGAAGAGCGTGTCAGAGGATGAGATGGCTGGACGGCATTACCGATGCAATGGACATGAACTTGCGTAGACTTCAGGAGATGGCGAGGGACGGGAGGCCTGGGGTGCTGCAGTCCATGGGGTCGCAGAGTTGGACGACCGAACTGGGTGGCAACCACAACAGTAACCAATGCCGCTTCCTTCCTCCTTTATGAAACCATTTTTCCTCTGCTGCCTCTCCTGTCTCTGTGGCAAGAATCTGCTCTATGCGGACATCAATTCTGCACTCTGTGTTGTAGTATTACTTAGCACATTAAAATTACAATGCAATATTTACTTGCCGATTTGCCCAACCAGCCTGTGAATTTTTACAATCAGAGACTATATCTTACTCATTTTTTCCCCCCAGCCCCTGGTACAATACCTAACATTGACTACTCATTGAATGAAAATGTAGTTGCTATACTAAGAAATCAATTCAAAAAGTCATGTCCCAACTTTATTCAGTTTTCAGCTTCTGTGTGACTTCATGTTTACAGTCAAGGTACTATTCATAATGGGATTTTCCAGGCAAGAGTACTGGAGTGGGGTGCCATTGCCTTCTCCCAAGACATTTTAAATTGTTCCTTTCTCAAGTTTATATGCATTTGTATCCATTTTAATATGAATTCAAAAAGCTTTTACATTTAGTTTATAATCTAATCATTATGGAAAACTATCTCAAGTCAAATGATAAAGAGAAGAAAATTCCAATACAGTGAAACCCTCATTCAAGCTATTTAGTAAATAATGTAGATTTTTCACATTTAAACTTGTATGTGGATGTGATGCTCATTAACAGAATTATTATGACCTGAGAAGAATATTCTATAAATAACACACCCCCCAAATCAGTTAGTTCCTCTTCAAACACTTGAATACCCTTGAAATGGCAAATAAACTAAGGTTCTATGGCTTTAACACTTATCTTTTCTATTTCAGTGATAATTACATCAATAAACCTGATTCAGCATTTGCTGCTATTCAATTCATTAATTAAAACAATTTTACTGCTACTGCTGTGATTTTTCAAGGATATCAAAACACATTCAAAAATTAAAACAGCATACATCATCAGTTTTGATATGTGTTGGTATGCTTTCTTTTGATTTCAACTCGACAATTAAAAGAACATTAGGCTTTTAAACAGAAAAAGCATATATTCTATATACTTTGAACAAAAATACTTAAAATGCAAGTTGTTTTGTAGAAATGGCAATGTTTGTGTAAAGAAGAGCAAACTGTCAAGAATTCCAAAAATCCTCTTAGAATAGAAAATATAAATATATGTAAATACTTAAGTGATAACAACCATGGTTGTGGACTTTATGGTATTCTTAATTCTAGTTTCATAGTACTAAATTTTTAAAAAATTTTATTTAAATCATCACTTACTGTGCTTAAGTGACTTGTAACATATCCATGAAGTGAATATATTTCATCGCAAATAAAATATAGAAGCTTTTGCTTAAAGAATGGTATAAGTTGCTATTTAAACTACAAACATACACACATCACGGTGATGTAATTATTTTTATATATTGGAAACTATTTGTACTTTGCAAAGCCGCACTTTCATTCTGACCTTGATTTAGTAAGCATGCAACATATTACTTTTGCTATTTTGACATCCCAGAGCACCTAAAACATAAAATATAATTTACAACAGTAGAACATGCCAGAATTGACCATTACATGCCAGAAGAGGGCCCAAGATGGAATTTATATTCAAGTTATGGTTCAGTATGTGTGGTAGAATCTCGTGAAATTTATTTCTCACAGCAGTGGAATTCCACCTTCATTCTTACAATCAATTTTCAAAGTAGGCTGAGAGTTGATAAAGATCAAGTTGAAGGAATGAAATTAGGCTAGTTAGGTGAAATTATACACCTCTCTTCAAATTATTTGTGGAAAACTCAAATATTCTCCTTTTGTAAAAAGAGCCAGGAGAGAAATGACACCTGTGTGGTGGCTAGAAGCATTACAAGTATACGACATACCAGGGTACTCCAAGGTCACTAGCAGTTTCTCCCAAACTCTTCTAGATCTTAATTGGTGATAGAATAGTTACAAATCCTTCCATTTCTCTTCTCTCACATTTATTCAGTTGCTCAGAGGAAATAACCTCCTTGCCCACTTTTTTGGGGATATTTCCGGTGACTCCGCCTGCCAATGCAGGAGACACAAGAGATGCAGGTTCGAGTCCTGGGTCTAGAAGATCCCCTGAAGAAGGGACTGGTAACCCACTCCAGGTATTCTTGCCTGGAAAATCCCATGGACAGAGGAGCCTGTGGGCTGCAGTTCATGGGATCACAAAAGAGTTGGACACAACTGAGTGATATATAACAACAAACACTTTTTCAGAGAACATATTTTTTCCAACAACATAATTTGGATTGCAAAATAAAGTGTACTCTGTTGTGAGAGTGATGTAAACATCATTACAATAGTTTGTCAAATTGGTTTAAGGGGTATATCTTTTTTTTTTTTTAAGTACAGTAGCTCAACTTTTAGAATCTATCTATCCATAAAGATGGTGCAATGGTAATGGATGGTAAAGGAGATGTGAGTTCGATCCCTGGGTTAAGAAGATCCCCTGGAGGAGGAAATTGCAACATACTCCAGTATTCTTAACTAGATAATTCATGGACATAGGAGCCTGGTGGGCTACAGTCCATGGGAACACATAGAGTTGGACACAAATGACCACGCACACACATCCATATAGAAAGCAGACTTTAAAAATACTATTTCAAAGCATAAGTACCTTGGTTTTTAAAAGTGTTTTAGTCCAGCAAATCAAGTCTCTATTTCCCCTAAAAATATTGCACAATACCCTTATTATTAGCCACATCATCCCTGGATACTTTAGTAACTGCACAGTCACTGTGGCAAGAGTGAGGTCCTACCACAGGTATATTGCTAAGATCCCAGGTGAGAAATAAAGCCTTCCAGTAATGATTTACTTTATTATGTGAACTGATGAGCATCACTTGAATCGCCTTTTAATTGACTGGCTGTCTAAGTGACATGCCTTGGAGGGAAGCACCACTTTTGAAATTTCCTTTGACCAGGAGGGGAAGGAACAGGCTGGTTTCTTTGAAGTCTACAGCCATCAGACTAATTATCAGCCCCACTTAACGTTCATTCATTTAATTACAGGGAATTAAAAAGTATGTGAGATTTTAGAGAAAAATAAGAGAGTCAATAAATGGTGACAGAGATTCCAGGCTATGCAAATTGGCAGTGCCCCTTCTGGAGGAGACCATTCTTTCTCCCTCATTTCACCAAATGCACAGATACTCGACTAATGCAGACAAAGGGAGGATGGCACAGAGGGAGGGGACATTGACTGTGGGCCCAAACTGTGTCGGTACTTGATACTGTGTCCCTAACTTAATCTCCACACTTAATAAGGAGATATAATTTCCCACCATTTACAATTAACAGAAAGAGTATCCCCCCACCCCTTATTTGGAACTCACCCGACACCAGGCACTGTCATTCTAAGCACTGCCTATTCAAGAGTCCATTTAATCCTGTAAGGACCTGTAAGCAGCCCTGTAAGGACCGATGCCATTGGTGATTTCCGTATACTACAGAAAGGTTAAGTCACTTGCCCAAAGTCACACAGCTGGGAGACAGTAGAGCCAATACCAACCCAGGAAGTCTGCCCTCAATAACACCTCCTCATCTGTTGCTCTCAATGAAGGCTCTCAAGTTTCCCAGCCACAATAAGACAGAAGAAGAGAGCCAGCTCCTCTTGGTCTGCCTGATGTCAAAGGTCATCGCTTTCCAAAAGGCATAAGAGGCTGCGGAGACAGGCAGAAGGAAGAGACCTCTACATCTCTGGTGCCAGCCATACAGCTGACCCAAGCGGCCAGGCAGAGATGGGGGAAGTTGGGAGCTAGAGCTCTGGGTGTCTCAAGAGCAAGCCACCTTAGAGGCTCAATGAGAGGATTAACACCCTGTGCACCGTGCTTTTGAATTGAGGCATTTTTCACAGCACTGAGCTGCTGGCTGACAAAGGATAATAACACTGAATGCATGCTAGTCTTCTTCTGGGAAAAGATGCACAAATAAAACACGTTTAAAGCTTAAAGCTTGATGTTTTGGGAGGAAAAAAGTCCTTTGTTCCTGACATTTAAATAGATATTTGGAATTTAAATCAGATTACTTGCAAGGCTAGAGAGTGGGCATTCAGTCAGGGGTCTTTTAACAATCCATCAGAGACAGGGAAAGATGCCTCGAACCATCGAGAACATACTGGCAATTTTCCCTTTGATTACAGCATCTCATCACATTTATTTTGTAACCTCTCAACAGCTTCCTAGAACCACTGCTTGCAGGTGGTCACAAACCACTGCCCCTCCAGTACTTGCCCTGGAGCAAGGCAGTTGACTCAGAAAGTTGTCAATGCCTGTTAAGAAAGGTCTTCTCCCATGTCCTTAATTCAGAACAATATTAACATTTGGAATTTGATATGAAATTCAATCTACTGTAACAATTTTTTTTTTCTCAAAATGCTTTTTAACTTCAACTCCTCATGGTTGGTGAAGAGTTAGCTTTGCAAAAGAATCTGTTTTATCACTTGTTTAGAATCTCTGCTAACATGGAGACATGTGACATAGTCCGAGTGTTCCTTGACTCCCGTGGGATGCTCAGGCCATCAAAATTTCATTAGCCTCACAGCAGTCCCAGCGCCTTCTTAACTTGAACTGTTGGCCTATTTATCAATAAATAAATGAAATCTAGTCACTTTTAGTGACTAGACTTTTCTTTGAAGTTATAACTAGAACATTAGTCAATTGGCTTACATGATTTCACAAATGTTGAATACTATTTTGTTTTCTGGGGAAAATAGCCTTATTCACAGTTAACCTCAAATGATGAAAACAGTCAACCGAAACTCCCCTTCTAAACTGAGGGGAGAAATAAGACAGTGTATGGTTTCTAGGTTAGTTTCACTTTGGTGAGTTATTTTATGCACATCCTTCTTGTTTCAACTTTTAGTGATATAACAGGGCTTCTTAGGACACACTGCAAGCTCACACACAAGTGAATACAACTATAAAATTTAAATAATTGGAAGTCAAAGGAAAATACAGCTGGAAAATCAATAACCTTTCAGAGTGAGAGCAATTAAGAATGCCAAAATGAATTATTTTAGAAAGTCTATGTTAGAAATATTTGACTCTTTGTGACCCCATGGACTGTAGCCCTCCCGGTTCCTCTGTCCATGGGGATTCTACAGGCAAGGATATTGGAGTGGGTTGCCAGGCCCTCCTCCAGGGGATCTTCCCAACCCTGGTATCAAACCTAGGTCTCCAGCATTGCAGGCAGAGTCTTTACCATCTGAGCCACCAGGGAAGTCCAATATTTGACTAAAAGTAGTAATAATAGTAAAAATTGGTAAAAGTTTTGAGGATATTGTTTAAAAAGATGTTAGAAGACCCTGGGTAATAACAAAATGCTTTTTTATATCAGAAAAAAGAGCCTCAATATTCTCATTTAATTCCACAATTCCAAATGATAAGTAATGTAAATATCAGAAGATTATGTTCCCCAGACCTTAATGTAATGGATCTCAATGCAATCTTGCTCTTTCTGACCAATCACTGAAAATTCAGAATAAATGATCTGAAATGTTCCTACAGAACACATATGAAATCTATGAAAGATCCAGTGTTCAAAAAGAGGTCTGCTGCTGCTGCTGCTAAGTCACTTCAGTTGTGCCCGACTCTGTGCGACCTCATAGATGGCAGCCCACCAGGCTCCCCCATCCCTGGGATTCTCCAGGAAGAACACTGGAGTGGGTTGCCATTTCCTTCTCCAATGCATGAAAGTGGAAAGTGAAAGTGAAGTTGCTCAGTCATGTCCCACTCTTCCCGACTCCATGGACTGCAGCCTACCAGGCTCTTCCGTCCATAGGATTTTCCAGGCAAGAGTAGTGGAGTGGGTGCCATTGCCTTCTCTGCAATAAGAGGTCATATCTATTTTATTTCTTCTTTTATTTCCTTCCCCGAGCTGACTCACTGGGAGTTCTTAGACGGTCAAAATGTTGTTTAAAAAAATAACCCCAGCCAAACCTTGGGGAAAGAGTAAACATAAGTTGAAGTCATCACTTGCCCAGCTCAACAAACATTGTTTTTGACACTTTATACTTTTGACTGACCTATTTACTCTCAACAAATGCTACCATATGTTCTGAATCTCAAGGCAAGGCCCTTGACACCCTGTCCGTGTCTCTCTTCATTCTGGTTCAGAATGACCACATGGAGAAACAGATCAGTCTAAGTGTTCATTCTTGCCCTTATATCATGACAGGGACAAGGAGATTCCTGGGGCAACAAGTTCCTTCCCTAGTTCAAAATAATCCGTGCAGAGAGAGGGGGCAGTGATGTGGGAAACTCAACAGGCTTCCCGCCTCCAATCATTTGGATAATAGACACTGTTAGTTAACTAAAAGTGGAAAAATTTCTAAGTTTTATGTTTTCTGAAAAGAACAAAATGGTGTGTGTTTGGGAATTCATTGTGAGACCATTTTAGCAGACATACAATTTAAAAAATAATAAAAATTAAATTATCTTTTAGCAATACAGACACAGTAACAAGATATACTTGTTATAAGAGAGAGAGATGACTCACAGGTTGTGTGTGGCAAGCTGACCCAATGTGGGACAATACTTAATGGATATGCAGATGAACGGCCCATGATGCAGCAAATCAGAACTGATTTGCATTGTCCTCCTGCACTCTCCTCTGCTCTCTTCCGAAACCATCACAAAATTTGACACATATTTTAGGAAAATCAAACATCAAATCATGTATTTGAATATAACCATAGTACCTAAAATTGCTTGAAGAGGGTTATGTAAAGATATAGATGGACAGGAAGCAAAGTTTATGCCAAATCTTACTTACTTAAGGTGAGTGACTTCTGAATCCACAGTGAAAAGTGGTAGAAACCCAGGTTTCATTGAGGTGGACAGTTTGGTTCAGGAAAACACCGCAGTCAGATTCTAAGACTCGTTGTGTCAGGCGGAACTGTCCTTATTTCCTGTTTTGGGTTGGGATGAAGCTAGCCTCCACCAATAACTCACAACTCTATATGAGTTTCTATTATTAATCGATTATGACTTTGTTTTAATGCACTAAAATAGTCTCCATGAGATATTGTTTTCATTGGTTTAAAGCAGATTTCTTTTTCTAATAGTAAGAAAACAAGTAACAAGCAGTATGACGCACTAGCTACCCCTTCATTCAGTGACCTGGCTGAGATTGAACGCCGACAATGGACCTGTTTTCCTATCACAAAGTGAAGCTGACAAAATTGCTCCATAAAGAATAAAAATAAAATGCCATTGGTAAAACACCATCTTTCTTTTCACAAGTCACACAATTCTTCCATTTTAATTTTCTCTTTGCTTTTGATGCATCATATACACACAGCATTAATAACCAGGTTAAAGCAGCAAGTGCACTGTTCACATTAAACGCTAAAGAAGAAATGTCATTTTCTTGTCTGGTGCATTGGTGCTGATACTCCAATTTTTCCTAGAAGCTGTGTTGACTAAAAATTAAACTTCCTTTTAAATCTATTACTGCATATACACTAACTGCTTCTTTATCATTTTGCACTGGCGATAGGGAAAGATCAAAATAATTTATAAAGATATTTCTCTTAAAGTATGTAAAACTGCTATTTGGATACCCGAAAAATCCAATTTTTGTGCAAGGATTTAATTGCAGAGTAATCCAGTCTCCAAAGCACATCAAAGACCACACTCCCTTCTCTTTATCAAGATTTCAATTGCTTTCATCAACCAGTAAGTTAAAAGCATGATCAAATTTGTTCTTCAATCACTTGAGCCCTGTTAATAAACCATTCTGTGTGCTCACTCATCCATTCTGAGATTCTGGAACTTCTTTGAGATATTTTTAAGAGGAATCTACAAAGACATCTCTGATTACAAGCTGGCTCTGGGGTAAATTTTCTCACTACTTGTTCTGCTACTCCGTGGAGGATAACAGGTGACATGGTTCAAGATAAGTCAAAGCCAACCTTTTTTTTTTTCTGTACATGATTAGACTGTTTTTCAAAACTATAGCTAACACAACAGAGAATGCTTGCATAACACAACTTAACACTCTGATGTTGAATGTTGACTTTTTTTTCCCCTAGGAAAAATAATGCAATATTGAAGGACATTTTTTGAGTGCTACTGTGTTGCAATGCGAAGAAAGGAAGAAGAAAAAAAGAGAAGGAAAGAGGAGAAGAAGGAAGAAAGCCATTCCTCCAGAGTCAACCAAAACAGACGGAAGCACCGGCCGCCAACATTATAAAGCCACAAACAAAAAGGACCTTACCGGTTTCACTGTCGGATTTGTTTTCATGCTCCGTATCTGTCAGGGTGAGTGCTGAGTTGGACCGGCTTGACAGGCAGGAGCTGCGGCCTGACTTGACCCCCCGGCCCCACAGTCTCATGGCATGCTCTGGGGACATCACTGCTTCGTTCTCAGTATCGGCGTCTGACCCTGCACTGATCGAGTAACCTCTGTGGGGAAGCCCCATTTCCGCACAAAATGCCAGTCCTCTTCGAGTTGCTGGTTCACAAACGCCTAACTGCCTTAGGGTAAAATTTTGTCCTAATTAGAGGGGAAAAAAAAGATAACAACCAGTGAGTATACATTTCGTTTAAGATTTTATTTTCTTAAAAAAAAACAAACACTTAAGCATCCAGATTTTTGAGCTCTCAGCACTAGGTACTGGCATTAGCTTCACGTGACATGTGATCTAGTAAGGTCTAGTTAGGGGAGGGGTGGGTGTGAGGGGGGTCCACCTCTGACTTTCCACCCACCGCAGCTCAGGGCGCCTTATTTCAGCCCATAAGCACCTCCAGAATGCTGGGCAGGAAAAGTGGTCCAGACCATGAAAACTCAACCCAGAGAAAGCCTTAGTTATCATTGATAGAAACTGTGAGAAGTATTTCCCTGGTCCTAGCTCTTATCCCAAACATTAGGATTTTTCCACCTGGAAGTCACCCCTTAGGAAGAGAAAAGACTGCCCTCTAGAATAAGCTACCTGCTAATTACAAACAGGGGTTTGGGCAGTCTCTATTATAGTTTTCCACTTAACAACCAATAAAAATATTGTGCTTTTGTGTACAAACATACACTAACTTTTGGAGTGTAAAGTCTTGAAAATGTGCAGACATCTGACTTCTGCTTTAATAAACACCTAGAAACATCTGTATTGATCGAAGTAAACCAATTTGTGCAAATAAAGTGCACTCTAAAAATAAAGTAGGAGTATTATGTATTTACAAATTAATGATAAAATCAAATTCCCTGAAAAATAAATGGTTGTGAACCCTGAAGGTTTTCACTAATAAATTGAGCATAATAAAACTCATGACACTGCAATAACTTAAAGCAAAGTGTTTAAATTAGGTGACACTTTCAAATGACTGCCATTATTAATGGCTTTTCCAATCCTGTGTTTACTCTTGAAATTTCACCTATGTTTTATGATACCAGGGGTGAGAAGAGAGAGAAAACTGTTTGCTTAGAGGATGCATATACATATGGGCCTTCTATTGCCTGTCTCATTGGCATGGTAGAATCTGAGATTTAGATACCAACTAGAATCAAAATACAGGAAAAAGAATAATAGTATACCAAGACTGATTTCAATCCTACCCTATAATACCAACCTTTTAAGAATATTAAGCATATATTTTACGCATCCTTTTCATTTTCCCACTTCCCTCTCTTACCTATCCACAAACACTTTAAAGTTAATTGGCTGGTATGAGAAATAACATACATTACATTTTTTAAAAGAGTGTGTCATAAATTATTTGTAATAAAATAATGTCTTGACTCTTTTAGGAAATGAATCAAACGTAATGCACACGATAGTAAATATTTGGTTGTAAAAATATTAGCGGCCTCCAGCACTCAGCCCATTTTAACCAGAGTGGTTCACTGCGTTATGGCCACGGTCAGATCAGGAGGAGGAATCTGCCTCATCTCGGTCAGACTTCCAGATGGATTCTGACAATGACACTCATAAATAATGAAAATCTGTTGCTACAATTAGCTACAAATTATCTCAGAGAGACATGAACGTGCATCTGCACCAAAAGGTATGTCAAAAAGAAAACAGCAAAAATAAAGAGGAGGGAATAAAAACCCACTGAACAGTGAGAAAGTGGGCAAGCTTAATGAGGTAAGACACAGTATGGCCAGTATTTTTCAAAGAGTTAGTGTGGACTGTACTTATGAAAGTAAATCCAAAAAAAGGTCAGTGTCATGGAGAGTTAAAGGAATGTAAAGGATGGTTAATGTGAAAGAGCTTATCCGTTCCTATTATATCACCTTTAAAATGGAGAGGGAGGAAAGGGTGTAAGACAGTTAAACATCACCATCAAACATGTTGAGTTTCCAAAATAATTTTTCAACTGTGAGAATGAATGATAAGATCCTGTGCATCTTTCCGGTGGGAGGTTCCCACATTGGAGAATAAAAATCAGAGACAAGTTAAAAGACAGTGAGAACTCTGTTTCTAATCTCTGAAGTGTAACTTGAAAAATTCCCCACATTATTGACTTTTCACACTATTGCCATCTTGATGTAAAAATCTATGGAGTGAAGGAAAGCAGAAAATGGCAATCTTGATTATTTGTTATCTGGGTATATAAACACAGTTCACTTTGCAGATGGGCATCATCCCTATGAATTGATATGTGCATCCCAAACTCCTTAAACATCCAACCCTTTGAAACCAATGTTTAGCAATGATTCAAATTCTTAAGGGCTGTTTCTGAAATGCAAGTTAGAAAGTAAGGTGTTAGATTCCTTACTAAATTAAGTCTGCTTTTGCTTTCTCGGGAAAGAACACTAAACTTGAAATCCAATGAACCTAAGTTTAAGCCACTTATGGACTTAATCATTTACCACTCCATTTCTTCATCTTTCAGGGCTGTCATGACTTGGTTTAAGAGATGCTTTTTACGCTTTTGTTGAGCAAAGGAATCCATCCACCAAACAAAGACAACCTAATGAATGGGAGAAGTTCCTTGCAAATGATATGACCAATAAGGAATTAATTTCCAACATATATAAACAGCTCAAAACAATTTGACATCAAAAAAAAAAAAAAAAAACAACCTGATTTAAAAATGGCTAGAACTGAATAGTCATTTTTTATAACAAGGAAATGCACATGGCCAAAGATGTTTAACCTTGCTAAACATCAGGGAAATGCAAACCAAAACTACAATGAGATACCTCCTCACACCTGTCAGAATGGCTGTCATCACAAATAACACAAGTAACAAATGTTAGGACGTAGGAGGGGAAAAAAGCCTCTCCTATATTGTTGGGGAGAATGTAAATTGGCCAGCCACTGTGGAAAATAATACAGAGATTTCTCAAAAAACAACAAATAGAACTCCATATGACCCAGCAATTCTACTCCTGGGTATATACTAAGAAAAAATATCAATTCAAAACTATACATGCATCTCAATATTCATAGCAACGTATTTACAATTGCCAAAGTATGAAGCAACCTAAGTGTCCATTAACAGATCAATGATTAAAGAAGCTGCAGTATATAAGCTTGCATATATATATAGAGAGAGAGAGACACTTATTCATATATATGCAATGGAATAATATTCAACCATAAAAAAGAATTAAATTTTTCCATATGCAGCAACATGGACAGACTCGAAGGGCATTACGCTAAGTGAAATAAGTCAAACAGAGAAAGACAAATACTGTATGATATCACACTTGGAATCTACAAAATTCAACAAACTGGTGAATAAAGCAAAAAAGCAGCAGATTCACCGCTATAGAATACAAACTAGTGGTTACCAGTGGAGAGAGGGAAAGAGGGGAGGGACAATGTAAGTAAGAGGGGACAAAAAAAGGGTTATTATGGAATTATATATGTGAATCTTTTGAAAAATTGCCAAGCATTACAGAATTAAAGAATTTTTCAATTTAAAAAATTCTAAAAATTAAAAATTTTAAATATTTAAAAGTGATGCTTTACGTAAATGAAACCAGCATAAAGGGGAGCATAATGAAAAATGACAGAAAATAAACATCTGGACAAATGTAATATTGACAGAGAAATGTATAATTTGAGGGGAGGGAGAGGACTGCTTTCAAATAATTTTAGAAGAGCCACATCACCACCAAAGTTGACTTTTCCTTCAATCAAAACTCTTTGTACCCACTGCTTCAAATTCCATTATTGTTGATTCTCCTTTAGGTTAAGGAGTCTTGCTTGTAGGATCCCTCATTTTAATGCAAACATATCTGGGGAGTTCTAGTTATTAAATCAGAATAAATTAAGCTATTATATTTTTTTCCTACAGGTGAGCAATGTTTAGCAAGATGGGATATACTAATGGAAAGCACAGCCACTTTCGACAAACAGAAGGAAGATGGAGGAAAAGAAGGATTTCTGATCGGGAGAAGAGGCAGTTGGCTGAGGTACCATGGAGCTGGGAGTTTGGGGTTCAGATGCAGTTGTTCAGGCAAGACTTTCAGTGAATGCAGAGAAATGGAAAGAGACAGGCAGAGAAAGGCAGCAAAGATGCTCTGGAACCAGACTAAAAACATGACCATCTTGCTTAAAGTCATCTTTGGCTTCAAATAACCTAAAAGAAACAAAGATACCTTTATTCTTATTTTCCATGCTTTTTTGTTTTTTCAGATTGTGCTCTTTGCAATGGTTCTAATACCATTACTTCAATTTCTTTCTTTGCCCTCTGAGTCTTTATATTAATTCTTTTTGGCTGAGTCTGATGAAATCAGTATTTATCTCCTGCACATTGAATTTTGATAACCTTGATCAGCAAGGCCAACCACAGAGTTTCCCATTACAATTTGAAACAGTCCCAAAATAATAAATTGCAGCAAGAATAAAGTGTATCTGAGGATGAAATTTCTTGTGATTAAAAGGCAAGGTTAGCTTGGACTAGATTAGGCATTTTTGTTTTATGACACTCATAAATTTGAAAAATCTATAAAAGAAAAACTGAATAAACAGTCCAGGCAAGTTGCATCATTAAAAAAAAAGGTTCACATTTTGAAAAATGAGTGAGGGCATGTGACAAAGTAGAAAGGACTATGTGAAAACAAAGTCCTATGAGGCTGGCGCCAAGCAGAGGCATCTCTGTAATAAAGGAACAGGGGCTTGCAAAATGGCCTTTTTCTTACATGGTGTCTATAACCTAATCTGAGCAAGAAGGGGTTTTTCTTTTTTAAAACAATCTATTCATTTACTTATCTATTTTTGACTATGCTTTGGTTTTCGCCACGAAGCGGGCTTTTCTCTAGTTGTGGCGAGTGAAGGCTCCTCTCTAGTTGCGGTGTGCAGCTGGCTTCTCTTGTTGCCGAGCACACGCTCTAGGCATCCAGGCGTTAGCAGTTGCAGCCCCTGGACTCTAGTGCACAGGCTCAATAGTTGCGATGCATGGGCTTAATTGTTCCGTGGCATGTGGGATCTTCCTGGGCCAGGGATCGAACCCATGTTTCTTGCATTGGCAGGCAGAGTCTTTACCACTGAGCCACCAGGGAAGCCCAAGAAGGGATGTTTCAAAGCTGCAATGCGGGGATGGTCATCAATAGCTAAGTCATCTGCTGGGTCTGAGTGCGTTGACAAGAAAACAACTCTACATGAGGAGCTAGCCTCAGTCATCTACGGTGACTGCAGAACCTGGGGGCGGGGGGCCTAACTTGGGAACTCGTGTATTCTCTCCCTGCTTATGTCTAGATGCTCCAATGTCTAGAGTTGTCCCTTTTCTCTTTCATCTGCTTGTTCTTTTTCCCAAAACTGCTTTATTGAGATACTAACCCACAAACTGTACAATGAACCTATGTAAAGTGTACAAGTCAAGAGTTTTCAGTAAGCACGTGGTGGTGTGCAACTATCATCACGATCCATTTTATAATATTTTTATCACCCTTTGTACCAATTATCGGTCACCTATTTCTCCTCTTAACCCACCACTTCCTCCAACCCCAGGCAAGTACTAAAACATTTTCTCTTACTACAGAAGTGCCTATTCTGGGCATTTCAAAGAAAAGGGGCCCTATAATAACGTAGACTTCAGCAACTGGCTGTTTCCATTTGACATAGTGTTTTCAAGATCCACACGTATTATAGCATGCGTCAGTACTCACTTCTTATGGTCAAACAATATTCCATTGTATGGATACAGCACGTTTTCTCTCTCTGTTCAACAGTGAATGGAGATATGAGTTTTTCCATTTTTTTTTTTGGCTGTTATGAAAATGCTACTATGGAATACCATGTTTTCATTTCTCTTGTGTATACACCTGTGAGAGGCATTGCTGGTCATCTTGCATGTAGTTCTATGTCTAACCTTTTCAGGAACTTCTAGACTGCTTTCCACAGTGGCAGCACCATGTTCCTGTCCCAGCACCAGTGTGTGAGGGTTCCGGTTTCTATATAACTTCAGCAACTCTTGTTACTATCTGTTGGTTTTCTTTTACACCACACTGCAAGTGTGTACACCATACAGCAAACGTGCAATGAGGAGATGGACTATAGGTCATTGGTAATAAAATTTGTATTGGAGCCAAGCAGCATGTTCTCTTAGAAAGCCGTGGATTCGGTAGGTCTGCTACACAAATTCATTATTACTTTATTCTATTATTTTTTTCTTTGTCTTCTAATATACTGCTTTAATTTTCAAATGTATTTTTCTATTAAAATACTCTTTAGCTCATAAAGTCTACCTTTGAGACTATATCCTAGAGAAATAAAATCAGCTAATCTTAAACATATATGTACAAATAATTTTCTTTATGATGTTGTTGCCAAAATTAAAATAACTGGAATATTTACCAGAAAGGGAATGGCTAAATAAGTTATATATTCCTTTCATGGAAGACTACATGGCTAGCAGAAAGAGCGGGTTTGGACCTATATCTTCTGTTCTGGGAGGGAAGCCTATTATATATATTTTAAGTAAAAAAGTACAAGTTGCAAAGTAGTGTGCATAAATATGATCCCATTTTTGGAAACTAAGAAAGAGAATCAACAAATTAAATAAATGCATATGGTCTGGAGCATGAATGAAGGTGAGAAGGGCTGTATAACTTTGATGTTGGATCATACAGAAAGAGCTGTGAAGGAAATCAGGTAATTTCCTATTTTATAGTTTTGAATTTTTATTTCCCCTGATAATTTGTATTAACTACAAGAAAGAAAAATGAAAGTATTTTCTTAAAAAAGACATATTTTCTTGATTTCCTGTTTGACAGCTCTTATTCAATAATTAGAAATTAATCAGCTTCTTCTTGGAGAAGCTGGGTTTTAAAAATCCTTCCTCGTTTACTGTAAAGAAATGAAGCTGTAAGAAATATGGGAGCAATGTTTTTCTTTTACTTCAGTGCTTCCCTTCATCATAGATAGGCTTTTTTTTAAAGGAAAATGAGCATCTATTTTTTTTTTTTCTGTAGTAACAAGCCCCAAAACTGAGCATAGGAAATGGAGAGAAGAATCAATATAAATGTAATACACAGGGATACGATAACCTATAACTGTCTTTAAGCATTTTCCTTGGTTGTTGTCAGTTTGGACAGAATTATCCGTTCTCAGATATGGAGCGACCATCCTCAGCATGGAGCCATAACACAGATCTACAAATTGGACAAACATTTCTCATTTGAAACAGGTGGGCTTGTGTCACTCTCTTATCTGGAGTTCCCTTGCTGTGTTTGTAAACTGGTAAGATCACGGAATAAAACAAACGCATGGAACTTTTTTTCCCTTTGAGTTCTAATGCGTATTTTATGGGACACGCCAAACTTCCTTATGTTAAATTTGTCACTATGTGAACAGAATACCCATCCTTGAACATGCAACAGAGATTTCAATGAGGGTATAAACCTTTATGTACAAAACCCTACCCAAAACTATTAATACATTTGAAAAATTAACTTAAAATCCCACTAAATATCTTAACTTTCCCTCCCCATTTTACTGACTATAAAACATAAATATCTTCAATGGTATTCATCACTTTCTCAATTTGCCTATTCATGACATTAACATCTAGAACATGTAATGATAGTCTCGAATTTCTAGGGGACAGAGGAAATGACCATGACACAGCCTGTTTATAACTCAGAACACGGGTCTAATGGAAGCCCTGGCAGGCTACTCCGTCAGTGTTCATCCACAACTCAGCTGTGAACGGCACCTCTGTCACTGGAAGTGTGCGGTTGAGACTGGACAGGGAACTTGATGAGACGCTGAGAAGGGAAAACCCCTAGCATACTTGCAAGCAAGGAAAAGCAGGATTAGCATGAAGGGCCCCAGAGAATACACAGTTTCTTGAAGACAAGATTTGTGAAGCCTCCAGGGGAAGACAAACATATGGATGGTGAAGAGAAGGTTTAGTGGCTCAAAGGAGAAAAGTTAGGTTGTGTGTCTGCTGACTTACAAAGAAAGAGCATCTTAGCAGGTACCATGAAGGATTTAGATTCCCAGTGCAAAACAGTGCAATTCTGACATTAGCAACCATTTGGAATGAGGCTGATAACTGTAAACTTAATTTTTTTTTCTCAAAAGTGTTCTGAAAATGAATTTGCTTTTTATTTTTCACTTAGTAATTATTTCTTTAGAACAACTCAAGACCCAACAATGAATGATAATATGCCTACAACATATCTGCTAGTATCTGATAATCAGATTGCAGTAGGTGCTGGTATAAATATGTGTGCGGTTTGGCGTGAAGCAGCAGGTGTTTAATAATTGTGACTGAAGCGGCACCATGTTGACTCACAATGTGGATCCAAAATTGGCAACATGGCAAGGAACCGGATACAAGTTTAGCAGTAATCTGGGGCTCAGGACATCAGACCAATAAAGGCTGAGGCAGGGGGAGAGGATTACCCCCACTGTGTCCGGAGGAGGGCTATAAGCTATGTCTATCTACTCACACCTTCTGGCAGGTAATCTACAAAGCAGGTTGGTTGCCAAGCCTGAAAGAGGCACTTACCTACTTAACAGCCAAAATTAGTTAACAATCAGTTAGGCAGGGGAGCTAAAGGAGGGAACTAAAGAGGAAAACATTCACATGAAACAATGATAAACTAGAGCTATTTAACTCATGTCTTTAAGTACAGAAATTTAAGGTTGAGTAAACATGGCCGTCTAAATCCTTTAATCCCACCGCTGACATTTGTAGTGACTGAGAAGGATTAATCATGTTGATCTCTAAACGAATCATTTTAAGGAGTTCATATTTAAAAGGAATAAAAAACTTTGGAGATGCAGTAATTAGCCTAGGGGATCTGATGAATGTTTCAGGTTTTTGTCTTTCTTTATGAAACCCTACTCTCATAAAGAAAAGGTTTTTCTCAGCACCAGGAAGTATTTCAGAAAACGTGAAAAAGGGTTTCAGATTCCTTTCGTTTTTGTAAGATGACAGAGGTGAGGGGGAACACTGGGGAAATGAAAAGTTGGGGTAGAACTGGAAATTCATAGCAGCATTAAGTGCTGAATGGTAAGACCATATGGTCATATTTCTTTTGAAGTCTAGGATCAGTTCCCATTATTCACTATAATGGCATCCAAGACTAAACGAAATCTCAGTCTTTAAAAGCGTTTTGCTCTTGGCTCTCAAATTCTCCTCTTTCACAATTTCCAACATGCTTGACTGTTTAATTGATTTTCAAAATGCAAAAAATGCAAATAAACAAAATAAAAATAAGACGAGTAAGAAAAAATGGATGTATTTCCTTTCACTTTGAGAGCAGGATAAAATAGTCCAGAGAGAGACACAATTAGTATTGCAATCAACAGAGTTATTAATACTGCTTTTACATGCTATTCAGATCAGATCAGTCAGTGATATTCTAAAATAATATGTGCATCTTCCATGACCTACATTGAAGAAATATGAATTTAATTCTTTTGACCTATCTGGAACACACAATATAGGGAAATACTTTTAAATTATTTATCATTTTAGTGAATTCCAACAATAAAACTGTCCAAAAATGCAATCTATATCCAAGAACTAAAGTTGGGCTTTTTTTTTTTTTTTTTTCTATTTAGAAATGGATGAAAATATTTGAAAGGCATGGTTCTAACCATGTGCTACCAACTCTTCATTTTCTCCCTCAGCACAGTCCTGGATAGGTTAGTGTGTTACAGATTAGTGTTAGTCGCTCAGTCCTGTCTGGCTCTTTGCAACCCTGTGGACAATAGCCCACTAGGCTCCTCTGTCCCTCGGATTCTCCAGGCAAGAAAACTGGAGTGGGTTGCCATTTCCTTCTCCAGGAGATTTTCCAAACCCAGGGATCAAACCTGAGTCTTCTGCATTGGCAGGTGGGTTCTTTACCGATTGAGCTACCAGGGAAGCCTGGATAGGTTGGGAATGCTATAATCTTAATAATCAAAATGTCTTTACTCAGCAAAACACTACAGTAGATTGGCAGCAGAGGTGGTTTTTAAGAGGACTGTGGTTGTGGTTCAGTGGAGACAATATGACAGTCCCAGGATCAAATGAAATGGCTTGAAGCAGGAAGAAAGGAGAAAGCAAACCCCAAACTTTCCATATTCAACTACAGTTGTTTGAAATGTCTTGTTTTGGGGTTTTGAGATTGAAGGCAAAAGGAGAAGAGAGTGGCAGAGGATGAGATGGCTGGATAGCATTACCCATTCAATGGCATGAACTTGGGGAACCCTAGGAGATAGTGAGGGACAGGGAGGCCTGGACTGCTATAGTCCATGTGGTCGCGAAGAGTTGGAGAAGACTTAGCTACTGAACAACAATTTAAAAATTGTCACTGCTTAGGTAAATTCTACATGCAGTGAAATACACAAATTTCAAATGGATACTTCAGTGAGTTTTAACAGATATCTGCCATGAACCCAAACCAAATATGGCACATCTCCCTCATGCCCAAAATGTTCCTTCCTGTATCCATACAGTCAATCCCATCTTCACAGGCAACCACTGTTCTGATTTCTTTTTGCTACAGATGAGGTTTTTTTTTGTTCTTACTCTTAATATAAACAGTCATGCAGTATCTGCTCTGAATCCTTTCACTTAGTGGAATATTTTTGAGTTCTTCCTCACTGTTGCTTGTACCAGTAATTCATTTTTGTTATTACCAAGCTGTGTCCTATTGCATGTAAAAGTAGCTTAGTCATGTCCAACGCTGCAATCCCATGGACTATACAGTCCATGGAATTCTCCAGGCCAGAATACTGGAGTGGGTAGCCTTTCCCTTCTCCAGGGGATCTTCCCAACCCAGGGATGGAACCCAGGTCTCCCACATTGCAGGTGGATCCTTTACCAGCTGAGCCACAAGGGAAGCCCAAGAATACTGGAGTGGGCAGCTTATCCCTTCTCCAGTGGATCGTCCCAACCCAGGAATCAAACTGGGGTCTCCTGTTGTTGCAGGCAGATTCTTTACCAGCTGAAATACCAGGAAGATCCATCTATTGCATGAACATACTACAATTTGTTACATAATTTCACTTGGTCATTCTAGTTTGGGCCCATTATTAATAAAGTCACTATGAAAATAAAGTTTCTTTTGTTTTATGTAAATACTTAGGAAATCAATTGCTGGGAAAAAGGGAAGATGTTATTTTTAACTTTACATAAGAAATTGCCAGTTTCTAAACAAATCTTGCCATTTACATTTTACACTCCCATCAACAATGTATGCGAATTCATTTGTTCCACATCTTCACTGATATTTAGTGCTGTGAATGTTTTTAATTTTAGTTTCTAGTGGGTGAGTGGTAGTATTTCACTGTACTTTTAATTTTCAGTTCCCTGATGGCTTAATGACGTTGAGCACTTTTTCATGTGTTCATTAGACATTTGTGTATCATCCGCATAGTTTCTGTTATAAGAATTTTGTCCATTTTTAAATTGCATTGATAGTCTTGTTACTGATTTATAGGAGCTCTTTATATATTCTAGATATAGAGTCATTTGACATATACAACATATATATATATATGGGCATATATGTATGCATATGTCAAATATACATATATATATAATAGTACATATACTTGTCACATGCATACATACATAAATATGCAAAAATATGTAAAATGCAGCTTGCCTTTTCATTTTCTGAAAGGTATTTTTTCATAAGTAAAAGCTTTGATTTTGATGAAATTCAATTTTTTTTCTTTTATGTTTTGTCCTTTTTATGACCTCTCTAACCTATCTACGTTTACTTCAAGGTTTCAAGCATATTCAAGGCTTTTATTATGGTTTTCTTAGGATGGTTTGGTTTAGTCATGGAAGCTAGAAGGTGAAAGAGTAGAGTAGAAAAATGACAGGCTTTGACTCTATTTCTTGCCAAACAGAAAGGGTAAGGCTAGAGATCTCTCTAAGGAAATTGGAAACGTCAAAGGAACATTTCTTCCAAAGATGGGCACAATAAAGCACAGAAATGGTAAAGAACCTAACAGATGCAGGTGCCGAAGTGATCAAGAAGAGATGGAAAGGATACACAGAAGAACTGTAAAGAAAAGATCCGAGAGACCTGGATAAGCATGACGGTGTAGTCTCTCACTCAGAGCCAGACACTGTGGAGGATGAAGTCAAGTGGGCCTTAGGAAGCACTGCTGCCAGTAAAGCTAGTGAGGTGACAGGATTCCAGCAGAGCTATTTCAAATCCCAAAAGATGATGCTGTTAAAGTACTACATTGAATCTGTTAACAAATTTGGAAAACTCAGCAGTGACCACAGGACCAGAAAAGGTCAATCCTCGTCCCAGTTCCCAAGAAAGGCAGTATTAAAGAATGTTCAAACCACAAGACAATTGCACTCATCTCCCATGCTAGTAAGTAAAAGCCTCCAAGCTAGGCTTCAGTATTACGTGAACCGAGAACTTCCAGACATTCAAGTTGGATTTTAAAAAGGCAGAGGAACCAGAGATCAAATTTCCAACATTCAATTGATTATAAAGAAAGCAAGAGAATTCCAGAAAAACATTTATCTCTCTTTCATTGACTACGCTAAAGCTTCTGACTATGTGGATCATAAAAAACTGTGGAAAACACTAAAAGAAATGGGAATACCAGACCGTCTTACCAGACTCCTGAGAAACCTGTATGTGCATCAAGAAGCAACAGTTACAACACTGTATGGAACAACTGACTGGTTCATGATTGAGAAAGGAGTACAACAGGCTGTTTATTGTCACCCTGTTTATTTAACTTATACACAGAGCACATCACGTGAAACGCCAGGGTGGATGAGTTACAAGCTGGAATCAAGATTGCTGGGAGAAGTATTAACAGCCTCAGATATGCAGATGATACCACACTAATGGCAGAAAGTGAAGAGGAACTAAAGAGCCTCTTGATGAGGGTAAAGGAGGAGAGTGAAAAAGCTGGCTTAAAACTCAATATTAAAAAAAACAGATCATGGCATCCTCTCCCTTCACTTCATGCAAATAGAAGGGGAAAAGGTAGAAGCAGTGACAGATATCTTCCTCTTGAGCTCTAAAATCACTGCGGATGGTGACCGCAGAGGTGAAATTAGAAGATGATTGCTTCTTGGAAGGAGAGCTGTGACACACCTAGACAGTGTGTTAAAAAGCAGAGACATCCCTCTGTCAGCAAAGGTCCATGTAGTCAAGTCTACAGTCTTTCCAGTAGTCATCTATGGATGTGAGAGCTGAACAATACAGAAGGCAGAGCACTGAAGAACTGATGCTTTCGAACTGTGTTGCTGGAGAAGACTCTTGAGAGTCCCTTGGAAAGCAAGGAGATCGAACTAGTCAATTTTAAAGGAAATCAACCCTGAATACTCCTTGAAAGGACTGATGCTGTAGCTGAAGCTCCAATACTTTGGCCACCTGATGTGAAGAGCTGACTCATTAGAAAAGACTGTGATGCTGGGAAAGATTGAAGACAGAAGGGGTGACAGAGGGTGAGATGGTTGGATGGCATCACCAATTCAACGGACAGGAACTTGGGCAAACTCCGGGAGATGGTGAGGAATAGGGAAGCCTGGTGACGTGGGTTCGCAAGGAGTCAGACACGACTTGGTGACTGAACGACAACAATTTCTGGCTCTGGAACTCACCAGCTGTTGACTGAGTGAGCATTTTCACAAGCCCAGATGTCTGTCTTCCTCATCTATAAAATAGATTTGGAGGATCTCAGAAATCTCCCATCCGTAAGGTTACACAGAGGCAGAAAGAAGGCAACACAGTGGCCTATGAAACAAAGCTGAGAACAACATTGTCAAGAGTCCAAGAAGGAGGAATAAACCTTAGTAAAAGTATGGGTATATGTTTGTTACTAGCTCAGTCATGTTCGACTCTTCATGACCCCACGGACCCCTGTAGCCCACCAGGCTCCTCTGTCCATGGGGTTCTCTAGGCAAGAATACTGGAGTGGATTGCCATTTCTTTCTCCAAGGGATCTTCCCAGCCCAGGGATTGAACCTGGGTCTCCAGCATTACAGGCAGATTCTTTAACCATCTGGGCCACCAGGGAAAACCCCCCAAAAAAGTATGGATCACAGGGTTAAAATTTCCTTTATTTGGTTTATATTTCATCCCTACACTAAATCAGAAACACTGTGCCATGCTCCTACCATGCCTGGAATTCATCCTGAATTGAAAACCAACCATCAGGACAGAATGAACATAAGCAACAGTGTCTGCCTATCTAGGAAGGTGCTTTTCCCTCTCCACGCCTATGGTTCCAAGACAAGGATGATCTTTGGCTTTGATCTTTGATGATTTAAAACTGGCAGGTTTCCTTTAATAACCCCACTGAAATACAAACTCTAATTTTTTTTTTACTTTCTTCCTAAGCCAAAACTTCAGTTGTACAGCACGTTTTTGGTTTAGGAATCAATGTATTGTGTTCAGAAGTTGATAATGGATCAGTATATACTTTTCCATGAAAACAATACGGAGGAAGCCCGGGTAAAACATGCAAGTATATTAAGTCATCTGGATGGAAGAACACTCTAGTGTGTGACTTCAGTGTACAAGCCTACCTTTTTGAAAAAAACAATGTGTTCAGAATTCCAAATAGGAACACCTGTCTCTACAGTTGCTTCTCCCATTCATTTTCTACTTACCAAGCTGGGAGGAACGTCCTGAGCAAATCAGTGGTGGGCACCTGGTTCATGAATGCTCAATGAGTGGAGCTAGGACACGAACTGTGCAGGGGGATGCGGGATGAGCTACTGCCCTTCTCAGACTAAAAGGAAAACTGATGACCTCTTCATAAGTTCACTGACCACTGGAATTTGCTCTTCTGTGAATTTTCTATTCAAGCCATTTCCCCTTGGGTTGTCTTTCTGTTTTCAATTGCAAAGTTACTCTTCATTTATTATATATATGTGTATATACCTTTTATCTGTCACATGGATTAAAAATATATTTCCCAACATGATAATTTTGTTCATGGTATTTTTACTTTTATTTATCTTTTATATGCAAGATTTACATGTATACCTGTGGCGGATTCATTTTGATATTTGGCAAAACTAATACAATTATGTAAAGTTTAAAAATAAAATAAAATTTAAAAAAAATCATATAAGGCTTTTCTTTCTGGACTTTTAATTTCTATTAGAACAGTCTCCTCTATCCTTGGAATGTACACAAAGTCCCTGGGGTGGGCTGTATAGATTCACAACCACTTTTTCCTTGCCTGCCTCTGTTATAGAAGCTGGAAGGCAAAAATAGTAAATGTTCCCTCTTCTCATGCAGCTAAGTGTAGCCAAGTATAACAAGTTCTGAAAAAGAGATGCGGGAAGATGTCTTTGGGGAGTAAAAAGAAATAGTCCAATGGAGAGAAGTGCTTCTCATCTTGGCTTTTATTCTATTTCAACAGGAATATGAAAATGCAGCAAACATCTGGGGATCCGTGGGACAAAGGCCACATGCTAAGGATGACTGAGCAAAAAAAAAAAGCAGAAATAATCTGGGTCCTTGACGGCATCTTTGAGCCCTGGACAATCTACCTTTGGACTTCTTGCTTTGTTAGAAAATCATTCTGTTAGGTGTTTAAATGATTGTTTTTGGAGCTTTCTGCTACTAATGGATCAAGTAATTCCTACTTTACTCAGTGTCTCAAATGAACTTCTAGAATTCTTACTGCTTTATTTTTTACATTTGTCTCTAATCCATCTTAATTTATTTTTGAATATGCTGAAAGATATGGGTCCAATTTTATATTCTTCCAGATGGATAGCCAGTTGTGCCAGCACCATTTATCAAATTACACTGAATAGAAAAGCCATTTTTTGTTTTATGCTAAAGTTCCCTATATACTAGGATCTATTTCTGAAATGTTAGTCTACTTCACTGATCGACTTGTTTTCATTTATGCCAATGTCTTATAGATGTGATTACATGGCTTCCTAGAATTTTTTTAAATGTATGGTAAGGGCACTTTATTCTCACTGTTGAATATATTTTTGGCTATTTTTGACATTTATTTTTCCACACAAATTTTAAGATCACATTTTCAAATTAAACATAAGCCTTGACTTCTATGCATTTATTTTGGTAGAACTGATATTTTTATGATGTCTGTCTTCCCATCTGAAAACACTGACTCTCTTTCCATTTAGTCAGATCTTGTTTTATGTCTCACAATAATATTTATGGGTCTGTTCTTATTAGGTCCCATACAGCTCTTGTAAAATTTATTCCAAAGAACTTTATAGTGTTTGCTAACATTGTGGTAAGATATTTTTTCTGACTTCCAAATTTAGCCAATGATTGTTTAATAAATATTTAGAAGTGGTATATAACATGCATCAGGCAATTGTTCTATTAATAAGTAGTTTATATATATTAACTCATTTCATCCTCAATAAGCTTGAAAGCTAAAGCACAATGTGCATAGAAGAAAACTGAAGTACAGATAAATTAAGTAATTCATTCAAGCAAGTTACTTGGCCAAAATCGGGTACCTTGCCATGCAATTAATGAGTGAAAGATGTGGGTCTGAAACCCATATCATCTACATCCAGAGTCTATGCTCTTAACTATTGTGCTACATACACTACCAGTGGGGTCTATATGTTTATCCTCTATTTACCCAAGTACCAGTTTGCTTCAAATATTTAATGTTTTTTATTTCAAATGGGTTTTGCACATACAAAGTCAATCATGTATTCAACAGAAGTGCGAGTTTCAATGTTTCCCCAAATATATATCAATTGTTTCATTTTCTTTTCTTATACAATTGCTAAAAAGTCTAAACAATTTTGCATAGTAATTGTGAGGGTAGATGAGCCTTTCTTGTGTTACTGACTTTAATGGAAATGGTCCTAGGATCTTACCCTTTAAAATGCTGTTCAACTTTTTTGATAATCTTATACAATTAACATATTTATGTGTTTTTCCTTCTTGTTTACTTAGTGAGCTTTATTTTAAGAAGGAATAGCTTTAAAATTTTTACCTCAAACCACTTCATCATCTAGTGATAAGATCATGCTTTTCTACATTGATTTATTAATTTAATTATGTTAATAGGTTTCCTAACACTGAAAAAAATCCTTGCATCACCACCAAGGATTAGGAACCACTTGGTTAACCTAGCCCAGACTATTATCCTTTTAATCATTTCTAGATTCTTACATACAAAGATTTAGAATTTTTATGTACATATTGAGAAGGAATTTTGGTCTAGATAGCTTCTTTTTGTACTAAGTTAATCAAGTTTTGTTATTAAGGTTGTGTCAATATCACAATATGATTCTAAGTGCTTTCCATCTTTCTTTTCTTTCTTTTTTTTGGTGTTGAATAGCTTTCTTAACTTTGCACTTGCCTGTAGTGTGAAGATTACATAAAATTCAACTAGGAACCTAGCTGGTAAAAGTGAGTCACTCAGTTGAATCCAACTCTTCATGACTCCCTGGACAGTAGCCAACTAGGCTCCTCTGTCCATGGAATTCTCCAGGCAAGAATACTAGAGTGGGTTGCCATTTCCTTCTCCAGGGGGTCTTCTCGACCCAGGGATTGAACCCAGGTCTCCGGCTTGAAGGCAGACTCTTTACTGACTAAGCCACCAGGGAAGCCACGGGAAGCTATCTGGTACTTTTTAATGATGCCCCTCTTAATCACTTTTCTAATCTCTTCTGAGATGATCGATTCTGACGAGTTTTCTCCCTGTTTTGAAATAACTTGGGGTCGATCATATTTTGTTAAGAAAAAATAAATTTCTCTAGATTAAAAAAAATGCATTGTTTGGAGCAGATCCTTTTAGTTATTACAATGTCTTCAGTGTCTCTCCTTGTTTTTGATCTCGTTATTCTGTAACCAGGACCATCAGATGCTTTCTGGTTTCTTTGCCTTTTTAAATAATCAACTTTTTGTGTGTCTCTAATTTATCATGATCATCTACTTCTTCCCATTTCCTTTTGGTTTCTTTGTTTTCCAGATATCTTACATCTTTCTAAGGTACATAGTAAAGAAACATAATAAGTTTCTTTTTGCTGGTCTTTTTAGATCTGTTTCTGAAGAAGGTGAACTATAATATTCCACAGTAAGTATATTTTAATAACCTTCTTTCTCCCAAAAGCTTTCGCTTCATAAATTTAGCTACTATATTGTTTAATGTATGCATTTAAGAATGTCCATCCTCTTGTCTGTTATCTTTTACTTACTGGTCCTCTTTATCCTGTTTAGTCTTCTTAATTGTCAATTCCACCTTTCCCGATATTAATACTGCTGTTCCTACTTTATTTGTTTGTATTTACCTAATATCTCTTTATATGTATCTCTCCATTCTCAACCACTTTTTACCTACCCTCTCAAGTCTGTTTCATATAAGTACCAGTAACACTTATACATCAACTGGATAGTTTCTGTAAAAATTCAGTGTATTTTCATTTCATGTAATATGTCATATATAGAGTTCCCTTTTTCCATCTTGTTTTATGGTTTTTCCTGATTTTACTCATTTCCTCTTTTTCCTTGGAGCTGTTTTTGCTAAAGTGATCAGACTGCTATTCATTCCTTTTCCCCCCTGCTAATTAGGTAAGTCTATTGTGCTTTTCTTCATTTCACTAATGACTATCTTCCCTTTCCTGACATTCATACTCAAATACTTATTTTTCATTATTACATGAATGCAAGACAGCATTCTTGCATGAACGCAAGAATGCAAATTATTCCCTCCGCTAAAGCTCTATTCTGTAACCGTTTCTCCCCTCTCTCTTCTGATGAGATTTTTGGACCACTTAATTTCCGTACTAGTTTCTTCCAGCTATTGGATTTTGCTGATAGGAAAGGAGTTTTATTTCTAGTCTTTTTAAAAGGTTTCCCTTATAGTGATTCTTGTACATTTCACATTTGCTCTATCATCATCATTTGGGACCTGAAAGGGGGGGTACTCAGGACGGGCTACTGCCTTTCTCAGACTAATAAGAAAACTGATGACTTCTTCATATGTTCACTGACCACTTGAATTTGCTCCTCTGTGAATTGTCTCTTCAAGCCATTTCCCACTGGGCTGTCTTTCTGCTCTCAATTTGTTGAAATTGCTGCACCCGCTTTGGAGCTTTCATCTGGCCCCACAAGGAAAGCACCTGCATGAGCTCTGACCATCAGGACCTGAAGAAGGTTCTAGACCTCATCTGCACCCATATCACTGCTCAGCTCAGGGGAGGTAAAGAATTGGCTGGAGATGGGAGGATGAGGCACCATCAAGCCACCCTTATTCCAGAATCCTGGATGCACATTTACAGGGGGACTCACACTGCTCCTCTAAACGTCCTTTTGTTTCACAGAAGAGAGTTCTGTGGTAATAGAGGAGGCTAGCATCTGGAATCTTATATAAAAGGATTGGGACTCAGGATGCAACCCTCTAAGAAAGAGCAGTGGGAGGCTTTGGGGCTTGTGGGACCTACCTACTGGCCTTGGACCAGCCATGTTTCGAGGTGAGAAGTCATGTCCATGGGAGCCAGGGACTGCTGACGATGAGCAGGAAGAGAAGACAAATCCCAGAGCAGCAGTGAGGAGAGTGGAAAGTTTCCGGGACCAGAAGCAAGTGGTCAGGAAAGCATGTGAGCCACTCTCGGAAGTCAGAGAGTATTGGCCTGTCTATCTACCTCCATCCTTCCCTTCCCTACACTATAAGTGGATTCTCTATTTTGATTTCAGGTGTGGTACAAACACAAACATAATGCTGTCTGCTTTTCAGATGTAAGAACAGATAGCCTTCCTTCCCACTGACATTGTATAACAGAAAAGTAAATGGTAATCTTTTCATTTTAAAATCCTGAGATTCACAACCTTAAACCCAATGGCTGACTAACAGATAAATACTTTGGGTTAAGATTATCTCAGAGGTGATTTTCTTTTTCTTTTTTTCAGGCTTATAGTTCTGTGGAACAAAAGTGTTCCCATTTCCAGATGTCACCTCATTTCAAAATTCACCTTCAGGGCCAACATTCTGCGTTGGATTGATGAGGTTTCTCGTGTGGTCAAGAACATTACAGGCAATGTACATAGTGCCGAAAAGAAGATATTTTATCACTTCTCTAAAAACTGGGGATGATCTTATGCAGCTGTTTCATAAGAAATCTGTCTCACATCTGATGGGATAAATTCCCTTCAAAAATGAATCAAAGAAAATAGTGTCCAAGATGCCAAAGAACCCACTATTAGCCAAACTGCAACACACCTACAGTGAGCTCCACAGCTGCTAAAAGACAACTCTTTCCATCATCCAATAAACCACAAGGAGAGATTTAAAAGGGGAGACAAAAAGAGATCTGTGTAAGATCCAGTCAAATTACACTTCACTGTAAAAAGGAAGCCATCCTCAGCTTTACAGTATCTAAATAGAACATATAACTTAAAATAGTCACCTACCAGTCAGTAAAGCCATAAAAATGATTAAAACCAAGTTTGAGAATTGACCATAAAATTGGTTGATAAAAATAAGGAAATTGTATTTCTGTTTTTTTTTTAATAGTTGATTAAAATTACTGTATTTCTAGATTTGATTTTTCTATGTAATCAAATTAATGGGTTGTTGTTGTCTCGTTGCTAAGTCATATCTGACTCTTTGTGACCCCAAAGGCTGTAGCCTGCCAGGCTCCTCTGTCCATGGATTTCCCAGGATGTGAATGGAGTGAGTTGCCATTTCCTTCTCCAGGGGGTCTTCCCAACCCAAGGATCTAACCTGCGTCTCCTGCATTGGCAAGACGAATTCTTTACCACTGAGCCTCCGGGGGTAGGGGTGGGTTCTCTCTTTATCCCTTCCTCCAGCTGAAGGCACATTTTCTCATGTCATTCAAAGAAGTGGGTCTGGACTGACAAGGTGTTTTAGAACTCCACGGACAAGCTCAATTAGCATAATTCTTTGGAAGGGATTCAATGATCTTTGGCTACTATTAATATTTTTAATCTTTCATTTTTATTATGTGTATGATGTCAAGAGCTGTGGCAGGAAGCACATTTTGTCAATTAAATAATTAATCCCACAGCATAATAGTCAGGGAGGAAAAACTGACATTTGTCAGGTTCAAAGAAAATGAAGGCTGGGGAGGAGGTTTCATTACTCTTGCTCGGGAAACATAATCTGAGAGCAGATTTGACTTGTTCCCTTCCTCACCTACCGCTCCTGCTATAAGCATTCCCTGTATCAAACCACAGGGAAGAAAAAGCATTTGCAATAGTTCTCTCCCCGACCCCATCCTCATCCACCCAATCACAAAATCACGTTAGTTTTATTTTTTACATATGTCTTCAGTCTCCTCCTTTCAGTACCATCAAAGCTGGCTAAAATTGACTGCACAAAACTGCAGGGCAAGGATGACACTAAATTGCCTGCTTTCTGCTTTAGCAAACGCACAGAGGTTAGAAGCCTGAGCACTGGAGGTAGATGGCCCCGGGTTCAAGTCCCCGTGGGGCCCTCACTGACCATGGGATCTCAGGCCTCCAGGCTTGACTGTCTCAACTTGCGAAAGGATCCTGCTCTCGGGCCCCACCTCCCAAGGGTCTGGGAGACTTCAGTGATGGTGCCCACACCTCCCAGCACATAGACGGCAGCGAGGTAAGGAGTCAGCACGCCTTGGCTGTAAATAGCGGTGCGTTCCATTTACGATTTTAATATGATCTGATTTGTGAACATGTCGAGTGCGCTGTAGCACCAGCACACGCTGCACTTTCGCTTTTCCTTTCCCTTCTGCTCTTCACCCTCCTCGCACTATTCCCCTCAGTCTCTCCTGACAGGAGGCCTCTGTCAGCGGCCCGGCTCTCTGTCTCTTTCCTCCGGCCCCTTCCCGCTCTAGTCCTTGGCTGGCAAGGAGCCGGGTAATAGGACTGCCTGGTCCCCTAAGTCTAAGGTTCCAGGGTTTCCACAGATGGTCTCGCCATGTCATCAACAACAGTCTGCACTGGATTAACGCTGCCTGGGAGGTGAAAATTTCAGCTCGCTATTTTTAACCTGTTAAGCATCCTTTTCTGTGCCAAAACTAAACGGCTGCTTGGGGTGGGGATGTGTTTCCTGGGTGCATCATGCCACATTTGCAGCTTTTTTCTCTAATAGTATTCCACAAGGTATTTTTTTCCCCAATAGGTCACTACACAGTTATTTTCGTTATAAAAGGCAAGACTTCATCAGGCTCCCATTACCTGCATGTCTACAGTACCTCCTATTTTTGCAATTGGTGAAAAATATACCCTGATAATCTACAGTAGCTGTATAGACAACATGAAACAAAAAATCGGGTTTAGAATGATCGCCCATTGGACAACAGGGGCTTCCCTGGTGGCTCAGAGGTTAAAGCGTCTGGCTCCAATGCGGGAGACCTGGATTCGATCCTTGGATCGGGAAGATCCCCTGGAGAGGGAAATAGTAACCCATTCCAGTATTCTTGCCTGGAGAATCCCTGGAGAAGCCTGGTAGGCTACAGTCCACGGGGTCGCAAAGAGTCGGACACGACTGAGTGACTTCACTTTCACTTTTCCTTGGACAACAAGCTCAAGACCTTCAATTTAGCAAGAGTACCTATCTCAAATATGTGTTCCATATTTCCTCTAAAAACTGGATTAAAACTGTTAAACAATTTTGTCCTCTTTCATGCAATTTGATACATGTAATTAGTAAGGCAGGTGGGGGAAGGAAAAAATTTAGGCAGTAAGTGGGGGGAAAAAATCTCCCTTTGGTAAATCAGATAAGTCGTCTTGACATAAACTGGTTTTAGGTGAAGGAACGCTATTTCAATCTAGTTAGTATGGCTCTTTTCACAATGCAGAGAAGGAAAAAAACATGCAAAATTTTTCAAATTTTTGAATGATTTATTGCATTATTACTTTTTTTGAAATTTGTTCCTGCTCAGGATCAAACTGAGTCACATTTTCTGTAAGGTGACTAGAAAAGAATGAATATATTCTTTATTTTGAAGTTTATTTTTCCTCATTTCTTGATGCAATTTGCTAAGTGAGGCTAAGCTATGGGTAAGTGTACAATGCAGGAGCAAGGAGATTTTATTAGTAGTGATGTTGCACATATCTCAAGACTATGTTAGAAGAAACAGAATGTCTCTATGTACACTTCCCAGGCTCAGATGGTAAAGAATCTGCCTGCAATGCAGGAGACCCGGGTTTGTTCCATAGGTCAGGAAGATTTCCCTGTTCGGAAATGGCAGCCCACTCCAGTATTCTTGCCTGGAGAATTCCATGGACAGAGGACCCTGGTGGGCTACAGTTCATGGGGTCGCACAGAGTCAGACACAACTGAGCAACTAACACTTATGCTAACTTTAAAGAAGCTACTGTCTTTAACGGTTGGATATCAGAAGGGTTAGGATTGTGAGGTCAAGTTACAGCAGTCACTGCTTCACTGGTTGAACACGCAGGCAGAAAACAAGAGTGTAAAAATGTTCCACAAATAAATGTGAATGATCAAACCATAACAGATTATATTATGGGAAACTAGGATGTTTTAACCTTAATGACCTAGATTGCCCTTGAGTGACAAAATGGAACTCTTCTGAAGCAGGTTCTCCTATAAACACTCAGAAGCAGCTGGGCTGGATGGATCAGGAGATGATCCAGAGAAAGAATAAAGATGGGTTTCCTCACCGACAGTTCTGTTCTCCTTACACCAATTCTAACTAGAAAAACACTGTCTGTGAGCATCTTCCTGAGCCTAGGAGGTGCCCAGATAGTTTATGTTCCAACACTCTGACTGTGTGCAGGAAGGACTTGTGTCTGGGTGGCTTTCCACCTCTAACGTGGAAGACTCTGGGATCACCTAACATCTCAAAGTCTGAATCAGATGCTAGAACATCAATCTAAGAAAATAATCATGGCATCCTGACACTAGCAAGTTAGCGCGAACTAAGCGTGCCCGCCGTTTCACTTGGACAAAGACCTACCTACCTTGTCTGGAGAACTCATCCGCTTCTCTGTGAACCAAATCCTTTACTCTGTTTCCGTAAAGCAGCCGTGAGGAATCGTGATCAAAGGCTTTCAGGGTTTCGCTGGAGCTGTAAGACTTCTGCGTGGGAACCCGGCACTCCTCGTTGTCTGCCGAGGAGTTCGTATAGCGCCGCTCCTTCTCCCGGCGGTTCTTGGTCAGCGAGCAGTAGGGCCGCCGTTCCTTCACATCCATACTTCATTCCTTCCGGGGGCACATCAGTCCTGGCTGTGGCCGGGTTGGCTCAGGGGTCCATCCTCAGTGGTCTGCCTGTGGAGATAAAAGGTGGCATGACGTCAGCATCAGTTCAGTCACTCAGTCGTATCCGACCCTTTGCGACCCCATGGACTGCAGTACACCAGGTTTCCCTGTCCATCACCAACTCCCAGAGCTTACACAAACTCATGTCCATTGAGTTGGTGATGCCATCCAACCATCTCATCCTCTGTCAGCATTATGTTCATCTAAAACCCGATGGCCTCCTTAACCTGGAGAATGGTAGGAGGGAAGGGTGTTATTGCATATGGTGGAAACTCACTTTCCCCCAGAAATGAACACTGGTGAAATCAGTTTAAGGTGTCCTGTCTCATCAGGAAGTGAGGCGTACTTTCTGGTAATGAGTGTTATGAGTCCCTGTTGAAGCTACTACATCGAATCTTCACCTTAATGATGATCTAGTTGCTAAGTCATATCTGACTCTTCTGACCCCATGGATAGCAGCCCACCAGGCTCCTCTGTCCATGGGATTCTCCGGGCAAGATTACTGGAGTGGGTTGCCATTTCCTTCTCCATCACCTTAATACACACACACACACAAAATAAGCTCAAGGTCAAATCTTGATCCAGAAGCTAGCTAAAAACTGGCCTCAATGTTTTCTAAATTTTCCATAATGGAAAAGTTTTCTCCTGCCACATTTTCTTTATTCACGAAAAAATTTTCTTTAAAAAAAAATACTACTTTTATTTCTTTAATCTTTTTTTTTAAGAACAAGAGAAAATTGGGAGCTTCTTAGAAGTGAAACTTTGTTAAGTGCACCGAACATTTATTTTATTTTATTTTACAGACATTTCCTTCAGAGGGCACAGGTATCATGTGTTAAGGACCTACATGTCTTGACTGGTGGCAAAAGTGGATCTTTCTCTCCTATTCCTCTCCTTCAAAAGCATTTCCTCTTGAGAAAATGCATTGAAGCAGCACTATCTTGATATTTAAGGCAATTTGAGTAGCTAATTTGATGGGGTAGTTTCTTGCAAGAGCCAGTAGCAAGAATGAGTCAGAAGAAGCAAGGTGAATGAATAGTGTTTCTTTGCCTACCTACTCTTTTTCTTGAATTTCCTGACAGGGGTTAAGGTGGGCAGAAAAGCCTCTGTCCCTGAAGATGTGAGCCCAGGAGAGGGAGAGTGGCCCAGGGCTGATCCACATTTTAATTGGTCCTCCTTTGTCTTTATTCTTTCTCATTTTGTCTCTCCTTTTAATCTGAAGGTCCCCAAAGGCCTTGTCTTCAGCTCTCAGGCCTTTCCCTACCCCCACTCCTTTCCTAAACTCACTTTTTACTTGACTAATTCCATAATCAACTTGAAACAGTTGAGTCCCAGCGGCCCCTGGTCTTTCTCTGGGGTTCCACGTCCTTAGTGCTGGGACTCATATATAGCTACTTTCTTCCACTTGTAAAGCCCTTCTCCCAAGCAGTCTCTCCCTGTCTCTTCAACCTCAGCCGCCAGGATGTACATTACCCTGCTCTTTCTTGTGCTTCCAACATGGAGTCTCATAGCTAACTCTGATTCACTGACAGTGGCTCAGCTGACATCTGTGCCGACTGTCAACAAGTCTCAATTCTTTCTGAGCAAAATTACAGCTCCTAATACTTTTCACTTTCTCACTTCTGCCTTCTATCCAGTGATGAGGAGATGGGGAAAACTCTAAGCTGGAATGACCCCAGAGTTCCAGAGCCTCTGCGTGAAAAATTTGGATATTCCTCCTGCCATCTCTCCAACTGAACAAAATCCCACCCTCCCATACTGACAGCTACTCCACATGGAGTTTCATATGTCTCTGCTATGATTTGAGCTGGGCACTTAAAAGGAGTTGCTAATATTTTAGCTTAGTTGTTGAAATGTATCTTGAAATCCCTACCTTTGTCTTCTTTTTGATGAATCCTATTTTAAAAAGATGAATTTTTTCACTGACCCCTTCTGATTTAAAAAGACGAATGTTTTTCACTGACCCCTGCTGATTCATTACTCCATTTTTCTCTTTACCAATCCTTCCAATAGCTTTTAATAGAAATTGGATTTCCCTTAATGTAGCTTTCCTTTCTATTTAAGACAATAAATAATTTCAAGGTATGGTGACAGGAGTATTTTTATACAATAGGAATAAAACAGTAACCCACCAACTCACTCTTGTTATTCCAACAAACAACAGTTACTTTAGATAAATATTTATTGAATGACTAATATGCTGAGAACGTATCACTGAATCAAACAACATCCCTGCCCTCAGGGAACACATGCATAGTGAGGGAAACAAATACATTTTTTTTGTAATGCAGTGAATAAATATACCTGAGTTAAAGGAAAATCTTGTTTCCAAAACAGTCTTGCTCTCTTTGGAGGAAAGGTTTATGTAGACTCTTATAATTGTATGATCATCAAAAAGCATTTCACTGACCAAAAATATTGTAATTTAAGCATCTTTGGTAATAGAATTTGGGGATTTGAGGTCATCATAAAGCTTCCATCTGTCACCGTAAATTGACAGCTTTTTAAAAATAAGTATCGCCATATACAGGACTTCCCGCATGGTGCAGTGCTAAAGAATCTGCCTGCCAATGCAGGAGATGCAGGTTTGATCCTGGGGTTAGGAAGATCTCCTGGAGTAGGAAATGACAACCCACTCCAATATTCTTGCTGGAGAATTCCATGAACAGAGGAAATCTGGTGGGCTACAGTCCATGGGGTCACAAAAGGTAAGCACAACTGAGTGACTGAGCATGTATACACACTGCTATTTATACAAATATATATGCATTTTTATACTTTAAAAATAAACTGACTAATGCCAGGGAAAACTAGTTTCTTTCTCTGCTGCAGTTTTGTTTCAATTAGTTAGACGAGGCATTGGAAAACTAGTCCCTTGACCAAATCTGACCCATGACCTGTTTTTGTAAATAAAGTTTTACTGGAACGCAGCACATATGTTTGTTTATGTATTCTCCTGGACTGTGTTCCTGCTGAAAAGACATAATTGAGTGATTGCAACAGAGACTGTAGTGAATTAAATTGCAGTTCCCCCAAAATATATGCTCAAGTCCTAGCCCCTTGTACCTGTGAATGTGACCTTATCTAGAAATATAGTCTTTGTATTAATAGTTATAATAGAGTTAGAATGAGATCATGCTAAATTCGCATGGGCTCCAACTTCAATGACTGGTTTCTTTATACAGAGAGAAGAGGGGCGTTTGGATACAAAGAATTACAAACAAACGAGAAAGGAGGCCAGGTGAGGATGGAGGCAGAGATTGAAATAAGCCTAGTGATGCCAAGGGCTGCCAGCAACCAGCAGAAGCCAGACAGATGCATGGAACAGATTCTCCCTAGAATCTCAGAGGGAGCATGGCTCTTCTAACACCTCAATTCCATACTTCTTGCCTCTAGAGTCAAAAGAATGAATTTCTGTTGGTTTAAGACACCAAATTTGCGATATTTTGTTACTGGAACCCTAGGAAACTAACACAGAGATCTGATGACCCCATAAAGTCTAAAGTATTTGCTGTCTGGCCCTTTTAGAGAAAAATTGCCAATGTTTAAGTTAGACCATACATGTTTCCATTCTATCTTTTTCTTTGTCCCTTTGGATCTTTGAATGTAAAAGTATTTTCTTTACTATATAGTTCATGATACAATTTTTTTTTTCAGTCTCCCAAATCAGATAAATCAAAAATTGGTAAGTTCTTCAAAGTAGTAATTTGAACATTTATCAACAGTGGCAAAGATGCATCCTTGTAGCGATGCTACCCGTGTTATAAATCAATTCTAATTAAACATTAATAAATTAGTACTAGATAATTTTAGGTATTCTTGAGTTCTATAGAATATCTCTAGCATTAAATATCTGACTTTTCTCTATTTGCGAAGCAATTTTAGAGTGCCATGGAAAATCAAGATAGAGTATTCAAATACACACCAAAGACAAAGACATTTTGAGCTTAGGGATTCCAAGCAATAAAAAATCCTTAGCATCTCGCTTTCCAGTGTTGCAAATGGCTCAGACTCTTCAAGGATTTAATTTACACTGTAACGTTTGCAACTACTGATACGCTTCTGATGGAAGTCAGTGAGTTCAATATAACTTCAAAAGGCAGTTTTCTGCATTATCTCCAGCACTCAAAGCTGAAGATGAGAAGGTTAAAAAAATGCCGCTGCTTAAGTGGCGCTAAATTGTTAAAGCACTTTGATGGCAATTGCACAGTCCTACCCAATGAAGAGGGTCGCTGTGCGCATAGTCAGCATAAAGAGGTTAATGAACAGGACCTTTGCTTCATCAGTGGGTGGGAGCTTTGAAAAGGTAGGAAAACTATTAGAGAGAAAGGGGACCAAAATTTTTTGGTTGAACTGGCTATATACTGGCAAGTATATGACAATATCAAACTGATCTGGTTAATTTTCATGAGTGCCTTGAAAAACCACTCAGTTACTACACATAGCACTGCTCTGAAAAACACAGCTGGCCTTAAGCAAATATCATTACTTGGCTATTTGTTTTTCCTCAGTATCTTGCAAAGTATTTGAAAGATTCAATCAATGGGCAGGTAGTCCTGATTTAGGGACTCTAGGTATCAAATCTTCCATTTTAGATACATTATTTCAACATTATTTGAAACTTGGCCACAGAACTCAGGACATTATCACATTGTATCATTATGTGTTCCTAACTCCAAAGAAATATTGTAAAATTGTATCTTTAGGAAGTAATCTGATTGTAACTGGACTTCCTATATTTTTGAAACCCTTGCTGCCAATGATTAGAATCTCTCAGGCTGCTGACAAAATCATCTGTGCATCTAAAATTCTGTAAGCTTATATGTTGATACAGCAACTGAAATAGAAACAAATGTCCAAACCCAAAGGATTAAGCAACCTTTTGGTCAAACTCACTCTTGCTCCCATTGTTATTTATTATCTGTAAGGATTACAAATTCCTGAATATTTCCCTGAATATCTTCTGCATAGACTGCCTCCTCACTTAATAATAGTTTGGAGAAGCTCCCCAAAGGGATGAGCGGATTTTAGAGAAATGCTCATTTACTCCAGCACATTTGAAGTTAATGATACAAATTAAATTATTTGTACACAATACCAAGAAGATTTTGCCTTTTATTATTCATGACTCATATTTCCCCTAATAAGCTAGTATTTATGATTTATTACCAGTTATCTTAATCCAACAGTAAATACAACTTTGCACACCACAAGAACTTCAAAATGTTTCCTTTACTGAATAACTAGATTACTGTTACTGAACACAAGATGAAATCAATGGATATTGTTCAATTCAGAGGAAATTTTGCTTCCTGAGACAAATTTATAAATCAAAGAATTGGAATAATTAAGTACAAAAATAAAATCATGTTACGGTGATTTTTAAAATAATGCTAGATTCAAGTACAACTAAAATGTGAGCTTACAGTTTCAAATAGAAGAACACAAGTGAATCTCATGTTTGAGACAGAAATTAAAACAGAAACCAAACTGAAAAATATAGGGAATGGAGAGTGTATCGTGAGTAACAAAAGTGGTGCTTACTGAGAAGATACAGAAATAAATATAGTGCATAATTAGTGGTTGACAAGATTAGAAACAAGAAAAGTCGCTTTCTTGACACAAGACAGGAGAGAAAGAGAATATTTGATAGTGATAATAAATAAGAAGTCAACTTCTGCTTCCAGCCAACATGGAGTAACTAGAACTAGATTTACCCTCCTGTCTAAAACAGCAACAGGGGCTACTCTTGCAGTCTAGTGGTTAAGACTCCATGCTCCCAAAGCAAGGGGCCTAGGTTCATCCCCTGATGGGAGAACTAAGATCCTACATGCCACAACATAAAATAGCATGGCCTAAACATAAAATAGCAACAACAATAAAGTAGACAAAATACATGAAACAAAGCTTTCAAAATACGGACCTGAAGAAGTGAAGGATGGTGAATTTTGAGAAAGGGAGACAAATAGGTGAGCCCTTGATTACCCTTGCTCACTGCCTTGAAAGAGTTTCTAGGCTGTAGCACAGGAAGGAGGTGCCCAGGAAGAGCTTAGCTGACTTCCTAAGCTACAGAGACAGTGCTGAGGCACTTCTGTAGTGGTGCAGCAGTTAAGACTCTGTGCTTCCAGTGCAGGGGCCCAGTTCCATTCCCAGGTGGGAAACTGAGATCCCATATGCAGCAAGGTGTGGCCAAAAAGAGAGTGAGAGAGAAAGCGAGAGCTGAAATTTGGTAGAACAGATGGTAAGAATTTGCAGGACAAAGTATTGAAGAAAAGGAGTTGCATGGGAAAAAAAGTCTGTAGAGGGTCCTTCTTGAGAATTCAGCAGAGTACTGACCAGCACACGCATGTGAGGGGACCACTGGAGGCCAGGGAAGGAATGATTTGGAAGGGCTGTAGCAGAGTTGCTCAACCTTGGCATTACTGACATTTTAGATGGAAAAATTCTTTTTTGTTGGGGGCTATCCTAGGTTGTTTAGCAGCATTCCTAGCCTCTGTCCACTAAATACCAGTAGCAACCCTAGCTATGACAATAAAAAAAGTCCTCAGACATTACCAAATGTCTCCCTGGGGCAAACTGCTCCTCTAAAGGACCACTGAATTATAGGGAACAGTACTCAGAGCTCCAACAGGGCCAAGAATAGTGTATAGTTTTGCCAGACTAGAAAAAGCTCATAATTTATTAGGCAATGTACTCACAAAAAAGTCTTGCTCAGTTGTGGGGAATAATTAGCACTAGACTAAACATAGTTCTGGTCTCAGTAAAAAAAATTCTTAAAAGCAAGACCAGAAAGGATCAAAGTGTTTCCAAGCAGCTTAACTGTCCCATAACAAAGCTTAAGAATATTAAAGGAATAGAAAAATAACCCACACTCAACAAAGTAAAAATTCACAACGTCTGTCATTCGATCAAAGAGTACCTGGCATGCAAAGGAAAGGGAAAATAATGAGGAGAAAAATCAAGCAATTGAAACCGACCCAGAAATGACATAGGTGTTAGAATGAAAAGACAAGGACATGAAAACAGTTATTAGAACTGTATTCCATATGTTCAAAAAATTATATGGAGACACAAAGATAAAAAAAAAAAATAACCAAATCAAACTTCTAGAGATGGAGCTACCATGTCTGAGGTGCAACATACACTGGATAAGATGGATAGCAGATTAGATATTGTGGAAGAAAAGATTAATGAACTAAAGTTATAGTAATAGAAACTATATGAAACGAAGCACTGAGAAAGAGTAAAAAAAATAAGTAATCCTCAGTAAGATGGGAGACTACTTCAAAAGGCCAATATATCAGTAGATGTAATTGGAATCCATGAAGGAGGGGAGAGGAAAAAACAGAAAAAATCCTGAAGAAATAGCAATCCAACAATTCCCAAACTTGGCAAATGCTATAAAAACCCACAGATCCCAGAAACTCAATGAAGCCCAAGCACAAGAAAAAAAACATATGCCAACACATTTGATTAAAATTTTTAAAACTCAATAATAAGAAATAAGTCTGAAAGCAGACACAGGAAAAAGGCACATTCAATGCAGAGTTTCCCACTGGAAATAATGTAAGCAAGAAGACATTAGAGAAATATTTTAAAGTACTTAAAAAGGAAAAAACAAAAAACCTGTCATTGTAGAATTCTATAAGCCATGAAAATATCTCTTAAAAATGAAGGCAGAATAACTACTTTTTCAGGCATATTAAAGTTAATCACTAGTAAGACTCTCATTACAAGAAATATAATGGAAATCCTCCAGGCAGAAAGTGACATCAGACAGAAATATAGATTTACAAAAGGAATAAATAGCCCTTGGAAAGGTAGTTATATGGTTAAATACATAAGATATTTTCTTATTAAATCTCTTTAAAAAAAGAGATGACTAAACAAAAATCATAAAGTATTATGGATTTTATAACATGTGTAAGTCAAATTTATTGCAATAGTAGCACAGAGGAAGGAGTGAATAAACAGGAGTATAATATTGCAAGTTTTTTATACTATACATGAAGCAACATAATCCAACCTCAAGGTAGGCTGTTATACTCAAGATGTATTCTTTAAACCCCAATGTAACCACTAAACAAAACTGAGAAGGATAGCCAGTAAGTTAACAAAAGAAATAATGGAATCGTAAGAAAGGGAAGCATTCTTTACAAAGAAAGAAGAGGAACAGGGAACACTTGGGGCAAATGGAATACAAGTAGCAAGATGATAGACGTAAACCTAACTAAGCCAGTAATCACATTAGATGTCAATGATCTAAACACTCCACACAAAGCAGAGATTTTCAGATTGGAATAATATAAAAAAAGGTCAACAAAGAGCAGACCACAAATCAGGTGGGATCTCAGCCAGGGTGGAATATACTTTAAAACAATCCACTTTGAGAAAGAAACCATAGATTGTATCAGTTCATTAAAGTGAAATATCCAGATTAAGCAAATCTATAGAGTCCAAAAGAAAGTAGACGAGTGATTGCTTAAGGCTGGGGCTTGAGGAGAAATGGGAAGTGAATGCTAACGGGTTAAGGGTTTCTTTTGGGGATGATGGAAATATTCTCAAACTGTGGTGATGGTTGCACAACTCGGCAGATATACTAAAAACTGTTGAATTTTGTACTTTAAATGGGCGAGTTGTATGGTATGTGCATCACACCTCAATAAAGCTGTTGTACTTTTCTTTTAAAAATTAAGAAATAAGACCCAATTACATGGTGCTTCCAAGAAATATACTTAAATATAAAAATACAAATAGGTTAAGAGTAAATGGAAGGAAAAGAGAAAACTAACTGTATCAATAATTGCATTAAACACAAATATAAATGATCAAAACAATTAAAAGGCTGCTGCTGCTGCTAAGTCGCTTCAGTTATGTCCAACTCTGTGTGACTCCATAGACGGCAGCCCACCAGGCTCTGCCGCCCCTGGGAATCTCCAGGCAAGAACACTGGAGTGGCTTGCCATTTCCTTCTCCAATGCATGAAAGTGAAAATGAAAGTGAAGTCGCTCAATAGCGTCTGACTCTTAGCGACCCCATGGACTGCAGCCTACCAGGCTCCTCCATTCATGGGATTACAAAAAGGCAGAGACAGTCAGATTGGATGAAAGAGCAAGACAAGACCAGCTGGAGAAACACTCAGCAGCAATTGAAAAGAAGGCAATGGATCTATTTACATGCATTGACGTGGAACTATGCCCAAGGCAGTATGGCAAGTATAGGTGTTAGTTGCTGAGTCCTGTCCAACTCTTTGCAACCCCATGGACTGTAGCCCACAGGCTTCTCTGTCCATGAAATTCTCCAGGCAAGAATACTGGAGTAGGTTGCCATTTCCTTCTCTGAGGGATCTTCCTGACCCAGGGATCGAACCTATGTCTCCTGCATTGCAGGTAGATTCTTTACCGCTGAGCCACCAGGGAAGCAGAGTATTCATTTTTTTTTTTTTATTCATTCACCAAGCATGTCAGGCATGACAATAGGTTCTGGGAATGGAGAGATAAACAAAGCCTAGTCTCTACTCTCTTTTGTTCTGAAGGAGGGGATGGAATTTAAATGATGCCACACAAGTAAATCTACAACTGAAAATGTAGCAAATGCTGCAAAAAATTGCAAGTTGCTAAGAGACAGAATAGAAGGTAGGATTGGATGGAGACTGAGAGACAAGAGAAGGAGAGATCTTATGTGACATTTAGGCTAAGAACCATTGCAGAAAGGGTTTAGCCTGATCACAAGTATGTGACTCAGAAAAGAGGTAGAACAGACCAGGCGGAGAGAATGTATTCCAACAACACATGGGGGGAGGGGCTGGTGGACAAACACCAGCAGGACTGGGGCAGAGAGAGAGGAGAGGCGTGAGATGAGTCCAGAGGGCACCGGGGCCCAGAGGCAGAGCTTCGCAGGACTGACTCTGTGCTTTCACCCCCATATCACCAATAATGGGTGACCACTGGAGAGCCATACACAGTGCGTTTGACATGATCCATCAGACTGACAGTATGGAAAGATCCCTCGGGCCAAAGCATGGAGCACAGGGAAAACGGAGGTCTGGAGCAGAGACGGGAAGACTTGCTGGTAGAATTTTGCAGAAATCCAGGCAAGACGTCAAGTGCTTAGACGATGGGCCTTTTGACGGTAGCGGGCGTTTAGAGAGGTGGATGGATGGGAGAGAGAAAGAGAGCACCAGAAGACCGTGATGGGCTGAAACGAGGGTGAGGACAAGGAAAGCATTGGGGATGACCCCTAGGCTGCTGGCTGGAGCAGACTGGGGAGGAGGGACATCTATCAGGACAGAGCGGGCAGGGGGAAACCCCACAAAACCATTTAGTGCACACTCCCAGTTCTTTTCTTTCATTTAAAACAGACACCATTAGGCAGTAATCTTTATTCCTTGTAGAAACTAGAAAATACAGAAAAGAGCAAAAAAAAAAAAAAAATTATTGCTCACTTAATATTTTAGTTGCACCTTTTCAGATTTTTATATGCATGTGTGTTTATGAATATATGTGTAAAATATAATTTATAATTTAATATAAATGATCTTGCAACAAATTTCTACTTGACATTTTATGAACAGCTTCACTGAAGTAGATATATTTATGTTGTTATTTTAAAAATGATAAATTGGAAGCTTGTTCATTTAAAATTGAAAATTATTCTTAAGGCATAGATAGCAAATACACAAACTTAGAAAATGAAACAAATAGGAGCAATATACTAAAATAGCTACTGAATAAGTGTGAATACTGGAAAATTTTTAATTGGAAAATATATAGAACAGTGCCTGGGGCTATAAGAAAAGTGGCTCGAGTCTGATCAAATCATTAAAAATTCTTTCAAAATTTTTTATACGTAGAAAGAAACAGAAACTTGGAAATTATCAAAAAAGAAGAAAATTCAGATAATGAGGCTAATTTACCCAGTAATGTAAAATAGGGATATAGTACCTGTGATTTAAAAACAAATAGAGCAATTCACTTGCACAACTTGAAATTAAAAGTGATTCTATCTTTCCTAATAAAAATAGTAACAATAGTAATATAATAGTAAAATCTGTTAATACAGTTATGTGGGCTACGGCTGCAAAGGCTTGAAAACTGCAAGAAAATGTCATAATCTCCACACTTGGAATAATTTGGGAAAAGGCCCTCTAGAATCCAACATGGCTAAGCCAAATGCAGTTTTCCTATCTCTCAGACCTTTAGGGCGAAGTGTAAATCATCTCTCTCAATTTGCCTGCCTGCCTGGATCAACCAATATCTATCATATGTATTTAAACATTTTTATGATGGTTTAAGCCAGAACCCTGAATCTAGGGGCCACCACTTTATTCACCCATGTTTCAAAATGCAATGCCTTTGAAAACATTGATAGTAATGCTATCAGAGTCAGAGGAAAAATTAAACTGTTATGAGACTGTCATCAGACTGTGTTATCCAAATAGCCTCTAATATACACTAGTTTGGTTTTTCTTAAGTTGCTCAGTCGTGTCTGACTCTTTGTGACCCCATGGACTATATGGTCCATGGAATTCTCCAGGCCAGAATACTGGAATGGGTAGCCGTTCCCTTCTCCAGGGGATCTTCCAAGCCAGGGATTGAACCCAGGTCACCTGCATTGCAGGTGGATCCTTTACCAGCTGAGCTACTAGGGAAGCCCACACTAGATATAAATCAACCAAATCGACAACTTTTTTTTTTTTTAGTCCTTGGCTTCTTCTCATTTTATTTTTTTATTATTTTCTAAATTTTATTTTATTTTTAAACTGTACAATATTGTATTGGTTTTGCCAAATCGCTCCATGTATTGTTCTGATTGAACTGGGTCATCGGCTGTCCTTCAAACATACGTGTCTACCCCAGTGGACATGCCAGCCACCCACAGTCAAATACATAACCATAACAATAACCTCCACTCTTTAAACACTTTTTCATGCTAGGTTGCACATTGCATTATAATTTCTAACAAGAGCTCATCAAGTTTTTGATATTTGCCAGTTTTACAGGTAAGGAAATATGAGGAATTGATACAAAAATTTCAAGTCAGACACACAGGGAGTGGCCAGGCTGGGAATCACATGGCCACACAGTATTCTCTCATTTAAGTCTCTAAACAGTTGCCAAGCTATAAGGCCTGTGGGGCATCGACTCAAAATTCAAACCTCTAGCCATAATGTGAGAAAAGAAGCAAGCCTTTTGCATGGCTGAAAAACACCTACAGCTTCTGTATCAGAAAAGTGACCTGTGGGTATTACTGACCTGGTGACAGTTGGGGACCCGCATGCCACTGGAGGAGCTTCTTAAATGAAGAGCTTGGACTATTTCCCTAAGTGCTGGGCATATTCGTCTCTTGAAGAGTGGACATAAAAGCTCCTTGATGAATTATTAATTTCAATCTTGATTATTTATTGAGTGCTTAAAATACGCCAGGTGCTTTACATATATGACCTCACTTAATCCTCACAGCAAGCTTGCAAGGTAAGAATTATGAATTCCATTTTCATGGGAGAGAACGAAGACCCGGAAAGATGAATGGATTCATCCAAGGACACAGAGTCAGGAAGTAGCTGAGTGGAATTTGAACACATCTCAGTTAATTCCAAATCTGTCCTTGTAACATTAGCTCTCCTTTCCAACCTTAGAACAAGAGGGGATTTAAGCCATAAACAAAAAACAAAGTCAAGCCCTTTTTTTTTTTTTTTTTTTTATCGCTGCCCCACTCAGCATGTAGAATATTAGTTTCCCCATAAGGGATCAAACCCATATACCCTGCACTGGAAGCAGAGTCTTCATCACTGGACAGCCAGGAAGCCCCTCAAGCAAATTTTTTTTTTTTAAGTGGGGAGGGGTGGAGAGGGAGGAGTAGCAGCAAAGAGTTTGATAAACTGCGCCAGGACATCAATGGCTCCAGCAAATGAAGGTTGTCACATTGAAAATACCACAAAAATTAAATTTGCAGAGATCATGGTACTAGGGATGCAAAAGGAAGAGCCAGGTAAAATTCACCTGGGGAGTAAGAAAGATGGAAAATTCAAGACCCAGTTAAAAAGGCCAAATATTTTGGGAGTATTTCCAAGCTTCTTCTTTGAGGAAAAGACAATTTAGGAAGAAAGAAACGATACCACATTCTGATATTACATGTTTCAGAGGAGAACCCAGTCATAATTCCCTTTCTTTGTCTCCCCTCCCATGTGGTTTAGTTACTAGAAGAGAAAGTCTTTCATACATCACCGCCATTGCGGTCGTGCTGCTGCTGCTGCTGCTAAGTCGCTTCGATTGTGTCCGACTCTTTGCAACCCTATGGATAGACCGTAACTCGCCATGCTCCTCTGTCCATGGGATTCTCCAGGCAAGAATACTAGCGAGGGTAGCCGTGCCCTCATCTAGGGAATCTTCCCGACCCAGGGATCAAACCCGCATGTCTTCTGTCTCCTGCTTTGGCAGGCAGGTTATTTACCACCAGTGCCACCTGGGAAGCCCCATGTGGTCCCAGGAGATTTTTTTTTTTTTGTATGCCCCGTATTTCCCTTAATAAATGCTCCTCTACCCCTTGAACAGGCGGTTCATGTAGAACAGACCCTCATCCTAGGGTCAAGGAATTGCCTGCACAGAATCTCAGTGATTGGTTCAGGAATGGACATGTGATCTAACTCTGACCAATAAGATCAGCTCCAGGATATGTGACAAAGCTACTGGGAATGTGCATACTCAAAACCAGCCAATGTAGAGTTGCTAACCTGAGAAGATGAAGACCTAAATCTGGTTTACATTTTCACCACTATGTGAAGAAGGCCTGCCTGCCACTGGAGTCTAAATAGAAGAAAAGAGACCTCAGAAAGAGAACTGACAAGTTCTCACTCGAATTTTTCAAGTTAAAAACAAAACAAAACCTAAACTAATACAACTGGGGTGGAAAATCAGGTTTTGATCAGACAGATGATGCCAAAAGCCCAGCTCTGCTATTTACAATTTATGTGGCTTATGACCTGGGACAAGTTATTTAAACTCCCTGAGATTTGGTTTCCTACTTTTCATTTTCTAAAATGCTTCCAACAATATCTTTCTTATAGAGATATAGAGATATCTTATAGAGATATTATGCTGATTAGATGAGATACAGTTTTAACAGCATTTTTGCCCAGTGATTGGCATATAACCTAATGTTGACTTGATAAGGACCAATTACTATAATTAAATTCAAAAACATTGTTCAGTATCCAAAAATAACATCCAGTATCATTGGACTTATCTGAGGAAGCTGGGATGGAGAAAAATGTCTAAAAACTCAGTTCTACAAGGTTGAGAGTCAGAGATTCTACATCTGTAGTGAAACATTTTGCTAAAATGTTTGAATGGGATTTGGGGTTTGAATTTTTACAAGCTTATTCAGAAATACTATGTTATCAATAAAAGAAACAAATAGTCCCCACACTGATAATTTCAAAATGATTTCATCTCTAATGATATCCATATATGTATGTCTTGGTAGAAGAAGCAAAGTCAGCAAACAACAGGAAAAAACTTTGAGGAGAAGCAATGAAACTGATTAAGAGTCTCTAGATTGAAAGGACTATGTGAGGTTTTATTTTAGTAACAACTAGGTGGAGACCTGATAACTACCCACAAGAACGTGGAGAATAAAGATAACTGCAGTTTTTCATGCCTCTCTAACCCACAGGCAAAATTACTATAATAAACATATCCTCTGTCTCCTGCCCACCAGATAGTTTTCATCTCAGTCTGAAAAGTACCAAACCACCCAAATGGCACCTTCTTTACAGACCCCCGGAGCGCAGGAAATGCTGGTTCCGTGCTGGAGGTGAGGGTCTTGTTCAACTCGTGTCTTCCTGCAGAGCCGTGGACAGAGAGATTCCCAAACAGCGCTTCTCCTTGAAGCGGTGAAGCTCAGGAGACAGAGCCATTCCAGAGCTGCTTTAGGGCTTCAAAGTGCCTTTGGTTCAGTCCTAAAGAACTGTGGAAACTCTCTTATGGACTACATCCAACCCTTTGGCTGTGGACTCAGTCTCCGTGAGTGTGGGGAAAAGGACCAACATCTTTATCACCAGACTGGCAAGTAAATTGTCAACTTCATCAGGAGGATTCAGTTCTCTCTACTCTTTCTCTTCTCTGGTATTTATTGTTTGTTTTTAAGTAAATTTTCATCCAGCTGTATCAGGACACATAAAGATGCTTGCCTCGGTCGAGGCTCATATAGGAATACACTGTTTTGATATCTCAAGTTTAATCATACACCTTAAAGTACATATGTATAACAGACTCAAATATTATGACTTTGTATAAACACAGCCAAATCGTCAAGCAAAAATAGGAAAAGTATATCCAATTAGTCAACCCTTCTAGATTTCCTGAATGTTTTCTAACATAAAGACAAATACATACATAATTTATAATGTTTGTAAAAAATGGTATGAGTTGGGGACATACGGCCTGACCCAAGCTGACCTTGTCAGGGGCACCTGCTGAGGGGCAAAGAAGGGGTTGCCATCCAGTGATGGAGCTTTGTCTGCTTCAGGAGGGCCCCTTTCAATAATTGGCACAAAGACCCTGGTATAAGCAGTCCAATCAAAAAAATGTTTTTCTTTTTTGCTGTTACTATGAGTCAAGGCATAGGATGAAAACGCATCTATGAAGCAGATGAGATTGTTGCTTTCTCAGATATCTGCTGAACAGGAGTCTTTCAACTCTCTTCCCGACCACGAAAGGGCAGTGCGAGCGAAAGTGCTCCAGCAGGCACAGGGATGAGAAATTCTGTTTCCCTGGTTTCCCGTTGACTGCCTGCCAAGCGGAGAAGCTGGACTTCTGCCACTGTGCTTCCTACCTTGATGATGTATTCCAGACAATTGCAAAAAAACCACACTTTCAGGGGAAGCCAGCAAATTGTGGCTACTCAATAAATATTAAGCCGCCACAATAATTTGGAGTAAGTCCATTTGCTCTGTGCTTCTTGAAAGAAAGGCATGACTAAAACGTAATAGTCACTGTTGAGAAAATATGATCTAATTTTGACTACTAATGCTTTCTTTGCTTTAAAATTATTGAGCTTGCTATTCATCTCATTACAAAAGAGTTAAGATATCAGTTAATAGTTATAGTTCTAATCTATATGCCAGGAGGAGTTTAAAATTAATCTACATGGAGAATGAAGGAAAGGACTCTCTTTTGAGGAAACACCTTCCCAAGGTGAGTCTACTGGTCCATCACCTTCCTACCTGGGCCTTGGTGTTTCTGTCCAACTGCAGGGGCAGCATTTCCACAACCAGAAAGTGGATTATTTCAACACTTATTTAATTTCTGATCCTTCTGCTTCTAACTCTCAATAGGGGGGCCAATTAGCACTGCTAACAATAATTATTTTCCATAATGGACACCTGTTACCTAGCCTACTAACCTGACTTCATGCGAGTGACCAAGCAGTAATGACTACTAGTTATTATTAGTCTAGATTTGCATTTATCCCCACCCTTAACCTTTTCTCGCTTCACAACTGCCATTCCCCTCTGAGCATATGAAATGGTGAGACCGCTTTGAAGAGAAGAAATCAGGAACAGAAAGATTTCCGTGATTATTTTTGGCAAATAGCCGCATTTTGGATTGCCTCTACAGTCTATGGTAGTAAACATGTAATGTGGAATATATTTTAATTGCTGTGATGTAAATGAGACTTTGGGGTCATGTTACAGAGTGTTAACTGAAAGATCCAGCTAGGACTTTAGCGTGCCTGCAGGCCTTTTAAATTGTTATGGGAAATTGCAGCATTCAATTGAGTAGTTTCAACACTGAGCTCCCCTAAGGCTTATTACAGTTTGGCAACATGATGCCAATTTCAACTAATGTACATAATGCTTTTTTCCTCTCATACTTTATCTACAGAACCTCTCCAGTATATACAACTCAAAAACCATGAAACCCGAGGCAGATGAAGAACTACATAATTGAGGCAATTTACTGCTACGTTAGTGGCAAAAGGCCTCAGGTACCAAGGACCTGACTCAGATGGGGTCCAGAAAACCATGAGTATCAGAATATTGGCCCAATAATAACAAATAGAAATACACAGAAGGTGCCCAAATTATTAGAATTTAATTTCCCATTAAAATTTTGAAAATAATACATAAGAAATGCATCCAGATAACTCAATCCAAGAACAATTCAGGTGGTAAATATATAGAAGGTCAGTTTGAGATGCTAGGATGCTTAGAAAATGTTTTACAGTTTATAAACGTTTTCATATATGCTCTGATAGTTAAGTTGGCTGTGAAAACCTGGTAACTTAAGTATGAGCCACTAAAAAGACAAAGTGAAAGTGATAAGGTTAGTCGCTCAGTGTGTCTGACTCTTTTGTAACCCTATGGACTACAGTGTGCCAGGCTCCTCTGTCCATGGGAATTCCCAGGCAAGAATACTGAAGTGGGTTGCCATTCCTGTCTCCACGGGGTCTTCCCAACCCAAAGATCGAATAGTCGGTAAAGAATCTGCCTGTAATGCAGAAGACCCTGGTTTGATTCCTGGGTCGGGAAGATCTGCTGGAGAAGGGATAGGCTGCCCTCTCCAATATTCTTGGGCTTCCCTGGTGGCTCTCCTGCCTGCAATGCAGGAGACCTGGGTTTGATTCCTGGTTTGGGAAGATCCCCTGGAGAAGGGAATGGTTACCCACTCCACTATTCTGGTCTGGGAATTCTATGAACTGTATAGTCCATGGGGTCGCAAAGAGTCAGACACTACTGAGCGACTTTCACTTTCACTTTACCATCTGAGCCACCAGAGAAACCCCCCAAAGACAAAATGTATCTTAGATGTAAGTATGGCTTACTGTCATACAAGGGAGTGGACCAGAGGATTCTGTTTTTTCTTCCTGGGACATGAAGTACCAGTCTATATAACTTCCTGGGGCTGAAAATAAGAAGGTGGACCAGATTCTCCACTGCCTGACTAGCCTGAGTCTGACACAGGCTCCTACCCCACCCCTGTCCCGCCACCCCCACCCACCCCCTTCTCAGGAGGTTTCTGAGCAAGACAACGCAGAACCCGTCACCAAGAGGGCAACAGATATGCCCAAGGTTGTCACTGGCTTTGTGTTAGATCTCCCAGATGGCTGGATAATAGCCATTTCAGCTGGATCTGCAGAACGTGGAGAGTGAATCACAATGTTATAAGAATATCTTCCCAGCTACCATTGTTGAACTGTAGAACATCTTGGAAAACAAACACTTCCTTTGAAGCCCAGCCACAAAAGGCATGAAATAATCTCTGCGACAGGGATTCCCTGGTAGCTCAAATGGTAGAGTCTGCCTGCAATGCACAAGACCTGGGTTTGATCCCTGGGTCAGGAAGATCCCCTGGAGAAGGAAATGACAACCGACCCCAGTATTCTTGCCTGGAGAATCCCATGGACGAAGAAGCCTGGCAGGCTACAGTCCTTGGGGGTGCAAAGAGTCAGACACGACTGAGTGACTTCACTTTCTTTTCAGGCTCTGTGACCTAAACACTACTTATCAGCCGGCAGTGGGTGCTTCATACCAGGCCATACACACCATGACTCACTGTGGACAATGAGTACTCTGATGAGAGTTACCCTTCCATCTCAAGCCAAGGCAGAGAGGCAGAAAAGGGCAGCTTCTGCAGAAGCAAAAGAGTACAACCAGGGCACAGATCTGAACTATCTCGTTAAGAAATTGTAGGAAAAGAGGCTAAAATATGGTTAAAATAACCATAAGCAGAATACTGTCAGAATATAGATTCTGAATAATCATGTTCTTCCACATCCTCACGGATGGCTCACGTTTTGAAACCATTTTACCAGTCTGATCACACCTAATTTTTTAGTTCAGCAAATTCTCCACAACACTATTCATGGCATACTTTGAAATATTACCTGTTTTGGTGGCTTATTGAAAAGAATAAAAGACGCGAAACAACACTGGAAAATCATCCACAATCATAATGCAATTATTTCTGTAGTAAATCAGTGCTTACAGTCTCAGTTAAGGAATCAAGCATTCCTGGTTAATCACACTCTTCACCCCCTGGCCCTTCAGGACTTATTCTTTGCTAACGTTTTGGAATAGAGCTGTTTATTGCCCTGACCACATCCTCTTCTGTACTTTCAGGGCAGGATGCTTGCATGCTTCAGTAAAAATGTAATACTTTCTGGATCTGGCCTGAAAAAGTAATACACAGCACTGGTCAGGTGTGCCATTCGCACAAACCAGCGCAGCTCAACTTTCTAGATGTTAGACCCGGTCCACCTGTGTCTGCTTGGTGCAACACCCCCCCCCCCCCAAAAAAAATAAATCTTGACAAATTGATCTCCATTTGGTGGTATCTCTTATCTATTGACAGCACACAAATAAGTCAAAGGAAAGTGGCTTAAAATTGCAGAATGATAAAAGATCTATACAATAACACGTTCTCTGGTTTGTGTCCATGCAAACCAGTTTTGAGGTATATAATTCTTGCTCCAGAATGAATACTATTTTGGTTACAACTGCTGAGAAGGGGAAGGGCACCAATTGTCACAGAAATTCAACTGTACTTTCATTTTCTATTTAACCATTCTATATGCGGTGACTGCAGCCATGAAATTAAAAGACGCTTACGCCTTGGAAGGAAAGTTATGACCAACCTAGATAGCATATTCAAAAGCAGAGACATTACTTTGCCAACAAAGGTCCGTCTAGTCAAGGCTATGGTTTTTCCTGTGGTCATGTATGGATGTGAGAGTTGGACTGTGAAGAAGGCTGAGCGCCGAAGAATTGATGCTTTTGAACTGTGGTGTTGGAGAAGACTCCTGAGAGTCCCTTGGACTGCAAGGAGATCCAACCAGTCCATTCTGAAGGAGATCAGCCCTGGGTGTTCTTTGGAAGGAATGATGCTAAAACTGAAAGTCCAGTACTTTGGCCGCCTCATGTGAAAAGTTGACTCATTGGAAAGACTCTGATGCTGGGAGGGATTGGGGGCAGGAGGAGAAGGGGACGACAGAGGATGAGATGGCTGGATGGCATCACTGACTCAATGGACCTGAGTTTGAGTGAACTCCGGAAATTGGTGATGGACAGGGATGCCTGGAGTGCTGTGATTCATGGGGTTGCAAAGAGTCAGACACGGCTGAGTGACTGAACTGAACTGAACATGCTTCTCAGCTTCAAAATTCATATCACCCCTAAGTGTCCATTGGCAGACAAATGGATAAAGAAGATGTGGTACATATATACAGTGGAATATCACTTGGCCATAAAAAAGAATAAAATAATGCCATTTGTAGCAACTTGGATGGATCCAGAGATTATCATACTAAGTGAAGTAAATCAGACAAAGACAAATATATATCACTTATATGTGGAATCTAAAGTATGATCCAAATGAACTTATTTACAAAACAGAAACAAATTCACAGACTTATAAAACAAACTTATGATTACAAAAGGGGAAAGGTGGGGGAGGTGAATTAGGAGGTTGGGATTAATACACACTAATATTTATATAATAATAATCAACAAGGACCTACTGTATAGCATTGGGAACTCTACCTAATATTCCGTAATAATTGATATAGGAAAATAATCTGAAAAATAATAGGTATATATATATATATATATATAACTGAATTGCTTTGCTATACACCTGAAATAAAGGATTGCAAATCAACTATATAAAATAGAAACATTTTTAAAAAGGAAAAAAAAAGTAGGGCCCTTTTCTCAGGGCAAATGTCTTTATGCAATGCATAACATAAAAAAAAAAAAAGAAAATTCACAATGACCCCATCCGAAAGACTCTTTCTGATGTTACCCACCTTTGTGTCTCACACCTAGTAAGTCTTCAATAGTCTCCTGATTCACGTAAATGTGGTGTACCCCAAAACCCAAATGAGACAACAAAGCTGGTTGTAATAGAAAGATAAATTACCTCAAAAGAGAAAAGATAATATAATACTGTCTTCAGGGCATTTCTCACTTGCCACTACCAGATCTAGTTCATTTGCTTTTGCGTAATTTTTTCACTATCCCCTATAGAGTCTTCATACTCTATTTAAAATCTTCCTCTTGAATAATAGGAACGTGATCATCTAGCAAGGAAGCTATTATAACAAAATCATGCCAAACATTCAAATGTCTTCATGAGTCTTAATATGGTAAAATTTATATCTCGAAAAATAATGGTTGTGTGGAATATTCGCATTATAATCGTGCAACATTAAAACAAAGGGAAGACTCTCAAACTAAAAAAAATCAAACCATTATAAATGACGATATACAGTGAATCTGAGGATTCTACAGCCCTGGGATGCCCAAAAAGTTGCCAAATAGAGACTAAAAGAAGTTAACATACACAGCTAACATTTATGTATCTCATTTCGTTTCTATACCGTACACATGAGGTAGGTTCTTTGATTAAACGGTCTTTTACTGATAAGGAAACCTAGGCTGAGGGAAATTGGGTAACTCACTCAGGGTCACACAGTTGCTAAGTAGCAGAGCTAGGACTCCAACTCAGATTTTCATGACATAAAATCGGTGCACTGAACCACGATACTGTGTTGATCATTAGAGCAGATATAGCAGTCAACATTAGGTAAAAATAAGACGGTGTGTAATACTAATTCTTGCGTCTCACTGTGAAAGCTTTTAAGGAAAAAATGTTCATCTACAGAAGTAACAGAAATATTACTATCATGTCATAATATTGTTCAGTGGGGTTTTGGGAAAACCCTGACATCTGATAATACCTGGTGGAGCACAGACTGACCGACTGATTAGTCACCGGTGTGTCCTAGCATAGTAACCGACGTGTAAAATCACAGAATCGCGGAGGCCAGTGCTCAAACATTAGTGCCAATAATACTTCAGCTATTAATTTTCACACTACGTAATGATGAAAAGTACATACACTAATTTCCTCAAGGTATGTTCAAATGAGAAACAAACCCTACCCATGGTTTATGGCAGAGTTTATGAGAGAAGCAGGATTCATGAGTGAAATTAAGATAGGTTCCCATCACCAAGAATGCCACAGTTCACATAACTAATCACCCATAAAACCTATTACAAACAAACACTAAGAAAAACTCAAAAAGCATAGAAGAGTGATGAAATTTCCACCTCAATGACTGATAAAGTGAGATATATCAAAAATCAACTGAGCTGGAAAAATGACACCCTGTGAAGAGGTGCTTACAGTGATATGTGCTCAGGATCCTCCATTAGTCAAAGTGATGACTCTCAATACATGGATATTTCAGGTCCTCATACCTGGAAGCTCAGGTCTTAATGATACAAGTCTGTCTTCTCACATAGAAATTAGAAAGAATGCTTCCAAATGCAGCACTCTCAAGGAAAATGACTTGTCAGATGAGCAGCTCTCCATCTGAATCTTAAGAAAGCCATGGCTAGCCTTCCATTTTAGAATTAGATAAAGTGCACATTTATCACACGCTCTTTAAATATTGTTTGCAGCACCAGTTTCTTGGCTTCAAGTTTCAGAGCTTCTTTAACCACTGCCTTGAACCAAACGTAATTAATGAGTTTCCCATTTAACTTTTTAAGGAAAAGACATCCAGCCTTGTTAATGGGAGAACAGTGCAGAGATAAAAGGGAAACTAGGGGTCACAGATGATCAAGCATCCTATCCTACATATCTTACTTTTAAAAACAGTTACATTGTCAACTCTCAGAAAACTCTCAGCAGAACTGCCACGCTAACGGTGACACGTGCTGCATAAGCGTTTGGTGGATAATGCGTGAGTGACCCTGCAAAGAGGGACCCACAGGGAGCGACCACTTTCATGTCTGGATCACAGACACGTTTTTAACGCAACAGCCACCATCCCCAGGCCTCAACATGGAACTAAAATGCTACCTCTCATTTTATAAAGGGAAGAGTATTCAAATATCACACATGCCAAGATAGGAAGGGGGTGAGGCATGAACACGAGGAAAGTGCGAGGGAAACAGGCTGTGGAAGGACTTTTTAACGGACATTCTTCTTTGCTGAATTTTGGGCAAAATAAGAAAAAAAAAAAATTTTTTTTTTCCAGTAAAAGTAATTCAATGGTTTGGGCAGTCTGAGATACTTGGAGAGCAGTGTGGACAAAACCCCCTCTTGCCCATGTCTGTGGAAGCCCAGAAGGTCCATTATTGTGCCTTAACGAAATCCACTGATTTTGAAGCTTACACAGGGAGGCAGAGCTGTACCTTCTGGCTGTTTATCTTTCTCAGTATAGACCCAACACCACTCAGCCTTTACAGCTGTTTGCTATGCTTACTCCAGATGCTCCTGTGCAGTCAGGTTGTCACTGGAAAAGGCAAATTGAATTTTATGGCTGTATCTGCTCAACTTCCTCTTCCCAGTGTATCATTTTGTCACTTCAAAAAAAGCATCTTTACCAAAAAAAAAAAAAAAAAGAGAGAGAAAAAACAACAACAGAAAGCTATGGCATCTGCCCAAAGCTAGTGGGATGTCCTATGATCGAGTGCCACAAGGACAACTCTCCTCTGATGCTTCCCAAAGTGGGGATTTTCAAGATGCTCTTAAATGTACATTTCTTTTTCATTTCATTGATTATTCATGAGTTAAAAATAATTAAAGGAGAAAAATCTGAAATTGACAGTAATATTTTTCTTGCTAACCTCAATTAACTTCAGCCTCTCTTCTTAATCTCATCATGCTACCTGTCAGAACGGTACTTGGTGCTGAATTGGGAGAAAGGGTTGCTAGAGATGTCATGAGAAATAGATTCGAAATATCTGTTTTAAATAGATATTATTTTAAAAATGAAAGCCGCTTTATACAGACCAAGCCCGGACCAATTCTTAGTTTGGTTGCAAAGGAAGAGAGAAAGCTGGAGGACCCACAGGGAGTGGTATGCGCCTCTGCTGCACATGACTGAACCCCACATGATGGAGAAGTTCCTGTCAAAGTGAAGAACCTTAGAAACATGAGAGACAGTGACGGGAAACATGCACGGGTCTGATTAATCCTCCTCGCCCCTGTGGTTTAATACGCACAGGATGCTGTCCTCTTCATTTGTCTTTCAAATGTCTGTTTTCTTTTTCTTCATCAGGGGTAGCTTTGTAACTTCAAAAGCAACACACAACTAATAAAGGGAATGCTTCTTTTCTCTGGGAAACAGAGCTGGGCTAGAAATGCCAGGCTAAGAGGGATCAAAGGTCGTCTCAGCACAAATGGGAATCAATTGTTTGGGGATCCACCATTAAATTGAATTGTTTTAGAAAAGGAGAGTCTGTTGTCATGTTTCTATCCTTTTTAAGAATTTCACTGTTTTGCAGAAGTCTGGGGAGAGCCTGTGGATCACAGAGAAGCTTCAGCTTTCCAGAATGGAAGCTCTAGAATTCAAGATGGCAAACACAACAAGTCAGCTGGAGAATTCTATTGTATAAAAAGATGACATAAAGTGAAAGATCAGGATTCCCTTTGGGTAGGTGTACTCATGGCCCCTCGCCTGATTAAAAAGCTATAACGTTAATGATATAATGTACCTATGTACAGACAGCAAATGCAAGATGGGAAAGCTGGTCCTCACCTCCCATTTCTGAGACCAAAGGTAGGCTCCAGCCTTCACTACGTGTGCACATCACCGTCCATATTAAAATTTTCAAGGTGTACAATTTTACTGTCTGACCCATGACCTGGTAATAAAGACCCAACATTTACTATCTTTATTTGTTCAAATGTGGGGCATCAGATACCATAATTCAAACTATAGGAAAGATCCAGTCAAGGTAACTTCTCTCCCCTTCTTCAACCACATGGGCCTGGAGTCAATGGACACTTTCTTTTAGTAGAGGTTTCTCCTTCCTCCCTCACCACCCCTGTCTCCATTCCTCCATCCTCACCCCACTTATTTTCTTCCCTCCCTTCCTCCCTTCTTTCAGAAAGGAAAGAAACTATTTCGGTAAACAACGTCCCAAGGCCCACTTGAATACAGCAAGTCTTCTCCTGGGTCCATACTTACATGGGGGAGAATCATGCTGCTGGTGGTGTAGGGGAGACACTCCCCAAGAGCAGCCTGCAGTCTGCCTTTCCACAACCCACCCAGCACCCCAGCCCCCTCTGCATCCTTAGTCATCAGTCATATCTCAGTCATGTGACCTCAGCAGGTAACTTAATTTCCTTGTCTCTTCCCTAAAATAGGGGATAATAACATCTTTTCCTTTCTGGAAGTAAAGGTTTGGTTGAAATTATCCCGAGGTTCCTGCTAACTCAAAGATCTATAATTTAGAGATTTCTCAGAGTGCTCCTTCCTAATTTCCATGACCTTGAGACACAGTAAAATGTTAACCTTCCTTGTAACGTGAACAAAGATAAGCAGCCTTATATGTCATCATCCATTTTTCCCTTAAAACATTTTTTATTGTCTCCTTATCTCATACTTTAAAATAATTACAAACCTGAGCACTTCTTCAATCAGAATAACCCAGGCTTCCTCTTCCTCACCACCCCTCCTCAGTTCTACATTGATCTCATGAAGTTGAAAGAAGTAAAACTGTTCGTCAGCATTTCAGGAGTCGATAAAGAAGATGCTTTTGAGTTTCAAATCTAGTCTTACAAAGAGATGTTCAAATGCCCTTGCTTGAATCATTTTCATTTTTTAACCAAGTGGTTGTTAATAATGAGGAGAACCTAGTTTAGTTGAAAATCTGCACAGATTATTAGATAATCCAGGGTTACTAATGCCCTGTTACCCTTTTAGTCCTGAATAATCACCAGCCAGGGTTTTCCAACCATTCCCAGCTTCACTTCTCAAACTCCAAAAGTCTACCCTGCAGTTGGCCACTCCACTGTCTTTTTCTTTGATGTGCTTCAATCACTGGGGCTTATTTTTTCCACTCTTCACTTTGATATATTTCCCTTTCAATTCTTTGATTCCCACATGTCTTTCTCCCTTGAGATTTAATTCTAAGACAACACTTGCCTGAACAATCTTTAAATCTCTCTCTCTCTGAGGTCCATTTTCATCTCCTGTTTCACTGAAAATTTTGTTTCTGTGTACTATCAACTTCCTCCTAACAGCGGAGTCAAAGCCAACACGTGACAGCACACACACATCCTAGCTTCAGGGACAGAAGTGCCGCAACAGAAAGACACGTGATCTCACAAATGAGCGAGAGGCACTAACAGAGTTCCAGGGTCTGCACCTGGAGACAGAATCCACTGGACTGAAGCCTGGGGTGCTTGCCATGGTGTCATAGCACTTCTGATGAGTTTCTTGCTGCTTCATATATTTACTCAGTCAACAACGATATTTCAAGGACTAGCACTGTGCTAGGTACCAGGGTTAGGATGAGACGGTGCAGATCCTGGGTCCTCATGGAGCTTTTAGTCCAGTGGGAGACACAAACAAAGAAACAAGCCAATAACAATTACAGATTGCAGTGGGTGCTATGAAGACTTCAGATTCCTGAGATGGAGAAGAATGAGCTGGGTGTGTGTGGCAGAGGAGGGTCATCCTCTCAGATGGAGGCGATGTTTAACCTGAGGGGCACAGAGGAGGTGCTCCGCGGAAGAAAGCTGAGTGATCTAGGGGCCCAGGGCAGAGCTGTCACACCAGCCCCATGTGCTAGCAGCCTGGGCGGCAGACATAGAGAAGGCCCGAGAGAGCCCTTCACCGTGAGAAGGAAGGGGCTGAGGTGCAGAGGGAGGGTGACTTAAACTGGTCCTGAGTCCCAGGCCCGGATGGGTAATGCCTTCCAGGTATCTGGGAAATGCACAAAGGACCTCCTAGCTTTCTCTGAGGCCTGGCTGTCCTGTGCCTGGTTTTCTTTACCCCCTGGCATTACATAACAAGCCACAATTAATGAGACAATCTGGCCCTATCTGAATTTGCTGCCTAAAAAAACCTAAATGATGCAAATAGAGAACTTTAACACTACAAGGAGCTATTGTTGGAGAAGGTTAATATGCAGTCTTGGGAATTCACAGGCTGCTATACTTAAGCCAAAGCAGCCTAGGGGGGCTGGGACACTGAGGACTAGGGAGGCTTTGGCTCTTTTTATGGAAGAGATAATGAAGAAGAGTTCAGAAACCATAGGATGTTGAACTACTATTTTTATCCTGTATTGTGGAAAGGAAGTACAGAAATAAAATAATCCATTCATGTAAAAGCAGAACCTTTACTTCAAAGATTAAGACAGTTCAGAAAAAGAATTTATCTATATTATCTGTATGACTTGAATGGTTGTATAAATTCTGTGTTTCAGGATTGGGTCAAATCACAGGGAACTGCCAATATTCTCTTGTTTTTTGATGTATAATGATGGCAATGCTATATAGTTTGACAAAGAGTTATGCCAACAAACTAACAGCCCATCTTTGATAAACATGATGTGGTTTTGGTTTCTGCTCTATGTGGATTCTCTAAATTTGAGCTTCTCACCAGGAGAAATAAAGTGTTAGCCACTCAGTCATGTCCAACTCTTTGCGACCCCATGGACTGTAGCCCGACAGGCTTCTCTGTCCATGGAATTCTTCAGGCAAGAATACTGGAGTGGGTAGCCATTCCCTTCTACACCCAGAGATAGAACCCAGGTCTCCTGCACTTTTTTAACATATATATATATGGCATATACATATATCACATATAATTTATATAATATCTCCTGCATTTTATAATATATATTATTATACTTTATATAACATTTTATTATATTGTAGGCAGATTTTTTACCATCTGAGCCAACAGGGAAGCCCAGGGAAGAATATGGATCCTCAAAATTTGAGTTTTTCACCAGGAGAGAGGAGAATAAAAAGAAATCTAGAGTGTATGGACTGTCACCACCTGTCATGCCTGATGTTATGAGCGCTCCACACACCATTTTATTTATGCCTCATAAAAAGGTGAACAGCTGAGATATTACTTTGGTGACAAAGGTCCGTCTAGTCAAAGTTATGGTTTTCCCAGTAGTCATGTATGAATGTGAGAGTTGGACTGTGAAGAAGGCTGAGTGCCGAAGAATTGATGCTTTTGAACTGTGGTGTTGGAGAAGACTCTTGAGAGTCCCTTGGACTGCAAGGAGATCCAACCAGTCCATCCTAAAGGAGATCAGTCCTGGGTGTTCTTTGGAAGAAATGATGCTGAAGCTGAAGCTGAAGCTCCAATACTTTGGATACCTGATGTGAAGAACTGACTCATTTGAAAAGAACCCGATGATAGGAAAGATTGAAGACAGGAGGAGAAGAGGACGACAGAAGATGAGATGGTTGGATGGCATCACTGACTCAATGGACGTGAGTTTGAACAAGCTCTGGGAGTTGGTGATGGACAGGGAGTCCTGGTGTGCTGCAGTCCATGGGTTGCAAAAAGTTGGACATGGCTGAGTGACTGAACTGACTGAACTGAAACAAAGAAATACTGCATAAGAAATTAAGAGCAAATTAGCACAAGCAATCTCTGTCTAAAAAATGAGATCTTTTGTCTTAATCCCATAATGTTTTTAAGAACTATTTTTGGTACAGACTGAGTAAGACATCATCATCAAAGGCAGCAATTTATATATGTAGACTCCTTGGGTGCCCAGCAGTGCCAAGGACATGAAGTGATCCAGAACAGGAGGTGTGGACGTGAATGGTAAGTTATGTAATCCAGAAACGCTGTGTCTCCTTCTCCTCTGAAAAACACTACTTACAGGCACTGAGCATTCAGCAAATCTAATAGATGAAAGATCGCTCTGACTACAAACATCTGTGCCTCAGAAATTCCTTGCATGTTATATAGCTTGCAGATAAACCAAAATAACCTGTAGGCTTTAAGTACAATTGGAAAAAAATAATCCCTTAATGATTTGCGTGCATGCTCAGTCATGTCCAACTCTTTTGCAACTCCATGGACTGTAGCCTGTCAGGCTCCTCTGTCCACGAAGTTTTCAAGGCAAGAATACTGGAGTGGGTTGCCATTTCCTTCTCCAATGATTTATTTGCATCTTTATCAGGAAAATTCAACTTTTATTCCATACTCTAAAATAGCTAACATGCATGGACACAACCTAAATGTCCACTAAAGATGAAGAATATGTGGTATACAAATACAGTGGAATATTGCTCAGTCATAAAAAAGAACAAAACAATGCCATTTGCAGCAACATGGATGGATTTAGAAATTATCATACTAAGAGGAGGTAGAGAAAGACAAACACCATATTATCCTATTTATATGTGAGATCTGAAATGTGACACCAGAGAACTTATCTATGGAATAGAAACAGATTCATAGACAGAGATCAGAGACTTATGGCTACCAAAGGGGAGAGGGAGAGAGAGGGGTAAATTGTTTGCGGTTAACAGATACACATTACTATATAGATAACAGATAGACAACAAGAACATACTATACAGCACAGAGAACGATGTTCAATATATTGTAATAATCTATAACGGAAAAGAATCTGAAAAAGAATATATATGTGTACAACGGAATCACTTTGCTGTACACCCGGAACTAACACAACATCGTGAACAAATTATATGTCAAAATAAAATTAAAAGGAACTGTCATGTATTTAACAGTAAACAAATATTTGGGGGTGAAATAAAAATATAATAGGCTGGCAATAATTCCATAATAATTTAAAAAAATATATTTTATGTAGGCATGAACCCAAATCACTTGTCATATAGCTCTATTCAGTTTTCCTAGCTGGTCAGTTCTCCCACTTTAATTTTCAGGCCCTGACAGCTAAACATTCCACAGGAAAACCACAGTTCTGTCCTCCCATGTAAGTGCCGTGTCCAGATGTCATACTTATTCCTTCCACGAAGCAAAACATAAAGATAAAAGCTCAAACAGTATGAGAAATGAAAAATAATCGGATGAAAGGTTTAATCACATTTTTTACTGCTTCCCATTGTATTATTTGTGTTTGTTTTGCTCTTGCACGTAAGCTCTGATTTTTGAAGCCTTACTCTATTAATAGGGCTGTTTTTTCAGCCAGAGTTACAATAAGAGCCAGGAAAGGACACTCCCCACTGTCTCCACATGCATTCCTGAGTGAATCCAACATTATTTTTCATATCATCAGTAAAAAAACAGCATTTTTCATTATCATTCCAGGAAATTTAATTAATTTAAATATTACAGGAATGTATGCAAAATCAGTTGGCACTCACATGAGAATAATTCTGTTACTCCATCACTCAATACAGAATGAAAATGCCAATTCTTGGCTAACAATATCAACTGTAGCCCCTGCCCCCAGCTCACCTCAACCTGTTGAAAATATGGGAACTTCTACTGTTGCTGTTTAGTTGCTAAGTTATGCCCAACTCTTTTGCAACCCCATGGACTATAGCCCACCAGGCTCCTTTGTCTATGGGACTTCCCAGGCAAGAATACTGGAGTGGGTTGCCATTTCCTCCTTCAGGGGATCTTCCCAACCCAGGGGTGGAACCCAAGTCTCCGGAATTGGCAGGCAGATTCTTTACCACTGAGCCACCAGGGAAGGCCCACAAGACCTTTAAATACATTCAAAAACAAGAAAAGAGGCAAAAGTATGAAGAAGCATAGGAAAATTACAGCAAAAATAAGTATTGCCTCAAGAAGAGATCTTGAGCAAAATGATCAATAATGAGCATATAAGTTATGTTGGTCCATATTCTTATTTTCAGGAATGCTGAATCATATCTTAAAAAAAAGAACAGGCCATACATTTTAAGGTTGCGTATATACATGGGAATCCAATGTTTTCTGGGAAGTGATCACAGCATTTGGTAGTTCTGGACAAAGAAGGCCAGTGGTCAGTCATACGGCTTTGGGGTTGGTCTCCCAGAGCATTTTTGTAATTTGGATTTTGCTGGAATGCACTACATCATTTAAGCTCGAGGGCATTAGAAAACAAAATGCCCTTTATCTCTCTTTACAGAGAACGGCATAGTCAGACACGACCTAGGGGACTTTCAAAGTTGCTTCTAACCCAGAGTCCCTCCTGTTCTAGTCAACTTCAGCCTCATGTCAATTCAGAGCTGGAACACAAATGCTTTTGTCTCTCCCATTTGAAAAAGCAGAATCTGTTCCTGGATTTAAAATTAGGGTAAAAAAACAGAGTGAACGTTGACTGTTTCAGGATGACCATGGTGGCTGCTGTGTGTGTGTGTGTGTGTGTGTGGTTGGGGGGGTTGCTGTCTAGAAATCTCATTTTGCCTCTAGAAATCCTTAGACCTTTCAAACTGTGGTATTGGAGAAGACTCTTGAGAGTCCCTTGGACTGCAAGGAGATCAAACCAGTCAATCCTAAAGGAAATCAACCCTGAATATTCATTGGAAGGACTGATGCTGAAGCTGAAGCTCCAATACTTTGGCCAGCTCATGCAAAGAACTGACTCATTGGAAAAGACCCTGATGCTGGGAAGGATTGAAGGCAGGAGAAGGGGATGACAGAGGATGAGATGGTTGGATGGCATCACTGACTCAATGGACATGAGTTTGAGCAAGCTCTGTGCGATGGTGAAGGATGAGGAAACGTGGCATACTGCAGCCCATGGGGTCGAGAAGAGTTGGACACGACTTGGTACCAAACAACAACAAATATCCTTAGAACTTCTCTGCTTCAGGAGTCAAAGGTTGGTCCTAAGAAAAGAAAGCACTTCACAACCAGGACTGAAGCTTTGTAGTATTAGTAGAAACCCTCTTCTTAAGTGATGATTTTTTTTAAAACTTCACCACCTGTCAAAGGCAGAGAGGGTGGTACATACAGGGTGAGTGTATGAAATACTGCCTCCCAATCTTTGAACTCCTTGGTGGAGGGAATTCTGAGTTAACCCAGGACACCGAGGGCCCAGAAAGCAGGGAGCCCAGGAAAGCTCCAAGCCTCCTAGATATCTCCCCATGTCTTCCACTAATTGTCAGAGGCTTTTGGGTTAACAAGCTCTTCTTTTAAAATGCAAATGCCCCCAGGAGGGTTAAGCCTCATTCATACCTCTGTGTGAATTAGTTTAATTAGATAATCAGATCTAATTAATTGAGGGCTCAGGGAAAGAGAGTTTTGATTGAGGTGGGCCGAAGGGAGGGGAATTTTGGAAGGGAAGGGGGTGGAGGCCTCTGAAGAACTCTAAGGCGAAGGGAGGGCAGTGGGTTACCAGGGTGATGGAGTCCAGGAGGAGAGGGGCGAGGCTGCCAAAGGTAAACTGTGGCTCCTCTTCCACTTAGCCTGGAGTCTTAGGGCACCAGAAATGCCACAGCAAATCACCCCCGTTCTTGCCCTGTGGTTAATAAAGTCATCAGGATGCATTCAAAGGCTGTAAACCTTGCCCAGTTGGAACAGATAGGGTCTGGCCAACTTTCAGATCTCAAGAAAGGACAAAAAAGAGCAGGAGGAAGAGAAAGAGGAAGAGAGAGGTGAATTTTCACCCCTCTTTGGGTCCCAAACCACAGTCTCCAAATATCCTTGGATGGAAGAGACCTTTCACCCACCCAGCTCCCACAGCCACACGCACCCTGACACATGGCCCACTGTCCTCACCGCTGCCACTGTTTACCAAGTCTGGCTTGGCCAGAGGTTGCTGCTGAATCGTCCAGGACTGATCCCCTCAAAGATGCCCACGAAGAAGTCCAGTGGTTAACAAATCCAATTCACGTCCTGACCATGGACTCTGCTTGTGACAAGATGCTAAGAAAATTACTCAAGTTCTAAGGAACCCATAGGCCCCGGAATGGAACACTGTCTCCCTGCTCCCCTGAGTTGCTTCCACTTGGTTATCGCTGAGCTAGGGGCTTCAGTGGCACTTCTTTGGGAAACTTGAGAGCAATACCCCCAAGCCCTTCTGGGCCTGGACAAGTGCTCTTAGCATGTGCTGCTTGAGTGCAGGCAAGCCGTTCCTTCTTCATCCGTATCCTCAGGTTCACTGTCGGCTCTTTAAGGGCAGAGAGCAAATACCTGTGCAGTTCATCCCTCACACCTAGCTCAGAGCACACGCTCAGTATCTATTTTTGGAGACAGAGAAAGGGAGAAAGGATCAAAGCCCGAAGCAGTTACCCACAGGGCCGAGCAGATCTGTGATCTCCAAGGCGCTGTGACAGAAACGTGTCTGTTTGAATCGGTGGCTGATGTAGATACAGTCATTTTCTAACAATACGGATAATAGCCACAGAACACTAACATTTTGTAACACTGGAAAAATATAACAAAAAAATATTTTAGGAAAACATCTCCACTACTTGGCTGGATCTGGAGGGACCAAAATGTAGCTCCATGGGACACGCGGTTCTATTACCAAGATGTGCACTTTTCACTTTTTAAAGGTGAATTTTACATAGAAAATATTCCCAAACGCATCTAAGAATGGAATACTACGGACAGACAGCAGGCTTCTACAAAACCAAGCTGAACCCCCAGGCCTCTTGGAAGTGGTTTTGGTTTTGTTTTTCGATCAGCTTAGTTGCAGGTGTCAATATGACCCTCCTCTCCTTCTAATAGCCTTTATTCTTATAAAAAATCTTTAGAGCCTCATATTTTTCTCATTAAAAGAAACTGAATGGTGCCAAATTGTTCTTTAGCATTGTAGTTTGTTCCATAAACAACAGAAGGCACTCAGATGGCAAAAACAGCTTTTTCATGGGCTGAAAAAGGAAAAGAGCAGAAAAAGTGTTTGAGGAAAAAATTTTTTTCCATGGGCCCTTATCTGAGACGTCCAAGTTTTAATAAGACTACTAAGAAAATCATTCTAGGGAAGAATAATGTAAATGTGACTCACAGAATAAATTTAGAGTCGCCTCACGTCTTCTGAGCCTTGTATAAACAGTTGAGTTTGGGACTAAAAGGAGCCTGGCGAGAATGTTCCACGTGAACACGGCCGCTGTGCAGGGCACCGTCTCCACGTCCTATGCTCTCCTCCTGGGTTTCCAGGTCTGTGTTCATCCATCAACGTCTTCAGGGAAGACCCCATGATGAGGGAAGGATCTAAGTTCTCAAGTCAAGACTGGCCCCGTTTTCAATAATGATTTGGGGAATTAATTAGCTGTGTGACCTGGGGCAGGTTATACAAACACCCTGAGGCTGCTTTCCCCAACAGGAAGACAGGGTGAGGGAGGTGATGATGTGACCAGGTCTCAAAGGAGCCTGTGTCTTGATCTCCCAATACAACCAGGCTCTTTTGTGCTTTGTCTCCTGGCCTCGGAGTTCTCCTTGGAGTTCTGCTACTGGAAGGTTCTGTAAGGTCAGCTGGAGATGGGGGCAAGTGGTGTTTAGGACACACCCTACTTGTGTTCACCCAGCGGAGCCTGTCAGAGAGGGAGGCAGTGTGTGGGAAGAGACCTCAAAGAGTCCACGTGCTCATGGACTCATCCTGATTATAGGTATAAATATATAATTCACCCTGATAATACTTACTGACCAGTCAAAGCTCCTGTGAAGGGAAATTCCTCTTCAGAAGGCTTTTCTGGATTTAAAACTAGAAAAAAAAATTTTTTTTTCTAATTTTAGTTTGGACTCATGAAGGCTATCCATTTCAGTATTCTGGCTTGGAAAATTCCATGGACTGTATAGTCCATGAGGTCGCAAAGAGTCGGACACGACTGAGCAACTTCACTACACTGCATGATATAATATTGCTTCTAGTAGTGGTTTTGGGAATTTTAAAGACAAATGAATGGCTGAGTTGTCCCAAGGGTGTGAATATTAAAGCATCTGCCCTACATTTCAGGATTCAGAAATCCAGCTCTGCTGCTACAGCCAGTTTTCTGGAGCTGCTCTGGAAAGCAATAGCTAGTTGCTCATTCATTCATTCAACAAGAATCCATGGATCTGGGAGTCCACAGGTGAATAAGACGCCACCCTTCCTGTTTAGTTCACGATCAATGCAGGGAGATACATACACGATTTGCATGTGTGCTCAAGTCAAATCCATCTCTTTTGTGATGCTATGGACTGTAGCCCACCAGGCTCCTTTGTCTGTGGGATTCTCCAGGCAAGAGTAGTGAGTGGCTTGCCACTTCCTACTCCAGGGGTTCTTCCCCACCCAGGGATCAAACTGGTGTCTCTTGCATCTCCTGCACTGGCAGGCAGACTCTACCACTGAGTCACCTGGGAAGCCCAAACACCTGCCTTTCAGTTCAGAGATCCCTGAAGGGAGGGTCTCTGAGGCCACCTGCCAGTCAGAAGAGCTTAGACAGGGTCTGGGTGAGCTCCTGAAGGCAGATGGATTGCCCATATCAGAGGACCAGGCTAGGGTGGGCGGCCAGCAAAGCCTGGGAAGTCTCCTGCCTCAGGGAGACCATCAGCTGCTCTTAGCAAAAGAAAGACCAAAACCCCTCTAAGAAGATAAGGAATTTCACCCATTTCAGAAAAACTCAAGAGAGCAAAGGAGAATTTACTAAATTTTAATCTCTGCAAATTGGTACTGAAAAGCCCTTAAAAAAAATAAATGGTGAGTGGCTGTGGCCCAGCCTTGGCCTGGGAACATCATCTTCTCTGAGAACAGAGGCGGAGCTTCCCTGGAGGGTCCACGTTCACATCCCTTCAAATTCCACGTTATGCCCAGGCTGTGTGTGTCACTGGTCTTCATCTGAACCTCCCCATTCTCCAAAAACAGGTCTGCTGCTTCTCTTAATGCAGCCTTTCCCAACTGCTTTGGCTTAACATGATTCATTCCCCGCTTAATCTCTCAGATCACGTATATTCTGTAACTCATCTCCCTGTGATCACGTGTTGCTTTAAAACGTGGCTGATAACTTTTAAGAACCTGGTCTTAAATGGTCACTCAGGTACCTCAGTGTGCCAGGCACAGTGCAAATCCTCAATAAATATATATGGAATATAAGTGCTGAACATTTATGTCCCTGCAAAATATATATATATACACCAACTAAATAAGAAACATAACACAGAAAAAAAATATGGTGAAAATTGATACAAAGATTAATTCCTTGAGCCCATTTCTATCATGAATACATAAGCTCACCAAACTTCGCAAATATTTACAAACGCGTGTTAACCTAGGTTAATTGATGCTTCCAAGCTGTGGCACTGGAGATGACTCTTGAGAGTCCCTTGTACTGCAAAGAGATCAAACCAGTCAATCCTAAAGGAAATCAACCCTGAATATTCAGCTGAAGCTGAAGCTCCAATACTGTGGCCACCTGATGTGAAGAACTAACTTATTGGAAAAGACCCTGATGCTGGGAAAGATTGAAGGCGGGAAGAGAAGAGGGTGGCAGAGAATGAGATGGTTAGATAGCATCACCGACTCCATGGACATGAATTTGAGCACACTCTGGGAGATAGTGGAGGACAGAGGAGCCTGGCGTGCTGCCGTCCATGGGGTCACAAATTGTGTCCATGCACAATTTATTGATTAAACAACAACAAATAACCTAGGTAAAATTAATTTTCCTCTAATTAACAATCAAACATTATATATGCTTAACTCAAAGCCTGTATTTAAAATATAAGGAAGAGATACAACAATATTGGAGAAATAGAAACTAGGGACCCAAAACTAACCCCTAACACTGATACGAAAATAACAGTGTGACTGTAATTCTTTAGAACCCCCCCAATTAAATATATATTAATATATGTTGTAGCAACAGTTGACAAATTAGGAACCTGAGGTTTAATATGAGAAAAACACCTATTATTTCCTGAGTATCTCTTTCACTAAAAAATAAATTATTATATTCAGCAATAATTTAGTAAATATCCATCATCTCATATAGATACAAAATTAAAGAAATAAAAAATTTTTCTTTGTGATGAGAACTCAGGATTTACTCTCTTAACAACTTTCATATATAACATCCAGCAGTGTTGATTATATTTATCATATTGTCATTACATCCCCAGGACTTATTTGTCTTATAACTGGAACTCTGTACCTTTGGACTGCATTCATCCACTTCTCCCTACCCCTACCCTCCAGCTCACTTCATGATGTATGTAAGTCAGAGCATTCTGTTGTACACCTGAAACTTACATAGTGCTGTCAGTTATGTCTCAATAAAACTGGAGGAAAAAATAAGTCATTATATTCAAATCTATGGAAGTTATTTAAAGACTGGGAGTCCTGTTTGGATCTGCTAAGTGTGAAGTTCAAAAACTATTTTCTCAGAAAACTCTTTATAATCCCCGATCATATTTTCTGTCTGATATAAAAATGGTCTAAATTATATGGTTCAGAGGATTCAGAGGGGACTTTTTCCCCACTTGGTTAGAGGGTTTTCTTTACCACAAACAAGTGGTAACCTTAGTTTGAAACTCAACCTTGTTGGAATCTGATATATAAAATGATGACAAGTACCTGGTGAATCCAGAGAATGAGGGGGAAACCATCATCGAAATGGATGAAAACAGTGATCAAGACTATTTTGTAAGGAATGGTTTGATCTGTTTTTCTACAATGAAACACTATCATTTTCAACCTCTTTCATTCATCCCAATAAAAGGACTCTCTAGAAAGAAAGACACATAGTTTAAAATAGTCTCTGTACCAAAAAACACACAATTCTAAATTTAGAAGAGAATTTGGAACATAGGGCATCATCTGGTTTATTTAAATTCTTATTCTGATTATTATTGGTAGACATATAAGATTCAGGACCAAGCTAAGTGAGTGCTGTTTTCGCAGTACTGAGGCAATGCGTAAATATTTTAGCCATTTATTTCATATGTAAAATTATTTTTTGACATTATAAGCCAATCTTTATAAAAAGCATTAAAATAGAAAAAAATGACATTTTATAATATCTAGTAAATATTATTAAAATGTCTGTCTTCAAGTTTGACATTTAAAAGTAATTCTGATGTTAAATTTTAATTCCATACACAGGCACCACACAGTTCCTTAAATATGTCATGGAAATTTCAAAATGCCATCAATATTATTATGATTTTTCAAGAGAAAAATATAAATATTTTTCAGTTTGGAGAGAAAAATCCAAAATGCACTATAAAATAACTCCTAAAAAATACGATTTAAGCTCATAAAGTTAAAAATCCATGGCAAACTTTAAAATAAAATCAGAACTAAATATGATAACTAGTTTCCAATAAAGGTACCACCCCACATTCTAGGTACATGAATAAATCTGACAAAGGCAAACCAGTTTTTATCTGAAATTGCTAGAAATGTAAAATGACTATTATCTTACAAATCTCATTTTTTAAATTGCAATTAATAACTAGGTGGTGAACACTTTCAGCTCTAAAATCTTATTCAACCAGTTATTAATAAGATAAGATCATTTACATAAAACGTGCAACCCCCTCGGAGTTCAGAGGTTCTGCTCTGTCACGTGGGGACTGGCTCCTTAGACAGTTACCTGCTGAAACAGCAAATCCGCTCCCTAGAGTGTCTTTGTTCTTTTACTCTTTATTTCCAAAAATCTACGCTAAATATTAACTTGTGCTTCTTTGACCCAGATTCCCAAAAACCTATCAAACAGGGGAAGGAATTCTTCATGGGGTCCATGCCATCCAAATTCCCAAAGATGGTTTTAAGGAAAGATTCCTTTGATGTTTAATAGAATCAGACATTTGGACTAAAACAGTCTTGTCTCTCTCCTCTATTGCCGCCACCACTGCTAACAATTATAAGCTTTCAGTGCTCTGAATAATTCACAATCTCATCTGTTCTACTCAGTGTAAAGACAATGTTGAGAGTACAAGGTCACTTTTTTTTCTCTTTCCAACTACTGGCTTTTCCAACCCGACACCAGTCTGATTGCATGATCCACCTAGTGTTTGACACGCTTCCCCTGACAGCTTCTTAACAGCCGTTAGTCTATTTAGCTTAGGGTATGAAAAATAATAAGGATGCAATGGGGTGTCAGATTTCTTTCACAGTAGTAAACACAGGTTCAGTGTTTTCCCCTTCATTTTACTTCAAGACACTTGAAACAACCTAGCATAACCTTTTATGGTGATGTTGACCAATATCAATTCACAAACATATACGATACCAGGCTGCCTGGACATTTAATGGTATTTTACATGTAACACATACTTTTAAAAAAAATCCAAACCATCATAAACTGTTTATGAGAGATCAACATCTGTGAATATGCCTCTCTGGGGTCCTCTGGAAAATCTTGCAAACTTGGAGTCATCAACTTAGAATAGTGGAGAAGAGCAGCAAGCTGGCAATACTCAAATTTCATTCATTCATTTTTATCTGAAAGTGATACCAGCCAGGAGAGAGGCATGTGTTTGTAACCCTGAAATAAATCTCTAATCTTAAGTGTTCAATTTTGTTTTTTTACTTTAATTAAACTCTCATGTCTTATAAATTCAATCTTTATAAAGAAGAAATATGTTTAAAGTTTTTAAAGGGTAAAAGTCTTATAATAAACTATTCCTTAGGCAGAAAAATCATACTATTACAAAGTAATGTTGAGGTAAGGCACATAGCTCATTTCAAGGCTGTAGTTTCACCAATTCTGTCAAAAGATCTATGTTCAAAGAAGTCTCTGAGTTACTACTTCTTATATTGCTTAAAAATAACTCCTCTGTTTTCTTTTTTATTGTGAAAAGTTTTAAACATACTCCAAACAGGAAAAAATAGGACAATAACCATTTAACCATCACCTATGTTCAAAAATTATTTTCCCATTTTTCTGAATTATTTCAGAGCAAATCTCAGTCTTTCATTTTACCCCCTGTACCTCAGCATCAAAGCATTCATTTGCTTTTCTTCAATATTGTACATTTTGGAAAATCCAAATTGGCTAAGGAAATTTCTTATTCCAAAGCATCCGTAAATTAGAAGGAACATCTCCAGATTAGTTCTAATCCTTCATTTTGGGAGCAAACCAGAAATGTTTACTCCTTTATTTTTTTTTCTCTTTCCAACTATTGGCTTTTCCAACCCAACACTAAAAACATTAAAATGTTTAATCTTTTTCCTGAAAAGTCTATTGAGAATTAAGGATGATTTGATAAAGGCCAACCACATCTAAATTAATTCAAAAAATGTGTTCATACAGTACAGCCTCGACTATTTTCATGTCATCTGGCTTGAGACAACAAAGAGCGAGTAAAATTAGGTCATTCATAACAACATAACAATGACAAATAACTGCAACAGAGGAGGGTATGTATGACATGGGGAAAAAGTCCCCCCTTTATTAATCACCACCTTAAATCCATTCAACTTAATATATAGCGCATTAAAATAAAATTAAAACTCAATTAAAAGTGCAGATCAAATAATGTGATTCATTTACATTATTTATAAGAATGGATTTGTAAAATTATTATGCAATTAAAATAAAAACTTTAAAAAAGAAAAAGATTTGCTGTTGCTAATTCCTTAAAACACAATATCCAAACCTATCAAAATTGGAAACCTACCACTTTCTCATATATCTAAATACCAGACAGCATCCTCATTGTTATAAACTGTCAGCAGACTGTCAAAGTGGAAGCAATTCTACTGTATTCTTTGTTTAAAATAATAGTTCATGAAACATATTACTGGGGTAGCACATGCTAGGAGACATTTGACTACAAATTTTTACCCAGCTTCTTTTATAGTTTCATGACAAAAACTTCAGGTTGCAGACAAAGAAAGGAACACTGGTGCGCCACACCTACTTTCTCTTCCTGATGACAGATAAGCACTTTCGATTGTCATATTTACATGCTATTAACACACTGAAACTACTCTTGAAAAAAAATGCAAACCTCAGAAAAGAAGGATAATGAAAATTTTATCTTTGCCTTTTAATACAGCACAGGAAGACAAAGAACATACTAATATAATGGAGAAGTCAGATAACTCAATATGAAAATACAAATCCTAGAGAAGGAAATGGCAACCCAGTCCAGTATTCTTGCCCGGAAAATTCCATGGACAGAGGAGCCTGGTGGATCTTCAAGATTCAGCGATATGATGTAGCTTGTATTAAACTCATATTAAAAAAAAAAAAGAACTAATCCTGAAGACTCTCCTTGAAATAACTTAGCAGCAACCTTGAAAATGCCTCTCTCCCCTAAACAGTTCAGGAATGGACATGCCCATTGGAAGGACGCTGCATTGAAAACCTCTCAGCTTCTTATCCCAGTATACAGATACCCAAATTATTTGAAGCATTTTATACATGTTGCTTTAAAAGTCATATTTTCTGTCAAATTTTTAAAAGCTGGAAATAATAAAAACTTGGTTGCTGAATAATAATGAATATATTCCCAATAAGAATTAATTTTCAGTGACAATATATTATTATAGCATTTTGGAAATTTGGCACATCAGACTTATACTTACATATGCTAGATTCTGTATCTGTGTAGGAAAATATTTTAAGGTGAAAGGAGAATCTAATAGTATTTTTTCCCTTTAATGTTGGGCTACATTCAATCTAATATTAAAGGAGTTTATAATGGTAAGATCTTTGGGGAAAAAGAAGTCTTATTTTTGTTCATGTGCAATTTATGGGAATATCTTTAAATATATCTGTTATTAAAATGACAATTACATAGACAAATGGTAACAAAATGCATCTTATTATAGTATTAAATATTTCTAAATTGCAAGAAACCCTACCAAAACTGTCCCATTTAATCACTAAAGACAGGGTGACCATATGTGCCAATTTGCCTAAGATGGTCCCTATTAAAGAAATAAATGAGAGTTTTGTAACTTAAAGATATAAAGAGACTCAGAGTCAATCTCACACTCAATGAATTTTTTCACTTTATTAAAAAGGAACAGGAAGAGTATGTGGGAGAAATTACCCAAGGGAGATGAGCAGCTGGCAATCATCAGATGGTGATGCCTACTTTCTCCCAGAACCATCTAAGTTTAGACACAAAAGAGGTATCTGGCCTAGTGGTTCATAAATTCTGCTCCTTGGGTTCCCTGGAGGATTTCTTGGAGGTACCTTAGAAGCTACTGTGTAAAGAGGAAGGGCTTTCACTCCCACATAAGAAATCCTCTCCACTCTCATCTCTTTAGGGCTTCTCTGATGGTTCATTGGATAGAGAATCCATTGCAATGCAGGAGACGTGGGTTCAATCTCTGAGTCAGGAAGATCCCCTGGAAGAGGAAATGGCAACCCACTCCATTATTCTTGCCTGGAAAATTCCATGGACAGAGTAGCCTGGAGTCCATGGGGGTCGCAGAGTTGGACACAACTGAGCAACTACACACACTCACCTGTTTTACATCGTTTCCAATACACTTTAGAATACTAAATGTATATTTTATATATTAGTACGAAATAACACTAATATACAAAATATGAATATATAAAATTAATTGACTGGGAAAGTGACTAGGAAAAATTCTGCCCGTGGGTCCTTGGTCTGGGCATAGAGGTGCTCAGGTCTCAGGTCTTGGAAGAGGGCAGAACCTGAGGTTTCTGCCATACGCGGGGGTCAAGGTGACATTATTTCAACCTTGTGAATGTGCGCTGGGAGATTAAATAAAAACAGACACGACACCCGTAGGGCCCAGCAGAGGGAACGCATTCCACAGGGACACTGCAGGCAGGCTGGAGTGCGTGGGCTCCAGCCGAAGATGTGTTCCCAGCAAACAATTATAAAGCGTGTGGGGAAAATGATGGCTCAGAGGATCCGTGATGGGCAGAAATCACACTCTGAGAGTTACGGAAAAATAGAAGCTTCTCAAAGAGAATAAAGAAGAGTGAAAGAAAGAAAGAAAACAGAGACTATGTAAATGGCTCATAAACATCACATACGTCCTATTTTCTGCTCTCCTTCTCTTTCTTGTATTTAATATTTACGTAAACATGAGTATCTGTCTAAAGACAGCTGGTTTTTTGAAGCAAGTCTTCAATGATGGCTTATTCATTTATCCAGTCTCATGGCACAATATCCCGCATTGCATGTAGGGAAACAAGCAAAGACATCAAAGTATCATATAATGTGTTTGATTGCATTTCTAGGGTATGAAGATGATACAACTACTACTAATAATCTCAACTCTCACGTTGCAAGCAATAACACTCTCCTTCTCTCACTATATCTATCTACGTATATACACATATATGTATAATCTGTTATGCTCAACCCAGAAAAAAACAACCCCCCAACAAACAGAGATGTGGCTCTGATGAAAGAACTGAAGCAAACAAGGAAACTGTAAATCATTAAAGACAAGGCAGTAATTTCAGTTACTGATGTGGGTTTTCTTAGCTCAGCTAAGCATCTCTAAACTGTTGGTCTGTGCAATGCGGCGAGTGATGCTCTCTTGTTCTGAGGTCTTGTATGAGATCCGAGCATCGCCCCTCTCCCCCACCCTCCAGCCCCCATTCGATGTCCCTTCTTCAAGCTCAGTCCTCTGTACTTGGCGACCTTGGGGCATGATCACAGCTCCCCCATCCCACCCCCGGGGTACTTCCCGAACGACAGTGCTGTTCGTTTCAGCACAAAACGCGGAGCACACAGGGCATGATACAGGGGTTTGTCTTAAATCTCTTTTTATCCCCCAAACCTACGCCAGTCCGGGCTGCAGACAGTCAACGCTCTACCAGTTTCATCCCTGTTGATGACATGCCAGGTCTGCTGAACGAGCTTGTTGCATTAAATTAATCAAATCATGAAATGTCACAGAGGGACGCAGCTTATACCTGGCCCCCTCTTTTTGCACGCTAGGGGCCTCGGCACCGGCAGGGGTTGCGCAATAATCCATCCGGCTGCAGAATTAGGCCCCCAGCTTCATCATCTTTTCCGACATCGTCATCATAACAAAAGCTAACATTTACACCTCAACCCCAAGAGATGCTTCTTAGCAGGATTCCCATGTTACCAACGAGGAAACAGAAACTCAAAGAGGTTAAGTTGCACAGTCACCCGGCTAGTACGAGTTTCTCATGGGCGATTAATTATTCCTCAGTTCTGGTCTGCGTGGAAAAAAATATCAGTGGCAGGAAAAAATATCAGAATAAAAATATCAGACATAAATGAACATAAAAGAGAATGAACGAGATGGCCAGGCGGAAAGGAGCCACGGTAACAGGGGCGGAGGCAGACGGGGTCCTGCCGGCTACCTGCATGTCCTCTCCCTAAGGTGTAAACATCATTTAAGTAATTTTGCACTACTGTTTAAAGAGAGGGCTTTGTCGAGAAATTTCCTCAGGTGCCTAGAATTTAAAATGGCCTGCTGAGTAGCATTTATTGATAGAGCTGAGCCACTTGGTAAAAGGAAGAAAAAAATAGTGATTTTACTGGCAACTGGATCAAGTGTTCCCTTCAGTGGTTGGCCGAGTTATAAAACTGGCCCTTTATCCTATTCTGTCCTCCCTTCATAAGGCAATGTCCTACTGTTTTGAGAACTCCTTTGTCCCCCAGGACACATTTAGCCAAGTGACTCAGCCAAAAGGGTCTGTACTATTATGAGTGAAAAGAAGCTATAAAAATAAACAATAACAACAACACTCCTTTTTCCTGAACAGGAAGTTTATTATTCTGTCTACCTTTAAGCCACCCACAACCTAAAATGTAATGTGTAATTTTGCTTTTTAACAGCTGTCATATTAAAGAGTGCTCAAAAATACCCGATTTCCCTGCAACAGATGGAAAAGAAAACAATAAAAAAAAATTAAAGAAAAAAAACAACAAAAAACCCTCTCTACCTCTAAGAACATACTTGCCTAACATAAGGTTTCTCTGAAATGAGATATTTTCACCCCAGGAAAATCTGTGGATTTGGTTAACATTGCTATCTAATCTTGCTCTGAATATTCAACATAAACTTATTCCACCAAATTTGATCTTCTTCTGACCACATTGCAGAATTCCTAAATCTATTATTGCCTGGTTTATGCTTTCTCTTTAAACATTGCCAAGTAATAGCATCTGACCTCACAGAAAAGCCATGTTTTAATATTTCCATTTTATTTTCAAGTCAGGTCATTTTGTTCAGACATAGACGTAAAAGGCTACCACCAAGTGAATCTGTGATAAGTGTTTCTTGCTCCTTCCAGATTATTCTTCATAATAATGAAATGAACACAACTCTTTCTGTTTAATAAGGTGGTGCTGTAAACAACACAGAATTTCATTCATTTCACTGTATTTAGGAGATATTAGACACAGCAGAGAGTGATCAAAATTTACCAAGTGGTAGGGCTATACATACATTGACCACACTAATAAATAGTCACTTCGAAAAATAATAAGATAAACAGTGGAATGTCAGATAACCTAAGAAAATTTAGCTGACAATTTTCACTGAAGCATTATTTTCTCTAAGCAATAACATAGCTAAATGCTATCCATTATTTAAAATAATTGGACAGCAGTGTTTAAAAAGATGGCAATGATTAACTCACTTCTGTGCGAAAATACCTTTGATGATTTTATTGAAAAAATGTTTATAATAATATTTTCTGATTCTTGGCATTTAAACAATTGAGACACGGCCTGTCCTGTTCTGGTGAAAGGACTTTCAAAACCTTATGCTCTTTTAAAACACACTTATCACAAATGTTTATCTTAGAGAGTGCTGGAGGGGCAAATACCCCGAAGAATGTTCTACCCTTTTAAACACTAAAACAAGATGTCACGTATGGTTACCTGATAACTATTTAAGTTTACCTGAATGCAACTCTTTTCACGTGATAAAAGGTCAGTGAAGTGCATCTGGTTTTGACCATAAAGGGCAAACCAGCCTCATGTCCTGTGCTTAAACAGAAAAGGATGCATCCACCTGATGACAAGGGCTTTTCTGTTCCAGGAGCTCAACATAGACGTTCTCTCTGGGGGTCTGTGCACTCTGCCTGGAAGCGTGCAGCATGCATGTGTGCATGCTTGGTCGTGTCTGACTCTTTGCGAGCCCATGGACTGTAGCCCGCCAGGCTCCTCTGTCCATGGAATTCTCCAGGCAAGAATACTGGAGTGGGTTCCTGTTTTCTATTTCAAGGGATCTTCCTGACCCAGGGATGGAAACTGAGTCTCCTGCGCTGGCAGTTGGATTCTTTACCACTGAGTCACCTGGGAAGCCCCTTGGCTCCCTCCCAAAAAACCCCTGCATGGCTGGAGACTTGAGAGTCTTTGGTTGGCCAACCAATTTAAGTAGCTTCCTTATTACCCTAACACATATCACCTTTTCAAAAATAGCTTTAAATTATCTTGTCCTCTTATCTGTTCACCTCTTTATTACATGCATGAAATTTAAGTTTCATTGGAACAAGAACCTTATTGCTACTTTATTTCTAGGGGTTTAGAACATTTTGCTATCCTGTAGATGGGCTGTCAAAATCTGTGAATGAAAACATGGATGACGTTGAAAGTCTGGTAATAGTCCCACAGACCTTGGGTGGGGGATGCAATAGCAATATAGCAAGTGCAGTCTCTGTCCCCTCACACCGGGTTCCAGGCAGGTGGCACCTAGGGGGAACTCTTTGCCATTACAGACGGCGACAATGGGAAGCAACTAATCAACCAGCCCAACTAATCAACAATCAAATAAACAGAAAACAAAGAACACTCCAATAATGGACCACTTGACTTCAACTCTGAAATAGTCCTTTAATCTCAAGATAGCTTGCAGAGTACACGTTCTCTAAAAGAAGTCATTGTTTTGAAAGTTTCAGAACCCAAGTACAAGGTCAAAAATATGTTGCCTCTATGGATCAAAGTTGATCTACATTTCAAAATCAAAGGTTCCATGCATGAAACGCTCCAGTTAAGCAGGCCTGCCTTAAGTGACCTGGGAGGTAAGAGAATAAAAGACCCCAGTCAAACTCATTCTCCTAACTTGTCTTCTTTCTCTCCCCAAACAGGTCCTCTCTGCACCTCACCGCTACATCATCATCAATGAAGGTGGCCCATCTGCTGAGATCGCCTTCTTGGTTGGATATCATGGAGGAAATCACTTCGTTTTTAGGGATCAGTATATGTAGGGATTCTAGATTCTCAGGATTGACTTCTTTCTCCTTTCTGAGGAGGTCTTGGGTGCAAATGATGCCTCTGGTCCTCACCCCTAGATGCTTTCTTTATAATATGGAATAAAAGTAAGTAGATTACAACTTAAAAACCAAGTCTTCACACACCTTGGGTGAATTTTCAATAAAGGAGGCAGGAATATGTAATGGAGAAAAAAGACAGTTTCTTTAGCAAGGGGTGCTCAGAAAGCTGGGCAGCGCATGTAAATCAATGAAGTTAGAACACTTCCTCACATAATAAACAAAAGTAAACTCAAAATGGCTTAAAGGCTTAAATGTAAGACACAACATCATAAAACTTCTAGAAGGAACAGAAGCCAAACATTGTCTGACATAAATCATAGCAGCATTCTCTTAGGTCAGTCTCCCAAGGAAATGGAAATAAAGGCAAAAATAAACAAATGGGACCTAATCAAATCTATAAGCTTCTGCAGAGAAAAGGAAACCATAAACAAACAAAAAAGACAACCTACAGACTGCCACAAAGTATTGCACATGTTGCGACCAACAAGGACTTAATTTCCTAAATTTACCAAGAGCTTGTTTGACTTAATATCAAAACAATAAACAACCTAATCAGAAAACGGGCAGAAGATCTAAACGACCATTTTCTGTTGGTTATACAGATGGCTGACAGGCACATGAAAAGACATTCAACATCACTAATTATTAGATAAATGAAAATCAAAACTACAATGAGGTATTACCTTTTACCGGTCAGAATGGCCATCATCAAAAAGTTTACAAGTAACAAATACTGTTATTTGTGGAGAAAAGAGAATCAGCCCCACATAGTTGCTGCTGCTGCTAAGTCGCTTCAGTCGTGTCCGACTCTTCGCAACACATAGTTGATGGGGATATAAATTGGTGCGGCCACCAGGGAGAACAGTATGGAGGTTCCATAAAACACTAAAACTAGAGTTACCATGTGATCCAGCAGTCCCATTCCTGGGCATATATCCAGAAAGAGGAAAACACTAATTCAAAAAGATGCAAGCACCTCAGTGTTCACAGCAGCACTATTTATAACAGCCACGACATGGAAGCAAACTATATGTAACACACACACACACACACACACACACACACACAGTGGAATATTACTCAGCCTCAAAAAACAATGAAATAATGCTATTTGTAGCAATATGGATGGATCTAGAGATGATCACACTAAGTGAAGTAAGTGAAGTCAGACAAAGACAAATATCATGATATCATTTGTATGTGGAATCTAAAAAAATCATACACATGAAATTACTTATTTATAAAACAGAAACAGACTTACAGATACAGAAAACAATCTTATGGTTACCAAAGAGGGAAGGGGGGATAAATTGGGAGTATGGGATTAACAGATGCACACTACTATATATAAAATGGGGGCTTCCCTGGTGGCTCAGAGGTTAAAGTGTCTGCCTGGAATGCAGGCGACCTGGGTTTGATCCCTGGGTCGGGAAGATCCCCTGGAGAAGGAAATGGCACCCTACTCGAGTATTCTTGCCTGGAGAATCCCATGGATGGAGGAGCCTGGTGGGCTACAGTCCATGGGGTTGCAAAGAGTCGGACACGACTGAACGACTTCACTTCACTCACTATATATAAAATAGACAAAGAGCGAAGACTTATTTATATAACACAAGGAACTATATTCAATATCTTGCAATAACCTATAATGGAACAGAATCTGAAAAATAATATGTATGTATGTATGTATACTTATGGGCTTCCCTGGTGGCTCAGCGGTAATCCCTGGGTCGGGAAGACTGAACTGGAGATTCAATCTCCAAGATTCCCCTGGAGGAGGAGTTGGCAACCCACTCCAGTATCCTTGCCTGGGAAATCCCATGGACAGAGGGACCTGGGGGGGCTACAGTTCATGGAGTCACAAAAGAGCTGGACGTGACTTAGAAACTAAACAGCGACAGTGTGCACATATGTGTATAAATGAGTCATTTGTTGTATGCTTGCAACTAACACTATACTGTAAATCAACTAGACTTCAATTAAAAAGATTTAAAGAAAAAATAAATACACACCAAGTGTTGCTATGAGAATTACATACCCACCAACTCAAAACAATTTTAGTCCAGCTTTCCCCAGAAATTTCTTCTCATGCTTCTAACATTATTATGTTAGCGTTTTCTACTTTCTTTGGGGCTTGTTTCTATACATTTTCCCCTTCAGATTGTCCTTCTCTCTCCTTCTGGCCTCTGGCAGGTGTTTCCGATAAACTTGTTTCCACCATGCTGCCTTTTCACTTGCTCGAACAGGTCCATCTTTGAAGGAAAGAACACCTGTATGTATACCTGAGAAGATGCTATTCTTCCTTAAAGCATTAATAGGAGAAACATCCTTCCTGGAAAGATAACTACTTTTATGCTTTCATCTTTAGACTACAAAGCTCCTTAATTAAATTTAAGCCAAAATATTTTTGTAAAGCTCAAATTTCCGAAATGGCATTTCTTCACATTTCTCAATTTACACAGTCGCTTTGTCACTGGAAAACAGGCTATTCACTGCTTTAAATTGCCTTGTGTTAAATGTGGCCTCCTCCTCGAGTCTGAATGGGGTAAGCCAAGCTCTTGGAGTGCTTTTGTCCCGAATTTTCTTTAATTGTTTTGCACCTGCCTTCTAACAGAATGTACACATTTTTTCCTCCTTACAATCAACATGTACTATTGAAATGCGGTACAATCAATAACACTCTCCTGGAAGATGTTTAAGAGAATAAAGATATTTAATTTAAAGGAAACACAGCCGGGGCTTGTACCCGCATCATGTTATTGATTCCCTCACGAGAGTAAAGAATGGTGCTCTCTGGTTGGACTTCTTGGGGCTAATTCTTCTGACTGAATTGTCTATTTTCAAAAAAGTCTGCCAGGTGGAGTTGGGAAATGGGAAATGCTCATTTTCTGAAAATTGTATCACGTCTAAAAACGTGAACTCTGGAGCAAATCAGCTCTGCTCCAAGACCCAGCTATATCATGTATTAGCAGTGAGACCCCGGGCAGAAATCTGAACCTCCCTCAGCTACGTCTTCCTGACTGCTTGATGGGATGATGATGGTGGGGCTTCTCTCTCTTAGGGTGCATGGGATGGACAGGGGACATGGTCCTGGCACATGCTCCGTGCTCAGGAAGGGCTTCAGTTCAGCTGCTCTTATTGTCAGAAAGACTGCTTGCTCTGTTTTCATCAGGATACTGAACTCCAGCTCCACCCTGCTTAAAGTCATTGCCTCTCTCACCTGATCACGGCCCTCCTCAACCCTCCCAGCTCACAATTAACCCTTTTTTTTACAAGTTTAAATCAGACCTGGTCCCTCCCCAGTTTAAAAAAAACCTTTCCAGCCCCCTTGGGAGCTGACTGCTGCCCCTGAATTCATTCTCCCCACCCCCTCCTCACTCCTTGGGGACAAACCTCCCAGCGAGCCTCCCTCCAGGTGCGGGACGCTCTCCCCTGGTTCCTGGCATGGCTGGCTCCATCCCACCCTTCATTACAGGTATCTACAAACCTGATGCTTTCAATCCCTGCATCTGAAAGGACACCCCCTAGTCATTCTCTGTTGATCTCACCCCCAGCCCTTATCTCAGGCTGAAATCATTTGCTAATGCACATTCTTTTATACTGATCTTTCTCCTCTCTAGACTACAAACCCCATGAGGGCAGGATCTATTGTCTTATTCACTGTCACAGTCCCAGGGGTTCAACATATATTCACCAAATAAATGTTCAGGTTTACCATTATAACAGTAATCATTAAAGTAGTTATTGTGCAGTGTTGTCCTGAAAGATTACATGTGTGTGTGCTCAGTCGCTAAGTCGTCTCTGACTCTTGTGCCACTCTTTGCCACTCTATAGCCAACCAGGTCTCTGTCCATTGGATTATCCAGGCAAGAATACTACACACAGTGTTTAAATGGCTTGTTTGTGTAGGAGACGATTGGTCTAAGACCAACAAGATTTTTGAGTTTTTAATGTGTATATTAGAGTTCTTGTTTCTGCCCTTGAGCTGCAAGGGTCAGCTGTGGAGTGCTGTGTGCTGCCTCTGGCAGCTTTGCCCTAGTCTCATTTTATCTGGTTCTTTACCTGTGAATCTGGTGCAGGTCTATTATCACCACATCTTAGCCCTGTGGTAAATCAACTTTGCAGAGCTTTTTAATGAGAAGCACACATCGACAAGGCATTCTTGGGTTACGGAATTTGGGAAAATATTTTTAGACTGCTGGGACTTTGCTTTTGCTAATTTCCTGACTCTTGGCTGAATTACAGTGTTGAATTCTGAGATTAATGGCCTACAGATAAATGAATTGTTATTATGGGAAAGAATGTGAATTAAATATCTTAGTCTGACCAATCTTTGCAAAACAATGAGTCTATTCAATAAATAATAAGCTTCCACCTTGACTGGATTTATGTGGCCATGGGTAGATCAACATTTTTGGTTATGTTCACCATGTAATAATTCATCCCATATTTTTATATCTTTGTTGACAGGATTCTGTGAAAACTCACTACATTTAATCAGCTTAAATTGGTCAGATGGTCACAAAGACACAGCCAGGACAGAGCTGCCTTCCACATTCACATACCCTTGGTGAATTTACCTGATAAATCCCCACTGCATCTGCTCCTACAGGAAAAAAAATTAAAAATAAAAAAGCATCTCAGAGCTGAGATTAGACTTCTAGACCCTCCTGAGTGGTAATCCCTCCTCCGACATTGACTTTCTTTGTGGGGTTTGGCAAATCAGTTTTCTCCTCTATAATACAGGGATAATAATGCTTTAGTCAAATGGATGCTGTGAGAATTAATTACTGTTATACAATTTATTGAAGATGAGAAGTCCCATAAAAATATTGCTACTGCTTATAGGATTGAGGTGCAAAGACAAAGGTATCATGTGTACCAAGGAAATCAAAACATCTCCAATCCCTACTGTTTCCCCCTCTCCCAGCGTCTTCCTTCTTAAACTCAGGTGAAAAATAGGCAAGACAATTTTCAAGGACATGTCCCGTTCTTCTGTGATGAGAACTGAAATGCACCAGTGGACCCACCTGTGCCTCCCCCAGCTCACGGTGGGCAGATGGGAAGGGCTTATTTAGGAGAACTGCACGGGGGAAGAAGGAGGGCTTTGGTTTCCTATGCACTTCTTTTGACCTTGAACCAGGAACTCGGTGAATCAATGGATGCCCTAAAGACTAAATTTCAGAGAAAAAGCTTTTCTGCAGCACCGAGGAAGGGGCTGGTTAGACTTTGAACTGTCAAGAAAAAAGAACCAGCCTTGTTGTGAGGTGATAACTAACTGGTTTTAAAGATTGAGGCTTGTTTTAAGGAAACCTGATCGGTTTTAATAAACACTAACAGCCCGTAAGATGCTGGCTGCCTTAGTATGAGGACTTTCGATAGGTTGAATTAGTTTCCAAATGACCAGAGATAGACAGATAAGGCCTTGTAGGGATTAAGGGAGGTAGGGACATGATTTTGTCCCCAAAGCAAAATAAAGCAACAGAATGCAAAACTAAGATGTGTGTTTGTGTGAAGTTTATTTATTTTTTTACTGAGATTCCAGTCAACCCAATTTTCAGAGGGGTTTCATAGAGGGCAGTTTTGAAGTGGCCTCTAAGAACATGAAGAATCATGACTGTTCAGAGTATAGAATCTCTGTTTTAGAGGATCCAGATGGTAAGCAGGACTGAACTTAACAGATTGGACTCCATATGAATATTTCCTGAGTGTGAGGCTTTTGCTACTGTGGGTGTCCTTCTACCCTGGTCCTCCAGGTCAGTCTTTCATTCTTCCAGCGATTTATTTATTTAAACCTAATTAGGACAGTCTGGACAGTCTTTTCCTTAGAGAAACTGTATGGATTAGATAATCTTCGAGATTTCCCTTTAACTTTATTTTTCAAGATTCAGTCTCCCTTAGTTTTATACCTTAGGTAGTGAAAGAGCAGAAGACAAACAGGAGCTGGTGAGACTCCTGTTTCAGAGGCGAGAAGGCCCGAACTTGCAGATGTCCTGGTAGCCCTGCCGACATTTTCCCTCAGTGAACCTCAACTTCATTCACTTACTCATTCCTTCAATCATTTAACAACATTATTTTTTTAAAGATTTTTTTGATGTGTGTCATTTTTTAAAAGCTCAACTCCAGAAAAATAAATGACCCAATCAAAAAATGGGCCAAAGAACTAAATAGACATTTCTCCAAAGAAGACATACAGATGGCTAACAAACACATGAAAAGATGCTCAACATCACTCATTATCAGAGAAATGCAAATCAAAACCACTATGAGGTACCATTTCACACCAGTCAGAATGGCTGCGATCCAAAAGTCTACAAGCAATAAATGCTGGAGAGGGTGTGGAGAAAAGGGAACCCTCTTACACTGTTGGTGGGAATGCAAACTAGTACAGCCACTATGGAGAACAGTGTGGAGATTCCTGACCCAATCAAAAAATGGGCCAAAGAACTAAATAGACATTTCTCCAAAGAAGACATACAGATGGCTAACAAACACATGAAAAGATGCTCAACATCACTCATTATCAGAGAAATGCAAATCAAAACCACTATGAGGTACCATTTCACACCAGTCAGAATGGCTGCGATCCAAAAGTCTACAAGCAATAAATGCTGGAGAGGGTGTGGAGAAAAGGGAACCCTCTTACACTGTTGGTGGGAATGCAAACTAGTACAGCCACTATGGAGAACAGTGTGGAGATTCCTTAAAAACCTGGAAATAGAACTGCCTTATGATCCAGCAATCCCACTGCTGGGCATACACACTGAGGAAACCAGAAGGGAAAGAGACACGTGTACCCCAATGTTCATCGCAGCACTGTTTATAACAGCCAGGACATGGAAGCAACCTAGATGCCCATCAGCAGATGAATGGATAAGAAAGCTGTGGTACGTATACACAATGGAGTATTATTCAGCCATTAAAAAGAATACATTTGAATCAGTTCTAATGAGGTGGATGAAACTGGAGCCTATTATACAGAGTGAAGTAAGCCAGAAGGAAAAACATCAATACAGTATACTAACGCATATATATGGAATTTAGAAAGATGGTAACGATAACCCTGTGTACGAGACAGCAAAAGAGACACTGATGTATAGATCAGTCTTATGGACTCTGTTGGAGAGGGAGAGGGTGGGGAGATTTGGGAGAATGGCATTGAAACATGTATAATATCATGTATGAAATGAGTTGCCAGTCCAGGTTCGATGCACAATACTGGACGCTTGGGGCTGGTGCACTGGGACGACCCAGAGGGATGGTATGGGGAGGGAGGAGGGAGGAGGGTTCAGGATGGGGAACACATGTATACCTGTGGCGGATTCATTTTGATATTTGGCAGAACCAATACAATTTGTAAAGTTTAAAAATAAAATAAAATTTAAAAAAAAAGCCTTTATTGAATAGGTTACAATATTGCTTCTGTTTTATGGTTTGGCTTTTTAGCCACGAGGCATGTGGGGTCTTAGCTGCCTGACTGGGGATCGAACCCACACCCCCTGCATTGGAGGGTGATATCTTAACCACTGGACCTCCAAGGAAGTCCCTCAACAGCATGTAGAAGGGTTACTGCCAGGCACCACTTTTCTTCAATTTTCCTGCGTCATCTGTCCCAGTTGACGTTCCCATTTATACTTTGTGAAAATAGCTCATTTCCTTCCACTTCCCCTTCCTCCACATTTTTTTCTTTCCTGGCCCGTCCTCATGTGTGAACCCTCTTCAGGATTTAGGGGTCACCACTATGACATGCCAATTCAATGGGGCTCAGCGATGCTCTGACCACTTACTCACAGAAAAACACAAATGCTTCCCTATACTCACACACACATGAGGGTAATATTAACCTCTCAAGCCCATAAAAACAATGAGCATCACCAAACTGTGTCTGTTTCAAGACCTCCACATTGATATTGTGAATTCTTTGAATTAAAAAGAAAAGGATAATAATGTCTGAGTATATGCACTGTCTCTTCAGAGTTAAGTAAACAGCTCATGACATTTTAATAGAATTTTCTAATTAAACATTATTTCATTTAGTATCATTTAGTTATTAAAAATTCCATGTAGCCATGAGGTTGTCAGGTATGGCATTTAATTGCTGTAAAAATGCAATTCTTCATTATTTATCTTCACACATATCCATCATCTGGAAGCAGGGTGTTGGTGCCTACTTCCTTATCTTACAAAAAATGTACTGATTCCAAAATAACAGCAGGTGATTGGATTGTTATGTTGGCAGTTTTTATTCAGAAAAAAAAAAATGTAGTGATTGGAGCAATTTGGGGATCCTCAAAATCAGCTGTGGAGGTTTTCAGTGGAGCCTTATCTCTGGCTTTGATGGAGGGCTGGCTGAAACAACCCACCATGATCAGGAAGTGTGCATGTAGTAGAGTTAGAATATGTGATATGATTGATGAATGCTTGTGTGCTCAGTCGCTCAGTTGTTCCGACTCTTTTATGACCTCATGGACTATAGCCCACCAGGCTCCTCTGTCCATTGGATTTTCCAGGCAAGAATACTGGAGTGGGCTGTCATTTCCTCCTCCAGGGGATTTTCCCGACCCAGGGATTGAGCCCACGTCTCCTGCGTCTTCTACACTGAGAGGCAGATTCTTTATTGCTTTGCCAACTATACTTCAATAAAGATAAAAAAAAAATAAATACAAGAAAGCCTATGCACTTATCTTCCCTTATATGTAAAATACAAGTCAGATGAAACTAATCTATGATACTGAAAATCGAGAAAACAGTGACTTTGAACATGAGAGACACTGACTAAAAGGAGCATACAGGGCTTGAAACGCTCATACGATCTACTTCTGGGTCTCAGAGCTGGTTAGTTTGAGTATGTCTCCGTACATTTAGTTTGAGAAAATCCAATGAATAGGAAACTCATGATAGATGGACATTAATGCAGGCATATTGTAATTCAATTAGTTTTTTTTAATGAGTAAAAGGTTTAGAAAAAAGTAAAAAAAAATTTATTAAAAGATACTTTTCGTAGCCAATTATCTTCAGAAAAAATTATAAAGATACTTTTCATAGCCAATTATTTTCAGAAAAAATTATTTTCTTAAATGAAAATAAAGATGAAAAGATCAAAAGAAGTAAATGTGTTGTCTGAAAAACCTTAAAGTTTAGAGTTAAAATTAAGACAATGTCTAACTGAAAACGCTGAGATGCAAATGTGGGTGATTACACCCATTCGAGGGGGTTCTGTATGTCACCTAACCTGGCTGTGACAGAGAAGATTGCTGGAACAGCCTGCGCCTCCCAAAGGTGATGATTCTCAGAAGGGCAACACTTATTTCTGTGCTGGAGTTCTGGAAGGTTTTGTTTGAAAAATACTCAGATTTTTACAGTACAACTCACTAGCTTACAATATTGAATATCCAGATCAGTGCCTAAATCTTTGGTACAGACTTGGATACATTTATTCATTCATTATTGAATAAGTGACTGTTTTAAAAATACATGAATTAAGCTCTAGATAACACATTTTATTCACTATTTCCCGGCATCAGGATAACCATTATGATCCAGTAACTGATAATTTTTTAGGGTTATCAATATTATATTTTGAGTTCAGCATCTTGATTTGCTTTTCTATGTTATAGATAATATGTAAGAATAATTTGCTCATTTGTTAGTATGAAAGCTACACTCAAAGAGCAGCCCTGAGGATAACAAATAACATTTATTTGAAAAGTAGGTGATTTTTTTTTTTTTAACAGAGCCATTTCAGAATTGGGGATGAATTTAAAAAACAACCAACCAACCAAAATACTTTTAAACAGCTGTTATTACAGACAGTTGCCCCAATTACAGGATTCCTACAGTATCTTAACACTCTTTAGTAGGCTATATAATTTATTACATTGGGATATGAGATTGTCTCTGTGAAGCTGCTTCTTTTAACACTGCTTTACCTACTTTTTTCATGTTACCAGTCAACGTAGTAGGTAAAGGGGAACTCTCCAAAAATAACTTTCTTAAAGTATTCATAAAAGTAACTTCTGAAAATTTGGAAGTAGCTCCCTGAAATGTTCCATAAATTATCCATAGAAGCAAGTATCACAGGTCTGATGACCTCATCCTATAGCCAGGATCTCCAGAATCTGAGCATACACATCCTCTGCATAGGCAGGTCTGCTGTTAATAAGTTTTATTCTTCTCAAATGTTTCTTTGCCAGCTTCTAGTATTGAGTGTTACTGCAATGCATATAATATAACTAGCTTTATACACAAAGATATCTGCCTTATCTAAATACTAAGACATTTCAAAGCTGCTTGCTTTGAACAAATCCAAAAGCCAACTAAACAAAACCCACAACCCTGTGAAAACAGCTTCTTCAATACAACCGTGAAGTTATCGAATGTTTCAGCCCTGAGCTTCTGGAGTCCTTTCCAGACAACCCAAAGCTTTGTCCCTCGCACATTGACATTTATGTCACAAACACTCAGTCTTAAGACGTGAGGGATGGGCATCTCTGTTAGAAAAACCTCTCCAGAGTCCTGACATTAGTTTAATAGGTTGTCGGTTGCTACATGGTCTTTTACAAAAAAAGATATTGTAAGATGGTTGTAAAATTCAAACATGGGCTTTTGTGATGGTGGGACTGAAGTTTGTAACACATGTACAGTTACAAGGAACAAGGTGAAAATCAAAAAGCAATGAAATATCTTATTCTATCTTCTTACATAACAATACCCTTTTCTTTGAATTGCAAATTAGCCCTTGGCCAGTTTTTCTCTCTTCCCTCTATTTTTAAGGGGAAAATGACTTTCTCACACACACTAAGTCATTGAAAGTACGTGGTCACTGGCTATGTAGATGAAACGTGCCAAGAGCATTTGTACTGGCACTGATCTTCTCACATAGTTGTGAGATAGGAAAGTTAAATTAGTTTTCCCCATGAGAATTCCTATTGGATACAAGTTATTAATTGTCTAATGAAGTTCATATAAATCACTTAAAATATTTCATATAAAGTACTTGGTGAGCTTTAGCAACCAACAAATTCACCATTAAATTCAGTAATAAGCTCAGAAACCAGAATAACACATGGAGAATTTTGCTTAAAAAATACACACATGCACACACGTTTGTTTATGCACAGAAATGACTGGAAGCATATACTACACTCTATATACATTATTCTCTGTAGTTTATACATTTGTTTATAGACTAGATCTTTTATATATAATATATATTAAACTATATCAGAAAGCAATGAAAATATCTTTAATGTATTATAATATTTATAGTTTTATATATATTATATACTGCATCTATATATAGTTTATATATATCTTATATAACTGTATCTTTTATATATAATATATATATGTTTAGTTCAGTTGCTCAGTTGTGTCCGACTCTTTGCGACCACATGAATTGCACCACGCCAGGCCTCCCTGTCCATTACCAACTCCCGGAGTTCACTCAAACTCACATCCATCGAGTTGGTGATGCCATTCAGCCATCTCATCCTCTGTCATCCCCTTCTCCTCCTGCCCCTAATCCCTCGCATCAGAGTCTTTTCCAATGAGTCAACTCTTTGCATGAGGTAGCCAAAGTGTTGGAGTTTCAGCTTCAGCATCATTCCTTCCAAAGAACACCCAGGACTCATCTCCTTTAGAATGGACTGATTGGGTCTCCTTGCAGTCCAAGGGACTCTCAAGAGTCTTCTCCAACACCACAGTTCAAAAGCATCAATTCTTCAGTGCTCAGCTTTCTTCACAGTCCAACTCTCACATCCATACATGACCACTGGAAAAACCATAGCCTTGACTAGACGGACTTTTGTTATATCTATATATAAGTATATGTATGTACTATATAGGGCTTCCCAGGTAGCTCAGTAATAAACAATCTGCCTGCAATGAAGGAAAGGAGTTCAATCCAATTGAACGGGAAGGTCCCCTGGAGTAGGAAATGGCAACCCACTCCAGTATTCTTGCCTGGGCAATCCCGTGGACAGAGGAGCCTGGTGGGCTACAGTCTATGGGGTTGCAAGAGTTGGACATGACTTAGTGACTAAACAACAACCATGTATAATATACCATGTAATGTATTCTTTATACGTTTATACTGTATACTCTGAATTCTGCAAATATCTTACAGTCAGGATATATTAGGTTGCTCTGTAGGGAAAACAATAAAATTAAGTTGGCAATAAAATTTATTGCTGGTTGGGGGGATGGAATACCATATACTTGGTAAAGGCTTGTTCCTTGTCCATTAAATGTGGCATTGTATAAAGAGGAGTAGGATGGGCACCAGATGAATAGTTCTGCATCTCATTTCTATCGTATAATTGTCTTATGATTGTATGCAATTATGCACTTTCTTGGAATCTCAATTTCTTCTGAGTATAATGAGAGTAGTAACAACCATCTCCAAGCCCTGCAGTTAGATTAGAATCCACTGGAAATCAGCCCTGCTCCTTTTTGTCCTGTTGGCTGGACATCCTTTCTTCACCAATCACAGCTCAGTCTGTGTTCCTGCAAGTCAGTAAAAGCCACAGAAACATGCCCTTGGCCAGCGTCACTGGGTAGTACACCGGGTTCTCTTGATGCTCCCACTTTTGGCACCTCAGAGAGCAGGTTCTCTGAATTTGCTTTCATCAATTCACTTTTTCCCAACAGACTACTTGTCTCAGAGACATTACTGGCATGGCCCCTTCCCAACAGTCATCCACAGCATCCTCTAAGGTTTGGAAGACGATCATGATAAAACCCATGGGTGTGTCTTATGCTGAGCACACATACACACACACATTATATTTAAATGTAGACATTATTCCCAGACATAGGGAAGGACAAGGAAGCCTGGTGTGCTGCAGTCCATGGGGACACAAGAGTTGGACGCAACTGAGTGATCAAATAACAACAATTACATCTTGAAAAAGGCTCAACATCGCAAGGGAACGTGTTAGAAATCAAATTCTTGAGCCCCAGTCCCCACCGACCAATCAGGGTCTGAAGTGGGACCCAATATTCTCAACCAGCCCTTCCGGTCATTCTGCTGTTGACTAAGGTTTGAGAGCTGCTGCCAAATATAGTAGCCAAGACACGGATGGAAGGTGCAGACTGCAAGTAACCCATAAATACATAATATATTCCAAACCTATTTTGACACCATTTCTACTCTAAGGGAGTTCTGTGTGAAGCAGAGAAAAGAAAATGGTACTGGGGTGGGCAGCTTTCATATATATATATATATATATATATATATATACACACACACACACACACATAAAAGAAGAGAGTAAGCTAAAAATAACAATCCAACAGAATTTGGCCTACAACTATTTCCATTTCATTTGACTCACTATTGGGCTATATTACAAAGGGAAATGTTCCAATCACCACTAAAATCATATTTTATATGGAAACAAGAATATCAAAATTCATAAGATTTTTAAAATAAACATCTGAAATAAAGTCTATCGTTGCAGTGCTGTGGTCTTTCCTCAGACAAGTGAATTAAAGGCCAGAGGCCACTTTACAAGACAGAAGTCAGAAAACAAAATGATAGGTGATTATGCTGCTAACCAGTAAATACTGGTGCTGAAAAAACACATAGATACAGAAACTATAGTGGTGACCTGAAAGGGGCATAGGGTGGGGCAGGAGAATGGGTCAACTGTACGCCGGCAGGTAGAAACTAAATTCTTAGTGGTAAGCATGCAGTAGTGTAATCAGAGGTAGAAATATAATTTGTACATATGAAACTTACATACTGTTATAAACCAATGTTACTTTAAAAAAAAAATGGTGTTGAAGTTCTTCAAAGAAGCAAGAGAGTTCCAGAAAAACATCTATTTCTGCTTTACTGACTCTGCCAAAGCCTTTGACTGTGTGGATCACAATAAACCGTGGAAAATTCTGAAAGAGATGGGAATCCCAGACCACCTGATCTGCCTTTTGAGAAATTTGTAAGCAGGTCAGGAAGCAACAGTTAAAACTGGACATGGAACAACAGACTGGTTCCAAATAGGAAAAGGAATATGTCAGGGCTGTATATTGTCACCCTGTTTATTTAACTTATATGCAGAGTACATCATGAGAAATGCTGGACTGGAAGAAACACAAGCTGGAATCAAGACTGCCAGGAGAAATATCAATCACCTCAGATATGCAGATGACACCACCCTTATGGCAGAAAGTGAAGAGGAACTAAAAAGCCTCTTGATGAAAGTGAAAGTGGAGAGTGAAAAAGTTGGCTTAAAGCTCAACATTCAGAAAATGAAGATCATGACATCCGGTCCCATCACTTCATGGGAAATAGATGGGGAAACAGTGTCAGACTTTATTTTTCTGGGCTCCAAAATCACTGCAGGTGGTGACTGCAGCCATGAAATTAAAAGATGCTTAATCCCTGGAAGGAAAGTTATGACCAACTTAGATAGCATATTCAAAAGCAGAGACATTACTTTGCCAACAAAGGTTCGTCTAGTCAAGGCTATGGTTTTTCCTGTGGTCATGTATGGATGTGAGAGTTGGACTGTGAAGAAGGCTGAGCGCCAAAGAATTGATGCTTTTGAACTGTGGTGTTGGAGAAGACTCTTGAGAGTCCCTTGGACTGCAAGGAGATCCAACCAGTCCATTCTAAAGGAGATCAGTCCTGGGATTTCTTTGGAAGGAATGATGCTAAAGCTGAAACTCCAGTACTTTGGCCACCTCATGCAAAGAGTTGACTCATTGGAAAAGACTCGGATGCTGGGAGGGATTGGGGGCAGAAGGAGAAGGGGATGACGGAGGATGAGATGGCTGGATGGCATCACTGACTCTATGGACGTGAGTCTCAGTGAACTCCGGGAGTTGGTGATGGACAGGGAGGCCTGGCGTGCTGTGATTCATGGGGTCGCAAAGAATCGGACATGACTGAGCGACTGATTTGATCTGAAGGAGAAGATGAATGCATTTTCATTTTGAAGTTTAATCTACAGGATATAGCAACAAAAGTACACTCAAAAATGTTTAACTTTAATCTATATAGTTTACCATGTGGTCACCAGCTTCAGTACATCATTGGGCAGGTGTGTGTGTGTGTTAGTCACTCAGTTGTGTCCGACTCTCTGTGACCCCAGGGATTGCAGCCCACCAGGCCCCTCTGTCCATGGAATTCTCCAGGCAAGAATACTGGAGTGGGTTGCCATTTCCTTCTCCAGATTGGGCATGTAGTCTTTCTTAATTCATTACACTGTTCCTGAATGGGACATCCTGTGCCACTCGCACCTAACGTGAAAATAGCCCAAAACTTCAGACGAGCTGAAATGGAACCCATAATATATTCTATATCTGTATTGATCCTTTCGTCTTTATAGCTATGGCCAAAGGGGAAAAGGACAGTTATCTGGTGAGCTTTATTCTTATAACTTTTGGGGCTGGAATAATTTATAGTCATCAGAGTAACCTGGAGAAGCCCCGACAAGGGAAGAAACACTGGTTTCCTCAAGATTTATGAGAAAGCTGCAAATGAAACCTTTGTCCACGTCATGTGCAGAGTGGCCAGAGCCCTGGGGTGGTGCCCCGGAGCGCTCCGTATGCCTTTGGGGGACTGCATGACCCCCCAAAAAAAACTCACAAGCTCTAATGGAATCAATTAAGTAATAGAATGGTGCAGAAGCAACAGAGAAGAGGAACACATAAAGGACTTCGGAGGATGTTGGATTTGAGACATGCTGTAGTGCAGGTTAAATGAAGCTGCCTTTTTAGAATAAAACCGTGCAATACTTCAGTCTTATCAGTTGGGGTTTAACAGTAGTAACAAACAAACAAAACCCAGATTTTAGAACTGGCAGTGAAAGAACAAGTCTGATCAGTCCAGTTCTCTGGGCCCATCCTCTCCCACAAGCACAGAAGCCCAGATTGGGGAGGGCCTGCCAGCTCCAAGGGAAGTCCCTCTGGCTGCCACTCCTTGTTCTCAGGACACACTCGCTGCTGTCCCTTAAAAAACCTGCTTTCTGGGGTGACACGAGAACTCCCCACTAATCCCTGACTCAGACCCAGACCTGCCAAAAGCCAGGCACTCTCCAAAGACAGTTGCCTGAGATGCAGGCAATTCTGGATGTCTAGTGAAAAGTATAAAATACACCATTCTCTGCACACTTTGATTTAATTTCTTTTCCAATACTGTATAATGCCAGGTGAGTGATATAAAGATGGGACAGGTCCTTGTGTAGGTCCAAGGAGGTTAATTATCTTATAATGATAAGCTGTTTTATTTCACTGTTGATCAGAGTTCTTCCTAAATAAAGCTAATGACCTCTTCTATGAAATGTCTGAAGATGTTTACATGGTTTGTGCTTTGCGGATGCTCTGTGATAGCGGGCTGACAGAGCTCCTATAGATGCAAACTGTCTTAGGAGACCTTCCCAACAAAAGGCACACAGATCTGGGCGACACACAGATGGGGAAAGCAACAGAGTCGCAGAGGACTGTCATCCTTGACAAACAACACAAAAATTAAGCTCTCCTATAAATTATATACAACTCTCGAAGTGTAGGGTGAAAACTGGTTCCTTTGCCCTGCATTAAAATTTTGAGATAGTTTTCAGTCTTCAGAAAGTACTCAGTCTTCCATTCAGTGAGTACTGATTGAATTGCCTCAGAGACAAACTGTGTCTCTGTACAAACTGAAATATACATAGACAGTGTGAAAACAACCCCCAAGCTCATAGCTCACTGATTTTTTTCTGACTGTAACAGCCTCACTCTTATACCATCATAGCAATGGGTACTGGTGTTTTTGGTATATTATCTTCACTACTGGTTGGATATTTTCCTTATGTACAGTCTTGGGAAATCTGAAATGGAGGACCCAAACACGAGATGACAACTGAAATCCAAAAGTTCAAGAAAATAACACGTTGTGACCAAAGAAATTAAAGCTTTTTTACACACATCTGAATTCCTCCAGTTTAACATGTTTAAATGAAAAAAAAATTGCACTTCAAATGGGGGATGACTTGCAGTGGAACATCTTCTGAAATAAAGGAGATTCTGCTGTTAACCAAAGCTTCTTGCTGCTTATAAAGACCCAAAACGATTAGAAATATCCAAGCCTTCTTGAAGGCATCCACACTCCAAGAGCACCAAACACTGAAAGAATGACTTTCCAATTCAGTTTTTAAGTCAGCTGACAGTCTTGTGAAAATTCATATCTCACTCTTTCAAAAAATTTAAATGAGAATTTCTTTTTTTTTAAGTGAAAATCGCACAGTCGTATCTGACTCTTTGTGGCCCCATGGACTGTAGCCTGCCCAGATCCTCTGTCCAAGGAATTCTCCAGGCAAGAATCCTGAAGTAGGTTGCCATTTCCTTCTCCAGGGGATCTTCCTGACCCAGGGATTGAACCTGTGACTCCTGAATTGCAGGCAGATTCTTTACCAACTGAGCCACCGGGGACGCTTCAATTGAAGGAAAAAAAATGGTTCTCAAAGGAGAGAGAAACATGGAAAAGCTGAGGGTGGCGTGACTCAGAGCAGTTACAAGCCCTCCGAAATCTAGCCTTGTCTCTATTCAGCCTGCAAAGGCTTGATTTTTTTTTTGTTTAAGCACAATCCTTTGTTTCACAATATACATGTAAACTTTACATAAAGGCATTAAGTCTTGGGTTTTTTATCTCATTGAGAAAACATGCTACACCATGAGGAACAGAGTTCGGCCTTAAAAGACTGATATCCACCACAATCCGATAATGCAAACTAGTTTTTTTCAGATAAGATCAGAATGAGAGAGAACAGTTCAAAAAAAAGTAACGACAGCGGGAGGGTGGGGTTCATAGCAAAGAGATCGTAGTCGGACTCATGGAAACAGAGGTAAATGGACTAGAAGCAAAGATAAATGTACAAACTTTCATACATTTGCACGAAAGTTAGCCAAGTGAACTGTCGTATCAATAAAAATGTTTGTTTTTTTTTTTTTTCAGAAAAGTTTACTCTTTGCTAAGAATTTTATATATATATATATATTTAAAAAGCCAGTGACTCAGTTTATGACGTCTACTATCTCAATTTTGAGGCAAATGTCATTTCATTTTTAGTCCATCTTGTATTAATTCTGTTCAAGCAAAATAGATTAGATAACAGTGACTAATCTTAAAAAATTAAGAGCTTGCTTCAATTGAAAAAGATAATATCATTTACTTTTCAGAGAGCCTGAAGGTGGCAGGGAGAAGAGAAGGGAAGGTAACTTAAGAAAACAAACATTCCAAGGAGAACCTCGAGATTTTTTATTACAAATAAAACATGCCTTTGTCTAAGATACTGGAAGTATGCTTTCAACATGGAGTGGTCTGCTCTGCCTGAAACATGAGAAATCCATGAACTTCTCTGTTTCGCTGTAACTGGGAATAATGGGTCCACAAGAAGATAGTGTTTGGGGCTGTCCACAGGCTGTATTAAAACATACAGTAATATATGTGTTACAAGAAAGATCAAAGGGTTTACCTATTAAAAAAAGATTATTTTATCTTTCCTAGGGTGATGCAGTGTCTGGAGGCAGTGTTGATCATGGAATAGAGCCAAGGCTTTTGATGCATGGAATCCGGGTCCAAATTCTTAGCCTCTCAGTTCTGTGACTTGGGGCAGACATCTAACCTACAAGAACCTGGGCTTCCTTGTCTTTCAAACAAAACATCAACTATTGTTCCCAGTTGAAAGGACCTTTGCAGTGTGGTTAAATGCGACACAGAGTAAAGCTCCTGGCACTCAATAGATGCTGAATAAATGCCATCTTGCTTCTCTTTATTAGCCAGGTGTAATTTTATGGATAAAATGTCTCAACTAAAGGACTCAGCCCAAAGCTATCCCAGAGCCTCTTTATGGTAATTATGTCTATTTAAATATGCAGGTGAATGAGTAGCATAAGCCTCTACCTAACAGTGAACTTGAAAAATAACAATAGAAGGAGCTCTGAAGCTTTATGAAGAAAGTGTTAGTGGAAAAATATCTTATTTAAAAGTCAGCTGCTGGATAAATAGAAAGTCAGTAGTCCTGTTTACTGCATTCTTTATTTTAATATTCATGGATCTTAAGTATGCTGATTTGCCAACTGCACACTAAATCACATCATTATTTAAATTTTTTTTTTCCTTTCCAAATTTCCATGAAAGCAATTTCTACTTTCACAGCAGTATATATCTGATGGGATGGAGAGATTTTAGAGGTCTTAAAAGCTTTGCACTTCATATTTGACTTACAAGGAGCATAATAAAGGCAAGTTGTGTCTATACTTAAAGAATTAAGGGCAGTGGACCCATCTGGGTATGTGACAATATCAGCAATCATATATTTTAATTCAAAAGTGACCACATATTTTAATTCAAAGACAGGTATTCAGATTAAGGGACTGATATGAACAAAGTAAGTCATTGTAATTGCTAGATCTCATTCACAGTGACCAAGAATTTTATGTTCAGTACACATGCTAACTCAACGTTTGAAAGAGCATCTTTACATGTGAGATACAAACAATGTTGGCATATATCATGAACAGAAACAGAGTTCTGCCATTAAGGAAGATAAAACTTATGCCTTGGAAGGGAAATTGAATTCTAGTGACTACTAAACAATCAACTATCGTACTGTATTTTAAACTTTTTATTTCATATTGAAGTACAGCTGATTAAAAATGTTATGATAGTTTTGGGTGGATAGCAAAGGGAATCAGCCATACATATACATGTATCCATTCTCCCCCAAACTCTGCTCCTATCCAGGCTGCCACATAACATTGAACAGAGTTCCCTGTGCCATAAAGTAGGTCCTATTGTCAAGGATCTTGTTTTCATATTTTCAATTCAGAGTGATAAAAACGTGACTCTATCCAGAAAAGAAGGTCCACATAGGATAGGAAGGGCTTCCCAGGTGGCTCAGTGGTAGAGAATCCACCTGCCAATGCAGGAGAAGGTGCTTTACAGTCCATGGTGTCACAAAGGTTTTACTTTACTAGCTAGCTGGTAATCCCTCCCAGACAAGACTGTTTTTCAAATTCACAAAAGAGTCACTTTGATTGTCCAAACCTGAACCAAATTCATCAGCAATTTCCCTACCAAGAGGCAGCATATGGAATTGGACAGTGGGGTTTGGAAAAGGAAAACCTAGGTTTAAAAATCCGACTCTATCCTTTAAGAGTTGTGTCATCTCGGGCTTCCCTAGTGGCTCAGACTCTAAAGAAGCTATCTGCAATGCAGAAGACCCAGGTTCAATCCCTGGGTTGTGATGATCCCTTGGAGAAGAGAATGGCTACCCACTCCAGTATTCCTGCCTGAAGAATTTCATGGAGAAGCCTAATGGGCTACCATCAATGGGGTCACAAAAGAGTCAGTCACATTGAGTGACTAACACTGTTACTGTCAGGCAAGTTATGCAACTTTCCCACTCTTCTTTCTACTCCATTTCCTCCTCTATAAAATGGGGATGATAAAGCCAACACAGTTGGATAAAATAATAGATGTAACAGTTAAAAGGGACCAGAGCACCCAGGCACACAGCAGTCTGCAAATTATTTCTAAGGGCTAACTAAAAAAGGATCACAGTTGCTCAAAATACTTGCAACTCTTTTCTATCAGACTCATCTTCCAGGGCCCCTCTTTGGTGCCATCACAGGGGAAGGTGGACACTTCTTGCCCCATTGGTTTCATGACTTGCTTTGGCCAAGATGTGAGCAGAAGTGGCACAGTCTGTGTCCAAGGGGAAGCTTTGGGAGCCATGGCATGGCCCACCATTACTCTTTCCAGCTGGCATAAGAGCAGCCATGTCAGAGATAATGGTTTCTCCTTCAGGCCTGAAGACAACAGAGAGAAGAGCCACAGCCATCCACAGCAATTTATGCTATGTGAGTAAAATCATAAAACTTTGTGGTTGTAAGCCACAAGATGGTGGTGGTTTTTGTTATCACAGCATAACTCACCAAAAGCTCACTAATTAATACAACAATGTTATGGCTTGGTGCCAGGCAGCTGCGGCATGCTGAGAAAAGCACAGCCTTGAATTCAGAAAACCAAGATTCAACTTCCATATGGCTATGTGACCCGGGCACAGCACATGTCCTCACCTCTCCCATTCCCTGGCCACAGCATAGGGAGGCAGTCAGGGCACAGAATCCACCCATGACTAGGTGTGTAGTTATGGGCTAGTGATGTCATCTCTCTGGGTCTCAATGTCTTCATCTGCAAAATGGGGATGATAATACTGACTTCACAGGTGGTTAGAAACATCAAAGGGGTTAATGCATGTCAGGTCTTTAGAGGAGTGTCTGGCACATGGTAAACAGTATGCATTAATCACATTACTGTATTACTATTATTTCATTGTAACTCTCCACGAGCTTTTTTTTTTTTTTTTGCGGTGGGGAAGCTTAAAGGTAATATGGTTTGTGAAGACACCTGCTGCTGCTAAGTCGCTTCAGTCGTGTCTGACTCTGTGCAACCCCAGAGATGGCAGCCCACTAGGCTCCCCCGTCCCTGGGATTCTCCAGGCAAGAACAGTGGAATGGGTTGCCATTTCCTTCTCCAATGCATGAAAGTGAAAAGTGAAAGTGAAGTCGCTCAGTCGTGTCCGACTCTTAGTGACCCCATGGACTGCAGCCTACCAGGCTCCTCCGCCCATGGGATTTTCCAGGCCTAGTCAACTATAACGTGCTAATAGCTACCTATGATCATAATAAATAACTCATTCATTATCTCATTTGGAGCCTAGAGTAGTTACAAGGAATTCTGTAAGGGCAGAGATGTTTGTCTGCTGTGTTCTCTGTTCTATATGAAGCCCTCAAGCTCTACCTGCCCCAGGCACCACAATTTCCTTTGTAATCACTGGATGCAGATACTATTTTTAAATTATATTCTTACTGGTTGGGTCTCAGTCACTTTTATAAATCCAGGTTTTGTATACCTAAGCTTATTTCAGGGCCTGTGTATATTTAACTGTCTACTTAAATGGTCCAACTTTCTAGATCTGTGTTAAATAAAAATATCACATGTCATCACTTCTCAGCAGATATCAGAAAGATTGGGGCTACAATTTAGAAGAATTTCCTTAAATTAAAAAATATACTCTAATAATGTCTTTGGTCAATGTATAGTAGAGTTATAAGTTGACATTTTTTATACCCTGAGTTATGAAACTCACCTAAGAATTTCAAGTTTTTTTTTCTTTGACATTAAGGCTCAGACTATGAAAATTATACTTTTTAAAAAAAGAGGTGACAGTAAATTTAAAAGCAAATGTCAACTGAAATAAGAAAATACTGAAATTTGTTTCATATGTGCTTGAAAGTCTAAAGGAAATTAGAAATGATACATTTCAGATCAACTTTCAAAATCCCACATGGAAAGCCCAGAAAAATTCCCTGTAAGTTAAACAGAAAGATCACCTGTAAGTTAAATATTTTCTTTGTTATTACGAAACAGCAGTGGTGTTAACTACTACTGGTTTAGGAATAACAGGGGTATTTGTAACAGGTAGCTTTAAGGGCTGAAAGAGCAATAATGCAATTGCAACAGTTTTAGAAGTTATTTTTAAGGCTTTTCACCAAAGTTAACAATATTTGTCCCAAATAAAGAAAAAAAATTTTAGTATTGAAAATCATTGTGATTTTATTCATGCCACAGAGTTATAAAATTCTAGAATTAGGTTATGTTCCTAGAGGTCACCTGTATAAATCCTTGGACCCATTCTGCTGCATTTTATTCATTCCTTTAGTAAATATGTGCTAAGTACCACCTGCCAGGTGCTGTGCTAGAGTAATGATGCCAAATAACAGTCTCCAACCTTGAAAATCGTCTCTCTGGTCCTGCCTGACAATGCTGTGTGACTGGAGGCTAACAGCTTTGGGAAGCTACTTGTTTCACTTCTGGACAAGATTGCTGGTTAAGGTCCTTCCTTCTAAGTGCTGCGGGTTCTGCCTTACAATGGCGCCCACCCCATGGCCCAAGGCTCTCCTGCCCTAAGCCCTCATTGCTCAAAATAATTATCTCCCGGTTCCATTTGCTATTTCTATATGGCTTTAAAAACCTGTCACCATTTTTGTGTTCAGCTTTCTGTGTCAATTCTCGCGGAACTGCTTCAGTTCTGATCAGCACACAGTGCCATGCCCCGTCCTTCCTCTTTTTACAACACTATAGCTAACCACAGTCTCCCTATTCACTAGATTCCAGCTGATACTTTTCTCTCTTAAAACACTATTTTTTTTAAGTTAGTGTCTTAACATTTGTCCATCTCTGTGTCTTCTCATAGCCTCTTGAATATCTAGTTCCTTCTCATCCATCAATCTTCAATCTACAAATCAACCTCTCTGAGAGGCAACCCTCATGATCCTAACTAAATTGATTTCTCCTCTCCTTCCAGTCACTATCTTATATCTCTGTTTTATTTTCAGTTTCACACCAGTGTCTGAACTTATGATGCTTATTTAATTACTTACTTGTTGGCGGTTTCCTCCCTAGAAAGTAAGCTCATTCTTACATTCTTAGAGCCTAGACCCGGGCATGGCAAATGGAAGGAAGAAAGAGCAGGTGGGAACTGTCCTTGTTTTGGATGCTACAGGGATCTGCACCACGTCTTTTTTTGCATATGGATGAGACATATTCTTACATGATATGATTTTGCTGAATCTCAGGAGGAGGACTGGGATCCCTGGATTCAGCCAACACTTCTAGCTCGATTCTGATCCTAATTATCCAGCACTGTTCTCTTTACCTATCTCTTGTTAATAAGGACTTTGGTAATCACACCACAAATGTCCTGGAAAACAAATGCATTTCCACCTCATGTACTCTTTCACAAGCTGGGCATGTACTGTGTCAACTTCTGTTGACAAAGATTAACTATATCCAACATGGTACTCTAAGTTCTTCCCAGGTGGCTCTAGAGGTAACAATAGATGAGGGTTCGATCCCTGGGTCGAGAAGATCCCTGAAGGAGGAATGGGCAACCCTCTCCAGTATTCTTGCCTGGGAAATCCCATGGACAGAGGAGCTGACAGGCTACAATCCATGTGATCACAAAGAGTCAGACACGACTGAGCATGCACGCACATACACATACACACAACACATATGATCCTAGGGAGTTAAGATGGGTTATAACTTGAGTCCGATCCAGAAGTGCTGTTTTGCTTTTCTCTCTCTTTCATTTCCCTTTCCCTGTCCCCCCTCCACCCCCTTCCTCTTCCTACTCCTTCCCTAATTCTTTCTCTTCCTATGCGTTAGGGCTGCCCCTGGTGGGGATGATCCTGGGGTTAAATAATTTGCTGACACCTAGATTTCTGTGCCTTGTGTTGATGAGACAACTTCTTGAAACCTCACTTCAGGCCGTTGATGAAAAACACAGGCTCACGGGTGCTGCCTCTGCCACAGCCATCAGTGCCTCTGTCTGCTCAACATGAGACAAGTTAGCTCTCATGATATTTACTGGAGAACCAGGGAGGGCACACACAGAAAGGAGTCATCTTCTGCTAACTACAACAGAGTGAATACCCAGCAGGCGTTCCTACCATAAATGTTATACTGGTACTAAACATAAATTAGAAATTGCTTTCCCCAAATTATTGGATTTATGAATGATCACAAGCCCATAAAAATCAGTGAGGACAGTTATTATTTTACTGGTTCTATTGATCAACAACAGAAACATTAAGAAACCAGCTCATGGACGTCCCCGGTGGTCCAATGGTTAGGACTTAGCCTTCCAATGCAAAGGGTGCTGGTTTGAACCCCAGTCTGAAAGCTGGGATCTTACATGCCTCAGAGCCAAAACCCAAGACATAAAACAGGCAATACTGTAACAAATTCAAAAGAAGATATGGGACATATACGCAATAGAATATTACTCAGCCATTAAAAAGAATGAAATAAGGCCATTTGCAGAAATATGGATGGACCTAGAGATTGTCATACTGAGTGAACTAAGTCAGATAGAGAAGGAGAAATATTATATGACATCCCTTATATGTGGAATCTAAAAAGAAATGATACAAATGAACTTACTTACAAAACAGGAAGAGAGTCACAGACTTGGAAAACAAACTTACGGTTGCAGGGGTGGGGTCGGGAAGGGATAGTTGGGGACTTTGGGAAGGTCATGTACACACTGCTATCTTTAAAATGAATAACCAACAAGGACCTACTGTATAGCACATGGAACTCTGCTCAATATTATGTGGCAGCCTGGATGGGAATGGGGTTGGGGGGGAAATGGATACATGTATATGTATGGCTGAGTCCCTTTGCTGTTCATCTGAAACTATCACAACACTGTTAATTGGCTATATCCCAAAACAAAATGTTTTTGGTGTTAAAATACAAATAAACTTAAAAAGGTACATTTAGGGGAAAAAAAAGACTTTAAAAACAGTCCCAATCAAAAACAAAGAAAGAAAGAAACCATCCCGGAGCCCTAACGCCAGTTCAGCATTGACATCTCAACAGCAGCCTCCTGCATCCTGTCTCCGGTGCCTGGTTGGCCCCCGAATACTGTGCTTCCTGCCCTATGACTGTGTCACGTACCCACGTGCTTGGATACCTGCTTCTGACAGATTCTAGCAGGGACTGAAGCTGCCACATTCATCTAAAAGTCTAAATAGCATCTTCATGGCCACGGTTTGAAAAACCACACTTGCTAAACAAAGAAATAAAGTGGGACACCCCCGCTTTCCTTTAGAAGGTGCGACAGAACGTAAAGATAAGTACTGCTGGAGAGCAACAGAAAATCAAAACAAAATTTACAACCTTGATAAAACTGTGATTCACGCGCAGGACCTGTCTGAAAAGCAACGTGTGACACAAACAATGACAAAGGAAGGAAGACCAGATCGATTCCTTCCCACGGCTCTTTCACTTTTCTGAGTGAAGCTGGAAGACGTTCTATCCCTTGAGGTGGAGCAGAGTCACCAGGGCATCATTTTTCAAGGGAACTCTGCTGCTGGAAACAATTGCACCGGTTCCTTGAAACCGTTTTTAGGAACAAAGTCCACAGATTAAGTAATCTCATCCCATGATCCATTTCTGGGTAAAAAGAGAAGGATTTCAGCATGTCACAGACTGTCAATATCCCCAGAGCAATTGACCTCTGCTCATCAAATGAACAACAGTGTAAAAGCTGATGGCTTCTTTTATTTCTTTTTAATGGTTCTGAAGCCTTTCCCTGATTTCTCAAACTCCAGAGTATCATCATATAAGGGGATTAAAGACATTTGTGGATTATACAAGGTTGACATTAAAATAGAAAGATTCTGGAAATTTAATTTTGTGAAGAAAAGCAAGATGCTTGTTAATTTAATCAAAACATAAATGACAGCAAGCACAGTTAATAAAGTTCAATATGACTTGATTTGCAAGGAGGTACGTTCATGTGAGAAGTAAAGTGATATTTACAACCTTTCAGAAAACTGTGAAGTAGTAAAGTTTTCCTAAACAGTTTATATATCGTTAGGCTACACCGAACTTGGTCTTCTCTGCATATGTTAGCACCATGGGAGTTATTAAGATCCACTACCACTCCAGTGCTCTTGCCTGGAGAATCCCATGCACGGAAGAGCCTGGTAGGCTACAGTCCACGGGGTCACTAAGAGTCAGACACGACTGAGCGACTTCACTTTCACTTTTCACTTTTATGCATTGGAGAAGGAAATGGCAACCCACTCCAGTGTTCTTGCCTGGAGAATCCCAGGGACAGAGAAGCCTGTTGGGCAGCCGTCTATGGGGTCTCACAGAGTCGGACACAAGTGACGTGACTTAGCAGCAGCAGCACAAGGACCTCCTGGACCACTGGAGGGAGGAGCCATGTGATCTGAGGATTCTAGCAGACATTGTCTCCCTGTCCACATCATCCTTTCTCCATCAGTCTGGGAGCCAGGCCAGTGCCCAAAGCTTACATATTTTACAATCACAAAACAGGAAGCACATGAAAATAAGCTAACTTAGAGGCTATGTAAATAAAAGCCATCTACATGTAAAGTATACTGGCTTGCATGCTGCCTAAACTCCAGTAAAGCCCTTATAATGAGGAGCTGTGAACTGTTCTGACATGTACAGCTGATCCAAGCAATTCCATCAGTCAAGATCATACAATTTAAAAAATTTTAAAGTTAAGTCAGCCCAAAGCAAACCAATTCAAATCATGCTTTGATTGTCTTGATCACCACAATTCTGTAATGCTCATGGTTATGTATTACAGTAGCCGTATGATTTCCTTCCTGAAGTGGTTTTTTAGTTTGCCTGTGGAAGAAGACAGTCAGCCATAAGTGGCCTGCCTTTCTCTGATTTCTTTATTTAAGTTCTGGAACCTCAGTAATAAAAATAAACACAATATTTGAAGTCAAAAGGCATATATTTTAAATTATTTGGTTGATGTAAGTATCAACTTTACATTTTTACATCAGGGAATACTATGACCTGCTGAAGTAGTCAACAATACTTTGGACGTGTCCTCCATTTTAAACCATCCTGAACCATTGTTTTCCTTGGCTTCCAAGCCCCCATACAACCCACCTTTGATTACTTTTCAGTCTCCTTTTGAGCTTTGTCTCGCCCTCCTGACATTCCAGTTTCCAAGGCTCAATCCTCCTCTCTTCTCATCCTATCGTCTACTCTGGACTGTCTCGTCCACGTCTTCAGTGCCCACCTCTCTCCAGATGCCTTGGCAATTATATTTATCCTTAGTTCCAGATGCTCCTCCTAATTGCAGATCTAGCTAAGGGCCTTCTTGACATATAGTCCTGATCACTTCCAAGAAATCTCAAACTCAGCATATGTTGACCTGAATTCATGGTAGCCTTCCTTCACATAATCTACTTGGAATATTTCCTGTCTCACTGAGATACCATCACCCAGTTATGCACATCAGAAACCCAAGGGGTTACCTTGTGTTATCTCTCTCTCTCTCTCTTCATTTCTAATACATAATCAACTCTAGTCAGTTTTATCACCCGAATAGTTCTTCAACCAGCCACTCTTCTCCATTCTTGATAACTTCTACCCCCAATACAAGCCACTGTCATCGCTCACCCAGATGATGGGTGGGAAGATCCAGGGTAGGATTCAGAGAGAGTGTTCAGACAGGAGAACCAAGAAAGCTGCCAGAAGGTAAACTGATGGAAAGAGCAAGTGGCCAACAATGGGAAAAACAAAACCAAACCAAACCATTAGATTGGGGCTGAAAAGAGACCGCCATGTTTAGAAAGTGGGAAGTTACTGTTGACCTTTGAGAGTCATTTCAGTAGAGGTGGAGGTGTGGTTTTAAAGGGATCACCCAGTAATGAAGTGTATACTATTCTTTCTAGAATGCTGCTGTAAAGAGAACGAGACTATTGCTTCAAAGGGAGGCACTGTTGAAGGCGTGTTTTTAAAAGAATGGTTGATTTGGTTTGTCGCATGCCAATTATTACATTTAGAATGGATAAACAACAAAATCCTACTGGATAGCACAAGGACCTATCCAGTCTCCTGAGATAAACCATACGGAAAATGATATTTTAAAAAATGTACCTGTGTGTCTTGCCGTATTTTGACGACTCCACCAATTGTCTCGCTGTTCACACTGTTTGCTGAACCCAGGGTAGGTAAGGTGCGAGTGGGGAAGCTTAAGAAAACTTGAGCCACGGGAATGGCAGACGTATTTATTCTTTCTGGGCTGGTGAAGCAGCCGACTCTAATGGCTGATGCAGCAGCAAGGACGGCAACTCGACTCAACACACCTTGACTCGCCTGGACTCAATTCCAGTTGCCTCTAAGAGCATTTCAGGTGGTGCTTATAGAGGACATTACACCTATGCAGTGCTATAAACAGTCTCAGCTGTTACATAACCATGTATTTACCTAACTTGGAGCAAGAGGCCTGCGGCGAGAGGGCCTGACCACCATCATCTTGGCTAATTTGCTCTTTCCCCACATTGTATATATGTGTAAAACCAAGTCTCTTTACTGCACAAGAGATTGGCACAGCACTGTAAATCAACTGAACGTCAATTAAAAAAAAAAAACGATGGTTGAGATTTGTGCACTTTATAACTTGACCAGGACAACAAAGGGAAAAGGAAACTCCTGAAGATATGAGAGTGGAGGTAGGATTGACCAAGCAAGGATCTAGAGGAAGGAAAAGAAATCCCACGCAGGGCAGAGGAAGATGGAGCTTCACTAAACAGAAAAACAGGTGAAGGTACTTCCTTTTGGTAAAGAAGAAAGAAAGCAGAATTCAGGTGTGATGAATCTCGCATTTCTTAGTGAATTGGAAGCATTATCAGAAATGGAAAAGAAAGCTGTTAAAAGAGATCAAAATGTTTGGATACTTAATTGATTCAACAAATATTTATTGAGTGTCTCCTATGAGCGGGCACCGAGAATCCAGTAGTCAATTAGAAAGAAGCCACCGCAAGTCTCATAAAGATTCCAAGCCTCCACGGATGAGATTTCAGCTTCCGTATTGAATCGCCAAGGATAGCAAAAGATTAAGGGAACCGCGTGGAAAGGAAATCTTCAAACCAAATGCCCAAAGCCTCAAAGAATGCAAGGGGATGATCTAGAGGGTGGTAAATGATGATGGCAAGTGGGCTTCAATGGAGAAAACATTGAATGAAAACTCATAGAATAATAGTGTAAAAGGGCAGTAAAAATGCAATCCTATTTACAGGGCCCTGGGGGCCAAATCTGAGGGGATATAAACGTGTCTGGTTTCAAAGACATGGAACGTGGTACCCATATGACTAACAGGCAAACTATTAGGTGCTCAAGTTGCATTAAATACAGTATTTATTGCACCTCCACTCCAGGCTCTGTTCCTATAGAGGGAAACCCCTCACGCTGTCTCCAGGGGAATGGCACAAAGGGAGAGCCCTGGCTCCACCCCGCTGCTGGATCTGCTGGTAATCACCCACCTGTTCCGAGTTCGCATGAGATAACTCGGAGAAAAGTGAAGGCATTTGCACCCTGAGATCAGTATGCTGATGACACACGGTCTCCATCTCCCCTTTTATCTCTAATCCTGACACCACAATTTCACAATTTATTCAGCATCGGAGGGGCCCCATGGGGCATGGGGATCAAAGTGAGCCAGAAAAGGATTAATCCAGATAAGACAGAGGTTATGATGAGAGTACGGAGCAAATATTTAAGGAATGTGGCAAGCGTGCGTCTGTGTCTCTCGTAGGAACATAGCTTTTAATCCATGGTTACTTCTGGCATCTCGGCTGATCCCAGTTGATGTCCATGACAGGACAGGCCCAGAACCAGAGGGCTATGTATAGTTCCAAGCTTAGAGTTGGTGACTATATACCAAGTGACTCTCACTTTGGAATTTCGTGGTGGCTGTCCCCAACCAGGGTCTTATTAAATAAGGTGTTTAAGGGGGAGGCCAGTATCCTTTTTCTTTTCTCTATGAACTTTCTCTCAATGAAGTTATCAGCAGAGCAGGAAATGCTACCCTAGTTTTCTTTAGTTGCATTTTCCCCAACTGTTATTACCCTACTGTTCCCACCCCGCCAAACATTTCAATTAATGTTATTTTGTGAAATTTATTCTGAGCCTATTTTTCTGAGAAGTTTCACTTCAGAAAGCCCAAATGTGTCAAGCAATCTAAAAATAGGGCAACTGATTTTAGACTGACTGAACTATTCATCAATTGGGGAGGGGGTTCTTTATAATCAGCTATATGGAATTACATTTTCTATTGAAGCCATTCTGTAGTTATTTATAATATTACTATAAGCAACAAACAAAAAATTAGTCATGATTTTCCTTCTTTATTTAGTGTCAGCCATGCTGTTTTTTTCCTCTCTTGTCTCTGTCTCTATTTTTATTTGGTTTTAAATCTTTTCAATCTAATTTTCAACTAGATCTCTTTCCAGGAGAAAACTCCACAAAGTCAATCATCTTTTTTTTTCCTTCCAGATAAACTTAACTCTTGAGGAAACCACTTATTTGTATGACACAGATATCAAAGATTTTGCTAAATGTTATCCTGTAGTATTATAATATGCCTTTGTTGATTTTTACAAACTAACAAAATATAATTTACTAATAATGGAAAGAATTCAGCAAATTGTATGCTGAAAGGAGCAACAGTTTTAATATTACACAAAACTATAATCAAGACTTTTAAAATGACATATATCTTACACTATTCTCAGAGATTTTTTTTTCAGAGAGAGTGTTTTTTCTAGAAGAAAGAGCTGCTCAAAAATTATCTCAGCCCTTTGTCTCAATCTCTCTTTTCTCTTGTTTGTTTCTGGCATAAAAAGGCTCAGATGTTAGTGTGAGCCACTAGAGTAGGTAAGCAAATAAAAAAGAGAAGAAAAATTACATGTATTTGCATGAAAAATTTTTTAAAAATAATTTTCCTAAGACTGTCATCCCCATTGTCTAAAATTATAATAGTTGTAAGTGACAAAGAGATGAATCAGTCCTTACACATCGGTCAGGTCTCTTATGTGTCAACAACAATGGAAATATTCACTTGTTTATTGATTCACTTCTACACAGAGGGACCTACTGACTGTTGGTCACTGTCCTAGGGCCTAATGGATTCAGCAGAGAATAGAAGGTACTGGCCCCAGAGGAGCTCACGCTGGAGAGGGGCTCAGATCAACATGGAGTGAACACACAAGAAGCCCAGAGAGCCACAAGGGAAGGGGGCACTGGCTGGTGGCCTGGTGTAGGGGAGCCCTGAGGACTGCATCTGAGCTGAGACCTAAGAGATGACCAGGAGCCCAGTAGGAGAAATTGGGGTGGGGGCAACATTCTAGCCAGAGGGAAGAGTAATCAAAGACTTTGACTTGTTCCAGTTCTTAAAATTTATCCATTTAAGAGAACTCAGCTACTGGAAAACTTTTGGGAAGCTGTTCTGATATAGAATGCTTATATGGCTAGAGGATCCAGGGCTCATCTGACCCCCAGTGGCTCAGAAGGTATAGGCTTTGCCTGCAGTGCAGGAGACCCAGGTTCAATCCCTGAATTGGGAAGATTCCATAGAGAAGGGAATGGCTACCCACTCCAGTATTCTTACCTGGAGAATTTCATGGACAGGGGAACCTGAAGGGCTACAGGCCATGGGTTCGCAAGAGTCGGCCGCAACTGAGCGACTAACACACACATTTGCCCCTAGACTCTCATTTGAGGATAAAGCAGCTAAGAAAGAAGAGATGGGTGTTTATAATTTGGGGTCTTGTGGACTGTTCATTCATTTCCTCCTTCATTAATTCATTTCCCCAACTCATTTAAAAGGAAAGTCATCCAGAGTCTTACAGTAAACAAAAGAAACCTGTATACTCTAATTGTGGTTAACTAGTATTTCCAGACATATTTGCCATTTCTTCATCTGAATACCAGAGGCTGGACTTGGGAAATTTCCAAAACTCTTTTGGGATTTGATTACAGGTCCACAATCTCTTATCTATGTTCTACACCCTGCAAAGTTCTGAAGACAGAATAAAGGAAACTCATTTGATAGCAAAACAACCTCTGTTGCCTTGTACTCTATTTATCTCACTACATTTGAATATTCATGAGTTTTGTGGAAGAAACATTAAAAGGTTTAATTGTCAACCTGGCCCTAGACTTCGTGAATTGTGTTATATAAGAGACTACACATCCACCATACTACCTTCCTAAAATATACAAATCCTGAATGAGTTTTGGCTAAAGGATTCTATAAGCAGCTACTGGGCTTAATGTCATATCCAGAATTCTCAGCAAGGTCTCTGGGCATCGTCACTGCTTTATTGATGACTATTAAAATTATATGGCTTCATGTTTGGAGACCTGTGGTCATCTGTTACTATTTCAAACTCTTCTGGACCCCACGCTTTACTTCATCAAAAAGGTTTCTCACTTCATCCCAAACCGACCTTGTTAAACCATTTTCACAGATAAATGATTTAACACATAAACATTTTACATGTAAATATCAGATAAAATGATTTAAGAGCTACGCTGTGAGGAAAAAAATTTTGTAAAGTCCATTATAAAATCACATGAAAGAGAAGTAACTGCCTATGAATAACCATATCATGAGGGCCGATCAGGCGTTTCACATGGCTGAAGTAACTGTTTATGAGAATTAATGTCCATATTATGAACAGGCAGATGGTCTATTTAACCAAACATATTCTAGTTTGTCATTCCTTATCAACTGAACTGATTTGGGAGTAAGAAGAGTAACTGCAGGCAGATTTGCAGGCAAGTGTCCATCAGGAGTGTTCCTTAAACAAGCTATTCCAGCAGTGTTAATTTCAGAAATATGACATCTTATGCGGTGTAAAGCTTGGAAGCTTTAGATCATTATACATCACTCGCTCGGCATCTTTAAACAACAGCTACAAAATCTCAGGAAATTTTTGTTCTCAGAGAAAGCAGTAGATAACATGTGGAAGCTTATAGGTTGGCTAAAGTGCTGGAATAAAAGGGATACTGCTGTTGTTTTCTCCATTCTGTCTACTCACAAATGATCCTGCCCCAAGATTTATTAATACAATGGCCCAAGGTAAATTTGAATTTGGTCATGTCACTTCCCTCTATCAAACCACTGATGCTTCTCTTTGCCTTTGGGATAAGTTCCCCTCATAGGTGAGCTCTGGAAGGATAGGGATTCTTTCAGACTGTTTCTATTCACTGCTCTGTCCTTAGGGACTACTGCAGTGCTTGCTTGCACATTCAACAATTACTCTAGAAGGGTCAGTCCATGACACAGCCCATGTGTGGCCCTTGCCACCTGTCCCCCTGCCTGGTGGTGGGGTCCTGATTGTCTCTCTCTGCCTAGAACAACTTTCTTCCAGCCTATTTCCTTTTTGCTCCATCTTTGTCTCCGTACTAGTCACTGAGGTCTTCCTTGAAACCCCAAACCATGTTAACTTTCTGTGTTACCGTTTTTTGCTCTGTTCCATACCTTCCCTTCTGAAACTTTCATGTCACTTGCATTGACTTATTCAATACCTGACTTCCTACAAAACTGTAAGTTCAATGAGGACAGGACCACGGCGAACTTGTCGTCTTCTGTCTCCCAGCACGTAGTTGTTGTTTAGCTGCTCAGTTGTGTCTGACTCTTTTGCAACCCCATGGACTGTAGCCTGCCAAGCTCATCTCTGTCCATGGGATTTCCCAGGATAGAATAGTAGAGTGGGCTGCCATTCCCTTCTCCAGGGCACCTTAGGACCTTGATAAACAAGTGACGACTAAATGAAGCATGGATAAGCCTCGTTCTCATTTTCCAGGGCCAGGACTCATGGCCCTCCCTGGAAGAAGCGTTCTTTCTGTTTGCCCACAAGAGATGGCTCCTGGCGACATGCCTGCTTAGTTTCAGGGCAGCCACGCTCTCTCTGCAAGTTTGCTCTTTATTACTCTTACCCCAAACCCTGGGGCACATTGAAGCCAGTTTTTCTCTCTTTAGAAATTGCAAAAAGCGCAGCATCTGCATCTTTGTCCAAATCACCAGACAACCTGTCTGCATGAACACTGGCGATTAACATGTAACAGTCTCCCACAAGAACCACCGTGAGAGAGGCAGGTTCTAGCTGCGAGATCCTTACAGAGACCATGCATAACCACCTCCACGTTGAGATATTTGAGATCACAGACATGGAGAACATTTTTAATCTATTATTATTTTTCTCCTATAAATGCCCATATGCTTTTAATCCCGGATTATTACTATATCCCAGAGGCATTTTAGAGTCATAATAAGCACAGGTGTTTGTGTGCCAAGGAGTGTGGTACCTGCCCCAGGGATATTCATAAAACGAGGGCCACTGGCCTCCAGTGAGGTCATGAAATAGGGGGTTGAGGAGGAGGAGGAGGGGGCAAGCAAGGAGAGGTTTTGTGAATCCGCCACTGAATTGTTTTCATCATTCTCCACACCAGTGCCTTGATGCATTCTCCGTTTTGCACATCATGACCTTTGGGCTTGGAGGAATGTCCTTCCTGTGCCTGATTTTTATGCATCCTTTGAAAGTCAGCACAGGCTAAGTTCATCTTCTCCAGGAAGCCTTCCTGTTCTCATCTTCCTGCAAACTAGCTTCTCCTACTCAGTTCCCACGACCCTCTGGTTTGTAAGCCTGTCAGTACTCTTAGGAGACTTTATTACAACCATCTCTCTTGTTCACATGCTCTTGAGAACACAGACCGTGTCTGATTTGTATTTCTGACTCCAGCATTTAGCATGGTATGTGGCAGGAGGTTTGGTGGTGCAAGAAGGAGCAAATTTTCTTGCTAAATTTCCTTCTCAGGAAAATAACTGCTGGCACCGAGGCAAGGGGCAGGGGTCGTGCTGAAGGTCAGGGGAGAACTGTGCTCTCAGGGTGTTCCCTTATCAGAGGTGGGCCACTCTCTCCGAGTGGGCGGAGAGGCCTTTGTGAGCCTGGCTTCTCTACATCTAGGACGGAGGTCGGAGAGAGACTGAATTGGGAAGTCCAAGGCTGTTATTGCAGAAAGCAGTGGCAGGTCTTATGAAGAAAGAGGGAGTCCTTCCCAGTGAACTCGGACGTTTCTGCCTTTGTCAGAAACCCTGAGTCAGGACTCCTCTGGGATGTGCGTGCATGGTAAGTTGCTTCAGTCGTGTCCGACTCTTTACAACCCGAAGGAATGTAGCCTGCCAGACTTCTGTCCATGGGATTCTCCAGGCAAGAATACTGGAGTCAGTTGCCATGCCCTTCTCCAGGGGATCTTCTTGACCCAGGGATCGAACCCTCGTAAGTCTCCTGCATTGGGAAGCAGGTTCTTTTACCGCTAGTGCCACCTGGGAAGCCCCTATGACAACTCAGACTAGTCAGAGGAATCAACCACCCACGGCAGAGATTTCCAAGTGAAAAGGGAAACAGGGATGACAAAAATCAGAGGCCTGGGAAGCTGGAAGAGTTGAAAAGTGTAAAGAACAACTGAACCAAGATGAAACGATCCCAGATATGTGCAGTAAAAGCCTGTGCTTCCCCGTCCCAGACCTCGTGTGAGATTTCTACCATGTGACTGGTTGCTGCAGATTTTTCTGAAGAGGAAGATGATGGTCCCTCTTAAAGAGATTCTTTGCTCCATGAGGGCAAAAAAAAAATTGGAAGTATCTTGTCACCTAGAATATTATCCTTTGGCCAAAGAATTTACCAAAACCCATCTTGGGGAATGGGGAAGATGGCATTCCTGGAATATCTCTGGGGTAAAAAATAAAATCTGTGATGGTGATCTGTCTCTGTGTCCAACACAAAGCCAAAGAATAGATGAAATCTATGCTAGAGAGCGAATCCAACATCTTATGAATTTTAAGCAGTTTCCAGAATGTCCTCTTCCATAAGAAGCATACAATTTCCAAAGTGTGTCACACTGCCAAAAAGTGTTAAATACAGGCAGTCCACAACTTAACGAACGGCTGTATTTCGGGAGTTTGTTTTGGAGGCAGTCATGTGAGAACCTGCAGTGTGCATTTCCCACTGAAACCACCCCATACAGCTCAGTCCCTTTCCTGAGCGCAGTGAAGCCCCATTGCACGCAGAGTGGGGTGTGAGCGGTGAGCCTGGGACCAGCCAGGCCAGAACCCTGCTGCCATGGGGTGCAGCTGTGGGTCCCCCCCTAGGATGCTCACATTTCCTCCTGCTAAAAAACTTGTGGAGGCATCAGGGGATTTCCTTGCTTCGGCTTGGGGTCCAGTTTCTCTTGATTTCTCCTGTTTTGGCCAAGCAGTAAAAGTAGGGATGCCAAATAATAAGCCATTTTGTTTTGGTAGCTAGTGCTTAAATAGTATTCTGTGCAGAGTTTCTATAATTGAGAAACAATTGTAATGTTGCTATCCTGCCAATGGGAGCAGGAGGAAATTACCTTCCCAGCTTCCATGAGGTGAACCCAACATAACACATGAAAACAAAAGTAAAATATAAAATGGAAATATAAAAATTAACCTGAGTAAATGGAGATTTCTTTGGGTTTCTTAAGACCATTGAGAAAAGTGCAGTATAAAATAAAATCCTGTTTCCCTAAAAAAAAAAGTAGGGATGCCTCACCTCAGGTTGCTGAAGCCATCTCTAGGAGCAGTAATTGTGGCATAAGGATTTGCCCCCCTTCTGTACATTTCTGAGAGTATACTGCCCATGTGCTGCGGGGCTAAGTCGCTTCAGTTGTGTCTGACTCTTTGCAACCCTATGGACTGTAGCCCGCCAGTCTCCTCTGTCCATGGGATTCCCCAGACAAGAATACTGGAGTGGGTTGCCATGCCCTCCTCCAAGGGATCTTCTCGACCCAGGAATTGAGAGTCCTTACATCTCCTGCATTGGCAGGCAGGTTCTTTACCACTAGTAAAGAAGCCCATTCTGTTTATACAAGACTTTAATGACTGACCAGCAGGAGTTTACTAGATGAAAAGAACAGGCACACACCAGATTATTTATTATGCTTATTCTTTGTTTTCTTTTTTGGCTGCTCTGAGTGGCATGTGGGTTCTGAGTTCCCTAACTAGGGATTTAGCCCATACCCCCTGCAATGGAAGCTTGGAGTCTTAACCACTGGATCTCCAAGGAAGTCCCCAGACTGTTGGTTAGTATTCCTATCTGGTCTGATAATGGTGGTGGCAGGTTCTGGGGTAATTTTTTTCTTCCCTTTCCTCCTTGACTTTCTTAGCCTGTAATGAAGGAGGGCCTCTCTCCCTAGAACCAACACTGGGGCCAGCTAAGAAGACAGATCTAGGGTTCTGAATGAAAGTAGAATTCTAGGCTCTTTCAACCATATAAGTAGGGCAGAAGAGTCAAGAAGTCCATCTGGAATGGACATTTGCATGTAAATTACTGTTAATTTCTGGAAGACCTCAGACCAACAAGAACAGCTACGACAATAAAACTCCAGAGATGCCCGTAGTGTGGGAAATGAAAATCCTGAATTCTCCAGAAGACTTAGTGGAAAGTTGAGGAAAGTGATTTTAAATGCATATCACAGACACACACACAAAAATATGCAAACCAGGCGGGACTCTGGCCAATTTAATCTCTAAGGTGCTTTCCAGTTACTATTTTTTTCTCTTGCAGATTCATCTCACATCCAGATCTTTAGAAACTGTGGGGGGAGGCTGAGTATCACTCAGTAATTCTCAGAGAGTCTGCTGGTGCCCTGAGGCCCAGGGCACCCCGGGCTTGGAATGTCGGTGATGTGCAATCGGACCAGCTGTCCCAGAAGTACAGTCCGGGTACAAAGAACACGAGGCTGGTGGCAACCTCGCTGCTATTCTAGGAGAAGAGCCCCTCTTGTGACAGCTGAGAGGTCTTCACGGAGCGAGAGCCAGGAACATTCCTGCCCTGGGCACCACCCTTTGGCCAGAATGTCCTTGCCCTGCTCGGCCCTAGTTCTCTCCACTTTAAGGTTGCGAGCAGCTGCCCTTGAAACAGAAACCTGAGCAACTGGACACGGAGGTCCAGAGTTGAAGGTACTCAAGTGAAAGCAGATCATGAAGGTAGGTCACAGAGTTGAGCTGATCATATTTAATCACAGGCATTTGATCCCAGGGTTGGGAAGATCCCCTGGAGAAGGAAATGGCAACCCTCTCTAGTATTCTTGGCTGGAGAATCCCATGGACAGAGGAGCCTGAAGGGCTATACAGTTCATGGGGTTGGAAAGAGTAGGACACAACTTAACAACTAAGCAACAAAAACAACAATAGGAACATGAAAAGAGCTTGTGGGGCCCAAGCGAACTTCCCCTTGTGGTCTCTCCTTTTCCCCCAGGGGTCATCTCAGTGGAGCATCCAGTCTGGCTTCATAGGTCAATTCTCTGCGGGTCAGTAAGGACGTGACCAGAACAGGTCCAGCCCTCTCTTCGGGCAATGGCCTGGAGACACACACATTCAGTGAGCGAAACAATACGGAGAACAAAGAAAGAGGATGGAGGTTGGGGGATGGAAATCAGAAAGACAATTCTGGGATCTTCTGGGGAGAAAGAAGTATAAGAAGGAAACAGGAAGAGATTCAGGGGTTCTTTGTCCCTGTAACACAAGGAGTCCCTGGTAGCCAGCCCTCGCCCCTCTCCCCTTCCTCCAGCACAGGACAGCACTGGGTCTGGCAGACGGCAGCCAGTGACTGTGATGGACTCCCCAGTCTGGTCCAGCAAAGACACTGGTTGGTCAGGGCCTCATAAGGCAGGACGGCCCCCTTCCCTTGGCTGGGAAAGTTGCCTCGTCACTTGCCACCGTGATGAGAGTGCAGGAGGCAGAGCAGGGATGTCTAGTCTGAGAAACCATGTTTCATCTAGCTGGTGTTTGCATAACACACATTTTACAAATTAAAATAATACAAACGACAGAAAATAAAGCTCAAAAATATTTCCCTCTCTGATAAGGCTATGCTGAAAACAGGATGGAAAAGAAAAGCCTTCGTTAAAGAGGGTGGGATACCCCCAAAAGCGGAGGCTGGGTGCGGAGAGAAGTGTTAAAGCTATAAGTAGAACGGAGCTCAGTGCGAATTATCCTTCCTGGAACGCTGGCTCCTTCTGCAAGAGACTGTGTGTTCGGGTCACTGTTCTGTTGAAGAGAAAGAGCTTGCTGCATAGTGGGTATTATAATCAATGTTTTCCTAATCCAGAGGTGACTCGGGGTTCAGAAGGAAGTCCTGTGAATAATGGAACAAATGTTGCCACACACACCCCCAGCCCCGGTCCTTGGTTCACCTGAGACATGGCTAGATGTGGTCACCCAGGGTACAGAAGGATGGTGACTGAGGTTTCCTCTGACCTAGAACTCTTTGCCCACCTGGTCTGAAGAGCTGGACAGAGGATGTACACGGGGGATGTGGTACACTCCGTGGGGATGTGGTTGGAGCTGGAGCCATGCCTCTGAACAGCAGTTAGAGATCAGGTACATTGTGTTCTTTATCCCAGTTTCTGGGAAGAATTTTTTTTTTTTAGGAGCTCCAAGCAAGCAGGGGACATAAAATTTCTCTGTCTGCTTATATCTAATTAACTTTCAGTGTGTCTCTGGCTATTTAAAATAGGAAAATAATGCATATTTATTCACACATGCTTTGAGATCTGTGGATAAAAATGCTGTATTACTAGTAACCACGATGAATGCACACACTTTAAATACAATCATCAATTAGCAGCTCCCACCTGTTGAGATAACTGACTGCAGTGCCTCTAAACACCATCCTTTCAAATCTTAGAGCTGGAAACGTTCTTCAGTGTTCTGTGTGCTACAGTCAACCAATTCATTAAGGAAATTCTTTGTTACCCAGATTATGACTTATGTATCAGCAGGAGAAATGGAAATTAAGCTATACGAATTCCTAAAGTGTCTGAGGACCTATAGTTAAGGTCTGATCTTACAAAGTCATCTTTTAAAACTCTTTGAAGATGCGCTTAATGGTATTCACATAGTTTAAGGTCATATTGCTGCTCTTTAAAAACAAAATTTTGCCCTCTTGGCAAATCAAATATTAAATGGTTAAGATGCATACAAAGTGAGATGCATTTTCATAAATACAAAGCCCCTTGTGCAATTCAGTTCATAAACCATGCATAAATAGAAGGTATTATGTTACTCTTTCACCACTCGGGAACATGGTTTGCAGCTGAAACCATAAGACTCTGCTTATAGATGGGCAATTATTACCAGGTTTTTATTCTTCAAAAGCTATTAACATTTTTATAGCGTAAGCAAAGTTATTACAAACAACCTCTAAAATGTGAAGAATGATTTTCCTGAAACTCCTCCCAAATCCTCACCTCAACATAAGGCACCGTATTTGTTTACCGAAAAGAAAAAAAAAAAGAAAGTGACTAAGTAGGTTAAAGCTGAAATAAAAATGCTGCTGGCGTAATGTCAAGGAAGTCTCAATGAACTTCCATCAAGCTGTTCTGCTCAGCATATTTTCTGAAGCGCAAGGCAACAATAGAAAGCAAAGAGATGTGGGTGTTGAAGTCATCAACAACGTTATTAGAAACTTCTTTACACAGCCTGCCCCATGGAGTGGCAAGTCTCAAGCTAGTTGGAGCTCAGGACAGTGAGGGTTACCCCCAAGTCCACCTGAGCATAGCTCAGTTGTGATCTCTGAACGTGCACCACGGTGATGTGTCCCTGCAACAAAACTGGAAGCCTCTAAACTACAAAGAGGGAGCGATGGATGCCTTCTTGCTCAAATCGACAAAGGCATTTCACCTCACAGAATAAGACAAAGACAGAAACCCTACCACAATGCGATGTGTCTGAAATCTGCTCCTATGCCTCTAAAGCTTGAGAGTGCCTCCTAAAAGTACATATCTGTGCACGAGTATAAGAACACATTCTCTACGTGTTTGTTAATGAATGCTCTTGATGCTGCGTTGTCACCTAGTGAAGAGACACCTGATAACTAGATAATGTATCTGTAGAAGACACCAATTAGCGGTGACAAGGCTGACTCCATCGCTCTCGCTCATCTTGGAGACGCTAGGACCTGGCTGGTCATTGCGGAGTCACCAGGAAAGAAATCAATAGAAAGGGACGTGAATGGAAATCTCTAATCTTAAAGACTCAGTTGTCCAATTTTGACCTCGCAAACTTTGAGTTAAAGATTTTAGAGCTGCGATGGGTCTTAAACAACATCAGGCCCATCCTCATTTTATTCATAAGAAAACCTAAATGCAGTGTTGCAACTAAAGTGATTTTCTCAAAGTTAGAAGGTCCCTTTTTGCTTCTCTGCTTATTCTTCCAGAGTACTGGGACATTCCCCTTAATATGCTTTCCTTTAAAAAACATTTTGAAGGCTTCAAACCTCAGGGCTAGTGTAAAAAGAAAAAGTAGATTTCAAAGTGCTGAAAAAACTTTCTGTCCACAGGAGTGGTCTGGATGCATGATTTTTTTTCTTTGCCCTGAAGCCATGAAACAAGGAATATTTTGAAAGGACAACAAAACTCGGGGGAAAAAAAAAAACACACACAAAAACTGCACACATATGCACAAAGGAAAAAAGTTAGATTGAAGCTAGATTTCTGAGTAGTTAGTTTCACAGAAACCACTGCTTCTCACTCAAAGATCAGGTGCTAAGAGCATGAGCTGGAGGGATCAGGGACACTTTCAGGAAGACGTCTAATTGTGGCCCACAACGATGATCCCTGTGATCAGGGAAGGGCCTCAGGCCTTGAAAGCTGTGGACAGGATGCTGTGGTCACATGACTCTAAGTGGGCCTCCAGGGCCTTAGGACAAGGCAGACCTACACTCTCAGACCAGGAAAGGGCTGCTATGAGAAACCAGAGGGAAAACTGGACAACGAGGACTGCCCTGCCCGCCCTTCGAGGCTGAAGGAGTGAAATCAAGTTCATCAGATGCAAAGTGGGGAAGTTTAAAGAAAAAGTCATCATGTAATTATGTCCCTATTCCATAGAAAAAAGGGTCTACCACTTGAGCCCTCTAGTGCAATACTCGAATGTACAAATTCAAAGATCGATAGAAAAGAACAGCAGTAGCAAGAATTATGGCTGAAAGGATGAGTTAAGACAGAAAGCTTTAAACTACCATGAAGTAACTGCAGGAAGATGCTAGTAACTTGCAGAGATACATTATGACCACAGCCTGCACCCAGTCACTGGATTAGAGCAAGCTAGCACAGAATCAAGGTGGACTGGGGCTCTGCTCAAGAGAGAAGGCTAGAGACTCAGCCTGTCCACCCTTTAATCACCAAATAGGGCTTGAAAGTTCTCAAGATCCACAGCTGCATTTTTATATAAAGCAGTTACTTACACATATATATCTAAGCTTGCTCAGAATCGGTGGCTTGATTCCAGTGATTTTCATGTTACCTTTGTTTTCCCGAACTAATACTTTTGTTCGTGATGAACGAAGTTAAAAGGAGCCTATTTGGGCATTGTTGAAATAGAAACAGATTAAATTGCATTAGTCATCTTTCTTGTCCAACTTTGGTGCCTATATTGAGGCAATCAAGAATGAAATAGATCTGCCCTTGGACTCACTGCCCTAGGGCTTCCTTGGTGGCTCAGAGGGTAAAGCGTCTGCTTGCATTGCGGGAGACCTGAGTTCGATCCCTGGGTCAGGAAGATCCCCTGGAGAAGGAAATGGCAACCCACTCCAGTACTCTTGCCTGGAAAATCCCATGGACGGAGAAGCCTGGTAGGCTACAGTCCATGGGGTCACAAAGAGTTGGACATGACTGAGCGACTTCACTTCACTTCACTGGGACTCACGACTCCAAGGGCTGGGTCTCTGTGTATTCGTCTCATCCTTAGCCAAGTCTCCCAGAAACTTGGTCTTATTCTTATCTTTTCCTTTCTAGGTCTCTACCTTCTCCACTTTTCCAATTTCCTGTCTCTTAGCTCAGTTATGGAGTAAGATGTTCTACCCAGGTTTTGTCTTTGTTGTCTCTGAAAATAGGCACATGTCTTTCTTCATGTAAGGATTGTACTCATCAACAAGGGAAGGGATGAAATCGCAAACCCCACCAACAAGAGTAAGTTATAAAGGTTCTAGTGTATTACAGAATACTCAGCATAATTTTACTTGGTCTATATTTCCTGAAAGTCCCTTCCTTGGAAGATATTTCAAGGTCTCTGTTAAATGGTGCCTGTTACTGAACTGAGCTGTTTTAGGTCTGTGATGGTGGATTAGAAGTCACCACTGCTGCAAACTAGCAAATTCTGTGCCCTGTGAGACACTGTGCTCCAACCTTCACTCCAGTCCACCCATTTGTCAGACGCATGGATGTCAGAGGCAAGAAAGCCATTCTCTTTCCTGACCCCTAGAGCCTTTTCCTTGAGGCACAAGCAGCTCTTCATTGACTCTGGAGAAACATCTCATACCTCCCTATTTGGTCCTTTTAAATCCAATGATTATCCATGTTCCCTCTTTGTAGAAGGACAATCTTCTCTTCAAAGGACCATCCCAAGATTCCTTCCCTGGGTCTTGTGTTAATCTCTACAAGGCATCCACTCCACTCTTCTCTGACTTTCTATGGTTCCATCCCCAGAAGGTTCTAACGGTCCATATACCATAGCCCCAGTTCCCTGGTTACCACATAATTCACCTTTGAAGAGTGTGGGGACCAGTCATGAGGGCAGGTCACTCAGTGAAGCTTGGCTGTTTTGCCTGTGGTCCTCTGTGGACTTCATGATCACTCTGTCTTGAACACAAACTTCTAACAGCCTGCAGCTCACATTCCAGCATCCAGAGACGAAGCCACATCTCATCTCCCCAGAACACTGAGCTTTCCCAGTGTTTATTAGCCCCTATCTCCATGCCATATCCAAGTAAAACCCATTCTCAGGGTCTGTTTCAAAACTTAAATGCTAGATACACCCTGAGACCAAAAATAACCATAACTGCTGTCACTAAGTATGGAAAGAGGATGTACAAGGCATGGGGCTCCATGATATTCAGAGTGTGTTTCAGTTAATCCGCAAGACAGTTATTGATGGATTGGATTAAACGATGGATGGTTCATTTAAATCCATCAAGACATCTTCATTTAACCTAAATCCTGTCAGGATAGACAGGTAAAACAACTTGCCCAAGGTCCCAAAACTAGTAAGCCTGTCTGCCTCCAAAATTTTTAATTTTTGTGCTCTGATGGCTTCCTACTGAAATAAACAAGCCTGGCAGGATGTGGCTTATTATGAGCTGTGTACACAGCTTCTAATATCTCCCCTTGTCTCACCTGGGCCAGGAAGTGGTGTGTGTATAAGCCCAATTATATAATATAAAAATGTAATACATATATTTTCAACAAAAATATTTAAAAATTGAAAACATAAAATGTAAAAATTGATATCCATAATTTTCACCTTTGAAAGGAGAGGATAATTTCACTGGGAAAACTTCCTTGGACAGAGTCTTCCAGGCTACCAGGTACATAAACAACTGTTACACAATTCATGCCAGGAAAAAAAAATTTTTTTCTCCCATTTGAGGATTCCAGCCAGAAATATAGGATCTGGCTACTCTCCCTGGTAAAACTAGCAAGCCAGGAGTTCCTTTTCCATACGTTGTCTAATTTTGCTGCTTTTATTCTTGTTCAGGGGAATATTCAGCAAGAAAAAGAACAGATTCACTACTTAAAGGATCTCAACGGTCTATCAGAAATAAAAACTGTGAGAAATGGTTGCCTCATTTTTCAGTTAAAACATTAAAGAAATTTACTTAACTGAAAAATTAAAGTCTTTCAGAAAGCAGCGTCATTTATGAGTTGATCATTTTTATATTGTAAAGTACATAAAAGAAGTCATGGTATCCTCAGTTTTCAGATGGAAATCAATGTTTTAGGTTTGAAAAGAGGATAATCTTGGAAGGATGCATTCGCCATCTTTCTTCCATTGTCTCCAGTCAAATACAGTCACAACAGATCATCTTAATTGGATTGAAAAGATCTGTTAGACATTTGACTGCTTATGTTAATGCACTGAGGGTAATCCCTTAGCTGCCAAGTTGTATACAGAAGTCCTAATAATTTACCAGTTGATTCAATTTCTTTCTTTTACCAATGTCTCTCCATTTGTGGCCAGGTTCTATGACTACATTCACACGCACGTGCCCAAGCACACACACTCAATATACAGAAACACCTCGTACAAAGGCAACGATGAAGATTTACTCATGGCACTTAACCTCTCTGAACCTCAGTTTTCTCATTTATATAATGGAGATAATACTTGCTGACTTCTTAAAAGGGCTTTTTGATTTGAGGAACCATTGCAGTCCTGCCAGGTGTGCTAAAGCATGTTATAAAGTGAAAGGTGTGAGCATGTTACAGAACATATATTAATTATTATTAAACTGGTTTCAATCCTCTTTTCTATGCCAGCATAGGTGGGCCTAGCAGAGAAGCATCATTAACAGTATTATGTAATTTAAAAATCTCTAACATATGTTTGTTGTTTGGAATATAATCTAGTACTGATTTTTTTTTTTTGCATACATTTAATGTCTTGTGCTATTCTTCTCTTTCCCAAATCAACTCTGAGAAGAAAAGATGAAAGTCAATGAAGAAGACAAGAGCAGAATCAAAAATTGGCAGGAAAAAGGATGTTGTTTATATCTCAGTCATGCCTGACTCTTCTGTGACCCCATGGACTGTAGTCCGCCAGGCTCCCCTGTCTGTGGGACTCTCCAGGCAAGAATGCTGCAGTGGGCTGCCATTCTTCTGCAAGGGATGGAATCTGAGTCTCTTGCATTGCAGGCAGATTCTTTATCCCATTTACTAACAAGCCAGGCATTACATCCTTTCCATCTTATCTTTCCCTACTATTTGCTCAAAAGCATTTTTCCCATCTTTCTTTCTTTCTCTTTTTCTCTTTCCTGTTGATTGCCAAGGTGCTGAATGCACAGAAAAACCACCCAAAGAGTCCAAATTCCTTCCCCATTTCTGGAGACCAAGCTGTTTTGGATCAACCAGTGGGAGGAGGTCTGGAAGATAAATAAGGCTGGACCCTCTCCAGAGTATGGCTTTCCAAAAGCTCTCTCAGAGGTGGGCTTGAGGTCACAGCAGGCTAGATGAGGACCAGGCCCCTTAATCATAACTCGAAAGAAACCTAAGTCCGTGCTTTAATTTCAAGAAATTTCTCTACAGCAGTTGTAGAAACTGTGGAAGATGCTCCTTCTACCCGCCCCCCCCCATAAATTTAAAACCACTAATTTAAAAAGTAAAGAACTAAACATTAGAACAATGGGAAAAACTTAGAAACTTTTCATAAATGTAAAATATGTAACCTGCTCCTTAAAATGAAACCTCATCATGACATGTGATGCCTTTTCTCTTTAGAGGAAACAAACTCACTTTGCAAAGATGAAACACCACTTGAGATACAATACTAGTTTCCTTTACTCGTCCGCTGGAGCACGTGTCTGTGCTCACAAAGTATATGAATGCATTCCTCCCCAGTGTCACCGTATTTCCATATATACAGGACTGAGAGAAGGAAAGACAAAGCCACAAGCAAAAAGCAAAATACACATACAAGCCACAGACACACAGATACACTAACCAATCCATTTCCTGGCTACGAATTTTGTTGTCGGTTTGAAATGCAGAGAGGAAGGAGTTAAGGGAGGTTTGTTGAAAGCCTATGTGCAGATAATCTTGTACATTTTGATGAGTTTTAAAGACCCCCATGCTTCAGTGACTATTGTTAAAAACACATTGAATTGGTTATGACAACCTGTGGGTTCGTTTACACCAGTCTTAAAATTGGGAAATTCAGTTTGGAAATTTGATCAATATTCATGCCATCTCATATCATAATTCAATTGGCAAAAATGCAGTAGAAAACTCCCCAGGGCAATCCTGAAGAACAACTTACATGCTGGTGCTTTAACATGTATAAACCTCCCGCTTGGAATCACTGATGGGGTCTGGTGGAAGCCTTGAACTTTAACAAGGGCTTTCAGGTGACTTAAATGAGGGGTTAACTGTGATGGAACAGAAATGAAAACATTAAAATGAATATGCCAAGGCGAAAAATCAAGATTTTTTTTTTAAACTCTCCAGGAGCACTCTCCCCAAAAAGCATAAAGAACTGTCAAAATAGGATCTTGCTTAAAACGCAAAAGGTATTTTCAAAGCGAGGATGACATTTGCATACAATATGTGCTGACAGCCGATGATATGCCGAAAATGTCTTACTTGTAGATTGAGTCTGTATGACATCAAACGCCAGGAAAAAAAAAAAAAAGATTGAAAATTTTAGATCTAAAAATATTTCTTGATGTCTTTCTCTAATTAATATAAACATTCACCTATTAGCAAATTCCAGAATTTTAAATTTATGTAGGATTATGACCTCTGAGCAAGAATGGAGCATGTATAGGATAGTGACTGCACCATTATTCGCTAATTACACAGCCTACGTTGGAAATATAGCTACTAATATAGTTTCAACTGTTAGGTTGCTAGAATCTTTATGAATTTAAGTCCTGGTATTTTTATTCTAAAATGTTCTCCCATGTGGCCCACCACCAGATTTTGGGTTATGGCCACCTTATATTAATTCCGAGATTATTTCTTCATTTTGGGGACAGAAACACGGTTCGAAGCCCACTTTGCTAAAGTTCAATTTCAATAAAATATCTGGTCTTTAAAAAATAAATGTCATGGCAAATCCTTGAAAAGATCAAATATTCTAATATTATTCACCTGATTCTCTGAGCTTAAAGTTGGCTAACTTTTAGCAGGGAACAGAAAAAATTAAAATTTGTCCTTGAAAAAGAAAATTTAAAGAGAAAATTGCTTGTTTACCACATGGAACAAAGGCATAGTGTCCTTCCCCCATTCCACCTTATTTTGATAAAGATCTGTGCAAATGAAATCAAGAACTGTTTAAAAATGTTAACATTTTTCTGCAGCAGCGTAACTGGATTTGAGCTAAGGTACTTAGATACAGAACAACTGTGCCTTTCACTGAGAATTCTGAGTAACTTGATACCCGTAAATCTTCATTATTTTTGATTAAGTGAAGGGGTAAAACAAAACTCTGCCAAAAGATACGCAGAGAGAGCGAGGCTAACTCACTCTGAAGCACTGTCATTCTGATGGTTCTGGGAGATAAAATCCACTGATATAATTTTTCTATTCACTAACGAGAGGTCTCTCCCAGTCTCTCATATGGGAGCTCAAAACTTATCATAAATAACACCATATAAGAATAATTTTCCAAGAATAAAAAGAAGAAAAACATTCTTCATGTGATACCCCACATAGAGCCACAGATTACTATTTTCTATCACACACTATTCATTACCAGCTATTTAAAGGAAAACTAAAAATGGGGGAAATTATGGTCTCAGTATACTCATAGAATGTACACTGCACCATCTGCTAGCTATTAGGTAATTACAAAAAATATCACATAATGTGATCATAAAGCTACGATTTTTACCTAACCTTTTGACTTGGAAGTAAACGTTTCTACCTGTCAAATGGTCTCTGGCTAGCAGCTAGCGTGAACCTTTTCCGACGCACAATTTACTGTCCATCTAAGTGGGCTCTTGCTCCAGGGCAATATTCCCACATTGGGATACTGCTTGGAATGGCTGTGCTCTGAGTGATCCCAGAAGAGACTGCAGGAAGAAGGGAAGAGCGAGGAAAAGATCCGGCTGTCAGAGCCCTGAACGGTTCCAACAGCAGAGAGCTGAGCCCAGCCACTGCTCTTCTCTATCAAGCAGACTTTTCGCAAGCCACCAAAATGAAAGACGCTCCTTAAGGCCAGCAGACGTGGGTTCTGAGTCCTTGTTTTCATTTAATCCAGCCACATTGCAACTCGAGCTCTCTAAAATGTGTTCCAGGAAATAGAACAACCCAGTCTGTCCAGAGGTATATTGAGTATTCCATTTAAAGTACCAAAAATCTTGACAAATAATACAAAAGAGATTTTCCAAATCAGGGGTTTCTTTTTCTTTACTTTCTCTTTTTTTTTTTTTAGGAGAGTGAGCAGACTTTACCATTAGACTGAGTGACAGTGGAACTTGATAAATGTCAATTTGCATGAGTTTGCAATGTAAACTGAAGCAATTATTTTAAACCATCACTTGGATATTTTAAAACTGGATTTTGGAGAAGCACGATCATATGTGTTTTCTTAGGTTGGATTTCAACTGCCACCATTCGAAGCTTTCCGATTTTAACTTTCACAATGTGGTTTTGACAAATGCATTTGTTGACAATATTCAGATTAATAGAAATGAATTCTGTTTCCTCATTTTCAACTACTTAATTTCTATTCAAAATATATCTTAGTTTAAAAAAAATGCTATGCCAGATAGTATACATGAATGAAGAAAATGAATTGAACACAACCTACACTAATCAAGGCACTGTTACTGTCAAGTTTTCATGTTTATTTTTTTTCTTACACACAGTGACTAACAACACTGTGTTTGCAAACATATTAGGTGTTCCCTCGATGCATTTAACAATCAGAAGTACAAAAGGGTTAAATCAATTATCATTCTCTAGTTAGATTGTGCAATGTGAAATTGCCAATAGCAGCCCATTTTTTGACCTACCAAAATGGCTTAATCTATTTTGGTAGAATACTCTCTGTGGGGCAGCAGAAGTCATGGGCGTTGAAGTCACCTACTGCCTGACTTTGAACAATTTATCCTCTCTAAGCCGCAATTCTCTCCTTTAGAAAATAGGAATAATAATACTACTTACTCATTAGGGTCAGCAGGCAGTTTAAGTGAGATAATGTATGAATTTGCACAATGACCTACACCCAGGAAGCTATCAGAAATTACTGCAAAAACTGGAAGTGCTATAGTAGCTTATACAACACATTCAATCAGAATTTCAGTTAAAACATCTTTCAAAGACTAAAGGGTTCATCTGAACACCAAACACATTCTTTCTTCCTTATATCCAAGATGATAGCCATAATTAGAGGATATTGTTCGAAACAGATTTGGGTGTCAGATTTACTTGGATTGGGTCTCCTACTCTGTTTCTTTTAATATACGTAACTTTGTGCAAGTAAGTTGGTCATCCATAAAACAAGACTGAATAAACGTAAGAAAATGCAACGAAAGCACTTAGAACGTTGCTGTCTGTATAGAATACATCCCACAAATTCTACATGTTATGCACTGTTATTGTTATTATGATGGTTCTCTTACTCAAGTTCTTTATTTTTTGTCTCAACTCCAAGGAAACAATTTTATCACTCCTGACATGTTTTCCATATTTAATTAAAAATATTTTTCTTAGGCAGAATACCTTTTTCTTTATGGGACTTTTAAGACCTATCACATTATTATTTAATTTTTTTTCTGCCAAAAATTAAAAAGAATGATTTAAAAGGGCCATTCCAAATAATATCAGAAAATAATAGCTAATTATATTGTGGACTGAAAAAAAGCACAAAAATTAGCCCAGACTATAGCACTGGACTGGAAGAAACACAAGCTGGAATCAAGATTGCCAGGAGAAATATCAATCACCTCAGATATGCAGATGACACCACCCTTATGGCAGAAAGTGAAGAGGAACTAAAAAGCCTCTTGATGAAAGTGAAAGTGGAGAGTGAAAAAGTTGGCTTAAAGCTCAACATTCAGAAAACGAAGATCATGGCATCTGGTCCCATCACTTCATGGGAAATAGATGGGGAAACAGTGGAAACAGTGTCAGACTTTATTTTTCTGGGCTCCAAAATCACTGCAGATGGTGACTGCAGCCATGAAATTAAAAGACACTTACTCCTTGGAAGGAAAGTTATGACCAACCTAGATAGCATATTCAAAAGCAGAGACATTACTTTGCCAACAAAGGTTCGTCTAGTCAAGGCTATGGTTTTTCCTGTGGTCATGTATGGATGTGAGAGTTGGACTTTGAAGAAGGCTGAGCGCCGAAGAATTGATGCTTTTGAACTGTGGTGTTGGAGAAGACTCTTGAGAGTCCCTTGGACTGCAAGGAGATCCAACCAGTCCATTCTGAAGGAGATCAGTCCTGGGATTTCTTTGGAAGGAATGATGCTAAAGCTGAAACTCCAGTACTCTGGCCACCTGATTCGAAGAGTTGACTCATTGGAAAAGACTCTGATGCTGGGAGGGATTGGGGGCAGGAGGAGAAGGGGACGACAGAGGATGAGATGGCTGGATGGCATCACTGACTCGATGGACGTGAGTCTGAGTGAACTCCGGGAGTTGGTGATGGACAGGGAGGCCTGGCATGCTACAATTCATGGGGTTGCAAAGAGTCGGACACGACTAAGCGACTGATCTGAGTCTGATAGGGGACTGGAATGTAAAAGTAGGAAGTTAAGATACACCTGGAGTAACAGGCAAATTTGACCTTGTAGTATGGAATGAAGCAGGGCAAAGGCTAATAGAGTTTTGCCAAGAGAATGCACTGGTCATAGCAAACACCCTCTTCCAACAACGCAAGAGAAGACTACACATGGACATCACCAGATGGTCAACACTGAAATCAGATTGATTATATTCTTTGTAGCCAAAGATGGAGAAGCTCTATGCTGCTGCTAAGTCGCTTCAGTCGTGTCTGAAGGACACGTGCAAAAGGACTTTGGCTACAAAGATGGTCAGTGGAGTTCTTTAATGGGATGCAAGTCTGTGGTTGTTCTAGAAAAGACCTGGATTGTTTCCAGGAATTAAAGTATGGCAGCACTGTCTGAACAAGGTGGCTAAATGCTATTAACAGGAATCATCACTTAGTTCAACATTTATTGAACACCAACTACACGCCAGACACAGAACCAGAAGCTCAGAACTCAACAGTAATTGAGAAAGAAAAAACTAGGGGGAAAAATCAAAGAAGGGATTTTCAGCAGAGAATAGAAACCCTTCATAGACTCAGACCACCCCAGGGCTTGAAGGGATTGAGGCTGCATCCTCGTCTCCAGCTCTAGCTTTCCTTCCCTCATTCACAATTAAGTGTTCATTTCCAATGAATGTTTTATTACTTTCAAAGGTGAGTTTTCAGAGGGGATTTCTGAAGAGAGACCCCAGTCTTAGAAAAGTATCTAGAGATCAATGGAGTCTGAGATCTGACTGAGAGTCAGAAGCGAAAAGTGAACTAGTGTCCTTTGCAGTCAAGATGACCCTGTTGTATATTCACAGTATGAATAACAAGACCTGCTTGTGAAAAACAATATCCTTGAGAATCAAGGAAAAGCTACTTTTGTACCTTAAGCCTATAGAATCCATAGATTTCCGTGACCCTACCGTCTACAGACAACTTGATTCCAATTTTCTACTCCATGACTCTGCTACCATTATAAAAAGAACATAGAATGGTCTTTCTGATACATTTTGATTGACTCTAGGAAATTGGGAAACTCTTTTTTTTTAATCACATAGATTAAAACACAGCACCTTTTTTTAAAAAGCAAAACACTAACATAAGGAGGACTCAACAAAAATCTCTGTCTGACCTTTTTTTTTCTTTCTGCATCTTTTTAAAAAAGCTAGACAAGTGGTCATTTAGTGAAGATGGAGCTTGCCACAATTCAACACAATTCAACTCCTCATTTTGGAGGCATCATATTTTCTTTTTTTCATTAATAAAGATTGACTCAGTCACTTGTATCACACTTTGCTTTAATGACATTTGTTCTCAGAAGTCAACCAGACTAAGTGCCTCTTCTTGTCAACTAGGAAAGCTCTTGAAAATACCATTTACAACCCCACTGCCCACGTGACAAGGCAGCTCTTTGCACTTCATTTGCACTCTAGTTTAGAGTTACTTCTTCAAAAGTTTCTGATGTGTCCTTTCACCAGCAGAGTTTAGCGCCTGCTATCAAGATAAATGACTACACTCCTGCAGACACCTTCCTTATCTCTAGCTGGAATTTCATTTGTGTACCATGATTTAGTGAAAGGGTGATATAATAGAAAATTAACGTATTTGTTTTGTTCTCAAGAATGTGGATAACTTAGAAAAATCTACAATGCATTCTTACAGACTGATGACATCTACAACCCTCCTTACCCTCAAGTCTCTAACTCTACAGATCAAGTTAATTGTAAGTAAGACTGCCCTTTATTCATAAACATTATCATCTTAACAATACAATCACGGTCCAAGTTTAAGCACCTTGTTTATGCTATTTCTGCTACACTTTATATACATTTAGAGAAGATTACCTAGAGTTTGTGAGGGGTGTTTTAAAAAATAAATATGATAGAGTTTAAGCTCCTGAAATGAATGTTTATTATGGACACCCCAAAACACAGTAGTAAATACAAGTTTCTCACCAAGAAGGGAATGAGATTAAATCTTCCTATATTATGGCATATTTACGCCATAGCTTCCTTATCTGTAAAGTGGGAAAGACAATGCTGTTGATAGCTTCTATAATGATTGAATGAGATCATATGATTAAAGAGATCATATTTAAAGATCTTCATATATTACAATATGATATCAGTTCAGTTCTTCAAATTTGCAAAGGATATGGCTAAACTACAGACCAGATGTTGGGCCAAAGAAATCTACTGGTTATACTATAGTTAAATTTATTTCACTTTCTTTGGCCACCTGATGCAAAGAGCTGACTCATTTGAAAAGACACTGATGCTGGGAAAGATTGAAGGCAGGAGGAGAAGGGGACGACAGAGGATAAGATGGTTGGATGGCGTCACTGACTCAATGGAGATGAGTTTGAGCAGACTCCTGGAGTTGGTGATGGACAGGGAAGTCTGGTGTGCTGTGGTCCACGGGGTCGTGAAGAGTCAGACATGACTGAGCAACTGAACTGAACTGAACTGGGGACCCCAGAATAAGCACATATCTAAGAAACACTAGGAGTCGAGAAACAAGAATTAGATCTCTTATTTCCAACAAGTGATCTACTATGCTTCCCTGCTGCTGCTGCTGCTCCTGTCACTTCAGTTGTGTCCGACTCTGTGCGACCCCATAGACAGCAGCCCACCAGGCTCCCCCGTCCCTGGGATCCTCCAGGCAAGAACACCGGAGTGGGTTGCCATTTCCTCCTCCAACGCATGAAAGTGAAAAGTGAAAGTGAAGTCGCTGTCGTGTCCGACCCTCAGTGACCCCATGGACTGCAGCCTTCCAGGCTCCTCTGTCCATGGGATTTTCCAGGCAAGAGTGCTGGAGTGGGGTGCTATTGCCTTCTCCGACTATGCTTCCCTAATACACTCAAATTTCCATGTGGATTTAAACCCTAGTTACCTAAATGGCACATATTTCTCCCTCTCATTTAAGAAAAGCTACATTTCTTCTCTCTAGACATTAGCCAAAAAAATATATATAGACTAATTTTTAAATGCTATTATCATAGTGGGGTTTGTTTGCTGATTAGAATTTTTGGCATGCAAATAGAGTTTAAGAAGCAGTGTTTCTATTACTGAGATGACATTAAATATGCCTTCATATGGATTGTACTGTATCGTTTAGTAACTCTTCCTAATGAGACATTCACAAACAGCTCTCAGAAGGCAATAAATCACCATTGTATTGAATTGAATCGAGATAATAATTAAGCCCATTCAAAACAACCATGTTCGTTATGAATTATGAAAAGCCTATCTTAATTTCTTTACACTTTTTGGGGTATAATAGCTTCATTCTGAGGATAGAAATAGTTGTAGCCAAATCTTTAACAGTATAATTAGGGAAAAAGATGACTAAATGGCTCTGGAATGTATTAGTGGGTGGTATGGTAATTCATGTCATTTTTTTTTTTTCAGTTTGCTTTTTATCCCATGTTTTATCACTTCCATATAACATTTGAACTGACTCATAGGTTATATGATATTCTGAAATATGGTACAACTATAGTACTAAATGCACTCTGCTTTATTCAATTACTTAGTAAGTTCTTAGAAGTTCTTTAGAAGCTTAGCAGAATAGCCACTTATAATAGGACTGCCAATTACAGGGAAGGTCTAGTTTTCCTGGAGTAGGAAACAGTTCTCCAACTAAACTTACAGACAAATGCTTTTAACTGCTAATCAATGTGTAAATCCTCTAGTGGAATGCCTGTGTGCTTCAAATCTGTAACATCAAGCAAAAAGACAAGGAATCATAGGATGGATAGGGTTCTGATGTTCATGTTGTGGTCTCCACATCAGATTTTATTTCTTTCATTTTTTAAGTAAAGAAAAAACCCCACCTCCTACGGTCGGCACTGCATCTCACCCGTCCAGCATCTCCAGTCACCCAGGACCACGATCAAGAACATCTATTTGTGACTGATGATCTTTTGCACCACTAGGTCTATCTTTAGGAAGTCGAAATTGATTTTCTTCCACTTGTCACACTGAAATCTCAACTCTGTCCTTTTGGTTACACTCTCCACGAGTTCAGTGGTACAGGGATCAAAGGATTAGGCAGCAGCAGCTTTAAGGGGAGTTGGCAGTGTGAGAAGACAGTGGAGGCAATCTATTTCAGCTTCAGAGGGAGCACCAGCTAAGTGGGTGAACAACATGTAAAGTGCTCACTTGACATAAGTTTTTTATTTTTCCAAATAGTTGAGATAAAGAGAGTCTCTGACGGCTGACCTTTTATTATTACTCAGAGCCCCAAACACTTGAGCAGAGGGGGCCACGGGGCGCCTGCAGAGACCCCAAGCATGCTCTTAGCTGCTGTGTAATATTTGCAGCTGCCATCCCCTTCCACTTGTTTGTTCCACTTGCCTCCTGATGTGCCTGGTGTCTGATTTCCAGCTCTGGAAACCATGTGGAGGCCCTGAAGGGGAGGTGGGGGTCAAGTCTGGATTTTAACTGCAAAGGAGCACATCACAGCGGGCTCCCAGGGAGCCAGGCACAACTCACTATGCATCTCAGCTTTGCTTGAAAAACGTGAAAACCTTGTATAAACCTTATGAAAGAGATAAGGGAATCCCTATGCATTTACATCTCCCATTACATGTCTAAAAGTAGTCTAATAATGAGAAGAAAAGAATATGTATTCATAGCAGTTGAGAGATATGGATTGTATATTTTAATCAACTTAATAGACATTAACACAACCATCTGCTGTATTTCACATGTGCCAGGAGCTGTGCTACATGTCTGACATATTAGACCCCTTTTAATCCTAGTGACAAACCTGCCAGGAATTACAATGTCTCTGATTTACAGATGAATGATATAAGGGCCCTGCACGGATTGAGGAATCTGTGCAAAGTCACGTGATAAGTAAAGCAGCAATTTTCAAAGAATTAAAAACCACAACAAAATATATTTAAAATATATTTTCTTTGGTAAATCAGAAAGTATCTCAGTAGCGTGAAACACAGTAGGCCTCACTGTGATGAGATTCAGTGCTGAAAGCATTGAAAAAAATTAATTTCAGGATATTTTCCTGATGCAAGGATTTAGGACCCTTTGAACAAATTAATAAGCTGAACTATTTGATTATGATTTTTTATAGGTAGCAGTAGACTTAATATCTGAATAATCTACCAAGTCTTAAGTGGTTAATACTGGGGATTTCTTTTCATGTACACACCAAATTTCTTTTCAAATTCAGAATCAGAATATAGCCTATATTTGACATATTTCTTTATGTAATTAAGTGATTTTCAAATAGAAAAGGGAGACACAGCATAAATGTAAGATATACTGGAGTGGTTAATATTTAATTATGGCATAATTAATCATAGGAGCTCATATGAATCTCATTTATGTGTGTTCTCCCCCAAAATGCCATCTTTAATTTCAACCAGAAAAAAAGACAAAAGTAAAATAAACAATGTGGGCACTGTATTTATAATTCTTGTAAACCAGCACCACATCCTTTGTTCATGAGTTTGAGCTTGATGAGGATTATCTTTAGTTTTCAAAAGAATTCCGGTTCTAGTCCTTGTTCCAGGGAGAAACAAACTTTGAAAGGAGGCCTGCTGCTATGCCTTGTGTCTCATTTTGACATATCCTCTGAGGATAGGATTATAAGTCCAAGAGAGATGATAGGGGCAGTGGTAGTGGCAGGGCCTGTGATGACTGGTTGGTCCTGATTCACCCCGTATCACCCACTTCTCAGAGGTCACCTGTGGAGGAAGGGGAAGGATTAAAGACAACGGGTGATGGCATTCCTGGAGTCTTGTGTGTTCAGTTGCTCAGTCGCTCAGTTGAGTTCAGCTCTTAAAACCCCATGGACTGTAGCCTTGGGATTTCCCAGGCAAGAATACTGAAGTGGGTTGCCATTTCCTACTCCAGGGGATCTTCCTGACCCAGGGATCCAACCCCCACTGATGTCTCTTGTGTCTCCTGCATGGCCAGGTGGATTTCTTTACCATTAGCGCCACCTGGGAAGCCCTCTTCCTGAGATCATGTAGAGTTCAATAAACATTTACACCCTAGGGCTTCCCCGGTGGCTCAGACAGTAAAAAATCCGCCTACAGTGCAGGAGACCTGGGTTCAGTCCATGAGTTGGGAAGATCCTCTGGAGGAGGAAATGGCAACCCACTCCAGTATTCTTGCCTGGAGAACCCCCATGAACAGAGGAGCCTGGCGGGCTGCAGTCCATGGGGTCGCAAAGAGTCGGACATGACTGAGTGACTAAGAACACATACATGAGACATCCTAGGTGAAAACTCAGGTCTTCTCTCTTAGGAAGGTCACCGTTTCTGCTAGGAACCATCTATGGAGGGAGGGTATCCAGACTGAGGAAAGAGCATGAGTGACGTCAGAGGCGTGGAGTAAGTGCAGGACACGGGAGGAGACGAGTCAGAAGATCTGCTCGGGAGAATAAAGAGTGCAGGAAATAAGCTTAGAAACAGGTTCTGTTACCAACCAGCTAGTAGGGAGCCTTAGTAGGCCCGAGAGCTCGATGAACCAGGAGTTTTAAGAAGAGTGTGACAACCATACACAAAATAAAGCTGGAGAAGAAATTGGAAGAAGCGAGACTACTTTAAAAAATTGTGTACACACCCACCACGTCATAGGAGCTGGATGAACCTCACGATTATAAAATAAACACATACGGGAATACAAGTAAAATAATTAAAATAACAATAAAATATCTGAAGGACTGGGATACTGGACAGTAAAAGGGGAATAAAGAGTGATTACAAGGCTTGTAGCTTTGAGAAGGGCTCATAGGAAAGCAGCTGAATAAAATGGGTTCAGAGAAATGGATGAAGAGAAGCCTATTTGGAAGGGACTTTTTGTTTTCAATTTTGATAAGTCGAATTAGATAACTGCTGGGAATCCAAGTGAAGTTAACTGGTTGGCATCTCAGACCACTGAGATGAGAGGGTTTTTATTTTTATTTTTTTTGAGCGTGAACGGTCGGGGCTGCAGCTGTAGACATAGCAGTCAATTCAAAAGGTGAGCCCTGAGGGCAGGCGCAGGGTGGGCGCGCACAGGTCAGAGGAGCTGGCAGCCAGAAGGCAGCGGGCAGATGCAGACCCATGTAGGTGGCACCTGCAGGGTGGCCCTGGGAAGGGGCAGATGCCCCAAGGGAACAGGAGGGTTGCTGGTGGAGGGTGGAGGCGAGCGAAGTCAGGGTGCCGTGAGCACAGCCGCTGCTGAACAACCTCACGCTCGGTCTCAGGGCAGCAGGGCTGTGGAGCAGGTACAGATCGAGACGCAAGTCAGCCACTTCTCCCCACCTGCTCCTCAGGTGACCTCACCCACCCAGCATCTCACCCACGAGAAACAGAGCCCTAGCTTGGAGCCCCCAATCTTCTAAGTACTTAACACCCACGAGTACAGGCAGGCTGATTTGTTGGCCTGTGCAGAGCCTTCAGGCCTGCTCACAGCCAGAGACTCCTGCCCCAGGTGAGGACCTATTTACCTCCTGGACTCCTAAGTCCAGTTAATACCCCCTTCTGATGGTATAAGGTGAAGTTGCAAAATGACTAACAGCATCTGAAGAAATTATCTTACTGGACCAGGTAACGATTCTTTCTAGGACCTTCCCCAGATATACCAGGAACAGAATGAACAAAGTGGAGGTATTTGGGGAACAGGAGCTGCCAGTAGTGACAAAGGACGGGTAGGCGTTTAAGATAACAAAGACTGAGGATCTGAAAGAGTATCATGGCAATCTGGGGGGTGTACCCTGGATAGATGGTGAGAACAAGAACGAAACTGTAGCAGGATGTGAAAGCATGGCGGTGGTAGAGGCGATGGGGCACATTTGAAGAGCCTGACTTTGAAGCAGGTAATGGGGGTGGGTAGTGGGAGTAGAGCAGAGTCAAAATAATGTTTACTTTTAAAAGCAAGGAGCTGAGGCTATCTGAAGGCTGAAGGCAAAAAGTCCAGGAAAGTGCTGGATTTCCTAAATAAAGGGGATACACTTTGCCAGCTAAACCAAGTTTGTAAGAACAGCAGGGTAAGGCTAATCAGACAAGCTTAAGAATATGCAGGAAGCCCCAAGAACCTGCTCATTTAATAAACCAACTCTGTGATGTGACATCAGATGGCCCCAAGACCATACTTGAAGGAAATCCAATTTATAAGAGAGGCACACTACCGTCTTGCAAAAAAATACCTGTAGAAGTTTGGTTTCTTTCTTATTGAGCACCCATCGACTATCCTTGATCTAGATTCTTGACCCACAAAGCCTAAAATATTTAGTATTTGTCCCTTTACAGAATCAGTCTGTTGATTCCTGCCTTAGCATCTTGATGAAGAAGTAACTTTTATTGCCCAGACCAGAGAGCCACAGGCAGATTCACAGAAAATGGTGTGTTCGGGTACATCGAGATTTGGCATCTGACTTCTTAACGATGTGATTGCTGCAAGATGGTCCAATGCTTTTTATTTTGAACAGGCAAGTTCCTTTACTCCTCACAAATATTTAACATCATAAAGCATTTATAAAGTACAAAGTCTGTTGCTAGAAAAGGCATGTTAGACATTAACTCTGTGCTTAAGCAGCTTGCATTATTAAAAAAATACCTCCAGTAGACAAGGAAAGGACAACTTTCTTTTGCATCACTTACATTTTTAAAGCTGGTGAAACCGACTGCAATGTTTGGGGAAAGACACTAATCTCCTACGACACAGGTATTTTTTTCCCAACCATGTCAGCATCAGCATCTTTAACCAGATGAACATTTAGGAAGAGCGTAAGAGCAACACTGATACTGTTGGGGAGGGATTTCAACCACAGCCGTGATGCCTCTGACACAGAAAGGAGGTACCAAAGGCAAAGCTTTGGGTAGACCACAATACAAACGCCTGGACTTTCGAAAACTGGCATATATATGTAAGGAGCCTACGGTTCATTTACTTAAAGGATTTCTGATATTTTCCAATCTTTAACATAAAGGGAAATTTTGCAGACACCCCCCACATCTGCTTTAACAATGGTCCTCGAAAAAGCTTGTTATTTTTTGTGAGATGTGTAAGTTACTTATGTGGCAGCTTCAATTTGTAATATGGACTTTCCAAATAAGCACCAGAAACATCAGCTACACTTTTCAAAACAGCTCTGGGTAGATCTTTTTATACAGGCTGGGAGAGGTGGTCACCTTGAACAGATAGCACACGTGTTGGAATACTCTTTATATAAGGTACTTAATTAAAAAAATGAAGTAAACAGCTTCATTTGTAAGTAGAAAACGGTCCCAGCTTAGTTATGGCACATGAAGTGAAGCTTGAGCTACTTAAATAAGTGTTTTCCAGCAGGCTGAACTATGAAAAGAACAAGGGGACATTCTACCCCCCGCCTCTTGAATAAAGATAATCATTTTTATTGTCACCAGGTCAAAGATTCAGATTCCACGCAGCAACCTCTGGCTAAAGAACAGTGAGTCCTTTCAGGTCAGAAGGTCCAAGATGGAGTCCCCTCAGAAGATAGCATAATAGTCCTAAAATAATAAGCAAACACGTAGCTTTCTTAATTTGCCCGGCTGGATTCCTGTAATAAGTACTTAACAACTGTAGGCTCTGAGCCGCTCAGCAGACATCAACAAGACCATTTGCCAGATGATTTAGCAAACAAATTTCTGAGAGGCTCACACGTAGGTTGAATGCATCACATAAGAAAACACGCAGGGAGTTAGAGATAATAGTAGAGTGGCGTTTTAAGAATTTTTTTTTAAAGGATTGAGAATTTTGAGCTCTAGAAAACTCAGACAGCTATGCCAAATTCTTTTTCTAAACAGAAACTCCCCAAATTTAAATCCTCAGCCACTCCTGCTAATTTTTTATTCCTTGAGCAAATAACCTAAAATTGACTTCTTGGGAAGGGGAGGCAGGACAAAAGAATCTGGAATTGAGTTGCAAGGAAGGAAGAAAAGAGCAGAAATCACTAGGTTTGGGAGCAACTGACATTTAGCAAGGATGGAAAATGAAAGGTTCTCAACAAATATTTGTTGGATGAATGAATCCAAGTCCATGACACATATGGGAAATAGAGCCATCATAAAGAATGTTGGCAGAATTCTCAAAAAATAGCAGGGGTTAGGAATGGGAGAGAGACATTCATAAAGGAATCGCTCACTAGTGTCAAGAATTGCAGCCTTGAACATGGGAAGAGGGAGACATTCTCTCGAATCACAGGTAGTAAGCAGTCCCCTGGCTTTCTTCTCACAGGACTGGGCCGCGATTGAATTTGAGATGCTTCTAAGTGGGGAAAATCAGGGTGGCAGAAGCGTTTACCATTTTAAGAATGAGAGCAGTCCTGAGCTTCTGTGAGGCAAGCCATCCATAGAAAAGGAGAAACACCAGACTTACAGTGGAGCAGGGGCTCAGAAAGCCTATTCTGAGGATGGAGGGTAATTACTCATTACTTTACCTTATAATTAATCTGTGCTCTATTTTCTGAAGTCTCCTTTCTAAACAGGAATGTGGACATTTTATTTGAAAGCATAATACATACTTTATTGATTTATTTATATCTTTTGGCCACAGGACATGTGGGATCCTAGTTCCCTGACCAGGAATTGAACCCGAGCTCCCTGGTGGCATTGGAGGGAAAGAACCCGCCTGCCAATGCAGGAGACATAAGAGATGCTGAATCAATCCCTGGGTGGGAAAGATCCCCTAGAGAAGGGAATGGCAACCCCCTCCAGTATTCTTGCCTGGAAAATCCCTTACAAAGAGGAGCCTGGCAGGTACAGTCCATGGGGTCGCAAAGAGTCAGACACGACTGAGGCGAGTTAGCACATTTCCAGTATTGGAAGAACGGGGTCATAACCACTGGGCCACCAGGGAAGGCTCTGGAGTGTGGACATTTTAAATGAGGAAAAAGCAAAGCGACAATTTTTATTTGATGCCAAAATTAGTTTAGCTGACTTTGTTTTCATTTTAAATATTCCTTCTTTCAGCAAACTGTCTAAATTACCCAGTTGCTTTTACATCCTTTGGCCTGCCTGGGAGGACAGAGTACCCAGTGGTGGGAGAGACCCGTCCACATTTCGAAGCTGAGAAGCGTGACTTCTCAGAATTAATCGCCAGTTTGCTGAAAGTTTTCATATTCTGCCTAATCCACTTTAAGGGTGTGCAGAGCAAGAAGGGGGCTTTGGAACCTGATGTGAGTGGAAAGCAGCCACATCGACTCCTTGCAGATGCTCCCCTGAGCTTCCAAGAAAGAAATTGACACAGGGGGAAGACAGCAGTCGAGTGTGAGAAGAGGAACCTGCAAATAAATAAATACTCAAATAAATAAAAGGTTCACGGCGTCATCTATAGGAAAATGACGCGCCAAGGGCACGATGAAAGAATGTGAAGCTTTAGAATGAGCTAGGCTGCCAGATGTTGCCTGCTGATTTTGCGGGGGTGAGAGGGGGTGCACCCACGAGGGAAAAGAGTGGGTGTCAGTCAGTCATAGAAATACTCCACTGTAGCTGGGAGGAAATTTATTCCGGGGGAATCCTGGGTGCCAGGGTGCCAGGGTCCTGGGGCCGGCCCCACCGAGAAGCAGGGTCTATCAGAGGCACATGTGACAGGTGTTACGTGGGCCGCAGGACTGCAAGAGGCACGTTAGCCTTTCGGAGGTCCGCGTTTCTATATGTGATGATGCAAACAGCTAGTTTAGGATTTGATGATTTGTTAATTACACGTAAAGGACTATTTTGCTGAGGTGAATTGTTTTAGTTAGGAGAGCGATATGCACAAAGAGAAGCAGAGTTGTGAAAACGACAGGATTGGAAGGAGGGCATGAGCCAAAAAGGAGTGAGACAGCTAACCTTTGTATTTTTACGCCACGGCCAAATTGTGTTTTCAGAGTCACCACTGCAGTGGGAATTAAATGACCCAATGAGTGTTAAGAGAATTATTTGCAGACTGTATTTTGCTGTAGATGGGATGATTTTCAGTTCAAGAAAGCTAGAGAGAATGAACAAGAGGGGGAATCTTATTGGAGAAAGAAGCTGAAATTGGAAAGTCCCAAAGCTTCCTGGGAAGCGGGAACCACCCAGACTCAGTGTTCCTGAAGAACTTATGTGAAAATGTATTTTATAGACACATCTCTCACCAGATCATTTAACGCAAACATCTCTCTTTGTACCAAGGAGGAGAAAGGCAGTAATTTTAATTGAACAGAAAAATGTGCTTCTTTAAAAAAAATACTTTCTTTTTGTATTTAAATATTATTTTCTATGAAAGTGAATTTAACACTGGACTTCTGTATAAGCCTTGTAGGAGAATGTTTTCAGGAATCTGCCAGAGCCATTTCCTGCGTCTCATTAAAATAATGACCAGGAAAGCAAATGTGTGAATGGAAAGATTGTAGTGTGTTGATTATGTGGAGTCGTTGAGCAGAACAGAGCCTGTGACACAATGATTAAGATAACCCGACTTGAATAGAAATGGTGAATTGCAAACGGAGCTGTGTGCAGAGCATCTAACAGACTCCTGTGAGGAAACTCAAATGTGTGTGATCACTTATTTATTTCAAGTGTATTTTCAAGATATACTCATCATGAATTATTCACTCTTTCAAAAAAAATATAAATAAATATGAAGGAAGAAGGAAAAGCCTATTGTGAATTAGTTTGGACCAAACGTTTTTACACATTTTCAATTTACTATACCACACACACTTAAAATAATGTTCTTACATATTCTGAAAATATTTGAACTCTTGTGTGTGTGCACACTCAGTCATGTCTGACTCTGCGACCCTGTGGACTGTAGCCTGCCAGGCTCCTCTGTCCATGGGATTCTCCAGGATTCTCCAGACAAGAGTACTAGAGTGGGTTGCCATTTCCTTCTCCAGGGGATCTTCCCCACTCAGGGATGGAACCCTAGTTTCCTGCATTAGCAGGCAGATTCTTTACCACTGAGTCAACTTGGGAAGCCCATTTGAACTCTTACTTGGGTGTAAAGGTAACACCCTGACAGTCGGCATAAGAATAACACTACCTGAAATCTGTATCAGAATGAACCCCTTGTCACTCTCAGACTCTATCCAGCTGTCTCTGTATGCCTTAATTTTTTGGAATCCTGAGGCTCAAAACCTCATCTCTGACTCTTTTCTTTCCCTTGTCCCCCACAGCCCACTAATTACTGAGTCCAGTTGACTTTCTTTCATATCTCTGCTCCCCTCCCATCACCTTTAAGGCTCTGACACTTCAGTATCTTTGCCCTCTACTCATCACTATCAGGGCTCTGATGCCTCATTAGTGTTTAACTCGGATAGCAGTGGCTTCTGGACCACCTCCCTGAATCCACTTTGCACTGTGGATGAAATTCATTTTCTTGAAACATGGCTCTTTTTTTTTTCCCCTGTCATTCCTGGGCTCTAAAACTTTTCCTGACCTCAGGAGGTCTTCTGGGCTTCCACCATGTTGGGGAGGGGGACTGAAGGCCATATGCCTGGGCAATGGTGAAATTGAGCAGCAGATGTCCTTCTGGATGGGCTGTCGGCTGTGCCCAGGATGGGAGGCCACCTGCCAAAGAAGCTCCACTGGAACAAGAACTGCAGCAGATTCCTCCAGTGTAGCCATCGAAGCCCCTGCTCTCGGGCTGGGGAGGGGGTGGCTGGAAACAGGGGAGGGGGGCAGAGCAGAGCTGCAGAGTGTGGGTGCAGAGCCAAGCCTCTTGGCTCCAAGGCCTGGCCCCGGGAACAGGAGCTCAAGTCTCCCAACCCCCCTTGTCATTTATCGCAGACCTTAAGGCAGTGCTCGGGCCTCAAGAAACCACGGGGCATTCTTTACCCTCTTTTCTTCAGGAAATTTCCTTACAATGTCTTTTTAAAAAAAGTCTTTATTGAGTTTTTTTTACAATATTGTTTCTATTCCATATTTTGTTTTTTTTTTTTGTCCATGAGGCATATGGGATCTGAGCTCCCTGACGAGGGATGGGACCCGCACCCCCGGTGTTGGAAGGGGAATCCAACCACTGACTGCCAGGGAATTTCCCTTCCAATGACTTTTCTCCTACCAGTGTTCAAGGTTGGGAGAGCGGCTGGAGGAAGCACACAGCATCTCTTTCTCTTCAAAACCCTAAACACGAACCACGCGCAGGGAAAGCTACCTCTCACCTTGAACTTGAGGTGTGAGTCGATGTTATGTGATGGTTGAGCGAGAGGAGGAGAAGGGACCAGACCTTATATTTGGTCCCACTTTAATAATGATGCTACCGTCTCCCTTGGCTTAGGAAAGTCATGCAGGCTTTCTAGCCACCCTCTTCATCACACCATCTTGGCCTTTGACCTCACTGCCCGGTTCCATTGGGCCCGACTCCCTGAATCTGCCCCCTGGGCTTCCTGTTCACCTGCTTGGCTGTGAGTTTGACTGAGGCCATCAACAGTCTCTCCCAGGCACGGTCAGCCTCTGTGTCCCATCCCCGACAGGGTTCAGGGCCCTGAGAAGGAACACCTGGGCCCCTGGATTTTTATAGAAAAGTAAACAACATACACTTTGGTTGGGCATCCAAAATTTCACCAACAACTCCCAGTCCCTTTAAAAAAAAGTGAGTTGCTTCAGGTATGCAGGTTGCCATCCGATGGAGCTGCAAAGGTGCCATGCTGTCAAATCCCACTGAATCCTTTAGTTAGAACAGGCTCCGCGTCTGATTTCACTTTTGACCTACCACCTCTAGCACCGGCACAAGGAGCAATGACTGCTTCATTTGACGAACGAATGAATCACTTCCATGCAAACCAAGTGTCTTTGTTTACCTTTGTAAGCAGTGATACAATTTATTTTCTATGATTGTACCAGAGCATTGGAGACAGCGCAGATAGAATATTTCAGGGTGGCGTTTCGGCCAAAATACCTTTAAATGCATAGTTATTATTCAATTTCCTAAATGACCCTTGAGTACTTCCTTCCACAGAATTTTACTACTTAAATTAATAAGACAGTATGCCTAATGCTGAAAACCCTAATTCCATGTTTGGTGGTTCGAGGCAGTGAAACAAGCCCCTTACAAAGGGCCCTAGGATGAGACCGGTTACCTCTTTGTTTCTATCATGGAGGAGGCTTTCAGGGCACTGTGCTCCCCTCCAGACCTCCGACCCTCCCTTGCATGACAGACACTCTCCCACTGCTGGACTTGACCAGCCCCCTGTTTCAGCTGTACAGCCCTTGTCCCCGACCCCGGCCCCTTTGTCCTCCTTTAGACAAGCATCTCTGATTGACCTCAGCCCTCTCTGTTGTCCACAGTCCTGGAATATTTACCCTCCTCTCAAGGATCCCATTCTGTCAAACAGCATCAGTCATGCTCACATCTCGGGAACGTCAATCTTCATTGAAAATCTGTCAGTTTTGCTAACATAAACCCTGAGATAGCTTAATTCAGCTCCACTGTTATCAGCTGTTTGTTTTTCCTCAGAAAATGGAGATGCTTTTTTTTAACCAAAAAAAAAAAAATTGTAATAAGTATAGATTGACGATGTCCTGGAGTAAGAAAGTAACACCTCCAAATAAAGGATCTTGGGAGACACCTTTTCTAAGGTACTGTTTGGTTGTTTCAAGTTGTTATTGTCACTTCTTTAAACATAAAAAAGAACTCTGGTTTCTAAGGTTGCTCTTCCCCCAGTTTCAGTTCGCACTGACTGCTCATTACATAACTATCCACATGACCACAAGGAAGTCAGGATACGGAGGGGAGACTGCGCATTTTTAATTGTTCTTTATCAGTCTGTCTGTATCCTTCTAATCTCCCACAGCAGGAGCAAATTTTCTATAATATGTGCTCTTCCTTATAGCCTAAGCATAAGTACAGGAAAAGAGAGCATCCTTCTGCAGAGAATAACTTAGCCAAGGACACTGTGCTCCATCTTTATGATGAAATACATATTTCCCATTAAAAGGCAAATCTGTCATTTTAAAAGGTTGAATTGGATGTACTTTAAAAATAATTCCAGCTGGTTAAAATGAGAGCATTGGGGGGAAAAAAAAAAAGCTCAATAAGAATGTTCTCTTGGTCTGTAGTATTTTCATTTTCCTCAAGTGTGAATTGGATATATTTTCTTTTACTTTAAGCCCTTTATTTTCAGTGTTTGATTCGGAGTTAGTGGAATAAGTTCCAAGATGAATGGAGCTCAATAATACTATTTCTAATACTTAAAGTTTCTATTTCTGTACTCTGTATTTCCAGCCAAAAAAAAATTGGTCCATTTGAACTGACCCTTTTTCTGTGATTACACAAGACATGTGGATATTATCTTACATTGTTCTGTTCCATATGTACCATCTCTGGACATTTTATAACTCTTCCTGTGAAACCTTTGTCCAGTTAATGTGATTTTTTTTCATAAACTAAATGACTCATTGCCTCCTGGTAAAACACAAGCAAGGGATATGTTAAAATACGCAGTGTTGTTCTAGAAAAGCCGTCTCTGTATGCGGGTGCACAGACACTAGTATTACTCATCCAGTGATTTGAGGTTTGCACCTGGACTTTCACACCTGTAGTAAGTGTGGGTACTAAGCTATTATTGGTATTAGTTTTTACAAAGAAACAAACAAATATAATCACACACAAACACTTCTACATCAGTTGGTTTTGAACTCAATTAAAATTTTGTCCTTGCAAGTTTAATTTTCCTCACTATCCACCAGTTACTTTTGCTTCTAAGATTTTGAATGATGAAATGTGCAAATGCAAAGCTTTGTGTTTTTTTTAACACACTCCGCTGCATGTGGGATCTTGGCTCCCCCACCAGATGTCAAACCTTTGTCCTCTGCAGTGGAGGTGCAGAGTCTTAACCACTGGACCCCCAGGGAAGACCCTGAAATGCTTCTTCCCACACAGCCCTGGTCGACCACCGTCGCTAAACACACTGGCTCTGCCGAGGTTTACAGCCACGTTTCCACCGCCTGGCTTTCTGCTGTGTGTCCCAGCAGTCTCTGAACTATACACTTCCATCTTTGTACGAATCTTACTGATTTATACTTTCGTATAGTTTGCAGAACGAGATGAAAGCAGAAGTGGACAAGGCCCGTCACCTTCCTTTATGTGTTAAGAACTTTCTGTGGTCACAGTTTGCTTTGGCTTCTTCCCATTGGATCTTACCCCATCGAGTTCCTCGCCCACTCCCGTTTCTGACTTTCCAGATCACGGTTGTGGATCTCAACTGACACTTTTATCACTACTCCTTTCTTCCCGTTTCTCTGTCCCTCGTCGTGGAGTCTTCAGCCTCCAGGCGGCCAGCCCTGACCCCCACCCGACCCACGCCACCCGACCCTGCCTGCCTTTGTCGCCTGCACCCTCTCCCACCACGCTGACTTTGCTTGCTGGCTTCATTCCAACTGCCCCTCGTGCATGACCACCAGCTGTTTAAGGCTTGTGCTACCTGTCCTTTCTCTTCTCACCAAAGTGGCACGCTGCCAGCAACATTCCGTGAGGTCCACCTCAGTGTCTAAGAGGACCGCTTGGGTCTTAGCAGCAACCTGGGGCCCGCATGGCAGCCTCTCTGACTCTGGCGCTCCACCCAGGGGTGCCACCATCCTACTGCCCTGAGTCCCCATAGCCTCTCACCTCACCTCACCTTCAGTCTACATGTCTCTTCCCTCAGCAACAGTAATCCAATTTCCTGAGGAAAGCAGTACACGCTAAAGTGTAAACGACTGACAACTAAGCGATGGGAACTTGAGAAGTTCATTAGTGCAAATGAATCCCTAATCTGTAGACTTGTTATGGAACACGGTAAGAGTACTGGGTCAGGAATCTACTCTAGGCCTTCCCAGTGAGCTTTTATCTCCCTGTCAAACAGGAGATGGAGAAGACAATGGCACCCCACTCCAGTACTCTTGCCTGGAGAATCCCATGGATGGAGGAGCCTGGTAGGCTGCAGTCCATGGGGTTGCTAAGAGTCGGGCACGACTGAGTGACTTCACTTTCACTTTTCACTTTCATGCACTGGAGAAGGAAATGGCAACCCACTCCAGTATTCTTGCCTAGAGAATCCCAGGGACAGAGGATCCTAGTGGGCTGCCGTCTATGGGGTCGCACAGAGTCGGACACAACTGAAGCGACTTAGCAGCAGCAGTAGCAGCAGCAAACAGGAGAGCAAGCTTAACAAACCAGCAACACGTTTCTGAGCGGCTCTGAATCCCTATTCAAAGGCCACTCCAGGTTATGCACAAGGAAGCATCTGCTCTAAATCTCTTGGATTAAATTTATTGTCACTATATTTCAATCATTTATAAGCAAAAGATGCTTACCCTCACCATAGTACATGTTTATGGCATTATATACATTTTTTTTTTGTATTACTGAGCTGCTGCTAAGTCGCTTCAGTCGTGTCTGACTCTGCGAGACCCCATAGACAGCAGCCCACCAGACTCTGCCATCCCTGGGATTTTCCAGGCAAGAACACTGGAGTGGGTTGCCATTTCCTTCTCCAATGCATGAAAGTGAAAAGTGAAAGTGAAGTCACTCAGTCGTATCTGACTCTTTGCGACCCCATGGACTCCAGCCTACCAGGTTCCTCCGTCCATGGGATTTTCCAGGCAAGAGTACTGGAGTGGGGTGCCATTACTGAGCTACAACTTCTTATTTGCCTAAATTATACCATAGTGAAATACTTATTTATTGAATTTTTATTAAGCCATCAAAACAGTGGTTAGGAACTTTTTTTATCGTATGGATTATCCTTTGGTGAAATTAACCCTCAGAGGGAAGAACAGAACTGTACTTGTTGAACTGAGAAAGTAGCCCCCAGGATGAAATGGGCTATTCCCTGTGCCAGGCTCCCCCCTGTGATGGAGAAGGTCATGGTGGCACCATTTTTAACCCACTGCTAGGAGATATGGAGTAGTGAGGGGATTAACCACAGGCCTAGACTTCAGATATGAACAATTAGGGAAACCAACCTGACAAATGTGAAACACTGAATGTCTACTTCTTCAGTGTAATTTAAAAAAACTTGTAGGAGACTAGGATAATCCTCCTCAAATATCTAAAAATAGAACTACCATATAATCCATCAATTTCACTGCTAGGTATATATCCAAAGAAAATGAAAGCACCAATTGAAAAAGATACATGCAAACTCAAAGTTCACAGCAGTATTATTTACAATAGCCAAGACATGGAAGCAATCCAAGCGCCCATTAACAGATGAATAGATAAAGATGTGGTACATATATACAATGAAATACTACTGTCATGAAAAAGAATAAAGTTCTCCCATTTGTAGCAATACAGAAGGACCTAGAGGGTATTATACTTAGTGAAATAAGTCAGACAGAGAAAAACTAACACTCTATGTCATCACTTACATGTGAAGAACAAACTAGTAGCTACCAGTGGGGAGATGGAGAGAGGGAGGGACAAGATAGGAGTAAAGGATTGAGATATACAAGCTACTAGGTCTAAAATAAATAAGCAGCAAGGATGGATTGAATCTCTAGGTTATATACCTGAAACTATAATATAGTATTACAAATCAACTATACATCAGTAACTGAGAATGAAATGGCAACCCCCTTCAGTATTCTTGCCTGGAGAATTCCATGGACAGAAGAGCTTGGCGGGCTACAGTCCACGGATCGCAAAGAGTTGGACACAACTGAACGACTAACACTTACACATCAATAAAAAGAATCAAGACAATGAGATTCAAAACATAACTAAAAGTTTTAAATGGGGCTTGCCATTTGTATAGGAAATAGATTCACAAATAAAGTAATAGGTAGAAATAGAAAGCTGCTGGAAGGAGCTTATACTGTTAAATTATAATAGGTCAATAAAGTTACAGTAGGGGTTCTGAGGATGGAAAAGAAAGTGAAGGAAGGTTAAAAAAGGAATTCTTATGAGTTAGGTGTTGAGTCCCTTTGCCACTGTCAGAACGACCAGACCGATAAATAGCATTTCACAGGGAGAGAAGGGGATGGACAAAGGCCCGGGGCAAGTACGGTACCCTGTCTGAAAGCAGAGCTGCTCTACAGGTCTTTGATTTGGGTACAGAGTGAGGCTAGCAGGGTATGTCTTAAAACTTCCTCACATGCTCCCTTGAAATGTGTACAAAATGATACAACAAAGAAAAAGAGAAAAAAAAATGTCTTCAATGATCCGACCTTTCCTTACAAAAGTGATGCTATAGCTAAAAGAACAACTGGAAATCTTCCACTGAAGCAGGGACAGGCCCTCTATTCCTTTTCCCCCATCAGCTCCTGAGAACTCGAGTCCACGTGTAGCCTTCCACCAGGACAGCATGGTGACAATGAATAGAGATGAAGGCCAAGAAGCTGGCATCAAGGACCAGGTTCACCTCCTGCCACCCCAGAACTTGCTCAGATTGATCCTTGAGAAGAGGCTCCTTTTTCCTATGTGGTGTATTTCATCTGGCCATGGGGAGTTGCTGACCTTCATAATCGGAAATCCCACACTGATTTCCCGGATGCTCTATTGCCAGTACATTCTGCCCTGAGACACGTGACAATTCATCCTCAACCACTTAAGTGTTACTTCCAGTAAATCAGAGGATCTATAGGAACTCCTTTCATAAAGCTCTGTTCCTTGGCCTTGGCTTGGGAAAACAGTGGCATGGCTCTAGTTAAGCTAGTTAGAGCCATGCTTGAGCTCAGTCGTGTCCAACTATTTGTGACCCTGTGGACTATAGCCCGCCAGGCTCCTCAGTCCCTGGAATTCTCCAGGCAAGAATACTGGAGTGACTTGCCATTTCCTCCTCCAGGGTATCTTCCCGACCCACAGACCGAACCCACATCTCTTGTGTCTCCTGCGTTGGCAGGCAGATTCTTTACCAGTAGTGCCACCAACTAGCACAGTCTAAGTAAATTCCCTCCTCCTGGGCGCTAGGACCTAGGGGATGGCATTGGAGTGAAAGTGCTGAAATTCAGGGACAGTTCTTAGAAGACTCCAAGCAGACAGACACCAGCAAGTAGAACCCAAAGAGGATTGTTAGCTCTTTCCTGGAGTTCAATCCAAAATAAGCTCTCTTTCCAGGGCAGTTAATCTTGGCCCTAAAAAGAAGTTGCCAGAAGGGTTATTGATTTCGAAGCGACAAGCTGCTTGCAGGAGTTGAGGTCTAGCCAGGGCCTCGGGTAGGTTTTCAAGGTTAGAGTTTTTTTTTTTTTTTTTTCTTCTGAGAATCTAATGGAGAGCTGTGGTTTCCTTCATAAAAAGTCATAATGAGTGCTTGAAGTTAACTTGAGTTAACGTTTACAATGGAGGCAAATCTTTTATTTTTGTGACATTTGCAGTTCATTTAAAATGTCTTGCACAGCATATTGACATCATAATTTAGGGTTATGGTTAGTAATTAAAATTCAAAATTCGTATTAGTGTAATTGATATCCAGCATGATTATGAGTTCATATTCAGAATGGAGGAAGGCTGTGTTTTGGGCTTCCCAGGTGGTGCAGTGGCAAAGACTCCGCCTGCAATGCAGGAGATGCAGGAGACAAGAGTTCGATCCCTGGGATGGGAAGATCCCCTGGAGGAGGGCATGTCAACCTCCCTAGTATTCTTGCATGGGAAATCCCATGGACAGAGGAGCATGGCAGGCTACAATCCATGGGGTTGCAAAGAGCTGGACATAACGGAGTGACTGAGCACACAATAGGCTATATTTATGCTGTTAAGAGTTTTAAAAGATATATTTGAAAAGCTACCTCTTGGTGTGGCATTGTACTTTAAAACAGCACTCTCCAAACTTTTTGATACAAGGGACCAGTTTGATGGAAGACAATTTTTTCACGGACTGGTTTCGGGGGATTGGGGGGAGGGGGGTTGGGGATGGTTTGGGGATGGTTCAATGCATTACATCTATTGTACACTTCATCAATTATTATTACATCAGCTCCACCTTAGATCATCAGGCATTAGATCCTGGAGGTCGGGGACCCGTGCCTTAAAATACTCTCTGTTATCCACTTCAAAAGGAGAGCCTGACCAGCTGACCCTCGCTGGTAATCCAACCCCCATCACAGAGGGGAGATACCTCAGGTGTGGTGGTGTGAAGGAAAAACACTTTCTATAGGACTTTCTTGGAAATCAAACTCCTCTAAGAGATGGGAAATATCATAAAGGGAACACAGCATACATTGCTCTCGTTATGCTGAGCCCCTCAAAAGGGGACAAAATTTCTCCTTATACAGCTTGTTTGAGTGAAACAATTATAAAGAAGTCCTTCTGAATATATAAATGTGTGTGTCTACAACTGTATTAGTTACATTTTATTTCATCTGCCTTGCAGTTATAACCAGTCTGAAGTAACCCTATCTGTTATGTCTGAATACTTCCAGGGTGAAAAAAAAAAAAAATTCATCACAACAGAAAACTTTTAGAAAAAAAAAAACATGAAGAACCAGTCCAACCTTTAAAGGTCACTCAGAAACTAAAATCTTTATTTGAATTCATTATGAAATCAATGGAACCTTTGGTTAAGATTCATGTAATTATAAATAACACAGACCACGAGGAGAACAAAATGTTTAAGTCATAAATCTTTCATAACTTCTGAAACTTCACTTTTCACTCTCACAGGCTTGCATTTTCCACACCCAAGAAAGACTATTGTACCATTGTGGATTATTTAGTCTGGCTAGTTGGCATACTGCCTAAGCTTTTAGGAGTTGAAAAAAGATTATATAATCTGTCTTTTGATATTTCGGTTCATGTTTTTCAGCATGCTTGTATCTTTGCCAAGAAATGCATATTGAGTGAAAATCCACTTCTTAACATGCACCAGGGAAGAAGTCATAGGTAAACGAAAAGCACGCTGAAAAGATATAGCAAGTCCTGGTTTCAGAATATATTCCAGTAAGTCTACAAATTCCATTAGTGTAAATACCAATGGCTTGGCAACGCTGCTTGCATCAGTATATATCAGCAGGCATGCCACAGTGATTTTCAGTGGTGTTCCGTTTAGTTACCAATCAGAAGCATCACTTAACAATTCTGTTCAGAAACGACGAGGACAAAAAGCAGCTCGGATCAAGGGTACCGTTTGATTTGCCTGCACTAATAAGGGCCATAAATTATTTACAGGACTTCAAAGTCTTGAAACTGGTGAAGTACACCAGGGCAAAAGTAGAATTTGTTTGTTTATTATCAATTATTTACACAGTATGTTTTACAACATCAGATGTGTAGAAGAGGCATAATCCTGAGGAATGGCACACAATAAGAAGCATATTATGTTAATTCTGTAAAAGCTTAACATGAGCCATCAAGACGTGGAGGCCATCTGATGCAGTATTTATAAATATTTCAATAACAATCTCAATAATCATAAACTCTAAAAAGCATTCCAAAATACAAACCAATTTATAATTTCTAGGTTAGTGAAAATCCAGGCACATGCAATCTCCTGCTTAATTGTAACGAGGGGACTTCAATCTCTGATCAAATGTGGAAACTTCCAAAAAAAAAAAATGCTCTTGTTCAACTAATAAACTATTTGTAATACAGGGTCACACACAACAGAGAAATCAAATCCACATCTACCCAAAGAGGTCAGCCAAAAAATAAACATGTCAATCTTTTTAATCAAGCTGGCCACTTCAAATCTAATGTAGTAATTATAGATAAAAATGTTGCTGAGATTAAGAGCTACACCCCCGGGATGGGTGGCACGTACGTTGGGACTCGATTGTTTTTTAATATGCCTCCAGTCAAATGTGGTAAACTTCACACTTTTTAACCAGTGTGTTTGTAATAGATTGAATGAAACAGGTCTACAAAAGAATCAATAAATGTAAAGACTAGAAAGAATTAGAGAGGCTGGCAGGCTTGTACCTATTGTCTGGGGGAATTAGATGTCAGTTTGAGTATTATAACTCTGACAAAGATTTCTGAGCTTTAATTTACTAGAACATATAATGGGCCAAGGAGAGGCTGGGAAACATGGTCAGATTGAATACATTATTTAACAAACACTTTAATGAATGTTACACACTTTTTTTTTTTTTTTTACACTCCTGACATTTTTTCCCCATTCATTTTTCAGACTCTTGTTTATCAATGAAATGCACTTCTCTAAAAGAGTCTTCTCATAGGGTCCTTAAATCTCAAACCTGTGATGGTGCCCTTAATGCTGAATAATACTCTAACAGGAACCAACAATGCTTACCTTCAAGTCAGGATGAAAGAAGCATCGGGAACCCCATCGTTAAAGTTCAGCAAGCAAACAAAATATGATAATGATAGAAGGATTAGGTGAGTAATTCCCGGTTCAGGAAATATGCCGAAATAGAGCAAGATTTCACAAGACTTTGGTCTTTATTTTTCCAGCGACAGTGAAAAGTTTTAGGAGAGCTCTGGGGCTTTCATAAAGAAAAAAGAGCCAGTGCCTTTTTGTTTATTTACTTATTTTTTAAAACCTAAATCCATGGACTTAACTGTGCTTAGCTCACAAAGGAGTTGTCCAGCCCTTATCCACACACCAGATGCAATTTAGATAGGTTGCACCCCCCGCCTCACTTATCTTGGGAAAGGAGAAAACATTCCATTAATCAAAAACTAATGCAGAAACACCCTTGGGAATAAATGGAAACCACATTGTAAAGGGAGAACTCGTGTTTTCTGTAAAACATGAAAGAACGACACGTCAGGAAACAGGCCGAAGTAGCCAAATAATAATCAACACGTAGCTGGCCAAAAATGACTGGAGTCTCTGCTGACTTTCACTGCATGCCAGTCACTAATGAAAGGCACAAATCTTACTGATGTAAATCACCCTGTCTGCTGTTGCACGATGCTCTAACCCGATTTCCGGCAAATAGCAACAAACCAAACAGTAAACACATATTTAGAGAAGTGCCAAAGAGCCATACATTTGGAGGGTGAGGAGGAGACACAAAGATGGACTTTGTCTTTAAAGAGCTGACAGTCTTTACAAAAAATATGTTTTCAGCTACTCTCAAATAAAGTTGAAAAACGTCATCTGTAAAGAGCCAGATGGGAATTAGGCTCTGGGGTGGTCACATGTTCTAGGCACAACTCTCTAGCTCTGTCATCAGGACACAGAGCAGCCACCAGCAGGATGTAAACAAATCCAGGAGGCTGAGTTCCAACACAATTATTAATGGACACCAAAGACAGGACATTTCACATAATTGAAATGTCCCATGTCATTCAATATTCTTCTTCTTTTTTTTTAAAATTTTTTTTAAATTTAATTTTATTTTTAAACTTTACAATATTGTATTAGTTTTGCCAAATATTGAAATGAATCCACCACATCAATATTCTTCTTATCATTTCTTTTCATCTACTTAAAAATGTAAAAAAAAAATTCTTAGAACCCAGGCCAAACAAAACAGATAGGGGGCCCTGACTTGATCTGTGGGCCAGTTTGCTAAATCTTCCTCTAAAATAATTATATAATAATGACTATAATAATTTCTACTCGTACAATCAGGAAGCGCAAACTGTAACCAATCAGGGATGCCAAAGTAGACTAGAGTTTCCAATTTAAAACAGAATTCTAATCTATTTGAAAACAATACAATTATTCTAGTGGCAACGTTGGAAGGAAATCCTGATACAAAAAAAAGGCCTCGGATCTCTGATGTATAGCAGAATCCTTGGAGTAAGAGTATTCAGGACAAACTTCAGTCCAGGAGCCCAGAAATCCATGTTAGTTTCAACCAAAATGGTGAGGCATTTATTGGTAAATGGGGTATAAGGGGAAACTAGCAGACACTGTTCCTAATATCTAGGACCTAATGATCCTAAAAGGTTAAACAGACACTTATTGCAAGAATTCTAGATAAAACCAACTGCACTGAGTTTCCCAAATGTGATATAACATGTGGTGGGGAAGGAGAATTTCCAATGGAATGATCTGTCATGATGCTTTAAGAGAGGCAGCCTTTGGGATGGTTTTCTAATCTCAGGCATGCACTTGGGTGAAAATGGCAAAAAGGGGACATTCGAAGACGAGGACAGAGCTTGGGAGAGGGGAAAGAGTGGGAAGCATACAATTTCCAGAGGTCAAGGAGACTTCAGGAAACCTCAGAGGGATGAGGGGATAGCAGAAAAGAAATAAGGATGGAGTCATATTAAAGAGGGCTTTGAACGCTAGCCTGAAAAATTGGGACTCAATTTTTATGCAGATGAAGGCCAAGAATTTCAAGCTCTTATTATACAAATGAAATTTTAGCAAAGCTGAAATCTTCTTTATAACCCAAGTTCAATAATACTCTAATCACAAAATGAAAATTTTCATAAAATAATTTCAGACCTTACATTTCTTTCTAAAATCCTTCTGCCACTGCTCTGAATAAAAATCAATGTTACTTTTATAACACGGGGTTAAAATGGCTGCACAGGATAGAGCCCCACTCAGAGCAGGAGCTCAATAAATAGGTAAATAATTGTATGTTACCTTGTGGATCTATGCCAATGTCAGATAATGAAATCAAGTCAGATTCTGAAGTTAAAACAACACTAAAGGAATTTTTTTTCTTCAGTATTATATGAAAACTTGGAAGCCTCCAATACAATCTCCCACTCCCCTTTTCAACATATTATTTGTGGGGGCAAAACTGGAATTATACTAGGGTTATATCACTGATGATAAATTTTTTTCAATAGAAAGTTTCAGTTTGTAAGACATGGCACATGAGAAAAAAATAAAAAACAATCCTGACATTTAAACTTGACACCTCCAGGTAAATTCAGTTCTCAAATATCCACTGGGATGCTAATTTTCATCAGGGTAGAGTTATAAATGGACAGTTGGCTTCAAGTGCCCTATGAACCTTGGCACAGCAAGGTGCTATTACAAACCACAGGAAATGAGGTACTTTAGAGGATGTCCAATTGTAATGCCATCAAATGAGGGGCTAGAAAGTCTCCTTGTGTCCAGGTGTTTGAGCAAGCTTTCAGAGGTCAGGTGCACGTAAAGAACAATGAATGTTTCTTTGAATATTTGTGTGATTTCTCACAGTGTTTTCTGTAGTTATCTAAATTCCTGACATAGTCAGAGCCATACCAGAAATACTTAAGAATGTCTGTACTGTCGGAGCAAATTAATTTAGAAAGTATTTGTTCAGCTCATTCTAAGGGTCCATGGAATTAATGTTTAGGGGAAAAATTTTAAGTAACCAAACGAGGAAATGATAAATTTCTTTTTCTTTAAATTTGCAACTACACTCAATTTTTATTAATAAAAGCATATGCATATAATGATGTATTTATAGAAAACAAATGTGCTATAAAACTCAGAATACTTGTTAATCTTCCCAACTCATTAGTCATTTTTAATTTTTAGTTTTAGTCATTTTAGATTTTTCAAAAGGGAAACCACAAAACAGCTCTAAGAATAATTAAAGTCCTTTAAAAAAAAAAAAAAAAAAAGAAAGTATTCTAATGGTAAGATTCAGCAAATTGTACTCAAACATACAGATACCTGCCTTTCCTACCCAGGAATCTGGCTCTAAGCAGATGAGATGATTCTAGACAGAGAGGACTTTAGCACAAATCAGTAAGCCCCTCTTATGGCCAACGTATGTGTAGGCTATCTGTGGACACTCGTGCAGGCTGGCACAAACACACACACGTGCTTACTGATTAATAGGCAAGACTAATTATGCTTCTTCACAAACTGCAGTCCACACCCTTTTGGAAATATTCCAGACCACCAAATGCAACAACTTTTGGGACACATGGGGGTGAACTGAAACCATGTTTACCCAGATGTACGCCTAGGAAACCTTCCAGAATGAACCTGGGACAGGCCCGAGACTGCATGCCACCCACAAAATCAGTCTTCTCATCTCAAGGGGACATGCTACATGCTTTCCAGGTCTGGTTTCCTAAAGGGTCTTTTGTCCAACTTTGAACTTTCTGATATATATACATTAATACATCTAAGTCTGGTTGTACCATAATGAGTAGATCAGAGTTAAAATCTCCCACTCATTACCAAGTTCATGCATCATAGAATTTTATTTTGGTATGAGACCCAAGTGCTAAGGATGGATGAAGGGGTGCCATTTGATTGATCTTGCCCACTTAATCCAGAAAAGTTGTCTCACTGAGCTCAAGTTACACTGTGTTCCAGCACAGGGATAAAGAGGGCCACCAAGAATCAGGCCTCAAAGTCACCTGTCACACTCTACCATGTGACACACAAGAGGAACAACACCGATATCTCACCATAAATTCAGTGGGTGTACACTTCTACAACAGAACTGGATTCATTTTCATATTCTGCTTTTTTTTAATTTTGAAAAATTCTCCACTTAACTTTCATTCCTTCCATGTTTTATAGTTCTCCCTAAAGTAGGCTTTACCATATAAATATTTAACATAATCCTTTCTCAACTCTAGCACACAGGTTTTTAAAAGATGCTGAATTATAAGCAATGAACTTGAAGTTTCACATTGAAGGGACATAGAGATTGTGACCGCCAAGGTAGACATGAGTCCATCAGCAAACATTCATTGCACATCTAGAGCGCTCGGCAGGTCAGGATCCTTTGGAAAAGGCTGCTGGCCTGGCTCCAAGGGACTCCAATTATTAGAGGAATCATGCTTCCCTCTTTGCAATTACTTAGAGCTTTGACACCCTGACCATTTGATCCCATCAAGCCTTATCCTTCATTCCTTGTCAGTTTTGTTTGTCTTCATTCATTCAATTATATGCAAAAGCACAGTAGCTCACCAAGTCATACTCAATCCAGTTCAAAAAAAGGACCTCTGGCCACTCTTTGCAGCCCAGAGGTAAGACCCACTAACATTAGGTTTCATACCGGTAGGGAACACCACACAGCTTTTGCTAGGGCTGAGCGATCCGGAGCCACTTCTGGGGGTTTAACTTAATGTCAGAGGATGATCTGAGGACTAAAGGATCATGAGATGTCCTGAGAGTTTTAAAAGAGGTATCCGATCTCATCTACAAACAGGGAAACTGAGGCTGGTGAGTTTAGTGGGCTTAGCTAAAATCACACATTCAATGACAATTCTGAGTTAGAATGCAATTTTACTCACTCTCAGAAAGTACGCATTTCATTTATCTAAATTTGAAAATACCTATAACAAATAATGTGCCACAGAATTAAAAAAAATATATATATATACATATAATATACACAATCAACATACATTTAGTTACATTTGGTCATATCTCATTTTATCTTCTCCAAATTATTGAGATTTTTCAGTTATATTTTGAAACAAACTTTCAGAGTTAAATATTTAAGGACTGTATCAGTATTACAGTACAAAAAAGTCTTGGAAACACAAGCTTCATATTTGGTGCTGTTTCACATAGATTGTTGTTAACATGCCACAAGCTGTAGACACTTAAAAATACTGTTTAATTTTCTTTAATCCATTTCGTTTTATGGATCTAAAATGGCCATCAGACAATAATACAGCAGTTTCCATAAGGAATAAATTGTTAGTGCTTGACAAAAAACTCTTTTTATGCCAGAAGAGGGAAATATAAAAATGTCTTTTCCATATAATTATATTAAAAAATGTGTTCGTATGTTCTCTCATATTACAGCTGTTAGAATCTTTTTTTTTTTTTTAAGGCACTGACTTAAGAGCTTTCCTTTTCATCCCCATTTTTCCCTAATTAATTTCTGTTCAACCAAAGACCTCTTTCCTTTAATGGCTTCTGCTACCAGAGCAAAGCCTTCGTGCAATGAGCTAGCCCATTTCTGAGCTCTGGTCTTCAAAAAATAGGGGCAGGAAAGATAAAAATGTTTCTAAAAAGGGTACTTTCCCATTTAGGTGTTATTCTTCATTTAAGGAGAGTTGACAGATAATTACTAGTCTCTACAAAAATTTAAATCTTCTGCTACTCAAAGATGGCGAGTGTGCATAAACAGAGAAATATAACCTTTAAAAGATATTCACAGTTTCACAAACTTGGTCCCACAGGGAATCATCTGCAATTAATTTACTAATGAATTCTGATAATAGTCTTGCTTTTGTTTATCGTTATTTTTTAAAGTGTTTTTTTTAAAAAAGAACTAGAATGAATTTTGCATGTTTTTCTTCAAAAGATTTCTCTTCTTATATTTTTCTCATATCTATTTTTGATTTTGTTTATATTTTAAATATCCAGAATTAATGAGGTTTCCTTATATACTTTGGAAAATTTACAGACCATTATTTTTAATCTCTTTTTTTTCTCTTTGTGCTTTGAATATCTGCTTTTATTTTGAAAGAATGAGGGAGGAAAGTCTGTTTAATTAAATAATATAGTCAAACAACTGCTCTTTTTTACACTGCAATTGCTTCACTATTAAAAAGAAAAGGCAAGGCATAAAACTCAACTAATTACATTTATTAAAGATCTGAAGATGCACTAGTATCTCTGCCAATACCTCCTACTTCCACCCTCATGCCAACTGCCTGAATATTAGAAAATCTGGAGAAATGAGATGCCTAACACAAATTATTCAACAAAATAGAATTATATACAAATATATATAATATTTATAAGATACGTTAGTATATTTCTTACCCAAGCTATTTGAGTTCATATAAACATATTTTTAAAAAATCATGTCACTGCCATAAATTAGCACTCAGTTAAGACAAATGCAGTCATCAGGATCAATCAAGAAGTCAAAAAATCAGCTCTTTTGGAATCTATTCATTCTGTGCATGTAGATGTGGCTTAGCATTACTCCCCACTCAAGAATATGTAATAAACGTAACAAGTTCCAGTGAAATAAGTAATCTGTTATTAAAAACAAGCAAGGGGACTTCTGTTATTAAAAACATAAGTCCATTTTCCTTCAGTATAAATTCAATGGCATTGATCAATAAATATCAGAAGTTATCTTTGACACAGGCAAATTTTTTAAGAGGAATAATTTGAACAGTTACGCATTTCAGAAGTGATTACATACCAATTTCATCCAAATATTATCTCTTGCACTCATAAATCTAACTTTCCCTACTTTTTGATACTGACAAAAAATGAATATGAATGTTTCCTCTCCCATGGACATCTACACAGGCACACACACATGCATGCATAAACATGGGTGTGCACACACATGTAGGAAATCGATCATCATCATATTTGAGGTCAAACATACCCACTTAAAAAAGAGAGGCTTTTTTTTTCTTTTAATTAATTGTGCCATTTTCCTTTTTCAGCTTCCATATATAAAGAAAGCTTAACTGTGTGCTTACAATGATAATTCAGGCTAGAATCCATTACTTTAATTATCTTACAATGAGCAGAAACATCTAATGTGTGGTAAATGTAGCTGTCTTAATAGAAAAGCAGATTTTTAAAGACATGCTCATTTTCAAAATAAGCTGGACACACTACAGTCAGGTTCCTGTGTTTTCTATATACAACTGGTATTTCATTTTGAATTACTTGAGCACATTGCAAAGTGTATGCACTCTAACAAGAGGTCAAGCTTCACTCAGTGAATCGATTCAATATGAGAAGCAGAAATTTCCACAGAGGGAAGGAAATTGCCTTAAAGTCAGTTGGCATCGTTTTGTTTCAGCTCCCTGCTCTGAGTGCTGAGTCCAAATGCCTACAGTGCTCTGTGCTGTTCCGCACTACTTTGAAGAGCAGAAGGCTTGAAGGGCTGTTAGAAAGAGTAATGATGGAATTATAACTGACTAGCTCTCTGTCTGGTGAGACTACTCAGAAAAGACTAACAAGATAGCAATGGCTAAAAGGCCTTTGTTGTCTAGGTAAGAATGAAAGGGTTTTTTTTTTTTTTTTTTTTCCTTTTTGAGTTCTTCACTCCAATATTGACCTCAAATTCAGAAAAGTCAAAGATTCAGTATGACTCACACTGGCTTTGATCAGGTTTCCAATATCGTCGAAATAACAGATCACTGTAAAGAATATGTAAAACAGTCTCTGTTCAATCAGTGACAAATGTTTGAAAAGAACTCTCTGTTTATGCTACGGTGCCATCAACGGAGAACTTTGTTCAACAGCTGATTAGAAGCCAACAATGGCACTGAAGTTAGTGGAAATGAGAAAGCAGGTTATATTGCTTGGATGATTAAAGTGACATAATAAAGGGCCAATGAAATGGTTTTAGGACTGATGGGTGATACCCAAAGCATACTGAGAACTTGCATTGGACAGCTTCTGTGCTGTTACCCAAACTCTGTATAAAATAGATGACTTTCATGGGATTATAACAAAACACTTTTAAATCAAGAAGGAAGAGATCCATCTTTCCATTCACTAGACCACACACCATTTCATCTCTGTGAGGATTAGACAGGTATTTAGTCTGTCTATTTAGTCTTGGTATTTCCCCCCAAATAAGACCAGGAATACTGAGTTATATGGGACAACTAACAGAAATAGACTGGCTCTCTTTATTTTGAAAACGTTTGTTAAAATTTTAAAAACACGCTTCAATTCTTTCAGAAACTAAAAGTTTGCATCCAAGCCAAGGGAAATCCACTCCTTATCTAAAAAATAGTCAGGCAACCCTTTATAGTTGCAATTGTATTTTCAGCATCATGAAGTATATTTTATTAAGTGGTTAAGTCTTTTGAGACAATGGTTATTTTAGAGATCTGGTTATGATTATAATTTTATCTTGCTTCTTCATCTAACTGTAAACTCTTTAAGGAAAGAAACATCCTATGTAACGCCCCAGAGGCCAAGGAAAGTGATTTGCACACTCAGTCAAAGGATTTGATTAACTTCTATCCCGGAAATTTCAGTCTTATAAACCTAGAGATCTGCTGGGAATGAATGTAATGACCTCTTCATATAGGCTGTTAAAAATCTTTGTTGTACCAAAATATTCTGCTCGTCTAACCTGAAGCACACTTGTTGTCATTTCAAATCACTTCTTATAATATTGAACTTTTTGAAGTTGAGGGAACAAACTGCTGGTCAGCATTTTACAAAATACATGAAACATTTACTTTGGAATAATAAAATAGAACTACTACTCTGTATATCAAGGTTGAATTTTATATAAATGTAGTAAACTACATTATTAAACGTAATATGGAATATATTTTCAACTTTACTAAATTAGGTACTGGAAGAAACATTTCTCCACTAAAGATCAAGTAAGTTAGAATACTTGAATGAGAAAAAGTAGAAAACAAACATGTAAAATAAATGCATGTTGTGTTAATATAATATGATCTAGATAAGGTTTGCTGCTTTTTCAGAAATAACTCCTACAATCTTGGCATGCTTCTACTCAGGACAGTTCGATAAATATGCACATGGTTCAGGACATGGTAAAAATGAAAATGCTGATAAAAAATGGACATATGTTATCTGGTCTCTCACTATGTTAAACTTCAGCTAAAATAACTAGAAAAGAAGGCAAGGAAATTATCCTTTCCCAATCCTTTCCTTATCATTCTTAGAGACTTCCCTTCAGTTCATGTGAGTAGAAATTATTTCTACCAAAGTTATCCTTGGTTCTGTAACTGCATATTAATGAACTATAATCGAGGTCCTTTCCACAAGCAAGAAATAAGGACAAAACCTCTATCTCAATTCTTTTTGAGCATGAAAGCTTAAAAAAGCTTAAAAGATCGGTTAGAAACAAGGCAGGCTTCCCAGGTAGCACTAGTGGTAAAGAACCTGCCTGCCAATGCAGTAGACATAAGAGATGTGGGTTTGATCCCTGGATCAGGAAGATCCCCTAGAGGAGGGCATGGCAGCCCACTCTAGTACTCTTGCCTGGAGAAACCCATGGACAGAAGAGCCTGGCAGGCTACAGTCCACAGGGTCACAAAGAGTCGGACAAGACTGAAGCAACTGGGCACGCACTTGCTAAAAACAACGCACTATCTGCTAGGTGGGTTTGTGGTGATGGAGGTAGCTTTCAGTATTTCCCAGAAACCTCGAAACTCCAGTTCTCATCTTCGAAAAACTTAATTTCACCCTTAATTTTCTGCAATTCCATATTTTTTCCCTTGTTACTATGTTAATTGTTCAAGTCTCATCTAATATTCTCATCAAACTGATGCATACTCATTTTAATTGGAATGAGGATTCAGACTAAATCATGTTTTATTCATTTTATCTCATTTTCCCAAATACAACAAAAATTAACCATCCAAGTTTTAGTCAAAGTTCCACAGCTTTTTGACATTTCCACTATAGCAATTACTACTATTTCTTTGTTAGTCTCTTGACATAGACAAACATTTTGGAGAAAACAGTAAGTCGAACATCAAGAAGTAAATTGCTTCTAGTAGAGTTTTGGTTAAATATGTCCAGTTCAGAAATTTGACTGTGCCACTGATTTCTTTTCTTACTTTAAACTAGTCATTTAACCCCTCAAAATGTATATAATGATACTTAGATGAACAATTAGGAAAGAAAATAGATTCTAACTAATAAAAATGAAGAAGTCAGCATCTACTTCTGCAATGAATCCTGATCTATATGGGAGTAAGAAAACTGCTACAAACTGAAACAAAGTTAACTAAACAGTAACTTCTGGTTAGAAACTACCAGAGGGCTGAAACCAGAGAGCTATCTTGTCCATTAAGATATTCTGAAATCTAATATTTCAGCATAATAGATCACCATATATAACTGTGGTTTTAAGTTATTTTGCTTTGAATCACACTTATTTGATTTCTTTTTGAATTTAATCTTTTTTTTCCTAATTAGAATAATTTGATGAAAAAGGGTGACAAGGGATTTGTCCCATGTCTTCCTAGCTAATCATAACAGATTAGTGGTATATTGGGTTTTGATTATAAATTGCTTGTTTGCAACATTTGGATACTTTTAAAAGTCAGTGATTTAAAATAACAAACCATGGGCCAGTGAGTTCTTTTTATACATTCTATCTTACCACCTCATCCTTCCAAAAATTCTAGCAGGGAAGAATTTTACCAAGGAGGAGACCAAGGCTCACAGTAGTTACCTGCCTGAGGATACACACTAGTAAATAGTAGAGCTGAGCTTAGAACCAGGAGTTCGGGGTCAGAGTCATGCTCCTGGACATCACTGCTTCAGTAGCTGAGCTCATAACGTTGCCATTCGGAAGAACTAGATCACCAAGAAATGTATATAATCCTGCCAGTGTGGAAATGCACTGTGCCTGACGCATTTCAAGGGCTTCACATATTACAGTTTTCTGTTAGAGCAATCCAGAGGCCACTTACTTTTCCATCTAGAACCCTTCTCCCGCCTCCTGGAACTTCTGCACCAACGCCAGGAAATCCGTGCTATCGTGTTTGTACTTCATCACTCTCAACTTGTTCTCTCCTTCACATAGGACGAATTCGGATATGGAAAAGTTCAAGCTTAGAGATAAGTGACCAGAAGTTATGAGATATAAATGACCAGGAGATATTAACATTTTAATAGGGAGTAGTTCATTCATGCAAAATAGAAATGAAATACGATTGGGATCATTTAGGCATCGCAGAATAACGGAAGTAATCCTTGAAGCAAGGGCTTGCCCTTCAGTGATATGACATCCAAAACAACCTGCCCTTTGTTAGAGCCAAGTCTAAAAACTTCCTACCCTTTTTCATCAATGACCTAAGGGGGTTAAAAGCATCCGATTGGATGGTGTGGTTATTTTCCATCAGCAATGATTCATCAAAAGGAGAAAATTAATTTTACACATTTATATTAGGATTTCCTTATATCAGTCAGAGAAGAGTTTACATGTGACCATACAGAGCTGTGACCACTGATTTATGTTTTAAAGTCAAAGAACATACTATTAAATCTTTCTTAAAAAATTCTTTTTACAATCAAGTTAAACAAGCAAGCAAAACATCAGCCAAAAGCATAATGGGATACTTCCAACTGATTCATTTTTAATGAAATATTATTGGTGATTGATAATGCATCAATCTTTTTACACTTGCTAAATGGGATATGAAAGTAAAGCAACACTGAATATAAATAATCTGACACAATCTGATACAAATCTTGTAAACAGTTGACTTGGATTTATAAAGCAGATCTACATGTAAATGAAGTAACCCTTTTATCTCAACTGACCAATTGGCCTCAGTGAAAAAAATCAGTTGGCTTTTTTTTTTTTCTTTAAGTAAACACCTGCTACAGGGTCAAATTGCTAGACTTTTATACTCTGGAATTTCCTTTCAGAATATTACATTCTGCTACTTTACATTTTTTCTTAACAGGTTTGATTAACTTTATAAAAAGGTGGTCAAATACTGACCACATTAGAGGTTTGGTTTTGATCTCCTCACTAATACTGATTTTGTTAAGCTGAGCTCTGTGGCTCCTGCAGAGAAAAAAGGGGAAAACAATTAAAGACTCCCTCAGGAGGCCCCATCTTTCAGCAAAAGATTTGGGGGAGCACTCATTCACATCCAGTCATAGTCAGATGCCTTTTAAGGGTGTTAGTGAGCCATAGCACGGCTTTGGTTTTCTATTATTTCCTATTGTTAGGTTCAAGGTTCAAGGGGGATAGAAAAGGAAGAAATGAAACGGTCCTGATGAGTTTATGTATTTAGACTACTTGATTGCAATTCCGGAGCAAGTTGTTTCATTCTTTCAAAATCTTAATTGTCTTGTTGCTTTATTTAGTTGCTGGGTTTTGTTTTAAACATCACAGAGCTGGCTCATTCATATAGCCATTAACAAAGAAATGAACTCATCTCTGCTAAAAATTTCAGAATTTCATTAAGAAGTCTTATGGGGCCAGATGATAGCCAGAAACAATAATAATAATCATCTAATAAATGAAATAAAATTAAAATTAATGAATGAATGTGATTTGTGAAGGGAAAGAACAATGAGATACTATTAAAAGAAAGCTAAATGAAGTGTTATTTAACAAATATGGTTCCCAATAAAATTACTGTTACCAAGAAACAAATGACTTTTATCCAGAAGCATAATAAAAATAATTTATAGGTTACATACATACTGAATAGTATTGAAATAGAAAAGGTCTAGTCATTTATTCACATAGAATGACTTTCTGAAACTTACCCAACTTAAAGAATAAAAAAAAAAAAATGCTCTCTTTACTATACAGCATCTGGAGATGCTATAAAGGAAGATGAGATTTAATCACTGCATAAATATATGCTAAAGAAAGATGTCAAAGTAGGATTTCAAAAAGATAGAAAAGTGTAACAGCAGATAAACATCACATTAACTCTGCTCTAGGGGAGAAACACAGAAGCAAGCTATGCAGACACACGGGGGAGATTAGCATCCTCTATAAATATGTAACTAAACATCAACATTTTCAAGCTCAAGTCATTTGGTAAAAGCCAAGGAAAAACGAGCATTACAATGTTGCAAATGAAAATAAACTTCTCAAAGCAGCTTTCTCCTAATTCAAAGTTCACATTATTTTAAGAAGAAAATCCTTCAAAAAAATTTTTTTTTACTCTGAAAGCAGGCTTTATTCATATTTCTGGTGTGCGTGCAACTGCAACTATTAAGGCCCCCAGTCTCCCAAATACTTAAGTAAATACTTAAAACAGGCTGCAATTTAGTGAAGTGGATCCCTGCCCATAATACAAAGCTGATACCGTCTAACCTTCTGGAGAAAGAACACAAAAGTGGATTTCAATGTGAGGTCTGAACAAAATGACAAAGGTTAAGGCTTTTTTTTTTTAACTAAGCTCATAACATATTCAAAATTCATGTCAAAGTCTAATATTAAAGAAGCATCTTATCCCATAACATTACATTTGACTTACTGTATTTAAAAATAATATTTAGAGGACAAAAGTTACATGAAAAAATCTTCATATTCCACACAGCCACATCCACACACCAAGATGCTTTTTGAACTTGAAAGTTGAATCAAAGGATTAAGGAAATGTATTTTGTGCAAAAGAAGTGATGGCGTCAGAACAGAGATTACTCTGAGGTTTGCAATATATATGTTCTGTTGTACTGTATATAAGTTCTAACACTTTATAGTACTGAAGGGTTTAATAACAGACACTGAGTTTTTAAAATTCCTGTTCTAGTATGTATTGAGATAAAGTATCCAGGGTTTATTCTAAAATTGAGATATATAGTGTTGAATTAAGAAACGCCTCCACAGTAACTATTTTTTTTTTCCATTCCAGCTTTGGAAGAGAGAAATATTTTTAAATTAATTCAATGAAAAAGCAAGACCGTGCACTGCTGACCCACTCTGGTTTGGGTTCATCCTGGCCACACATTCCAAGTGAGTTTAAATGAACAGGCATTATGTAAATAGGCATCTTGAAATAAAAGGCAGCTCTCGTGTATTAATCCAAAGCCTGGGGTGCTTTTAGAGCAGCCTGGAGACAATCCCAGACACCTGGCTTTTGAAAGACCACCGCGAGAATGAGTAACAGGGGTCCTTAAAAGCGTTTCAGAATTAAATCTAACTTAAATGTGAGATTTAGATAACGTTTTTGCTTGGCAAGTTTAAAAGTTTATTTTGATTACTTAATAAAAAAAATTCTCACCTTGAAGACACAAAACCAATCAGTGAATAGTTAAGAGTTAAAATCATGGAAAGGATTAAAAACAAATGATTTCACTTCCTGCTCTAAAATACAGACTCTGGTTTCCTTCATTCCAATACTGACTTTTGCTTTGAAATATTTGGATTGAAAATTCACAGGGATGTAGAGATGAAGTCTAATAACCACATCACCTGTTTAAGAAGCTGATATAAAGGAATTAACTAGAAAAATTTTTTTAGAAAGCTTAATTGGTCCCAGGGTAAAATACAGGATGATAATTGTTTGGGAAAAGTTGGAAGCCTCACAGATACTATAGGAAAATGATTATGAAGTTGTTTTATTTTTTTCCCTAAGAAATAATTAAGTAATGAGTTCAACTTGTTAATTTTTAAAACCATTTAACTAAAATATTCCACAGCTAACAAAATTTGCTGTTTCATTTTGAAGGGAAACACATATTATGAGAAATCATAAGGCCTTAAAAAAAGAGAATTCCTGAACATGTAAGACATGGATTTTATGGAGAGTTAATATGTATATTTGTAGGTTCATCTCTCTTGAATTCTATTAAACTCCTCCTTGGGGGACGGCTTCTGTCACATTGTTTGAATCACGACAAAAGCCATGAAGAAGATCAACAGTGCTGTGAAGGCAACGATCTTTCTCTAGCCTCTCAGGAGCTGGTTGTAAAATTTATAAGGAAAGTTCTATGCTTGGCCTACATAATTTTTTGGTGAGGCAGTAGAAATTGATGCCATCTATCTAAAAGAATAAAAGTGGGCAATTTAGTTATCTGAATGTTCTCAGCTGCCACAAATCTTGGAGACATCCGGGGTTATTAAAGGCACAGAAGTTTAAGTTATGGATGTACAATGCAATCATCTATCTTTTGACTAGGTGAAAGGTTTAAATGTGATGCTCTGGTTTGTAGGATGTAACAGAATTACAAAACACCATTCCTGCCCTTGGGGTGCTTAGATTCTACTAAGGAGATACAAACATTCTGCATACATCAAACACACAGTGTTTGAACAGGAGCTAACTCTTATGGGAGCAAAAACTTCATGTCAAAATGTATAAAATGTTGTACAGACATCTGTAACTTTTGCTCAGAGATTAAATCCTATGACTTCTCTCGAGCAGTTTAACTGTGGGCTCATCTGAACCTCAAAACTTTCAATAAGCAACATGCATTTCAGTAGTTTTGAGAGTAGAACAAAAGAAAACATGTGTGTCAAATATTTGATCATTTAAAAATATTTTTGATTATTATTTTTGGCTATGCTGGGTCTTGGTTGCTGTGTTGGTGTTTCTCTAGTTGATACAAGCCGGGCTCTCTCTAACTGCAATCACAGGCTTCTCATTGCCGTGGCTTGGCTTGTGACAAACGGGCTCTAGGCCATGGGCGCAGTAGCTGTGGCGCCCAGGCTCTGGAGCATAGATTCAACAGTTGTGGCACAGGGGCTTAATTGCTCCGTGGCACGTGGGATCTTCCCATGTCAGTGATCGAACCCACATCTCCTGCATTGGCAGGCACATGCTTTACCACTGAGCCACCAGGGAAGCCCTGATAATTTAAATGAAATAAAATTCTTTTTTATTTCCATCTAGATTCCAAGATAGTTCTGTAATCACCTCATTTGGGAAGTTTCAGAGTGGTTTCACAGCAGAAATTTCCCCCAAATAGCGTGATTCAGGAGCATCAGCTTGATGAATCCAAAGGACCATAGATGGTCCAGGGCCTGGACACATGGTTCTTGTGAAGGGCTTTGAGTGTGAAGCTGACAAGGAAGTCCAGGTATTTTTCAGGTTGAGAGAATTTAAGTGTTCAGGAGTACTTCATCTGGCTCAATGTCGGATCATCCCGACTGCTCATTAAAAAGGATTTAGCTTGTGATTGTGTCTCTGATGATGACAATTTGATGATGAATGGTAAATATGAGGCAAAGGGAAATTAGGATCCTTTATTAAGTGCCGCCTGACTACCAGCAATGGCCATCCAGGCCTCATGTCACTCATCACTGACTCATAGGTCATCTTGTCTTAAGGGTCACCTCAAACCAACCATCTCTAAAATTCCACCATCTCTCCTGCCCATCTCCTAAGGCTTGGACAAAAACAGTATATCAAATCTTAAAGATCTACATGAAAACAGTCCTGCCAACTTTAAAACATTATTTAAATGTCAGGGATTATTTTAAAAAATAATTGCAGCAGCTTACTTTAGAACTTGTCATTCTAGAAGAATATTCATTTCCAAACTAAAGGATATCCTATGAGTTCACTTATTGAATACTGCTACTAATAAAAGACACTTCAGCTGAGTGCTAATTATGTGTCAGGCGTGAGTTAATATCTTTACTTGAGTCTTCAGCCTCACTACAAACATATGAGGAACATGTTGTTATTATCTTCACTTTGAAGATGATAACATTGAACCACAGAGAGATCAGTTCAGTTCAGTCACTCAGTCATGTCTGACTCTCTTTGTGACCCCATGCACTGCAGCACACCAGGCTTCCCTATTCATCACTAACTTCCGGAGCTTACTCAGAATCACGTGCATTAAGTCAGTGATGCCATCCAACTTATCTATCTAGAGAGTAGATAATTTGCCCCATATCACAAGGCAGTATGTGGTAGAGCCGGAAGTCAACAAGGTAGTTTCATTTTGAAGCCCACACTCTTAACCACTATGCTAGATTGTCTTCTGTGTCATTTAAGTAATCCTCCATTGTCTGAATGTGATCTGCTACACGCCAACTGGAAACCAGTTGTTCTGCTAATCATCATGTCTACTGTGTTTGAAGCTGCTGGTCTCTACACGGATGCAGAGAATATTTATCCTGTACCTTTCATAAGACCTAGCTCATTCACTAAGATATTTAAATTGTTCAAGGCATAGTTGCTGCTGCTGCTAAGTTGCGTCAGTCGTGTCTGACTCTGTGCGACCCCATAGACGGCAGCCCAACAGGCTCCTCTGTCCCTGGGATTCTCCAGGCAAGAACACTGAAGTGGGTTACCATTTCCTTCTCCAATGCATGAAAGTGAAAAGTGAAAGTGAAGTCACCCAATCGAGTCCAACTCTTAGCGACACCATGGACTGTAGCCTACCAGGCTCCTCCATCCATGGGATTTTCCAGGCAAGAGTACTGGAGTGGGGTGCCATTGCCTTCTCCGCAAGGCATAGTTAGGTTTGATCAAATAAGTCATTCACCACACAACACAAAATGATTGAATTTACCATAGAGCAGTTCATTCACTGTCGGACAGTGGGTCATTTCAACTGTGTAGACCAATCTCTACTCCCAGAGCCACAGAGGCATCACCTCAGCGTTCCATAAACACCCACGGGACCCCACGTGCATAAAACAGGCAAAAGCATGTGGGCTTGATTTGAAAGTGGATGGGTATTTCCCAACTATGCTGGCTTTTTCCTACACTGCCAGGAAAACAGACTGGGCAAGGAATCATTTCCAGAGGACACACTGCTCTGGCATCGCCCGTCCTCAAGCCAGGAGGGAAAGTGACACTGACACAGCCACGAGCCTTCCCAGGCTGCCCCGTCTCTTTGGCAGAGGCAAAAAGCAGGAGGGTCTTCTCTAAGTTATTTTCAGATGTTTTAAATAGGCCACACTCCTCTGGGCCTCTTTATTCTGGTGGCTCTTCTGTGCCTTCACTCAGAGGAGTTTTGTCTTGATTTTAGAATTATGCAGAGGAGTAATGAAAAGAAAGACATAAAAACTGTGAAATATTTCTGTGTTCACTAACACGCAGAATTTGTGTTCTGCAAATACTTGATACGTATATTTATTAATATATTTATATTTAAATTAGGAGGGCCAGAGGCCTGAGGTAATACAGGTAAACGAGAAACGGCCCAAAATGTGAGCATCAGTCACTCAGTACAGCATCAGGGTTTAGCCAACTGCCAATGACATTCTTAAAAAAAAAATGTAGGTTGTGAGGAATCACTAATAAAATTAATTTCTAACATGATAAAAAGATAAAATATATATAACCGTGTATCTGCTTTAACATGTACTTCCCGAAACATTGTCACATGCCAGGTTCTTCCTGGACAGGTGGATTCCTCACACCCTGCAAACTCAGAGAATAGACTTCATGTTCATTAAACTGTCTGCTGTCTTTCAAGAGGTTTTTCTTTTCCTACTTACCAACAGTGTGTAACAAATTAAATATCCAATTGAAATAATGAAAATGTCAATACTTGTAATAAAACTTAAAAAAAAAGAAATTAAAAATTGAAAATGAGTGGAATGAAAATGTTTTTCTTTTTTTTCCCCTCCCTTTAGACATTCTTTCAATTAGAAAGGAGACCAAACTTAAATTATAGCTACCAATTAATTTTTCTGCTCTGGCAAGTGAAATAAGCATCTTTCATTAAATTGGATATTAAAGCTCATTGGTTATACAAGGAACCTCCAGATTAATGGACTAGAGTTCTCCAGTTTCAATTATTTTCTCTACTTCCTAATATTAGTTCAACTGTCCCTCTTTTCCTGGTGGGGCTTAATCTGACTCCTACACCCCCGAAGTATTTAACTGACTTCTTCCACTATCATGGGTTACTCAGTTAATCTGATCTTGACGGTACAACCTCCTTGTTAAAATATGTGTGTGTATGTGTGTCTGTGTGAGTGTGTGTGTGTGTGTGTGAGTGTGTGTGTGTGTGAGAATTAATACTAAGAAGGCTTTCTTCAGATGAAATAAGTAGCAGCAGAGGAGGAAAAAAACACCAAAAAAAAAACAATGCCAGCTATGAAATGAAAACAGGCAATTATCCAGAGCTGCTTTGCAGCCATAGACACTTACATATGTGTTTCCAGAATCCCCAAAGAATAAGGAGGAAAAATAAGGAATCAATTCTGACTTTATATTGTACGTAAATTAAATTCCTAATAGATGATGTATGTTTGCTTTTATTTACATGAAACTATTAATTTAGGAAACAATTCTTAGTCTAACCAATCTAACTCCTAGCATCAAAATTTATTTAGTTAATGGATAAAGAGAAATTTCCTGAGAACACATAGTTGGACCATCAAGCTAAATTAGATACCTAAATCACAATCTTTGAGTAAATGAATCTTAATTTCTGGAAAAAAAAAAAGTAATGTTTTAGTAATCAATTTACATAAGTCTGTTTTTTGAATGATGGTTTACGATTTACAAAAAAGTAACTATATTCTTAATGCTATATAACATAGTCAATAAAAAAATAGCAACTTTTTCTGTTTGATACCAACAAAGAAGTAATCCCAAAGTCCACATTTATAAGGTATGCTAAAAATCTTTGTCAGATACACCTGAGGAGGACTTACATGGGAAAGGCATTGGTCTAATCTTCAACCTCAGATTATTCTTAAACCTCTTGTAGGAATTCCTCCTGTGGGCACCTTCCTTTCACTGTTACATTTGTGTAACAAATCGTATATTTCCCATATTCCAGGTCTCATTTCCCACCACCATGTCCTTGAGTCTACAGGCAAATGATACTCATCTCCTCCTAATCAATTTTGGCTCTCCTTCAAAAGTCATTCTTCAGAGTCTTTCCATATTAACTTCCACTCTTTCTTCTTTGAAACTGCTGGTCACACCAGCCAATGTCTGTGCACATGGCCTTGACAATTTTACAAACTCCCTAATGGTAACTTCCATTCCCAGGACTGGTTTCTGATCATTTTATTGCTCCCATATTGAAGACTTTACTAAATCAGAGGCCTTTGACCCTCCCTCTTCCAAGTATTTCTAGAAAGAAAGAAAGTTAATTACTTAGTCGAGTCTGACCATTTGTGACCCCATGGACTGTAGCCCACCAGGCTCATCTGTGGGATTCTCGAAGCAAAAATACTGGAGTGGGTTGCCATTTCCTTCTCCAGGGGATCTTCCCAACCCAGGAATGAAACCCAGGTCTCCTGCATTGCAGGCAGACTCTTTACCAACTGAGCCACCAGGGAAGCCAGTATTTCCAGAGACAACTTTATCATTGGGGTTTAAATGCATGTCACTGAATGCATATTTCCCCCAGCCTTTTGCCCTGAATTCTCAACTCCTACTGAATTTTTCCTCTGCTGTTCCATTGCCACCATCCGCATATGAGGGCAGGAGCCAGGTCAGCCCTGACCCCTCAGGGCTGTTTCTTAGGTGCTGAATTCTTAGCTCAGGGCACATCATAAAGATTTGTTGACTAAACATATATTTTTTAAACTGCTCCAAAAAAAGAGGGGATATATATGTGTGTGTATATATATATATACATATATATGTATATATATACATATAGCTGATTCACACTGCTGTATAGTAAAAACTAACACAACATTGTAAAACAACTATATTCAAATGAAAAATTAAAAACAAAACCAAACCTGCTTGTCATTCTCCACTCTCTCTTGACAGAATCATAAGAGTTAGAGAGTCAGACTGGAAACATAAATGGCTGTTTTTTTTGTTTTTTTTTTTAAAGAACATTTACTCTCAAGACCCAGGACAAAAAAATGTAAGAGTCTTCTTCAGATTCTTATTTTCATTCATATTCACGTGGTTACAATGTCAACTCTTGGTGTTTATTCACATGGGTACACAGAACAGAATTTTAAAATACACTGCACATCAGGCACATCCGTTTCATAATATCACAGAAAGGATTCTCCAAGATCTGTCATGGTTCAGGTAAGATATTCACTAAGACATCAGGTTTATTAGTTTGAGTCTGGACTCTACAGATATATCTTAACTCTGCATGTTTCTAGATGGCAGCAGCCACCAAGGTATTTCATTTCTCACTGAACTTAACATGGATCTTCGCATATTGTAGGAATCAACCAGTAGCTTATTGAACTGATGAAGGAATAAATTTTAAATTTACCCAGTAACTTTATGACTAGAGTTTTTTCAGTTGTTTTGGGTGCTCTGATTGCCAGTTCTCAAGGTAATCAATAAAAATATTTTGGACACAGGGTTATTCCCCAATATAAATTAGTAAACAGATCATGGATTTATTAAGGATGACCTTGTGTATTTGGTTCCACAGTCAGAGAAAGGAGGAAGTCAAATTTCTATAAGGTTGATTACCAAGCTAAGAATGGATGGCACCTCCACTGAGAAATAGCCTCAAGCAACAATCCAACTTCATCTTTTATTAAATCCCTCTCACTTGGCACCTGATTATATAATATTTTGTACCGCTAACTTCAATGAACATGTATCTCACACTGAAGACTGTCTGGGGCGTCTCCTCTTAGCATCCTTTCTATCCCCCCTCAGTTCTGTGTTGTTCATCAACTGTGTGTGTGTTAGTTGCTCAGTTGTGTCTGACTCTTGCGACCTCATAGACTGAGCCTGCCATGGACAGCCTCCTCTGTCCATGAAATTCTCCAGGCAAGAACACTGGAGTGGGCTGTCATTTCCCCTTCCAGGGTGTTCACCTACTAGGTCTGCCTTAAATACTTCTTGTATAAAGACTCAGCATTAATGCTGCAAGAACATGTGTTCAGATAAATTCAACTTAAATAAATATAAAATCAAATTTTAAGAAACTGAAATGATATCCTATGTAAAACGTGTACATCATGACAGACATTTTGCAATGATCTAAATAAATATTTATAATGGTGTACTGTAAAGCCAATTTAGATGTCTCCGTTAATATTTTTAATTATGTCAGTTCATGAATATTTTATTTCAAATCACTTCTTTCTCCTTGCCAAATGGAAATGATCATAAGACCTCTTTTGAAGTCAAAATAGACCCTTTACTAATAAAGTAGAATGAAGAAGAAAGAAATATTATCAAAGAAATAGAAAATTTCTTTTCCATACACTTGTAGTAAACCTTAGATCTGTCTATAAATATCAGTTAGTAAGTTATAAAAATTCATTTAAAACTATATAATAGCCTTTTGATACCAACTCAGCCACTTGTACAGAGGTGGCACTCTCCACAATACACGCTATTTATTGAATTTCTCATCTTTAAGCTAAACATTTTAAATTCAAACAGATTAACAATGAGACACATGATCTTTGATGTGGAAAACACACTTGGTACTGAACTGCATTGTGGATTACAACAGATTTATCTGGATTGTAAATTTTAAAAGTAACAATAAATTTGCAGGAAAAAAAAAGGTTTTAAATATAATTTAAAAATTGAAATGAGATGGTACTTGGATCCTATATGAAACAACAGTACTCCTATTGGAGAAAGGGATTGAAAAAGGTAAGAAATGGCAAAATAAATATTATTGGCCTCCATTTAGTCTTTGCTACAAATAGATGAGTTAAATGTAATACTACCTATGTAATTCAGAGAGACATTACATTTTTAACTTTAATCAACTTACTAACTTAAAAAGTTTGTGAAGATTTTTTTAAATAGTGTGCTTTTGTGTAATTATTTTGTCCACTGCAAACTACTTTGTATCCTGTTGAAAGTAGGAAATACATCCAAGTAAAATTGGGAATATTTGTCAGATCTCAATGAATTAAAGATAATTTTCAAGTTTTCTAATAAAAGTTCCTAGATTTGTAAAGCCTGACAATCATAATACTATAGTTTTTACATGAATAATATTAAATTCTGTTATATAAAATTATAGGTAATGCATTTCAAAAATTAAGAAACATCAAAAGTCACATTAGATTGCTTTATGTTTAATAAGAAAAAAAATTCATTTTAAAATATTTTATGTACTAGCTCAGCATGATACATGTATGTCATCACCAAAATTTTATGTTGCCAGTTAACATTGTCCATAATTTGTCTAATGAAATTAGCTAATGTGATTTCATTATTGCTATTTCTGTTATAAATCTTTCAGGGTTTTTTTCCCCTTAACTTGGAAAAAGATCAAAATGCTTGCAGATTTCAGATTGCTATTAGATGTAATAATTATACACTAAACTAATTACCACTAAACCAAAATCTGACTTACAACTAATTAAATTTTATTACATCAACATAGAGTATAGACTTTCAATTTAACACAGGCTGCAACTATAAACACGAAAGTCCATCAGCCCATGTATTTTTTTCAAGGAAAATGTCTAGGTCACATTTATAAAGTTTGAACTTGGCAGGGTTTGTAGACTAATTTGTCAGTTTCACAAATCTCCTAATTTGCCTACTTCTACGAAAAGGGAAAGGGGCTACTTGCAAAGTGAACATACTGGATTATGCCACTCACATCATGGCTAAATGCATACTGTATAACTATTGCTATGTAATGGGAAAAATCAGGGAATGCTGAGAAGAAATCATTTAAGGTTAGCAATGTATTTTATTTGTGGCATCAGTTTTTCTGAGATCACTGACATAATCTCAGAAACACTGCTGAGTCTTGGTTTCTTTTGTGTAAAATGGAAAGAAGAAAAACATGCATGCTATCTTAGAGGAACCCAAGTAGCATGAAACAGGCTTTTTAGCTGAAGTACCCATTTGTTTACTGTTTAAGGAGCTAATGCAGATGAAAGTGCAACATTAACTGCAATCCAGTATTCATCTCAAAATAGTGGATATGGAATCTCCATTCATTTTTCCAGAAACTACATTGAAATGTGTCACTCACAACAATTGGAAAGTATAAGAGATTCACTTTATAAACTTTAATTTTATAAAAAAAAATGTTTACTTTCTACCAGATGGTAGGATTAAATTACATAAACACTGTCAGCAAGTTGAATCCTCAGATGTATTCATTCCCACCACAGAAGCTTCAAAACCTGTCTATAATTTTGTTACTGATGTTTAGAAACAGCTGTAGCTGACATAGCTACATGTTATATATGTCAGCTTTAAAGGATTAAATATTCTTAACCCCCAACAGAGAGGTCTTTTGCTGTTAACAAACCTATAGTAAATTACACTGGAAGTGATTATTCCATCAGAGATATCTCACACTAGACATTTGGTAAACAAAATGGTCCAAAATCGTAAGTTTTTCATCATTACTGGAAATTCTATTTGATTTGGGCAAAAGAAAAGTTTTAAGTATACAGCATTTTCTGATACTAAATATAGGATAAAATCTCTTCTAAAAACCCTCACATATTTCTTCATCAATATTTTAGATGGTAGTAAATTATATATTTTTTTCTTCAGAGGAATCAAGTCTGTCTCAAGAGACCTTTTTTTTTCCTGGTACAGATTTGAACTGCACCCAGGTTTGAATTTTGGGGACAGTCCTCATGTCACCTCCATTAGACTTTAAAATGATCTTTACAATAAATGTCTAAAGCTGATGATAGAATTGGCAGGGTCTTCTGAAATGCTGCATTGCAAATTTTGTATTCAGTTAATCTATCTGAGGGGACAGAATTAACCAACCTCACTAGCTAGACTTCAGGCTTCAATCATTTGATTTATGAATTAATCTAATCTAATCAATCTTCAAGAAGCATTGATTAATAGTAGTCAAATGTACAGACATTTGGAGGTGAAATCCATCAACACAAAAGTATGTATATGTGTGTACATATACATATATGTACATATATGCTACATACTTATATAGTATGAATATGTACATATATAATATGTACACACATATATACATTTATATATATTTATAAAAGTATTTCTATATTATAAATATATATATAGTATATTATACATATAAATACATATGTATTTCCCCCATATAATTCTCATTTTAAACCATAATCGTTATGAACTATATGAATAATTTTTAAGCTTGTGAATATACAAAGGAATTTTTTTAAATTAGACAAATGTCATAAGTAATTGTACATAGTGTATTCTTTCTTGAGAACACATAATAAATGGAAAATTGTCCACACAAATGAAAAGATAAAATCAGAAGACTGATTGAGGCACTAAAAGGCATCAGCTTAGATTAGAGAAGAAAATTCAACACAAATTACCCAAATGAGAACAAGCTCGTATACATACAATCTGTGTTACATTTAAAGCTACATTCTAAACTCGTATATATGGCATACTGCCTTTATGAAGATGACTTTATTTGGGGGAGAGGGTGATGGTCAGTCACAACAATATACTCACAACAGTGACTTACAAATACTGAAAGAGAACAGTAAGATGATGCTGTGGTTAATTTCATGTGCAGCTTCTGAATCTAGTCTCTTTAATTGATAATTATCTATAACTCACCTAGCTATGAAAGGTATAAAGTATGAGTGGAAATTCAAGCTTGTCCACTTTAGTAAATATCATTATATTATTATCCAAATTTAATGCATGTACTGATAGCCTATATCACAAAACAAGTGTGGCTCTACAAGGGAAGCAATGAGTCGTTTCCTTAGGTTAGCACAAGCGTTCTTTCTTCTCATTGTGTCACTCCATTCTTTATCAGATTCTATCCCTGTGATATACTTCCTGAAGCTAATTATGCATTAGATTGCGAATGAGCATAATCAATATGTCGAGGCAGGCTATTTAACAGAGAAATAAAGTTAAACTCTCATTTTATCCAAGACAAACCATGTATTTCAACTTCCCATTATTCATTCAACTTTCTCCTAATTATGTGAAATCTATACTTCTAAGCATAATTGGAAGAAACAAACTTTCTGTAGTTTTCAAGAGGAAAAAAGGCATCCTTTCTGATAAATGCCTTCATTTTGTACTACCAGATGTCTTTCTGTATCCTCTCCTGCTTTCTGATTTTATTTTTATAAGTGTGAGAACAGTGAAAATGCCAGCCATTGTAGTCAGTCAGCTTGAGCCCCAGCAAAGATGACACAGTGAGATGTTATCTTGGTGGTTTTACATAAATACTGAACTTGAAGTCCACTTAGCTTCTGTGGATCCATCGCTAAGCATAGAGAGCACCCCAAAACCCACATTTGATTAGCTCCATTTTATAGATAATTCATTTTAATATTCCATTCTAAAGCCAACATGGAATGCCATCCACTAAACCAACTTAGTTCAAAATATGCTTCTCTTTACATTGTTGATATTTTGTCTTAAATTAGCAATTAAATAAATAATGATACCTCTGTAAACATCTGGGTTTTTTTTTTTTTTTTTTAGGGCAGCAGTAATTAGAAATAAATTTCAAAGTTCCCAGCAAACTACTCAAAATATTATTTCCATAGTCTGGGCATTTTTACTAACTGTTTTATGGTTTGGGGGTGAATTGCCACTTAGGAAGCTGCAAAATGATGGCAAAATTGGCTCCATGGGATAATGCCCCTAAAAAGGATGCTTTGAGATTCACTGGTGCTGAAAGGCTGTTGACTCTGGGGTCTCTTCCCTCTACCTTCAGTTCTAACAGCAGCACCAAAGCTCAAGAGAACGAGTTTAAGAAAAGGTGCTGTAAGTTATCTACCTTTTTAGTTTCCTGTAGAAAGTTGCTGCTGAACCTGAAGAAGCTGTGTTTTAAAAACCTGCTATTGTATTATGCCTGTGGGAAAACATCCTTGCAAAACAGCGGTGCTATATGTAAGATCCTTTAACAGTGCTAAGTGTGGGGTCAGTGAAGTCACCAGGTTAATGACCACAGGCATACATGTAAGAATTTGCCTTTCCACGTGCCCCTGCCCCACCCACAAAGGATGAGAGAAAGATGACTCACTCAGCCTGCTTTTAGGCTTCTATTCAACTTGCTGCACGCTGCAAACACAGAATAGAATCGAGCAGCTGTAAGAACATTTCCTAAAGGTCTCGGAGATCGTGATGGAAAGCTGGTGTCCTAAGTAGTTTAAGAAGACATCTGCTTAGCTCGCTCCTCCAAAATGAACATGGACCATGTGTATCTGGGCCTCAGTTGACCACATGACTCAAGACAGCTGACCAGAGGGTCAAGACTCAGATGGAATTCATAAGAAAACTTGCTGTCATGTCCAGTCACAGTGGCAGTCATAAATCCCAGATTGGTTTATAGAGACTGATCTTGCTTATGACTCCTAAGTCTTTTTGCAAAATGACAAGTGCACAGGGGTCAAATAAAAGGAAATTATAAAGTAACTTCTCCCACATCAGATGCTTCCTAAATATAATGCATAATCTCAGCCTCATGTAGGAAGAGAAATCCTAAAATAGTTAAGTCTTGACCATTTAATTGCTCCACTACATGCTAGTAAGTCTTTAGAAAAAATCAGAGACCCGTTTCCCTGGAGGAGATTGTGTTTGAGACGGAACTTGAAGGCTGAATAGATTTAAATCAATGATCTCCCAATCCTGACTGGGCCTTCGAGACACCTGGGAAACTCTTTAAACTTACTGATTATGACCAGGTCCCAACTCTATAGAGTCTCTTTAATCAGTCTGGGGTGAAATCCTGGCACTGGTGTGTTTTGAGAGCTCTCCAGCTGATTCTTGGGTGTAGTTATGGTTAAAAATTACGGAATAAACACAGGGTAGACAGGAAGGTTCCATTTTCCAAAATGAGAAAGAATAAAATAGTAAATAATAGAATAATCCAGCCTCCACATTCAAGATGGTTAAAATCTTCAGGGGGAAAAGAATATAGAGACTCTAGAACTAGCAGCCTGAAGTCAGGTTTTAGAATGCTGGGTCTTTCATTCATCCATCCATTTAAGCGGTAAGAGTTTATCAAGGACTGCGTATGACGTGCCATGTCATGTTACTGATAAAACAGAGGAGAGCAAACCAGCAAGGTCCCCGGCTTTATGGGCGTCACAATCAAGTGGGAAAGAAAGACATGATGAGGAGGGCTGTATTATGTGTTGTCTTAAGCAAGGGATGAGAGCATCCTTTCTGCATACTTTAAAGATTGTTCTGGCTGTGATGTAGACAGTGAGTTGGAGAGGGGTCCAGACTGACTGCCAACGAACCAATCAGGAAGCTCCTGAAATGTCAGATGTCACAGGACCCCAGATTAGCAAGGTGGTGGAGACTAAAGAAGCATATGGTTTCAAGAAGCATTTAGAAAGTCACGTAAGAATAAACCAGACACTGTGATGAACTGGAAGAGAGAGCACAGTGAAGGAAACGTCCAAGGTTTCTGCTCTGATAACTAGGCGGACAGTCGTATCATCCTCTGCATTTGGGGTCAGTGGGAGAGGCTGAGGTTTTCAGGGAAAGACCCCAAGTTCATCTCTCACGTTAGTTTTAGGAGTCCTTGATACACCTAAGAGCCTATGCCAAGTGGTTCCATGTGCCCAGCATGACTGACGGATGGATGTGCTGGCCCAGGACTACCTCAGTGTGTGCTCGCTATGCTGGTATCTTACCATTTCCAGCCCACTTTCACTCTCAAATTATCCACGTTCAGATGATAAATTATAAGGTCCCCTAGACACATAGATCTTTGGCTAGGAGATGTTTTGAGTGGAACCACTGTTAACCGTCTTCCTATGGGTCAGCACTGAAACCATAGGAATCAATGGTATCATGGTGGTTGGGGGAACCGATACAGTGGGAAAGCAGGGCTAAGGGCTAGTGTCTGGGGAACTCCGGTATTTGTGGGCCAACTAGAAGAGGCCAGGACACTAATGCAGCAGAGAAGGAGTAGCTAAGATGCAGTGAGAGGTAGGGGGAGGTGTCACAGGGCAAAGGGAAGCCAGCCCTTCATGGAGGATGCTGCTGAGATCAAGTGCAAGGATGACTAAAAGGCATGCATGGCTAGTCTACGCTGTGCTCAGGCACTTCAGTCATGTCTGACTCTATGCGGACCCATGGCCTGTTGCCCACCAGGCTCCTCTGTCCATGGGATTCTCCAGGCAAGGATACTGGAGTGGGTTCCCATTCCCTTCTCCAGGGGGTCTTCCTGATCCTCCTCAGGGATTGGAACTGAGTATCCTGCATTGCTCAGCCTTGATTTTGTCCCATTTTAAAATAAGATGCTTCCCTGTATGATCTTTACATTCCTTCCTTAGAACTCTTTCAATCTAATAAACTGAAATTGCAGAATGAGGTAAATGATAAATAGCATTTACCTACAAATGCTATACTATAGGGGCAGAGAAAGAGAGAGACGAACCAGGAATTCTGCTGACAGACATGGGACAATTTCACAGAGAATGTTTCACCTGGTACCTAGAGAAGGGGGAAGGCCTGTCCTGTACTTGGGAAAAGAGTAAGCGGACTTGTGTGCAGCACACTGTGCACCAGAGACCCAATAGGAGGTGGGGTCAGCAGGGTCCTGGCCACACCATGCAGAATATACCCCAAGGACCAGGCTGAGAAATCTGGGCTTCCTCCTGCAGGTAAAGAGGAGCCAGTGTGAGCTCAGGAGAGTGATACGCTTAGATCAGAAGATTAGGGAGAATCCTCTCTGGGGCAATCTAGGAAAATGGACTAGAGACATGAGACACCTGGTGGCGGGAAGCCCAGCTAGAAGACACCTATCTGCACTATCAAGATGAGGAACGATGAGAGCTGAACGAGGGAGCTGGTGGGGAGGACGCAAAGCAGGGGCAGCTTCAGAAACCCAGCGGAGGGAGCATCGGCAGGCGCTGCTGACGGATGGCACATGCGCGGTGAAGAACGGGGTTGTCAGGAGATGGTTCTTACACGTATGCACCTGTGCTCAAGAGGGCGCAAATACAGCGCGGGCCGCCTGGCTCCTCAAGCCTGAGATCAGGAATACTGTCTCGGAAATGATGGAGTTGAGATGACATCGAACTAACCCCACCCTCCGTGTTGCTCTCTGTTCCTGTGTTCCTGTGGAGTACAGAGACTGTGTTACATCTTCCAATTGAATACAGCTCCACGTTGTTAGTACTACTGTCTAATTATTTATACATTCCTTTGGGACTCCTAAAATACACGCCTTCTATATTTTTGCACTCTTTTCTCACAGAGCCTCAACTGACACTGGACTTGTAGAGATGCTTAATAAATAGAACTCGATGAAGAGATTAAGAGCTGAAGAAGGACATGAGAGGCTCAGCTCGCTGAGCAGGGATCGAACCCACACCCCTACCCTAGAAGGTGCAGCCCTAACCCCTGGACCCCCAGGGAAGTCCCGCTGGCCACCAAATTCCAAGGACAAATTTCCTGGAATCTTCAAGTTTGTGGGTAACGTAGTATATACTTAGGTCATTCCAATGGTAAGGTGGAAAAAAGGTGAGCACATAATTCCACTTTTAAAAAAATGAACCAAAATATACTTAAAACGCTGACCCTGTCAAGACAGAGATATTTTCCACCATAAAATATCCCCGTTGTCTGCCATTATTAGGAGATGTGTAAATTTTAAAGATGGATCTTACACTCCTTGAAATGTCAAAAATCTTTTCACCTGTCTCCATAAGTATTTGCGAAATGTGTCACATGCACTGTCCTGTTGTCTTCTCTAAGTGATTCTGGACCACTGCTCTCATCAGTGCTGAGTATGTCACTCCCTGGGTGAGACACGGCATGCTGTCACTTTTCTGGGTATCCACAGATCAGCGCCTCCCCTTAAACACACATCGCATCAGTAACTTGGCAGGCCAGAGAATCATCACCATCAAGAGTTATTCATTAATTCAAAGTAGGATTCTAGGGGCCGGCCCAAGTAAACAGAAGCAGCCCCGGGACTACTTTTGTTGTTATTTTTTACCTAATTTAGAGCTAACGATGGCCCAGTCTGGCTGCTGGAGAAGGGTGTGGCCCTCTCCTGAGACATACACACACTCACACAGGCTATTTAGGGCTAGCAACATATCAGACAACACGTGAGCCCTCTCCATGCCTGGTCTCACTTCATCCTCACAACCAGCCTTCATGTGGGGATGTTGTTAGCATCTCAGCTTCATGAAGGTGAAACTAACCAAGCAGTACAGTTGGGGCTTGAATTGTGGGCTCCAAATCTGGCTCCAAAACCTACCTGAAGCTATCCTAGTGAGTTCAGTGTTCCTTCTAAGGTTCTACTAATAGCCACTCCAATGACTGAAGTCTTCACCGCCTGGCATGGTCTGAGTGCAGGGCACCTGCCAGGCTCCTTATGATGGCAATGTCACCAGCCTTCTTAAAAACCTGTTGTTCAGGTGGGGACGTGAAGCTCAGATATGGAGGGGAGGGAGCCAAGATCACAGAGCAAATAAATGACAAAAAAAGGGATCTAAGCAAATCACTTAGGGCCAGAGCCCAACTCAGAAACCACAAGACAATGAAAAACACCATGCCGTAGGAATCTTAAGTGTTCTTTTTATTCAGTGAAGATCATGGGCACGACCTAACCCAAGATACCATACTAACTTTGGATTTTCCTTTTCCTGTAGATTTTAGAATCTGGATTCAGACCATATTCAAATTTCATACAAAAAACAACATTAGCTATTTCCTTTAGGATTAGCTAATCAGGGTTGATTTCCTCTAGGATTACCTTTAGGATCAATCCTAGAGGAAATCAACTCTGAATATTCATTGGAAGGACTGATGCTGAAGCTCTAATACTTTGGCCACCTGATGCGAAGGGGCAACTCATTGGAAAAGACCCTGATGCTGGGAAAGATTGAGGGCAGGAGGAAAAGAGGGTGACAGAGGATGAGATAGATGGATAGCATCACTGACTCAATGGACATGAGTTTGAGCAAACTCTGGGAGATAGTGAAGGACAGGTGAGTCTGGAGTGCTGCAGTCCACGGGGTCGCAAAGAGTCGGACACGACTGAGCGACTGAACACCACATTAGCTACAGCTGGCTCCTGGAGTTCTCCCCAAAGTATAGGTGTGTTAAGGGTGTCAAGACCTAGTCTATCCAGTACCTGATGGGAAGAAGACTAGATGCAGGAGAGAAGGGTGTGAAGTAGTGGGTCGGAAGGGTCCAAGTCTAACTTGTTCCCGTCACTTAACCCTTTGCTGCCTCGGCACGAGAAACACTTCCAGAAGGCTTGCTGGCAGCCCCGGTTTCTGTTTTAAAGCAGGGGAAAGTGTACTGCAAACTGAAAACGTGTTCTTCTCCAAAGTGGGGAGAAGTGGATGACATTTAAGATAATCCACAATCTGGACCCAAGCTCTCTCTCCAAACTCATGGCAGATTTCTCCACGGGGAGACCCTCTGCTTACCCGTGCCCCCCGCCCCCACCAAATACATATGCAGAGTGCTGCCTCCACATCACAGGTTGCAAAACGGTGGCCAACTGTCAAATCCAGCCTCAGCCATGCTGTGTTTTATCTGTGTGTTTTGTGGTTTATTGTTTTTTTTTTCTTTTTTTTCTGAGCCAGCATTCAAAAATCTAGAGATTGCATATAATTCATATTCTGGCATTTCCTGAAAAATCTCACAATCTGGCAACATTGCTTCACCTCCACATGGCAGCAGCGATGAGTCAAGAGGTACAACGGGGTGTCCCCTCTCCAATGAAGCCCATGCTCTGCAGCACACAGAGTCCGTCACTGCCCGCATCTCTGACTCTGGGGCTGTGTCAATGCCATTTATTATCAAACTCACTCCCTTACTTTTTCTCATACCAATGAAACATTCCTCTCTCCCTCCATCTCTTTGCAAAGTGGAAAAACAAAAAAACACAGAGAACTACATACATTAAGGAATATGAGAGAGCCTACTCAAAGGAATCTGTGGAGACCTGAAAATGTAACATGCAAATAACCCAGCCAATCGCACTCATCCCGGTTACCTGCGGCTCTGTCGCACCTGTTCAAGAAGTCACTGGGGAGTGTTGATCTCTTGATCTCCCTTTGCTATTCTGGTTCCCTCTCCTGGAGTCCCCTGACTTCTGTACATCAACTCCTGTCTTTTTCTGGAGTTCTACAGGCTGCAGCCACTTTTCCTGTTCCCAGCTCAAGGCTGACCCCTCTTCATTGGCACTATAGGTTTAACAGGAATCGCAGGCAATCTGAAAATAACAGAATCATGCACTTTTGGGACTTGAGTGGTCCCAGATAAGGGCGACCTGAGTTTAGCGGCCACAAGCTTTTCGGAAAAGGGAGTGATTCTCTAGTGAGGACATTTGACACTGATGTGGAGTGAGGGCAGATTTCAATCCCGTATCAATTATTTACTGAGGGCCTCCTCGGGGCCGGGCGCTGTGCTCCAAGCTGCGGCTGTGCTGAGCCCAGGAGAGGGGGGTCTCTGTCTTCATGGGGTTGGTGTGGGCAAGTGCGCGACAAACAATTTGCCAGATGATTCCACTGGGAAGGCAGCAGATGGCCAACCTCTGCTGTTCCCAGGTCACTGGCTCCAGAAGCCCCCTCTTTTGGGGCGTCGGTGGCCATGCGTGTGTGGGGTGGAGAAGGTTTCTGTTGCGATTCGCTCATCTGTCTAGTCCTTTCAGAATCTGTGAGCCCCTTGGCACTTCTGATGTGTGTTAGCGGTTATCTCCCAGGGTCCTTTCTAATGTCCCATAGAGTTTCAAGGTACTGCTAAGGTCTGTATGGTGTTTCCATTGCTGGAAACTCTAAGTTTCGATATTCCCTTAAGTTCTCTGGCATTTCCAAGTTTCATGGGCTATTAGAGTGCAATTTGACCACAATAATCATCTTTTCATCACTTTCTTTGGCTTTCTTAACAACCTTAATGACTGTTGGTTACCTTTTATATCATGCCCAACCAGAAGTGAAAACTTCCTAGGGATCTAAGTTCATGTCTTATGTCCTTTAATCTCCCCTAGAACACAGTTGCTTGGACATAGAACACTCACAAATCACATGGGGTTTGATTTAAACGGCAGTGGAAATTGCCCCTGTGAATCAGGGTACATGCTGATTTTGTAATTGTGTATATACACAACATCTTTGTAGATAGTGACCTCAATGATTTTCTACATTTTTCTAATCTCAGTAAGTACCTGTATATATTCCTAGAGATCAGCCAATCCTGTTTTACTCAGAGATGGGAAATAATTCTGATATTATATAACAGAGAGATTACAGATAAAGACAGCCTGTCCTCTAAAAATGATAAATTTAACATGACTTAAGGCTATATATAGCTACAGTTTCCAATTTTGTTCTATAAATAATATTAATGCAAGCAAATATGTTGAATTTTCTTTCAAAAAGCACTCTCTCTAATATCTACACGGGTAAATCACTGTACATTTGTTAAGTGCTTATGTGACATCAATCATTCCCCAACTGGGTACATAAAAATAAATGCAAGAGATTAATAAATTTCTTTCCACAATGTCATATTTTTATTGGTTTTAATGGGTTTTTAAAAAGTGAAAAAGAACTATAGTGATTTGCTTAAATTGTGACCATCACTTTAGAAAAACGCCCTGTGGAAATGTGTAACCACTTGAGTTAGTGGCGCATAAGTCAATAAAAATGTACTTGTTCTGGAGAAATTACTAAATTTTCAGTGATTTTTGTTTTTCAGTATCAGTGAAGTCAAAGTTGTTGTGTTTTAATTCTTTCAATTCTTCCTAATAACCGCTGACATAATGATCTGAAAAGGAACAGAATCATCCATGGACCTACACACACCACTGTCCTACTCTCTTTATCCACACTGATAGGAAGTGAGGTGCACAAAACACATGCATTTGTAATTACATTTGCAAAAAAAAAAAAAAATCCTCAAACAGCTGTGGAGACAGCAAAGATTAGAATCTGATAGTGGCTTAGAATAATGAAGAAGGGGATTGTCAGGGTTCAGCTACAGAGCTGATGAAAGATAGAAAGAAAGCCTGCTCTTTAAAATCCTTAATCTGTACTACTTTATATGCAAAATGAAAACAGAAATACTCTGTAAGAATCAGAAATGGTAAACGTGATGATTCTTTTTAAAACAGGTTATTAATTAAAAAATATTAAACCTGTGTCTTACTGATAACAAACTGGACATGTGGACAATATTTATATAAAATAGTTTATAGTTTTATTTAAATTCTTGTTCTTCTAAAAACATTATTAACTGAAACTTCCTTACCTCTTGCTAGTTTTAGGTAGTATTTATTTTTTAACATATTTATTCCAATTATAAAAATCTAGAATCTTTTATAAAGGTTTGAAAAAGCAACTGCCATACTAAAGTGATCATGAAAGATAATTTTTAAAGTAGTTTCCTTACAAATATTTTCAATTTAATATCTAAAAATAGAAAATATTTGAGTCATATATCTTTCAGAATGGATATATACTTATCTATACATAAAATCTTACAAGGATAATAACTCAGAATAGGATATGAACATTATAAAGTCATCTGAAGTTTATACCGTATGTTTCAATGAATAAGAATAGAAAAAAACAGAATTATTTTAATTGTTAAAGAAAAAATTATTTCTTCACTTTTCGATTTTTACAGAAACTTTGCTACTCTTAAATGTTTAGAAGCTACAAGGCTCAGAAATATGAACCCATTTATTAAGGTAAATTAATTGTCTATAATAAATTGTGCCTTTTTGGTGGCATCACTTATGTTTTACAATGAAAATGTCTTAACTCATATTTGATTCTTGAACAGAGTGAAATGGTCTTCTATGCTTGACACTGAGAAAAAACTGATACAAATATAAATACAATTAATTGTCCTGCCTGATTACTCAATTTAATGTATTCTTTGACCAAAAAAGGTCTCCTTTGAACATGACACCCTTCTCTCACAATTTTCTTTAGAATTGTTCATTCTAAATGGGAATATAATAAAATAAGAGGATAATTCTTTCTTTAAAAAAAATCTCTGACCAAAACATGCTCACTTTTTACATAAACAGAGAAAATTAACTATAACCTTTGTAATATGTGACAGCTTCATTTTTATATGCTTTTACTTCTTTCTCAAGTTGCCTTCATTATTACTTACAAGAAGAAAGCTTACAAAGAACTTCAATCTGGTCACGGACCCAGAAAACTTCACTGAGTAGGCAAACCACTTAAAGGACTGAGAACCAGGCAGTAATCAGTTCACTGGTCATCTGGTAGAAGGGCAAAGTATCTTCCCAAACTTCTCGGGCTTCATTATCTTGCATCAAATTATGAACCTTTGGATTTTAGGAGTTGAATCTATCAATGTAGCCTAAAACACATGTTTAGACTACAGTTCTACATAAATATTAGATTTAGGAAAGGAACCAATTAACTTTTTAAAGGAAATGAAATGCTGGCCAGGCTAGTCTAGTGCTACTTGATAAAACCACTGTGTAATAGACTATGGGAGCACAGAATTAGGGGAGAATGTATAATCCTTCATCAAAGAGTGGCAGCTTATCCACAAAGCTTCCTCTTCCTGATGGGATATTCTTTTAAAAGTAATAACGAGGACTTAAAAACTATGTAACACTCCTCAACCAAAATTAGCCATTTATACCAATGAACCTTAATCCTAAAAGAACCAAAACTTCACCCAGAACACATTGAGATACTTTAAAGCCTAACATGTACAAATAATTTATATCTATTTCTAAATAAAACATGCTTACGTGTCACTATTAAAATTAAATAAGAAATACCCTAGAAGGAATGACATGACTGTTTTTTAAAAAAAGAAAAACAAAACAATAAACAATAAAACAGTCCCCCAAAGGTACAAGTAACAATCTCCAAGACTAAGAGCTAATATTTTGCTTTTTGTCAACATTTAAAATTTCCAAAGTGAGTTATAGACTTTGCAAAGCTCAAGTGGTAATTATGCAACTAATTCATATACCTTAAATGTGATAAATATATTTAAGATGTGATACATTAATGATCTGTGTTTAAGTAACTCACATTATCCTTTGCTAATAGCTAAATAGGAAATTCACCAACCTTGATCTGTGACAGTTCCTATCTGAAACACAATGCAGTTTTTAAAAGCTATTTTCATCAGAGGATGTGAGGAGAATTAATTGATGGCCCCTTACAAAACAAGTACTTGTCCTCCCCTTTATCTCTTTCTTTCGTTCATCAAAGATATCAAACACTGGCATGGTGGAACAGAACTATTTTGTTGGAAGGTGCAGATTTTATGCAAAACTTAAAGAAAAAGAGATTAGACTTCTGTACTGGCTATACTGATTCAAGGTTGATCCAACTTGCTGACATCACACTTAAATGAAATGCAAGATTATATGAATCTTACAACTTGAAACCAGAGTATCAGTAAATGATGTATCTTAAAATGTACCATTTATTTCACAAATTCATGCTGAGCAACTGAAGGACAATAGTACAAATACATCAATCATCTTTCATTTTTGTAATAAGTAACTTTTTTCATTATCTGTGTGGACATTGCACACATACGTATTAACAAATAGTCTTCAAGTGTCTAGATTATGTAAAATGAAGTATTTGCTAACTCAAAGTATTTTAATGATTTCGTGAACACCAGATTTGTCTAGTCATCTTAATTCATTTTAGGTTTCTTTAAAAACTTAGTCTGGAGCTAGTGAAGGTTTTGATTCCTAATATTTTAAAATTTCTTAATTATAGACTACAGAGCATAATACCCATATAAACACAAATCTGAGGTTCTGATTAGTGGAAACATATAAAAGATAAAAGCCATAAGTTTAGTTTAAATTTAAGGTTCATTTACACACACACATACATTAGTAAAACAATATCTGAATTTGAAAAAGTATAAAATGAGGACTTTTCTGTTTGAGGCTGTATTTTAAACTGCAATTTATTATACTTCAAATCTTTACATAAATAACTTTTAAAATAAATCTAATTGTAAAATTTCATTGTTTGCAATATTTCCCTTGAAAGTAATAACACTATACATACACTTCATCACCTAATATTATACAAATTAGAATAATATAAAAAATTAAATCACCATCAAAATACAGGACAGTAAATATTAAAGTATTTTAATCTTTAGCAAAGTATTGATTTAAAGTTCCTGCCATACATGTAGTTTTTAAAATTGGTTACAAAGAAAAAGGATTTTGTTGGCAAATCAACAAGCCAACACTGTTGACAAAATTTTTGTGATGCCAGAATCTTCTCATTCAGAGACTGAACATTATGAGGCAAAAGCAATCACTAAATAAGAAGTTTGCTCTATTTTATTGTTTAATCACAGGAAATATAGAACAGGCTATTCTATGCATATTTGGCTAGAAAAAGTTAAGTGGAAATATAAAAGTTACTCCAAGTGAGGACTGAATTCTGGTCAGACAGGTTCATGACTTAGTGATTAAACAACAACTGACAGGTATATCTTACCTATGTGTCAGAACTTTCATTTTTGTTTAAATGAAAATTTAAATGTGAAATATACTAGCAGCTTCACGGGAGAAAGACACGTTGAAAATGAACTCAAAGTAGAAAATATAAACATAGAAATATATTACAGATGGAAAATGTCTATTCTAATTTGAATAATAATATCAGGCAAGAAGTTCACTTCAGCTTCACCCCTTGCTAAACCCAAAGTCATCAACAGATTTGTAAGGTAACTAACATATTCTATTTTTACTAGAAGGTATAGTTATTTTCAAAAGCATTGTAATTCTTTAGGGATATTTCTTAAAGTATTAGTGAAGATGATAAGGGTTAACCTTTTAGTTATATCAAATTTTTCTCCAACTACTACTGATGCTATTGTAAAATTTAGCAACATCCCTGTAAGAAGAATGCCTTAAATTTGTGCCAATCAAGAGACAAAATATGGTTGGTTACACTATAGCTTTTATTCCTTTATGATATTAGAATGAGTCACTTTTCTCCATTTATTTGAATTACTAGATTAGTTACTATTTGCAGTTTTTTTCCTACCTTTATTATTCTGGTTATTGTACAAAATGCAAGAGGAAAGAGTTTACATTTTCAAACATTCATTTCATTTTTTGCTTATAAAAATGTAATAATGCTGTTCAAGATACTTTTTTTTGTTCTTCGGAGGGAAAAAAGAGTCACGTTTGTTCTTCTAGAACTATAGGACTGTCAGCTTTATTTAGCTGGAAGTTATTATAAATTCTGAAGAAATAAAATTTACATCTGTCTTCTCCTGGTTTTCATAATTCTTTTAAATGACAAGCCCTGTGCCAGCCTTTTTTTTTTTTTTTGAGCTATTTAAAAGTACCAGTTCCTCGCCAATTTTTCCCACTTCCATGTTGACAAATTCCAAATTCTCTGATACAAGTATTAGCACAGATGTTATACTTCAAAAGGGCATTTGGCAGATGAGAATAAACCATAAGTATAGTTTTCAATAGGTTCACTATGATAATTACCGAAATAAACACATCCCAACATGAACGTATCTACATGTGCTTCCTGCCAGTACATTAAAATACTTCATGAATTTCATGTTGCATGAAAAATTAAAACTTAAATGAAAGTCATTTCAATCCTGTCCTATGACTGTCTGTAGAACATACCTTCCAGTGTGTGACCCAAGTCCATGAGCTGTCCTAAGATACCTCTCCAGCAGAGAAGCCAAATGCTGAGCACAGCGCAGGTGCTAACACGCTCTTGAAGAAAGAAGGACCTCTTCTTTAGAAACGCCCCTGTTATCAAGATACTGCACCCCCCTCGCACTGATAGGGGTCCACAGTTCTAATCATAAAAGATTCGTCAAGCTTAACTTGAGGTGAAATCATCCATTCTAATAAGAGAATAGCTTTTCTCTTTTTTTCCTGGGCGAAGCAGGGACCACAAATTCACATCACCCCACTATTCAGAAGTGCTTAGAATCGGACTGAAGGCAGACAGTCGTCACCACGCTGTTATTTCTGTCTAAATTATGGCCATCTCAAGAGGAATTATCACAACAATTCTGGCAAGTGTAACTGATCACCGAAGAAATGGCAGTATGATGGAAATGTATTGGTTACAAGCCTGATCTTCAAAGATAAGTGATCTCATTAGTTACCTCCTAAATGAGCCTTTAAAATAATTGGAATGTTTCTTATACATCTCTACATAAAATTTATAATTATTAAATTATAAGTTACTGATAAGTCCCATATACAAAGAAAGTATCCTTATAAAACAGAGCTGTTAATACGCTTCTTTTCCTCAACAATATGAAGAACCATATACAATATTTAGAATTTCTTGAATGATTTTTTTAAAAAAGACAGTGAAGTTCAAATTCCCATGCAGGGACTTAAAATGCACATACTTAAAAAGTGAAAAAAAAAACCAACTAGAAGTTAATTTTCTCTTGTACTTACCCAATTAACTTAAATAACCAAATATGCCCTTTATAGACTGCTTTTCCTGTCAAATATGCTGCTAAACACAGACAGTGCTCAAAAGACCATCACTTTTTGTAACAGATTTTCATAATCATATTGCCTCCTCTTCCTCTCCTCCCCTCTCCCTTTCTCCCGCCCTCCCCCCTCAACTCCCCTCTCTTTTTTCCTCTGGTCTCTTTCTGCATATTCTTTTGGTTTTGAGGCAGAGATCCAGTAGACCCATAATAATTATAAAATTATTACTATGAAACAATGTGATAATATGATTACTATTAAGTAATATGATTCTCTCCCCTGGAAACCCAAATCACATCTTCCCCCCTTCTCTCCAGTGTCTCTAATAGAAGTAAAAAGTATTATACCATACTTGAAGATACTTTGTCAGTAAACAGCATCTCACACTAACTTTTCTATAATTGAACATGTATATATATCCAAGTGGGAATATATGCACCTATTTTTCTCAAAACACCTCATTTTCACAAAGGATGCTTGCTGTTTTGCATGCCCTAGGGTAAGCCAGAGGACTACAAACACACAGAAAAGGACTTTTAAATGGCCACATCCCCACAAGCGGTTATCAACTCCTAATCTACAATAAAGAACACAACTATAGTATAGTTTGATAGAAGGATACATTTCATCCTACACATGCTCTTTATTGCATTAGAACCATCTATTATTTCACCGAAGTCATGGAACTCAGTTAAGACTGCCACCTATCACAGATTTGTTTGAAAAGTCAGAAGTAGCCCTTCCAAGACTGCAAAAGTATCAACAGGGCAGTAAAAGTCTCTTCGTCAACATCATCATTATCATCATCTGATATCCGATACGGTTTCAGTTCTTTACTCACATGGTTTATGAGTACATTCTATGATACTGACATTATTTGTATAGAGATTTATTTAAAGTAGAAACAAACAGGTTTGAATGGATGCTATCTTTTATGAGACTACTATGTAGCTTGTTCTAGCTAGCCAGTCATCAGTTATTGAATCAAAACTAGCAAAAGAACTTCAACAAAATTCTTTCAGTGAATGAATCCTATTGTGGTTTTGCTATATGAAACATCTATACATCTTACAGCATGTTTCTGTATTTTGATAGTCTATGTTCTAATGACTGGCTAGAAGAATGCTTTGAAAATGGCTATTTAAGGGCATTAGTTTAGTGTTAAAATTGTTTTTAATGAATGTTCATAACTGGAAAAACACTGATGCAATGTAAAGAATCCATTAATACAGAGAAGAAAATGAAAACACAACAAACACATTTCCTACAAAGTCTTTTTTCCCTGAAAACCAAGGACAATGCCACTATGGAACTTCATATGAACCTATAAAGCAGTTCCACCTTTATTTAAAAATCCTGCACACTCTGGCTATATTAGAATACTTATCGGTGTTAATCTTATAGTCTATGCTTTTAATATTTTATTTTACTGAGACTACAAGCATGTAGCACACTAAGCAATGCAATATGGACCAAAGCCCAAGAAAATCTTAATGTGGTCTTTCAGAAAAGAATGAAAAGCTGATAAAGCTGAGACTGGCTAGACACAGCTAAGAGACAGATGCAAATATCACAGTAGGGACAATACCATTCACCATTTTTCCAGGTTTCCAAAGAGGATAAAGAATTACCTCCACATGCATTACCTTTCATTGTCAGGATTATACCTACCGCCTTGTGAAATAAGTTATAATACATGCATGAGATGTAGATCTATAATTCTAAGAAATCCTTCAAAAACTCAACTAGAATGTTGATAATAAACAAAAAAGGAAATAACCTAAATGTATGTTTGCCACTTACACCCCAAAAGTGATAAAACCTTTTGATGAGCAAGAAAACACACCTTGAGGCCTACTGTATTGGGGAGAGGCTATTTTATTTGAAAACATATTAATGAATTGCGTCTTCATGCTTTATCTAGTTCTTAGAGAAAGTTCAAATTAGGTCCCTCAAAGGATGTTTTAATTATGAAAAGCAGTATTTTGAGACTTGTACAAGCCATCACACTTGTTTGGAAACAAATGACTTCTCAGGATATAGAAGTAACACTATCAATCACCAACAAGTTAATTCTATATAATAAGGCAGGTCTGGATGCAAACTGATCCACTGTGGAATGCTGTATCTAAAATTGATTACAATAGCACTCAAAATGAATGCAGCCCTCCAAACCACTTCTTTGCTCAGAAACATTAATCTCAATTAGAAGGAGAGCTTCATAATGGTAATGCTTGGTATAAAAAAGTATGAAATAAATCAGTTTTTATAAAACACAACAATTAATCAGTTTTGAAAGTAAGAATTTTTTTTTCTTTTGTTACTCACAAAAGTTCCATCAGGACTCTTAAAATAGCTGGTATCGCCAAAATCAGGTTCTGAATGTGTCCTCAAAGAAGCTTCCATGAGATAATTTCTAAGACTCAGTTGCTGAAACTTTTCAGTAGTATGGTATTCTTATACTAGCTTTGCAGTGCACTTCTTTATTCTGAATGCATGTTAAATTCTTCTCCACTCTCATCCCACTTTATAAAACAAATATAACTTAAATGGAAAATTCAAAGGAATGTATAATTGGTTGCAGATCAGAGTAAAAGTTTGATAGCAAATTACTGTATTCTTTCCGGCTATTCTCCATCTACGTGTGTTGTCCTAAGAGTCAAAATAGACATTTGACTATCAAAACACTGGTAGATAAGTAATGCATAACTGAACATGCTTAATAGATTTCTACAGCACATCTTCAATAAAAGGGCAGATTATTCATTAATGCTGCTGAAGACACTGCTTCACATAAGTGCAATACCTGGATGACATTCCTCAGCCACCCAGAGACCAGGTCTTTTTAAGTGAAAAATAAAGCTTAACAGAAAGGAGGTAAATATATTTATACAACCAGTATTAGTAAACTAATAAAGTTGTCTTTCTAGTGGTTTTCTATCAGACTTTGATCATCCTCAGGACTTATTTGCCAGTACTGTCATTAAAAGGATAAACTTCAGCATTTACAAGCACACTTTCACAGCTACTGCAAAAATATAATTTGGCAGCTGAAAGTTGATCAGGTATTTCTGGTAGCTCATTCAACTCACAATGATAGGAACACACTTTCGTCTGGATTCTTATTTGCTCGACTCTTTTACAAAGAGAATAATTATTCTTGGCTCCCAGAAGCAAAGATAAGAAGGACCAGCTTGAACTTGCTAACTGGATTATTATTGTTTAGCTAGGTTCTCTTTCCAAATAAATTTACAACTTTTCACTCTATTTAAGTGCTTTCATCTATTCAGAGGTAAGCATCCTTATCTTTCTTTGTCTTCAGCCTAATAAAGCAGGTTCTCTTTTCTAACCCAACAAACTCATGACACGCCTCCAAGATCATAGTATGAAAAGCCTCTATAATTTACCTAAAACATGTCTTTCTAGAAAATAAACACAGCCATGCAAAATGATTCAGTTTCAAAAAATAAGTAGTCAGAATTCTACTATAAATTCGTCTGGGTTATCTCAGATACCCAAGCAGTCCTCATCAGGGTCGATGTTCACTTTCTATGGGCTGCTAACACGGATGTCTTAGCACAGGATGCTAACAGATTTTCCAAATATATGAGCACTACTATAGATATTAGTATATAAGTTCATTTTTCATGAAAATTGTGTAGTATGTGTATAATAAATTTGTCTTACTCAAAGAAACTACTTTCCCTCATAATACGTTGTTTAAAAATTAAAAAAACAAAAAATAGTACCTTGGAGTAAGAGGAACACTAAAATTCATGTAAGGAAAGAGAAAAGATTGTTCAGAAAAATGCAACAGCAAAGAGAGATACAAGTAATCCTGAAACACACAATAGAATAACTAACTCATTATAACCCCACCCCCCCTTAAAGAATTTAGGAATAATTTGTGAATGCGGTGACATTTTAAAGTGGGATTAGCAAGTCTTATTACTGAACTAACCCCTCACTCTTAGAGCAAGAATTAAATATTTGCTCTGCATTTAGAATCACAAATCAAAAGTTTCAAGGCTCTTCCAAGAATTTCATATACTAAGAAATACAAGCTAAAAGTTTTAGATGATTAAGAATGTATTAAGGAACGCACAAAGCAAGGCTGTTGGCATATTTGTGAAATCTTTTGTTTCAACTGAAATATGAAAATCTATCATGAATTTTAATCACACAGTCTTAATTCTAAACTCTGTTCCTAATACACTAAAAAGACTACAAGTACTTCTCCAGGTAGGCAACTGGCCGGTGGGGTGTGTGTGTGCTGGGTATTTTAAACAAACTCCCAAAAGAAATAAAATCACCAAGTTCTGCTCGGTTGCAATACCATCTTTTTGGATACTCCTCCAAGCTCTCCAAAGATTCCAGTCCTGTCTTTTTTTTTTTCCTTATGACAACAGAAGGGAAAGGTAATTCCTGAACATATTTCTATTTCAGTGAAAAGACCACCCAGTGGATTCTGCCAGAGCCTGCAAATGTTTGACAAATACATTGTCAGAAGATAAGAAATAGAGTATTATGAAGAGACAGTCCTGTCCTCGGTATCTCGGCTGTCTGGGGCCCTGTAAAAGTGTTTGGACAGCGCTCCCTCTTCACTTCCACTGCACTTACCCCAAAGTCCCCCGGAAACTTTCCTCTAGCTTTAAATTACAATGACTTCAGTAAACAAAAAAGTATTTGCTGGATAACGGTAAAATTACTCCTTACCCTTCCTCTGCAATAAGAATTAGTAGCAGGTTACCACTGCAACCACCTTAAAGGTGAGGCAGTCACGGAATTCAAACTGCATAAGGTGTTCAGCAGAGATCGGACGCAGACGAACCCACCTCCATCTAAGATAGTTGAAGCTGTTGTAAAAATATTTCACTCTGTTGTAAAACATGATACCAACTTGCAGACTCAGGAATCTGTGCTCGTTATGCCCGGTTCAGGATATTTGCTTGTTTGCCTGCAGCCTCACCCGGAGTTTCAAACAGCTCAAGTTGCAGTCTAGATCCACCATTCCCTACACGATCCCAGCCGCTTTCTGCCTCCAGTCCTTCCCAACTTGGCTCCCCGAGATTTGGAGAAGCCAATTTTCCACTTCCCCGGAAGAGAGGTGACATCCCAGGCTCCCCACTCGCTGGAAGCCCCACAGGATCTTGCGAGATTCCTTCCTACTCACACAGAGGACCTGGGGCCGCACTACGAAACTGGGGATCGCCCCGACCAGAGCCGGGCGGGCTGGGCTCCCTGCCCCCACGGAGCGCCCCGGCCCGGCTGCCTTTCCCGGGGAATCAGGCAGCCCGGGGCTCCCCGATCTAGGGGGGAGCGGCGCCCAGATCCTCTGGCGAGAGGCAACCCGCGAAGTTCCCACCTGAGCTGACAACCCGAGGTGTCAGGCGCGAGGGGAGGGGCGGGCACGGGGAGGCCGGGACCCGGGAGGCCAGCCCCGGGGAAAGCCTGCTCGCCGACGAGATGCTCCGGGGCCCCCGGGGCTGGCCAACTTGGCGGCGCCACCCAGCGCGGCTCGGAGAACCGCGCCGCCGGCCGGGCCGGCCTCCCGCCCGCCTTCCCTCCGGCTCGGGCGCCACGGCCCGGGCACTAGGACCCCCGAAAGGAAGGAGGGCGCGCCGGCGGCGGCGCCGCACTTACCGCGCTCGGCTCGCCGCGCCGCCCGCTCGCTGCCCGGCCGCCGCCGCCGCCGCCGCGTCCACCCGAGCAGCGCGCGCGCGCGCACACACACACACACACACACACACTCACTCACACACACACACACACACACACACCCCGCACTTGGCCAAATTCAAAGGAGCCGGACGCGGGGGAGGGGGCCCCGCCGGGAGAGCGGGGCGGGGGAGGGGGTGCGGGGAGGGGGTCTCGGCAAGTGTTACAACTTCCTTCCCTGCGCACCGCCTGGCCGCGGCGGACGAGAGACGCGGCGAGGGGAGGGCAGCGCGCGCGGAGCGCCAATGAGTTCACTTTCTTTTTCTCCCCCGCGCTCTCCCTCTCTCCCTTCCCGCCGGCCCCCTCCAGCCTCCTCCTCCTCGGCCGGCGAGGCCCGGGCCGGAGTTTTTCGGTCCCCGGTCCCCCGGGGGAGCCGGAGAACGGAGAAGCGCGTGAGGTGAGCCCGCGAGCCGGGCGGGCGCAGGGCCCGGGAGGGGTACCCGGGACCTGAACGGGGTGACGTGGGAGACGCGCCGGACCGAGAGTGCCCGGGCCCCAGGCGCGTACACGTGTCCGTGTGTGTGTGTGTGTGTGTGTGTGTGTGTGTGTGCGCGCGAGAGAGAGAGTGCAGGAGCCGAACCGAGGAGCCTACCATGCGCTTCCCCCGTGCGGATTCGCGGGAGAGCCCAATCGCGGGGCGAGCTGGACCGGCCGCGATCATTTATAATCCCGGACTCCTCCGCGCCGCCACTTGTCAAGATGACAGGTACTTTATTTCTTCTCCTTCTCCTTTATTCGGAAAGAGAGATTCCCCGTTTACTGCCTTTTTCTGTCAAATGGGATTTGCCGGACTGAACCACGTTCGCCGCCCCTCCCTTCCTCCCGCCCTCCTCCCGGCCGCGTCGGGTTCGGGAAAGCACCGAGGCTCCCATGCTGCGACCAATCAGGGCATCTACTACTCCGGCCGTGATTTAGGGGTCATCCATGAATAACACTTCACGCTGATGAATGGCTCTGGCCGGCTCTGCGGCTCCGACGAGGGGTCTGCCCGCCGCTGATTGCAAACACTAACGAAGTTAAACAGCGCCCACTGAAATTCACACGCGCCAGCAAACTGCTTGGGGTACGCGCGTCGAGGCGGGGGGGCGGGTGTCTGTCCTTCTCCTCTCCGAGGGGCCCGGAGGAGGAGCTGGGGGAGGGGGCGGTAATTGCTTTGGACCTAAGTGTAAACGCTTGTCTGTGTAATCAAACCTTTAACCTTCTTCCAAAACTACTTTTCTTGATCTTCCGTAGGGTGGGCATTTCAGGTCAGCTGAGTCACCCGAGGAGGTGGGAGTGCAAGACACTGCCGGAAAGATAGATTTCGAGGCAGAAGGGTGTAATTAAGGATTTCCACCCCCCGGTAGGCGGCCCGTCCTTCACAGAGCCTCTGAAAATGACCCGCGCCTTCCCTTCCAGAGTGACCTCTCGTCCGAGGCTGAGAAGTGTAAATGACCTTCCGACAGGGAAAGTCTGAGTCTCTAAACACTCAGGCTTCATCAGCAGCCCCGACGCGGCGCTGCCGGAGAACAAGTGTCCACCCTGGGGTTTCAGCTCCAGGACTGCAGCAAACGCGCCCCGGTCCGGGCACGGATTCTGGAGTCCCCCAGAGGCTGCACACTCCGCATTCTCTCTTCTCTCTCTCTCTCCCTCCCTGTTCTCCCCTCAAATTAGCAACCGAAGGCCACCCCTGCCTAGACGATGCTTGCTCTGGGAAGAAATAAAAAAGTTTACTGCTGTGCACTAGGCACTGTCACTTTTTACTCACTCAAGTTCCCCGGGAAACTCCGGGCTTTTCCGCCCCAGCCCACCCTAGCAGGAAGACAGGGCTCCCTCCCGGGGTAGCTTTAAGTTCAGTCTGCTCCGGAGTTTTGGAACAGCCAGCCCAAGACCTTAGCAGAGCAGACCGCAGGCTCTTCGGCCCTGCGAACCGGCGGGCACCTTTCGGTGCCGGGACCAGCGGAGGCCGAATCTGGACGTGTTCGCTCCGGGAAGACAGGAGCGCGCATGGCTCCTCTTGGGGCGCCCTAGCGTATTGGGGGTGGGGGGCGAGGTGCTGCTGAGGAATAGTGTCCCGCGCCACCCAGACATGTTCTTAGAAACGTGGCAGAGGGGCCCCGGAGCCTTCTCCTTCCACCTCCGCGTTCAACTTCAGAACAGAGGATTCCACCGACCTGCGTCTAACCCTACTTGGGCCGGAGGAAACATACTTGGCGTTTGTAAGCAGGTGCAGAATCAGACACAGACTAAGCCCTCGGAAAACAAGAACAATGCCTCCTAGAAAAGCCTGAACCTTTAGGATAGAGTTTCGCCAAAGTTTGGGGATCGAAATGACAAGAATATGTGAACTTAAATTAGTGTATCGAGTCCCCCAGTCTGAGTTCCCGAAGTTGCTAAGTGACTAAGCGTACTGCCACGCATTGCGTTAAGAAGTAGCAATCATACTTGAGCAACCAGACTGGCTCCCCGGCCTCCTGGGGCACCAGTGATGCTAAGCACCACAAACACATCTTTGAGGGAAGAATCTACAGTCGCCCTGGGGGTGGGTCAGCCTCCTTCCTGCCACGTGTATTTCACATTGGAAAAAACAAAACAGCAACAACAAGGTGGTGGGAGCAGATTACCAGCCTCCTTTCATTCTCGCCATTCTCGTTTTCTTAAGAAAACTTGTCAGTTAGGAAGGTACACTGGAGATGTGACTGACAAACGCACAAACACAAAATTTGCATCCTTGACAAGATCAGAAGGAAACTGGAAAGTTGATTCATAAATCACTGTTTGTAGTCCAGTTGCCACGAAAACATATTAAGTGTTCAAAACTTTCCTAGGGTATCCAGGTAACACCCTGCCCTGGTTCTTTCATGCCTTGTTATCTGGGGATACACACACACACAGAACAGACACAGACATGGAAAAGACACTTGGACCCATCCCAAAGGGGTTAGAAGAGCTACATTACTGGTAGAACAGGTGGAAGCTGGGGTGAGTGTTTCTCCTTTTCAGCTCCCCCCGCCCAGAACCCTCATTAGAGCTAATGCTGGTAATAAGGGTAAGAAACAATAGAATTCATAAAATTTAGAAATGGTAATAAATCTTGGAGCCTGTCTGGAGTCCAGCTCCCTGATACAGGATATTCAAAGTTTTTCAGTAGGTGATGCTGAACATTCACACTAATTGGATGCAGAGAGAAGATTCTAGAACTCATTAATACGGGCCCCTTGCACTCTCTGCCAGGAGTCGCTGGTGGACAAAGCAGGCAGGTGTCTTGAGCAACGAATTCAAGCCTGAGGAAGCTCAGCCTGCAATCCAGCGTGTTAAGTTTCGGGCTTCGCCTTTTCTTCCTTTATTTTTCCCTCCCTAACAAAGAATTTCCATCGTTTGAGGCCCTTAGGAAAGAAAAGCTGGTGTTGTGCGGTGCCAAACTCCAGCGCACACTTTCTCCTCCAAATGAATCCCTGGAAAGCAGGCAGCTTGCTATGTGACCATCAGGCGTTTTGCCTCGCTGAGCGGTTGTCGGGGGAGGGCCAGGACGGGGGCCCCTGCTCACGCGGTGCCCTCGGCTGCAATAAAAACTCTAGCGAGCAAGGAGAAATGCAAGACGGCGCTGTCTGTTTTGCAAACCTCTGGCCGCTCACTGCAAACTGTGGCGGGCTGCTGCTGGTGACTTTGCCAGTTTAATGCAGCAGATCCTGCGGGGGGATAATAAGAGGGAGCTGGCGGCATCGGCCTCCCGTGGAGCCCCCTTGTCACACTGATACGCAGCTCTCCGGAAAAAAAAAAAAATGCTGCCACGCTCCCCTCCTCGTAGCCCCTACTGTCTCTCCTGGAAATGTAGGCCTTCAGCCCTTGCAAGCTTCTGAAGAGAGCTGGGGGAGGAAGCCAGTGGGCAGACCCTCCAGCTCATTTTTCCATTAGGAAGGGTCTGACCGTGCCCTGGGGTCTGGGATTGGGGGGGGGGGGGGGCGTGTCTTGCCCCTCCGCTGAGGCAGGGCTGCCAGCACCTGCTCTGAGCCTCCAACCACTTCCCACCTGAAGGTGATGCTTGTCCATCATAATAAGCTTCACAGAGCCTTCCCAGGAGGGAGGCTGTTGTTTGGGGGCTGTCAGTTTTCTCCTTCTGTCCTAAAGCTCCAGCCTGGAGTGTAGGGCCTGGGTGGCAGCTGTTCCTGCCTCCCTCCCATGGGGAGCAGACGGTCCCCCCCGCAGCCACTTCCTCCTTTGACAGGGGGGCTTTCAGGCATGCAGAAGGAGAGCTCTGGACAGGCAGGTAGGAGGCTCTCCACCGAGGCTTGTGAACACCACTGGACTTCGGAGGTATTCTGTGGACTTACTACACCTGCTCTAAGGGGCTGAGGCTGAAGAGGCCTGCTCAGGGCACTCAGATTGGGGAGTTGCCTGGGCTGCATTCTCTCTCGCTGATCAGACTCCAAAGGATGATGAGAAGGGGAGGAAAGGCACCTGACCTCCCAGCTCCTCCTTTGAAAAGATCAGGAAAGCCAATAATGCATAGGAAGGAGGTTAGGTCTCAACTGGGGCTTCCCCTGGTGGCTCAGACGGTAGAGAATCTGCCTGCAATGCAGGAGACCCAGCTTCCATCCCTGGGTCGGGAAGATCCCTTGGAGGAGGAAATGACAACCCACTCCCGTATTCTTGCCTGGAGAATCTCATGGACAGAGGAGCCTGGTGGGCTGCAGTCCATGGGGTCCCAAGAGATGGACACAACTGAGTGACTAACACACTTCACAGGTCTCAACTGAGAACAAATAAGTGATGAGTCCCTTGAAACAGAGGCTGGGGCTGCTAGTCAGTGAGGAAAGCAAATCACTTTGCATGTAGCAAGTAATTAATCTGGAACAATCTACATCGCCAGGACTGGACTTACACACAGAGTGTCAGGGAGTGCTAATGTTCTCATCAGGAGTTCTGTTTCCCCCCTCTTTGCAAAAATAAGTGACCTATTTCTCTTGATTGTTGGGTTGAGGGAAACCACAGCACAAATACTCTGACTTGATCACTGACAAAGTCGTAAAATTAAATGACTGTTTGTAGTGGAAAACATGCTCATTACCTTTCATTTAAGCAAGATAGGGCTCTCTTAAGGCACACGCCTTTTGGAGCCACTGAGTGACCTGGTGATCAGACAAACCGAACTTTAAATGGGACCCTGTTTTTCTGGGACATTACTTTCTGTTCCTTTGCATAAACCAAGCCTGCAAGTGTCTCTGATCTTCGGTGGGAACACAGCTGTGGAACGTAACCCAACTGCTGACTTGGTTTTGCTTGAGCCACCTAAAAGACCTGGTTCTATGAAGGACTTGGAACACAGAGGCATCTTTTCACATTTTGGGTTAACTCCATATATGGGTTTAGAACCTGCTACATTATTATTCCACAGGCTTCCCTGGTAGCTCAGATGGTAAAGAATCTGCCTGCATCACAGGAGACCCCAGTTCAATCCCTGGTCAGGAAGATCCCCTGGAGGAGGGCATGGCAACCCACTCCAGTATTCTTGCCTGGAGAATCCTATGGACAGAGGAGCCTGGTGGGCTACAGTTCATGGGGTCGCAGAGTCGGACACAACTCAGTGACAGAGCACGCCCATCATTCCACACTAAAAGATGTGTCCTTTATCATTAATAGTTATCCTGGTGTGCCTTGTAAAATTTGTCATGTTTTCTATAAACTTTTTATTAAGTTGTATATGTACTGTATTTAAGGTATACATATAGTATATAGTGTATTCTAGGTATAAGTATATAGGGTATTTAAGGTAGGCTCTAGCAAGATTTATCACAAATTAGTGACACAGGATAATTTTGTTCATGATACAATGTTCGTTAGCTATTTCAGAATCCAGTCTGTGAGTTAACTTGTAAGCATAGTTACATAGTTACAATAAAAAGGGCTTCCCTGGTAGCTCAGCTGGTCAAGAATCTACCTGCAAGGTAGGAGACCCTGGTTTGATTCCTGAGTTGGGAAGATCCCCTGGAGAAGAAATAGGCCACCCATTCCAGGATTCTGGCTTGGAGAGTTCCATGGGGTTGCAAAGAGTCAGACACGACTGAGCGACTTTCACTTTCACTTTTTCATAGGTTACCAAAAAAATTAGGAATCACATGGTTATAACTCAGTATAAGATTCACTGGAAATCTCCTCATTTTCCAGTAGTATCCTCCCCTCTCCTCCCTTTGCCGACTTTCTACTCTGAAATGTCCTGCACTTTCAGCCCGCTTTCTACTTATGAAAGTTGAAAGCACCGGTTAATGATCTTCCTTGGTATTTTCTGTGTGTAATAAGCGATGGCCCTGTCCTTTGCTAAGGGCCTTTCCCAGTAGTGGAGAGCTCCTGGAGCATCAATCATGGGCTTTATTCCTCTTTAAACCCACAGGGTCCAGCACAAAGCACTGTCATGTGGAAGATGCTCAAGAAATGGTTGTTGAATGAATGAGTGAGCGCATGGATAAAATATTTTCCTTGTGTTCAGTCATCCTGACTTTCTTTAAAAAAATATGTCCAATAAAAAATTGACTTTGAAAATATATTTATTAAGTATGCTTGTCTATTTTCCTGCCCATCTGTTTTGTAATGGCACATAGTTTAACCATTTGAATCATGAGAGCAAGCCACATGATTTTAGCTCTGGACTTAATGGACTTAGCTCAGAAACATTAGTAGTAGTAAAGACAAAAATAATAGGAAAAGGCAGAGGCCAATTTGATTTTCCTCTTTTTCAGTAAGATGCAATATTGAAATGTGGGGAACAACGTAGTAAGAACCTATTATATGCAGATGCTCTTAAGAATTTTCTATCAAACGTGGCGCGATGTATGAAACCTTTATTGTCTTCTGAATTTCCTTTGAATTTTTACTGGTAAGAAGTGAGGAGCCTGAGATGACTGCTTCTCATTTCTTCAAGACAAGGGTTCAGCTGGTATTGGGGAAACAATCTCTGTTTGTTCCTGTCTTCTCAGGGGGAGTGTTTCTAATTGATCTGGCATGGAATTTAGTTGGAGATGTATATGTTGCAACTGAAGCAGAGATCCTGTGTGCTTTGTAAACTGATAACCATACAGGCCTTATTTGAAACATTTGAGGATTTTTCAACATTACCCTGGGTTAAATTGAGCTATAAATTCTACTCAAATGTATATGTCTTGACAAATTCATCATCACTTGAAGAGAGATTCAATCCATGCTCCCCTCAGATTAATAAAGATGATGACCGCTTATCACAAATGCAAAGGTTCGTGGTGATAAAGTGCCATAATGTTGTACTTTGCACTGTTTAAATGCAAATTACCCATATTAAGCAGACATTTTCTACTGTTATCACTTGCAGTCGAATGGAAATGTTTAAAAATGATCTCTGGGTAAAGAAAAGGATATAGAGGCAAATCTATTTCCTCTTACCTCTTTTCAAGTGCACTTCGCTCTCATCGGGGAGATTTAATTAAGCAAGCTCAGCTAAGCTAAAAAGCAAAGCGGCTGGAAGTTACTTCTTACGGAAACAGATTCAGGACTTTTACAAAATAATTTATTTACTAGTCTTCCTTTAGGGATCTGAGCCATTGCGGAAGGTTAAAAACACAACAGAACTCTAAGGCTTCCCCTTGCCTCCTTCTGAATATCAAATTTACAGCTTCCACTTTGTTACAGATAATAGTACCAAGTTATAGATGTTGATGGTCCTTCCCTAACTGCTTTAAATTGCCTTGAAAAAGATACAGTTTCTTTAATTAAAAAAGCTGCACAGAACTAATCCCTGTAGCTGAAAAAGAAAAGTTTTAAGCAATCTCTTTCTGCTCGGAGAGAGAAAGGCAGACAATACCATAACAGATCAGAAACATAAGCTATAGTGTGCAGCGAGGGGCACAGCAGGGAACTGAATTCTGCTCCGACTGTGTCATTTTTTAATCCTCCATCCCAGTTTTCCCCCGTCTGACCTCATGCTGAGATGAAGTTATCACAGAAGACAGCTTTACTCTTACCAATGAATCCAACCCTGGATCTGTATTATCCTTAGCAGATCAAAACACCGCTTTCATCAAATAGCATTATCTGCATAAAAGGCATGCAATTGCCCAATAATTTCACCCAAACTATGCTATTCATTTAAAGGACAAGAAGAGAAATGTAATTCATTCTTTTTGGGTGGGTGGGGGGAGCGGGAGCCAAGAGTGAAGCAGAGGCAGAGCCTGGACAAGCTAACTTACCCCTTCACCCATGGGAACTTTTCTGTTTTTAAACACAAAATCCCAAGAAGGGGTCCATTTAAAAGTCCCCCTACTCCTGCGCTTTAAGATTAATTGTTGGAGCAATTTGGTGCAGTTTGACTGACAAAAAGTGTAAGTTGTGTAGAAAACTGGCAGTGAGAAATTACAAAGCTTGCTGATGCCATTAGCCATGCTTCCCTGAACCCCAATAAAAACATCATATCCAGTAAAATTGGAGAAGCATAAGAATGAGCTGAGCAGTTGGATGGAGTTTAACACAGCCTTGCAACACTGGGGGAGGTGATCCTCCTGGAAGATCTTTCTCTGCATTATGAGAAGTTTGAATCTGGAGGCTGGGAAGACAGAGATGTATCCCACAATTTTGAGTGGATACTTGGAAGCATATTTAAGAAACCTGAGGAGTGAAGTCTAGGCTCTTTCTGATTTAGAAAATACTTTAGCCTCCTTCAGATTTTTCATTTTATGTTGAAACAGTGTTCTCATTTGCATTGTAGATTGTATAAAATGTTATAATGGGGTTCTCTTTAATAATGGATTTTAATTCCTTATTGAATGACATCAGTGGTTTTGCTCAAGGTATCGTGATAGGTTACAGCAGTCAGACAAAATCATTTGTGTCAAGTAAATGGAATTTTCTTTACTTTACTAAAAAGGACTAAAACTCCTGTGTGGGTGACATGTTAGGTACATGTTAATATCATTTATAATATGTATTACTCACCATATAATTTGAATGATGTAGCTTAAAAATGTAAATCTTCTGCTCAGCCCTTTTAGAATTTACTCTGTAAACTGACCCTGTAAGAAGTCCAGCTTAATGCCTACCCCTCCATCACCCAGACAACATCTACACACAAAAACGTGTAGGACAAACAATCAGAACTGCTTGGGGAAAAAACAGCAAACAACAATAACACCGTTCATATTGGAGACTAGGAATGTTCCTAGGAACTCAGGAGACAGGTGAAAGGGTAAGAGTTTTCCCCTGGAAAGAAACAGTGTTTCTATAAGAAATTAATCATGGTATGTTTGTCATCACTGGCATTTTAATTACATGTGTGTATTCTCTAAAGCATTGAAATATAATTAATAATTAGGTATTTTTTTTCATACCAACTTCCTGAAACTACAACTCAGTACTGAAGTGCTCTGAGTCTAACATCTGTGTAGATACATGGTCTGTTGAGTACTGAAGTTCAAATTCATGTTTCCAAAATAGCACTTCATGACATACAAATTATCTTAAATTTAATGTGATTAAGCATTAAACGATGGTATTTCCTTGAATTTAATGACAGTACTATTTTCATGTCAAACTTGATTACAAGAACCAGGTTTCAGAACGAACTGTTTAAAATCCCAAATCATTAACAGATCATTTAGGGTTCAGTCACAGAAAACTTCTTGTCTGTGAAATATCAACTAAAGACAGGGAGGCAGAGGGGAGATTTCACATCTTGCCCACAAGTGTGTGTGGTGTATGTGAGGCTGATTTGAGAAGAAGTCAAAATTTTGTCTGCAAATGCCAGAAGAGCTGTTTACATCAACAAGACCATCACGATCAACACATGCGTGCCATTCTGGTTCTAATTCATGCTTATATACTATTTCCTCAAAATAGCCAACCACATCACAGGACCATTGCACCCATCTGAAATGGAGATGGTGAGAAAACTGACTTCCTCAAGACTTTAGAAAATTTCAAAGCCATGCGGGATTTTGATCTTTTACTCTGTACTTTCACTCCAAGCCTATGTTTGATTCCAGCTGACTTCTCTCTGAAACTGGATCATTCATAAATCTGGATTTCAGAGGTAAATTCAATCACAGTCACATGAGCTTTTTCTGAGAGGCTCAACCATCATCTTCATGGGCTGTGGAATAGTTTGTTTTCAACAGTGCTAGTCTCAGAGTACAAGCTGTCCAAGCAGGACACGGAAGGGTATTTCTAACATCTTAGGTATTCTCTTGACTGAAACTCTTGTGCACTTTGCCTCACTGTATGAGGACTGCAGAGCCTGGCTTGCTCTGGATGGCAATAAATTCCTAAGAGAGGAGAGTGGTCAAGGAAGGCCATGAAAAGACTAAAGGACTCAGGTTGGAATCAAGCAACTTCTGACAGGCTACATGATCTAAGTTTTCATTTCTCTGATGAAGATGGAGCTCTGAGTTCTGTTGGGTTTTAGGAGAAAATGGAAGAAGCCTGGCATTTCTAGAGAAGATTAGGAGAAAGAAGAATCTGGCCTGGGCAGAGTAAATGTCTTATCCTCTGGTCACTTCTTTGCTAGCCCTTGCCTCCAAATCCAGCGCTTTTATCCCCCAAATCTATGAAAGACCAAGATGTGTCTTTCCCTTCCTTTATCCTTGGATAAGCTATTAAGGAGGGGAAAAAGTAGGTCATGAGAAGACTATGAGCTAAGAGTCTATAAAGAGAGAGGAAATTGGCAGAGGGAGAATCCGAGTTAGGGGAAAGAGAAGGAAAAATGAGCTTAAACTGAAGATAAACTTGGAGGATGCTGGGAGGAAGAGACAATTATATTCAACATCTTGATTAAACCATAATGGATAATAATATGAAAAAGAATATATATATTGGTCACTTTGCTATATAAAAGAAATTGACACAACATTGCACATCAACTATACTTCAATAAAATTCTTTTTAAAAAGAAATCAACCTTTACAATATTTCAAAGACTTTGATAATAAACAGGTTCCATATTAAAATTTGATGATTATCTTGATACCAAACAGGTTGACAAAATCAGTAGTAGTCCTAGACCAATGTTTTTTCTGACTGTGACCTCTAGACCACGTGTATAAGAATCACCTGGGAGTTCTTAATAAAATGTACATTCCTGAGACCTGTCTTAGCTCCATGGAATCAGAATCTCCAAGGATGGAACCAATAAATTAGCGTTTTTAATAAGACTTCCAGAGCATTCCGGTGCACAGGGATGTCTGAAAAGTGTAGCCCTGGGCTAAATACTTTACATAACGCAGCTAGGTATTTCAGTTTTTATCATTAGCCTATTCAAGAGAGGAGAAGGAAATGGTAACCAGTATTCTTGCCTGGAAAATCCCATGGACAGAGGAGTGTGGCAGGCTTACAGTCGATGGGGTCCGGAAGATTTGGACACAACTGAGAGGCTTCACTCGTCAAGAGAAGTTATTGCAAATAAATCTAGTGGAAGTAGTTTCAAAAATGACATATTCCTGTTTAAGGAACAAACCCAAATTCACAAAATGAAGAAGGTGAGAATGTCTGAAGACATTCCAGCTGAAAATTCAGTAACACATCAAAGTTGGATTTTGAATCATTTTTTAAGAGTAGTAAAGTCAGTAAGTTATAAATTAAGAAAACGTTTCTATGTATGTTAATAGTTGGATTACTGAGTACAAATTTTGGTTAAACACATTGTTTGATAGTACACGTATGATTCTAAAATTATATAGAGTTTGAATGAATCTTTAAATATGTATTAGTTCAATTTATTATCAAAAATTAAAGAATTCTTTGTGTGAGATGGAATGGGACTCATTCAATATGTATACTTTTAACAGAAATCAAGAGTAAATATATCCAAAAAATTATGAGCTGTCTTTGGAAGCCAGTCATTTTACAGATCAGCTTCCCAGGCTATTTCCAGGATAATGGTTTTTCAGAAGTAGCACTTAAGTCAAAAGCCCTTAAATTTTTAACATAAATCATTCTCTTTACCCTACCATCACTTCCTTCTTTTGCAATTACTTGTCTCTGAGGGATGTAACTTTCAACAAAGTACTATTGTTATACTAAGGATGTGATCTTGTCTTCTCTTACCTTTCATATTTAAAGTCCTTATTGTGAATAGTGGGGGAAACATTCAAATAACTGTTTTTATATTGTCTTAACTACTGGCTGGCTCAAATTGAGTATACCTGGCTCAAATTCAGCCCTTCCTCCTACCCCTTACCCCTCCCACCCTCTTCACCTTGCCTACATAACTTCTTTCTTGCAGATAATGTACCTAACATGTATTATATCCTATAATCCTATAATCCTAAAATGGTTAACAACTTCAAAAATAATTACTGTTATTTCTCCTATTTTAAAGATGAGTTCACTGAAAAGTAAGTCATTTGTCCAAGGTAAGCAGAAGAGCCAGGATTGATAACTCTGATTCCAAAGCCCGAACACTTAACGATGACACGTTTCCTCCTTACTAGAAACAGGAGGAATAGAACCATAAGTTAGTTTAGCTTTTATACACACAGACAAAATCATGTACACACAAAAATACAAAGTTAAGCTTAGTGAAAGAAATGTCTCTTAAAAGAGAGACAACCTGAATGAGAATGCCACAAAGAAAACACCTCTTTCTTTTGCTTTATTCTGTTTTTTGCAAAAAGTTAACTATTTTACGATGTGAAAAAAATGAACTTGACAAGACTTTCTAAGTCCTGTTTCAAAATAAGGTTATTCATCTTTCCTTATGTATAACAGATTTACAATAAAAATCGCCCCAAATATAACATATTTTATAATGTCATTCCTTTATCTGAGTTAAAGTTACTGGGACCATTGGCACACATTACTCTATTAAAATAATGGCTTAAGGGACATCCTTGATGGTCCAGTAGCTCAGCCTCCATGCTCCCAATGCATGGGGCCTGGGTTCGATCCCTGGTCAAGGAACTAGATCCCACATGCTACAACTAAATATCCCTTGTGTTCTTGTGTTGAAACCAAGACCTGGCACAGCCAAATAAATAAATAAAAATAAATATTAAAAAAAAAGATGGCTTAAGGTTACACTTATAGAAGATTTCAGTTCCAGAATGATGATTCTCTCTTCAATAAATAATCTCTGCAGGGTAGAGTTAAGTCACTAGTCTAAGGTTTAGATATAATAAACATTTTGAATGATAAACATTTGTGACTCTGATGAAAAATTTCCAGGAAGGCTGTAACTGTTCCAATGGCCTTCAGCTTGTAGAAGTTGGTAATTCTCTTTAGAGGACCAGGAAAGTTAAGCCAGGCAAGTTGTAAGCTTGCTGCTACTTAAAATTACAAATCATTGAAAACTTGTCCATGAGAACACCTTAGGGAGTAAATGTGGATAATAATGGTTTATGTGTGGTTGCAAAACAATAATGAACCTGTCTAATCGATTGTTCTGAATAGCAGTAGATCACAGTGGAAGGAAAAAATACATATCCTTATCGACTCTTCGTGCGTCCTGTAACTTTTCACTCTTGGGATTTTTGAATGGTTTTCTTTATCTTAATTTTAAACATTTGTTTAATACCATCTGCACAGATCCAAAGATGAAAGAAAGGTATACAGGATTGCTAAAGGGGTTCTCTTTTGTTGCAGCGATACATTATATTGAACCCATTCAATAACTACTTCTAAATAGTGAGGAAAATGTGCAAATTGACCAAATTCACTGTTTCAGATGGGGGAAGCAGATTTCTCAAAAAGTGCCCTCTGAGGTGGCTGATGTAAAGCCTTAATTTATTACACTGCTACTCAAACCCATGGTGGAACAATTTGGTGACTGTCAACACCCTCGTAGTTCAGTTGGTAAAGAATCTGCCTGCAATACAGGTGACCTGGGTTCAACCCCTGAGTTGGGAAGATCCCCTGGAGAAGGAAATGGCAACCCACTCCAGTACTCTTGCCTGGAGAATCCCATGAACAGAGAAGCCTGGCGGGCTACAGTCCATGGCGTCACAGAGTAGGACACAACTGATCGACTAAACCACCAAACACTATGTGACTGAGGATTAATCAGTTATAAAAAGAAATGTGATTTGTATGTGTATGAGTTTGATCCATTTCATCTTACTAGTGTTGATTTTCTATAATTATCTTTTTCTGATATCAAATTTTGGTGAAAATACCACTAGTGGAATTATGTTTATCTAGACAAACTGATTTTCAGGTTAGTATTTCAATTCAGTTAGTTTTATCTGGAAGGGTCATTGATTCTTTAATCTTGATAACTTACATTGGACCCAAATATAAAATCCTAGATTTCAATTAAATTGTATGTTATTTTTATAATCATGATTTCATAGACTACTCTCTCTCTCTGAATCATATTTAAGAAAAAAGCATACATACATTTGCTCTGCCTAAATTTAGAAAAATAACACAATCTAATTTGGAGTGGTGAGCTATTTTGATTATGGTTCTGTTCCTTTGCAATATTATGACTAGATTAGAAACTTTACAGTAGGAAAATTATTAGCTAACTCAATATAGAGTTGTATATTTGGAGATCCCCACAGGTATATCTGCATATTGCTGTGTGTGTTTACTTATGTATATGGATGAATAGATAGATGATAGATAGATGTCTACATTTTATATCTAGATTTCTTATTATAGCTTTATAGTTTGCCTTTGTTTTAAAATAAACTAAGTTAACATAGTCACTTGGCAGCAAACACTGCTGGATGATTAAAAAATAGCACAAAAAAGAATTTACCTTAGTTTTCTTAATTTACTATTTTCTTAATACATGTTTATACCTATAAAAGAATCAGTGCATCATAGAAAACTTTCAGTCTGATTTATTTACAAATCTCAGTTGTCAAAAGGTTTATTTCAGCAGTATAAAGTATAATACCATTCTTTATGTGGGATTCATTCTCTGATTACCCTTTTCTGATTATCTTTTTATACCTAGAGCCCCCCCCTTTTTTTCTGAGTTTTCCCTGATTGGTGACACATCTTACTCTTTCAAATGAAGTGGTCCTGCTGATGCATTTGACAATTTCAGTTACTTTATTTTGTAACTTTTTGATCATAAACAATATACCTCAAAAATTCTTAATACTTCTTTAGGAAGCAAGAATTTTGAAGGGTGAATTCTGATTAAAATTGGATGATATAAGTTTGTCTATATGCAAAAATACCTATGTGCATATTTTCCTTTGCTTTGTTTAATATTGCACATTATGGAATAGAAGTAGATTTTGACATCTGTAATACAAATATTCTAAGCTCAGCATATTTAGGTGCTAGCTCATATTATATATGATTAACACAATTTACCTACTACTTACTGCTTTTTAAAAACTATTTGCCTTAGCAGCTTTCCTGTTCACTTGATATTTATTATGTAAACTAAAAATTACTTGATGGTGATATACTCTGTGGAATGCTAGCTCTCACTTGGGAATGCAACTCTTATTCTCATTTTTTTCCACATGCTTTGTTGCCACAGATCTTTCTGTGTAAACTTAAATTAAGGCGTTTTCCTCCCTCATGACCTGGTGTAATTTTTTTGTAATATGAATAATCATGATGACAGAATTAATTTGAATATGAAAATATGAGGGAAAAAGTCATTACATTTAAATTCAAATTAATTGTTAGTTTTGTGGAAGTGATAATGAGCAGACTGAAATTTAGAATGTCAAATAAAAGCTACTTTCTTGAGTTGATTTTTTAATTTTTCAAGGGCTTAATTTAGTATAAGGGATGAATTAAAAAGTAACAATTATTATATGATGATAAATTGAAAGAAAAGATATTTAATTCAAGGCTTATATATACTTTAAATTAAGATTTCCAAAATTCTAAAATTTACAGAGTAAATTCTAATTGTTATACCATAGGGTGATGTTTCATTTTTCGATATATAGAAAGATAAATATAAGTTAATACTGAGTTCTTCTCCTTAAAGAAAATGTGAATGTCAAGTTTCTTTTAATAGGGAGAAAGGAACAATTAAATGGATATTTTAAACTGTTGAAAAAGAAAAAAGTACACTAAAACTCAAATTTTACTAATAGTTCTTTTGCTAATAGCATAACTACAGACTACACTAAAAAGTTTCTGCACAGAAAAAAAAGTATTAAAAGGCAACATCTATTATAACAGAGAAATGAATTACCACATAAAATAGGGCTTTTGAGTTTTTCTTCAGATTTTATTCTGTGGCTCTTTTGATCCAAAATGAAAAAGTAGAGCACTATAACAATAGTATTTGGTAATGCAGACTGATGAACTATTTAGAAAAGTCTACTATAATTACTAAACAAACCTATAATTCCTTATACTGTATATTATTAGCTTCAAGTCACCATAATATATATAAACTAAATTTCTGCTTAAAGCAGCTTAAACTTTCTAAAAGCAAATTAATTTTTTCACCCAAAGCAAATATTCATTAATAACTTGTATTTGATTTATAATACATACCTGGCCTAATTTTTATTCAATTTCCTTAATATTCAAATTTGATCACAATAAAATATACTTCAGCAAAAGAAATTTGACGAAGATACACAAGAGAACTGCAATTTTTCCTCATCCCAAGTTAATATCCTTTTCTAAATATCCTAGTTTGCATGCTATACAGACTAAGTAAAATTTAAAACAAAATTTTAAAAGGATTGCTTACTTGCTGACTTCGTTTTTGAAAAAGAGTGTTTCAGTAAACTTTGTCCTGCTTTAAGAGAACAGAGCGCCTTTTAAAAATGCAGCAAATAGTTTCAGCATGATCTTTTCCTTTATGTTTTATTTAAAATGTTAATGGAGTAAATCCACAATTCACATAATTTATTTGGAAACACTTTTGTTTAGAATAATGCATTGTAAGAACAGTGATATACAGGCAAGTCCCCTTAAAGAACATGCATCAATTCAGCTCCCTTTTGAAGCATATTGCAAATGCCCTCTAACAGGGCACAGCAACATTACATAAATCATCTTATATGAAAAATTAACATGACATCAAATATTTATAAATATTAATGTGTATGTTAATATAACCAAAGCTGTAACAAACAATCATAACCTTGCCAAGTTTCCTAGGACAGGCGCTGCTGATAATGATATCCATTATCTCTGGAGGAACGCACAATTATGAAAGTTATACACAGGATGCTATGTTCTTAGCTGCTTTTAAATTTATCCATTAAACATCTACCTTATATATGATATTAACCCTTTACGCACACGTCCTTAAGAAACAGAAGGGCAGTTTGTGTGAGCAAATATTTTAATAATCATTTTTATTTAATCATTTATACGGTAAGTCCCTGATTTTTCATGACTCTAAGTATAATTGGAGCATATGGTGTCCTACAAATAAATTCACTTGGATTCATCCTATCAACATGCATTTAAGTCCACATGTGCGTTTAAACGTATGTATGCTACGCCCTGTCTAAAAAGCCACCCTTTGCAAAGATGGATTTGGACTCTGAAATTTAATATGCCATGCCGTCTCTACTCTGTCCAGGAAAAAGTTCTCTTTCAGAGTGTCTGAGCTGAGAATAAGGTGCATGCATGCTAAGTTGCTACAGTCGTGTCTGATTCTTTGGAACCCTGTGAACTGTCGCCCTCCAGGTCCTTTGTCAGTGGGGTTCTCAGGCAAGAATACTGGAGTGGGTTGCCATTTCCTTCTCCAGGGGATCTTCCCAACCCAGGGAGTGAACCTGTGTCTCTTAGGTCTCCTGCACTGGCAAGCAGGTTCTTTACCATTAGTGCCACCTGGGAAACCCAAAAATAAGGTGAGAGTTGGTAATTCTTGGCTTTGTCTGAACTTGGGGGTGTCGAGTCCCGAGGTAGAGCTTCTGCTCTTATGCCATAGGATCCATGGGATCCATGGGTCGTAGGCATGGTCCTCCAGCAAAGTTTTATTTGGAGTTCTTTTTTCAGATTTAGCACCATCAGCAGGTATGGTTAATTCAGTCAACAAAAACTAAAACAACATAATTTCCGATGAGAGGGGGAAGGGTCACCATTTTATATAAGTGCATATTGCTGCAGGCTCAGTCGAATCAGATTTGGAATTCAACAGGTTATCACGCGTAAAGCAAGCAGATAACTTTGAGCCAAGTTGTGTCCGACTCCTTGTACCCTACAGACCATAGCCTGCCAGGGTCCTCTGACCATAGGATTTCCCAGGCAAGAACCCTGGAGTGGACTGCCATTTCCTTCTCCAGGGGAAGATAACTTTGAGGACAAACATATTTTTGGGCTGAAGATGCTTTGCTTCTCTGTCAGAGAGCTTAATAAGAACCTTCCTGAATCTACCTGCCTAAGTCTGCTCCCAGCTAGCACATTCTTCACTGTAGACCACTCAGTTTCCATTTACAATCTGACTCACCAGTGTTACAAACAGACCCTGCTTTTGTGGTGCTGTCCTCTGGAGAGAACCTGTTCTTTGTCACTTACGGTGAGTACGGGTTTAACTGAGGCGGTGGGGAAGAGGTGTGAACTGTGTTTCTACTTTATAAAGACTTTTGTCCATTTCTTGGATCTAGGATTCTGTTTGGGGCATTTTTTTTTTTATTTTTTTGGATAATAATACTAATTCAGCTTATTTTATTCTCTGAAAAAGAAAATATGTAATAAGTAAGGTCTCAAGTAGTTAAATAAATAGGGTGGCAATCTATAGCCTTGATGTACTCCTTTTCCTATTTGGAACCAGTCTGTTGTTCCATGGCCAGTTCTAACTGTTGCTTTCTGACCTGCATACAGATTTCTTAGGAGGCAGGTTGGGTGGTCTGGTATTCCCATCTCTTTCAGAATTTTCCACAGTTTATTGTGATCCACACAGTCAAAGGCTTTGGCATAGTCAATAAAGCAGAAATAGATGTTTTTCTGGAACTCTCTTGCTTTTTCCATGATCCAGCGGATGTTGGCAATTTGATCTCTGGTTCCTCTGCCTTTTCTAAAACCAGCTTGAACATCTGGAAGTTCACGGTTCACGTATTGCTGAAGACTGGCTTGGAGAATTTTGAGCATTACTTTACTAGTGTGTGAGATGAGCACAATTGTGTGGTAGTCTGAGCATTCTTTGGCATTGCCTTTCTTTGGGATTGGAATGAAAACTGACCTTTTCCAGTCCTGTGGCCACTGCTGAGTTTTCCAAATTTGCTGGCATATTGAGTGCAGCACTTTCACAGCATCATCTTTCAGGATTTGAAACAGGTCAACTGGAATTCCATCACCTCCACTAGCTTTGTTCATAGTGATGCTTCCTAAGGCCCACTTGACTTCACATCCCAAGATGTCTGGCTCTAGGTCAGTGATCACACCATCATGATTATCTGGGTCATGAAGAATACACAGTTCTACTGTGTATTCTTGCCACCTCTTCTTAATATCTTCTGCTTCTGTTAGGTCCCTACCACTTCTGTCCTTTATTGAGCCCATCTTTATATAAAATGTTCCCTTAGTATCTCTAATTTTCTTGAAGAGATCTCTAGTCTTTCCCATTCTATTGTTTTCCTCTATTTCTTTGCATTGATCCATGAGGAAGGCTTTCTTATCTCCCCTTGCTATTGTTTGGAACTCTGCATTCAAATGGGTATATCTTTCCTTTTCCCCTTTGCTTTTCACTTCCCTTCTTTTCACAGCTATTTGTAAGGCCTCCTCAGAAAGCCATTGTGCTTTTTTGCATTTCTTTTTCTTGGGGATAGTCTTGATTCCTGTCTCCTGTACAATGTCACGAACCTCCGTCCAGGGTTTAGTAATAACCCTACTTATTTAACTTATATGCAGAGTACATCATGAGAAATGCTAGGCTGGAGGAAGCACAAGCTGGAATCAAGATTGCCGGGAGAAATATCAATAACCTCAGATATGCAGATGCCACCACCCTTATGACAGAAAGTGAAGAGGAACTAAAAAGCCTCTTGATGAAAGTGAAATAAGAGAGTGAAAAAGTTGGCTTAATGCTCAACATTCAGAAAACTAAGATCATGGTGTCAGGTCCCATCACTTCATGCAAAATAGATGGGGAAACAGTGGAAACAGTGTCAGACTTTATTTTTCTAGGCTCCAAAATCACTGCAGATGATGATTGCAGCCATGAAATTAAAAGATGCTTACTCCTTAGAAGGAAAGTTATGACCCGCCTAGATAGCATATTGAAAAGCAGAGATATTACTTTGCCAACAAAGGTCCGTCTAGTCAAGCCTATGGTTTTTCCAGTGGTCATGTGTGGATATGAGAGTTGGATTATAAAGAAAGCTGAGAACCAAAGAATTGATGCTTTTGAACTGTGGTGTTGGAGAAGACTCTTGAGAGTCCCTTGGACTGCAAGGAGATCCAACCAGTCCATCCTAAAGGAGATCAGTCCTGGGTGTTCATTGGAAGGACTGATGTTGAAGCTGAAACTCCAATACTTTGGCCACCTGATGCGAAGAGCTGACTCATTGGAAAAGACTCTGATGCTGGGAAAGATTGAGGGCAGGAGGAGAAGGGGACGACAAAGGATGAGATGGTTGGATGGCATCATCGACTCAATGGACATGGGTTTGGGTGGACTCCCGGAGTTGGTGATGGACAGGGAAGCCTGGTGTGCTGCGGTTCATGGGGTTGCAAAGAGTCGGACATGACTGAGCAACTGAACTGAACTTAACAAGTGGTTAAAAAAAAAAAAGAAAAAAAAGTCATCCAACATACCTCCAGTTAGAGATTCATTTTATTGCAAATCTTTGGTATATAATTGACTTTAGATAGGATGTCAAACCTAATACATAGGCTAGTACTAGTTACTTTAATCGGATAAGACATCAAGACTAGCCTGTATCATTGTACAGTGGGTCAGAATTTTGAATGGCATGCAAAAGGGTGAATTTACAGACTAGATATTACTTTGTTACTTGTTAATTTACATATATATTTTATACATGGCCTTTCAAATCCCTCTAAAATATGTTATCACATTTGCTATCAATAATTTTACTCTCTCATCTATATTATCACACTGGTTATTCTTTTTGGCCATTATCCCAAACACATAGCTATTTCTTTCATCTTAAAAAAAAAGAGAGAGAGCGAGAAATAGAAAGCTTTATCTTCTCTGCCATCTGCTGCCTCTTTTAATTTAATTAATTATTTTTACCTTCCCTGCAGAAAAACATCCTTAAAGGATCACCTATACTTGATGTATTCAAACGCTCTACTCCCATCTTCCTTAAATCTAATCAAGCTTTCATCCACAGAAACCACTCTTGTCAAGGCAGCCCAAGATCTCTCCATGTTGCTAAATCCCAAGGTCCATCTCAGTCTTCATTTCACTTGTTTCCAGCAGCATCATTTGACACAGTGATCACGTCCTCCTCCCTGATACCCTTTCCTTCACTTGGCTTTCAGGACACTGTATTCTGATTTTCCTCCTACTTTACTCACCACTCCTTTTCTGGTCCTTCACGGATTCTTATCCCCAACTTTTTGATTATGGAGGACCCAAGGGCCCAGTCCTTTTTCCTCTTTCTCTTTCTGGATTCATCCTTTGGTGAACTCTCCAGTCTCAAAACTTCAGTACTATTTATGTGCTGGCATTTTCCATATTTATATTTCCACCTCAGATCTCTTTTTCTCACTCCTTAAATTCAGATTCATATAGGAAATAATCTATTTGACATTTCTACATGACTGTCTAAAGAGACAATTTTAAATAAATATGTGTGACCCAGTGCTTCTGAATTCTAAATTCCTTCTGCCATCTTTTCCATCTCAGTCAATGGTGGCGCCAATGCTTTCAGTTCTTCTAGCCAAAATCCATGGTGGTCATATTTGACCCCTCTCTTTCTCTCATGCCTGTCTTCTGATCTATCAGAAGATACTCTTCTTTAGCTCTAGCTTAAAGATACATCCAGATTCTGACCTTTCCTCCACTTTAATTGCTCTTGTGTTGAGCTACAACCATCTTTTGCTGTATTATTGCAATAGCCTCCCAGCTATGCTCTTCATCTGCACTCTCTATGTGAGCTCAGTCGCTTCAGCTGTCCCTTTGCGACCCCATGAACTGTAGCCTGCCAGGCTCCTCTGTCCATGGGATTCTCCAGACAAGAATACTGGAGTGGGTAGCCATGCCCTCCTCCAGGGGATCTTCCTGACCCAGGGATGGAGCCTGGGTCTCCTGTATTGCAGGCAGATTCTTTACTGCTGAGCCATCAGATCTGCACTCATCCACCCTTAACTGTGTATTCCCAATCCAGAAGCCAAACTGAACCTTTCAAAATACAAGTTAGATAATATCATGCCTTTGCTGGAAATCTTTCAATAGTTCTACCTGTCACTCAGCACAAGAGCCATGGTCCCTATAATGATTTCTGAGGTCCTGCAGGATCTGAACCTCTGTTATGTGTTTGACCTCAACTTCTGGAATCCTCCCTTTTCATTCCACTCTGCAGACTTCTTGCTGTTCCTTAAATACACCAGATAAATTTACTTTAAGTCTTCATTCAAATTTCTTTTTCTCAGTGAGGTTTCATTTGATAGACTTATTTAAAATTGCAAATGAGGGACTTCCCTGGTGGTCCAGTGGCTGAGACTCTGTGCTCCCAATGCAGGGGCAGGGTTGGCTAGGGTTCCATCCCTTGTCAGGGAACTAGATCCCACATGCTGCAACTAAAGATCTGGTACAGCCAAATAAATAAAACCCAAAATGACTCTTTCCCCATCCACTGTAACCTCTGATCTCCTTTACCCTGCTCTATCGTATACTCTATTCTATATATTCTTTTCAAAATTAGGTGTAAGTCTACATAAATATTAACAAAATCTGTGTGTATAGGAGGGGAAGTTCTAAACTGGTGAAAGACTATAAATAAACACTAAATGAATAAATGGAGAGACAATCCATGCTGATACACAGGAAGACTCGATGTCAAGATGTCAGTTCTCAACGTGATCTATAGATTCAGAACAATCTCAATCAAAATCCCAACAAGTTATTTGTGGATATTGATGAACTGTTTCTAGAGTTTATGTGGAGAAGCAAAAGGCCCCAAGTACCCAACATGATATTGAGGAGAAGAACAAAGTTGGAGGACAAACACCACCCAACTTCAAAACTTACCATAAAGCTACAGCCATCAACACAGTGTGGCTTTAGAAAAAGAACAGAGAAATTACTCAAAGGGACAGAACAGAGAGTTCAGAAATAGGTCCATGTAAACGTAGTTAACTGATCCTCAGCAAAGGAGCAAAGGCAATACAAGAGATCAAAGCCAGTCATTTCACAGACTGGTGCTGGAACAACTGCACATCCACCTGCACAAATGTGAATCTAGATACAGTCCTTACACTTTTCCCAAAAATCGTGTTCTCAAAACTGACCATAGATCAAAATGCAAAACATAGAACTACAAAAGTCCTAAAAGGTAACATCACAATAAAGCTAATATTCTAGGATGTAGTGGTGACTTTTTAGATACAACAAAACCATGATCTATGAAGGGAGTAAATGAAATGAAAAACTTTCACTTTGTGAAAGACGATGTCAAGAAAATGAGAAGTGCAGCCATAGACTTGAAGAAAACATTTGAAAAACGTAAGTCTAAAAACAAAAACACCTGTTATTTCAAATATGCAAAGAAAACTTAAAACTCAATAATGTGGAAATTAAGCACCAGATTAAAAAATGGGCAAAAACCTGAACAGACATCTCATCAAAGGAAATACACAGGTGGAAAGCAAATATATGAAGGGATGTTCCAAATCATGTCGTTAAGGAAGGTAAACTAAAACCAGATGTGACTGTACACTCATTCGAATGGTCAAAATCCAAGGTGCTGACGATACCAAATGCAGGTGACGAGGTGACGAACAGGAACTCTCATTTATTCTCATTCTCACCGTTATTAATTCTACTTACTGGAAAATGTTTTTATACAACAGTTATACACTATACATGTATATATAGAAATACCTTTTTCAAGGGAAATTGTTTTATATATGCACATATTATGCAAGCAATCTTCAGTCAGATTTCTCAATTCCATCCTTAATTTACACCTTCTTATATGGAATTCAGTGGTATGGCCATTTTTGACTATGATCAAGAAAAGAATGCAAAGAGAAAAAAGAAAAAAAGAGGAATTGTTTTGACAGCTGTAAATAACTAATCAAAAGTCCTCAGGCTAAAGTCTACCCATTTGACTTGTAGGGATGTCTAAGCTCTTTCTCAGCAAATTTTACTTTGTATATAATTCTAACAAACTTGACTATATGGCTTTGAAATGTGTAGTGGTTTAGACACAGAATATCAGAGTCTATCTGTAGGCATGAAAAGCAAAATGCTGACTGAAAAAAATATTAAAAGTAGAGAGAGGTACTCCAAAAAGCCAGGTTGTCTGGCTTCAGTTGATATAAAGGGGAAGTAGGGTGTGACCACTCACCTAGAGCCAGATATCCTGGAGTGTGAAGTCAAGTGGGCCTTAGGAAGCATCACCATGGACAAAGCTAGTAGATGTGATAGAATTCCAGTTGAGCTGTTTCAAATCCTAAAAAATGATGCTGTGAAAGTGCTGCACTCAATATGCCAGCAAATTTGGAAAACTCAGCACAGGACTGGAAAAGGTCAGTTTTCATTCCAATCCCAAAGAAAGGCAATGCCAAAGAATGTTCAAACTACTGCACAATTGCACTAATCTCACACCCTAGCAAAGTAATGCTCAAAATTCTCCAAGCCAGGCTTCAACAATACATGAACTGTGAACTTCCAGATGTTAAAGCTGGATTTAGAAAAGGCAGAGGAACCAGAGATAAAATTGCCAACATCCATTGGATCGCCAAAAAAGCAAAAGAATTCCAGAAAAATATCTACTTCTGCTTTATTGACTAAGCCAAAGCCTTTGACTGTGTGGATCACCACAAACTGGAAAATTCTTCAAGAAATGGGAATACCAGACCACCTTATCTGCCTCCTGAGAAATCTGTTTGAAGGTCAAGAAGCAACAGTTAGAATTGGATGTGGAACAACAGACTGGTTCCAAATTGGGAAAGGAGTATGTCAAGGCTGTATATTGTCACCCTGCTTATTTAACTTATATGCAGAGTACATCATGTGAAATGCCAGACTGGATGAAGCACAAGCTGGAATCAATATTGCCAGGAGAAATATCAATAACCTCAGATGTGAAGAAGATGAAGAAGAACTAAAGAGCCTCCTGATGAAAGTGAAAGAGGAGAGTGAAAATGAAAAAGTTGGTTTAAAATTCAACATTCAGAAAACTAAGATGATCCCATCACTTCATGGCAAATAGATGGGGAAACAATGGAAACAGTGACAGACTTTTTTTGTGGGGGGAGGCTCCAAAATCACTGCAGATGGTGACCGCAGCCATGAAATTAAAAGATGCTTGCTCCTTGGAAGAAAAGCTATGACCAAACTAGACAGCATATTAAAAAGCAGAGATATTACTTTGCCAACAAAGTCCAGTTAGTCAAAGCTATGGTTTCACCAGTAGTCATGTATGGATGTGAGAGTTGGATCATGAAGGATGAGCACTGAAGAATTGATGCTTTTGAACTGTGGTGTTGAACTCTTGAGAGTCCCTTGGACTGCGAGGAGATCCAACCAGTCCATCCTAAAGGAAATCAGTCCTGAATATTCACTGGAAGGACTGATGCTGAAGCTGAAGTTCCAATAGTTTGGCTGCCTGATGCAAAGAACTGACTCATTTCAAAAGACCCTGATGCTGGGAAAGGTTAAAGGTGGAAAGAGAAGGTGACGACAGAGGATGAAATGGTTGAAAAGCGTCAGCGACACAACGGACATGGTTGGAGTGAGCTCCGGGAGTGGTGATGAACAGAGAAGCCTGGTGTTCTGCAGTCCACGGGGTTGCAGAGTTGGACACGACTGAGCGACTGCAATGAACTAGCTGAACTGAACTGATGGTCTAAGAAAGTCACTGTGCAATAGTTATAGTGATGGACCTGCATCATTAGGAGAAGGGTAAATTATGTGTATATCCTCAACATATTCTGGTTAAGAAATCTGGAAACAGTTCATTCAGGTAATACTTCATCAACATGGTTAAAAGTAACAAGAGTGAATCACTTCCTGATGTTTCCATTCATGCTATCCCTCCTGCCCTCCTTTCTTTCCCTTAAACACACACACACACACACTTGATTTTATTTGTAATACTTCTTTGGTGTCTGATTTGTTTCAGACTAACTTTGCTAACGATGGTGGGCTTATATTTAAGAAAATGCAGATACAAACAGATGTTAGTTCCTTAAAAGTAATCCAACATTTTCTTAGATATATTAAAAGATGCACTGGGTGTATATTCATTATTCATTTAAGTCCAGTCAACTCTCAATTATCTCTGGTAATAGAGAGTAAGGACAGAATGAACATATGAAATCTATCCCTAGTCCCAAAACACAGCTTTCAATCTCTACTCCCTGAGTTCTTTATAAGAAAGCAATGCTTCCTTTACCCTTCTTTGTAGGCTCATTTCCATTGTGGAATGACCTTAAGAAAAATAACTCAGGAGAGAGAAAAAAAAAGCAAAGCACAGGATGATCTTAAATCCTCTGCTAAAACTAAGATAACAGATAAAATCTCTAATGACTTATCAACGAAAGCAAACTGGATGATTTTTCAAATATTGTCTCTGCAAGTGTGGGTCACTTACATAAAAGTCGATTGTCCTTTATTAAACTGCACCAACTATTTTGCACATCATTTAATCATTTTTATGACTTTTTAAAGATAAGCATACATATGTCTTAAACTTCATAAGAGCAGTTAGATTTTAAAATCTGAATATCTTTACACATTTTATCTTACACATTTCCTCTGCAGATGAGGAAGACAAGCAAGGCTTTATTTCACAACACTGTTAAATACAGAATTAACAAAGTCTTGCAAACATGTTATGTCAGATTGGATACAGATTCTCAGCATCAGAACAGGCTTCCTAGGCGTTCCTTAACTAGCAATAATATTGACCTTTTTACTAAGTGTGAATAGCATTTATTCAACAAGAAATCAATATTGAACTGAAACTCCAAGGTCTTACCAGCTAATTCTAAAGAACTCATTGAGTGGAGATTCTGGGATGCTGATTAGCATAAATGCAAAAATGAAAAGATCATGTAAACAAATGTGTTCAAATTCATATACAGTTTATATTTGATATTTATTGAACACTGAAAAAAGTGGGAACCAGAACTTGAAGGCTGATTTTTCCCCCCTTCAAAAAGAGTAAAATTAAATCCTTTCAGACACACAACAGTACACTGTAATCTAACACCTATTGTGCTGCAGGATGTCAATAGTCATTGATTACTTTCTTTTTGAAGACCCAATGAAATCCTAAAAACTAACATTAACTTTGATGCTACAAAGGGTCAGAATATTTTAAAACACTATTACTGATGTGGCTTTTTTTTTTTTTTTATTCATCTGAAGAACCTTGTCAGATGCATGTTGTGTACAAAAATCTGTGATCCCCACATGGTGATGAAGGAGGGAAGAGGGATCAGGTGATGAATATGGCTCCAAGAAGCTGTTCCAGAAGAGGCTAAGGCAGCTTTTCTGGGATGAGTTCAATTGACAGTCATGTTAATGATGGTCAGTTATTTGGAAGGAAGGCAAAAAAGACAGCAGTTTTATTAGTGTAAGACTAGAAGAAGGAAAAAGAAGTATGACATTGTATATGATAGCTAGGATTTTTCTAAATTTATAGACAGAACTCTGAGCATCGAGACAATGTGTGTTACTTGTGGCCCAGCCTGGGGTCTATGTGCTCTGGAAGATAAGCTGAATTAAATGTTAATTCTATTGACAGTAGTTTTTTCAACTGGTCCTTCCTCTATGACTCCAGCCTTCCTGGGGCTGTTTGTCATAACAAAGAGAACTTGGATATTCTGCCCTGTCCTAAGTCATGCCATGATATTTTCCCCAAGATATTTTCCACTGGGAACATTTCCAGACTCATTTTATAAGGCCTGCATTATCCTGATATCAACACCAGATAAAGACAGTACAAGAAAACAAAACTATAGGCCAATATTCCTGATAACTATAAATGTAAAAATTCTCAATAAAATACTAGCAAACATAATTCAACAGCACATTAAAAGGTCTGTATGCCATGATCATCCACCTGGGATGCAAGGATGGTTCAACATATACAAGTCAATAAATGTGATACATAAATGTGAAACACTAATGGAATGAGTTATTAAAATTATATGACTATCTCAATAGATGCAGAAAAAGAATTTGACAAAATTCAACATCCTTTTATTATAAAAACTCTCAAATTGGCTATAGGATCATACCTCAACATAATAAAGACCAGATATGATAAGCTACAACTAACATATTCAATGAAGAAAAGTTGAAAAGCTTTTTTCTGAGGAAAAAAACAAGGGTGTCCACTCTCATCACTCCTATTCCATATAGTCGGAATTTGTAGCCAGAGAAGTTAGCCAAGAAAAAGAAATAAAAAGCATCCAGATCTGAACTTCTATATAATCCAGCAATTCTACTTCTGGATAAGGAAATAAAAACATTAAACCCCAAATGTATATGCACCCCAGTGTTCATTACAGCATTTTTTATAATGGTCAAGATATGGAAACACCCTGTGTCCTTCAATGAATGAATTGTAAGGAAAATATGACAAAAATACACAATGGAATATTATGCAGCCATTAAAAAGAAGAAAATCTTGCCACTTGTGAAAGCCTGGGCATTAGGCTAAGTGAAAGAAGTCAAATAGAGAAATACAAATACATCATGCTGATGTATGATCTCACTCACATGTGGACTCTTAAAAACACTTAACTCATAGAAATAGAGAGTAGACTGGTGGTTGCCAGGAGGGAAGGGGAAATGGGTGACTGTGATCTAAACATACACTCTTCTAGTTACAAGGTGACTAAGTGTCCAAAATGCAATGTACAATGTAGTGATGATAGGTTACAATACTGTATTATATACTTGAAAATTGCTAAGAGATCTTAAAAGTTCTCACCACACACACACACACACACACACACACACACACACACACACACAAGATAATTATGTGAGGTGATGGATAAAGTGAGGTGTTAACTAACCTTACTGTGATAAATTATACATACAAGTTGTCACACTATACACCATAAAACTGTACAATTTTATATGTCAATTATATGTCAAGAAATGGTGGGAAAACAACAACAACAAAACATCTTCTATCAAAGGAAGAAAATTAATCTGCAGTTGCCTCCTTGAAATGTGGAAACTGCCTTTAGGAGATAAATAGTGGATTCTCAAAGGTATGTTAGGAAAAAGCTCCTTTGTCATCCACAGAAGCATAGCAAACTAGAGGTCAACATTCACTTCAAAGTGTATTATCCTTCTATTACACATAAACACTTGATCTCTCTTCTTGAATGTGAATATTCTTATTCAATTGAGTAGATGCCCTCTGAAAAGGTGTTCTGCATTTGACTTGCAAGAATCAGGCCATTCTAGACAAGAGGGCACCAGAGGAGTTCTTATGATTTATCACGTCTATGATCCATGAATTAAAAGGCCTTGGTGAGTGAGACCATTATGGTTTATTGCTTCTGGGAGTGAATACTACAGAGAAGCTGGCATTAGCGTCTGAGCAATACAAGTCCCTAAATGCTGATTTACCTGACAGACTAAACTGGCTCTGAAAGAATGCTAATTACAAAAAGAAAACTTGTAAATAAAGATTGAGTCCTTTTATCCCAAACATCTTAATAAAAGTCTAAATCATTTTCATATGAAACTATGAGGAAAATTATACATAACCATTTGTGTTCCATTATGAGTTGACATCTTTTGGTTTAGATTGCAAAGACATTGAGAATACCCACAAAAAAATGATGTGGAAGCTTTCAAAATGCTAACAATATCACTTTTGCTTCTTAGCTGGTTCAAGGGCCCTGAAATTCGATAATACGTTTTCACAAAATCACAGTCTAAAAGTTACTCTAAATAAGGTATAATGGCGTTAGAGTTGCTCTCTTCCAGATGATCTATCTGGTCCTCAGATTCAGCCCCATCTCTTCAAGCAAGCCTAAATCTAAATTATGCCGAATTGCTGAGTGTCTATTCAATCTTTTTACGTCTTTAGAGAATTTCAGTATTTTAGTTTGAAAACACATCAGGTGTCATAGTGCCATCACATATGGGAAGATTTTTCTTATGACTATCAACCCCGCTGCCAAAATTGAAAACCCTGTTCCCTAATTCCGGATTAGGCTTTCAAGATCCTTAAAAGAGCAGCCCAAATACCTATATTCTTCAACAGGGATCGGCAAATGTTTTCTCTAAAGCACCAGATAGTAAATATTTTTGGCTTTGCAGGCCATGGGATCTCTATAGCAACTATTCAGCTCTGCCATAGGGGCATGAAAGCTGTTACAGATCAGATATAAATGAGTGAACATAGCTGTGTTCCAACAAAATTTTATTCACGGACACCAAAATCTGAATTTCCTATAATTTTTACAGGTCAGGAAATATCTTTTTCCTCCACCATTTAAAAATGTAGAATCCATTCTTATCTCATGGACTGTACAAAAAACAGGCAGCAGGCTGCATTTAGCACACAAACCCTAGTTTGCCAACCTCTGTTCTGGAAGATGCTGTTGTAAGGATGCTTCATCCACCTATATTATTATAGGGGAGAGAGTTAATTTTAGTTCACTTTCTTTAATCAATCAGCAACACATTTCATAAGATACTTTCTGTAACCAGGCCCAGAGGACAAAGAAAATGAAAACCAGGTATCTGTATGGCATCCTAGCTTCAGTCACAAAACCAGGATAGCTGAGATGTGTAGATAGGAGTTGTTCTGGATGGCACTGCTGTAGACATACCTGGGAAGCAATGGTGTGTCTTGCTCACCTTGTCTTTATGCTGAAATGCATTGATTTTCTTATAAGTTCTTTTTTCAAACATTTTAATCACTTTGGTTGTTCTCTGTGTAAAGTTAAGTGTAATATTTTTCTTCCTGTCATGGTGAGAATGAATCAGTATCTGAAACTATTTGTCTGTATTATCCAACTCTCACTGATTCTATATAGAGTATAGCATAATCACAATATTTGCATGAACCTGATATGAGGTACTTTTTATCAAAACATTGGTGTAATCATACAAAATTCTCTTTCCTAAATGGGCAGGTTGTAGAATTGGGGCCTGATATGTTGGCTATGTAAATTAACTTCAGATTCTAAAGTAAATATAATTGGCATGCTAATGATTTAGAAATCTTAGTAGACAATAAGGGGCTTCCCAGGTGGCGCTAGTGGTGAAGAATCTGCCTGCCAATGCAGAAGATGCAGGAGACAGAAGTTCGACCCTTGGGTTGGGAAGATCCCCTGGAGTAGGAAGTGGCAACCAATCAGTATTCTTGCCTGGAAAATTCTATGGACAGAGGAGTCCTGTGGTCTACAGTCCGTGAGGCTGCAAAGAGTTGGACATGACAGAGCAACTGAGCACAGTAGACAGTAAGATACTTCAGGCATAAGAAGTCGAGTTAAACAGCACTATTAATAGGCTTTTTTTGATGATAAATTTTCTATTTTATCATGCCACTATAAAAACAAAGTAAGAATATGCCTTAGTTTAAATAATTAATAATGGAAGTCCCAAGTTGCTTAATAAGGAGAACATAAACAGTAAGACCTCAGAGATAATCTTCTGAGTTATAATTTCCACCCTGTGTGCTTTCCTGGTTTTCTCTTTAACTCACTTATATAGCAATTGTCCAATACCTTTGGAATTATTTGCAGCCATGATCCCACCACTCTACCCCATATTAGCATCCGAGTGCTTAGAAATGAGGGAATGTGTCCTGTTCATTTCATACTCCCCAGACTGAGCAAAATGCCTACTATAGTCATGTAAATACTTAACACATTTTTGTAGAATGAGTGCATTGCATTATCTTGTGAATCAACTTGTTTGGATTAATTACAAAAAGATATCTCACGTTTCCCTATTCTATCTTTATAGACAGGAAATGGTGATTCTGTTTCAGTTGCCTTGGCCTGAGAGCTTCCAGGAAACAAAGGGAAAAAATCTCATATATCTGAAGTTCCCTTATTAGAGCCTTACCATCAAGACTTCATAATGCAGATGTTTTAAAAATCTAAATGTGGATTGCCACAGCCTTAGATATTTTAACAGCAGATAAGAGAGATTTTCTGTGACTTCTTATGAGCCTGTGAAAGTGAAAGTCGTGTCCGACTCTTTGAGACCTCATGGGCTATACAGTCCATGAAATTCTCCAGGCCAGAATACTGGAGTGGGTAGCTGGTCCTTTCTCCAGGGGATCTTCCCAACCCAGGGATCAAACCCAGGTCTCCTGCATTGCAGGCAGGTTCTTTACCAGCTGAGTTACAAGGTAAGTTCAAGAATATTGGAGTGGGTAACCTATTACTTCTCCAGCAGATCTTCCTGACCCAGGAATCGAACTGGAGTCTCCTGCACTGCAGGCGGATTCTTTACCAGCTGAGCTATGAGGGAAGCCCTGGGTAAGGGCAAAGATGCGCATCACTGAGGGCTTGGGGAATGGTAGCGTTACCCGCGCAGGCTGGACATTTGCTGATGCTACAAACTGAAGTGTGCACCAGCAGGTCTGAATGGAGATTCAAGCTATTGTAGGGGTTAAATCAGGGCGTATAAGGTATGTCATTTGTTTTATTAATACCATATATGTGGCGCTTCTCTGATTGTGACAAAGTACAGAGAATGTCAAAACAAACTTAGAGTGATTTTAAGAAACTTGATTTATGCTCCTTGAAAATGCTAAGCATTTTATTGTATTGCACTTACCTATCTAAAAAATGGGTAAAGTAATGATTTAAATATTCTAAGGACTGTGAAACTATTTGGAAATAAGTCCTGTAGATATCCAGTGGCTCTAACTGAACCTGTCTCTTGAAGTTAAGCATCCTAAGAAAGAAAATCAAAGCCTGAGTACTCAGCAAATCAAGCAGCTTCCGATCAGATTTTCATCAACTTACTCAGAAAGTGTCATTAATGAAAAAAATAAAGGAAAAATTTTTTGGTGCCTGCCCTCCTTTACAAGGCTGTGAGATTGCTGACTCCATGGGTGGGTTTTAGCCTTCATTGGAATATAAGCTGCGTGTTTGCAAAGGGACAGTGATGCTTCAACAAGGATAGATACAGACAACCGGATGTAGCATGTATTTCAGACAACTGCAGACTAGATGGAGTGGGGCAAGAACTGGAAGTGAGCTAAGAAGGACGGTCCAAGTCGCTGCTCAATGTGAGCAAATCTCACCATACTGAGACTATATCACAGCAGGGACCTCCGTTCTAGCTTTTCCCTACTCTCAGCTTTCATCTTGGGGTATTATCTCATCCTTGGTGTCTCTTGAGCTGGGTTATGGTACTGGTTTTATTTCCATATATGGTAGGCCAACTCTGGCAGTTTTGTACAGCTAATGCTAATACTTACAATACTAATATTAGCAAACTTTTACATAGCACTCATTGCCAAGTGTCAAGGTGCTCAGTACTGGGTCAATTTACACCACAGAAATGGGCTCATTATTCAAACGAGGTCCCAGCCCCACTGGTTGTTAAGTATTTGCCGGCACTTCATTGGTGCCAGCCCGGGCTGGTGCCAAAGGGAGATGGTGATATTTTCTCATCCTTTTATTGTACCTGCATTGACTGAGAGAGCTGTGATTGACATTCAAAAACCTGGATCTGACTCCAGAAGAATGCAGAGTGTAGCATCTGCAAACAAAACAAAAAGGACATCTGATACCATAAAGGTCATTTGCATATCTGTGTCAATCTGTGAAAGACAGGGTTCATCTTAATTTTATGAGTGCCATTACAGAAAACTTGGAAGGGGTCATCTGGAGACCCAGTATTATTTGTCACCCTGTATTCACATGAGAATGGTACATCTATACTGGTTTAAAAAGAGCCATAACAGTCAGGCTTTGGTTTCAAAACCGGGGGTTTTTCCGAAGTTGACTGAAGAGAATTCCTTTTCTTTGGTTTTGCTGTCAGTGGAAAAAAGGGAGCATGACAAGTGACGGGGAGCTCTGGATGGCAGCTCTTTGTGAGCTGGGATTCATCTAACAGTGAAGATGTGAGCGAGCCATGTGTTGTACATTCGCTGGCATTCCATTCTACTTTATCTTTCATTGTAATTTAAAAATTTGAGTTAAGAAATTTCATTATTGGGTAAGTTGATTGAATTCAAACTAATGCTGTCAGAAAATGTAAAATGGGTCTTTTTTGCACTTAATTATTAAAATCTTATAGGTGAAATGAATGAAAACTGGTTTCTGCCTTTATTCTTAACAGATTTTCATATTTAAAATATTTATCCAATGCCTTGGGCATTATTAGAAGTGTGTCTTAGTTGGGTTAACTTTTTAATTCTCTAGAATGAAGTCACTAGGTATATGTCCAGAGACTTTTTAGATGATGAGTCTACTTTTTATAAACTGTTCAGATTAATATATATAGAAATTTAATAAATATCAGTTTAGTATAATACTGTGTAAGCCTCTCATCTATGGTGAAATATTTTTTGAAGGGGGTCAACTTTTAGACTAGTAAAAAGAAGATTTATTTTGGAAATTCTCTATTTTTAACTGAAAGAACAAAAATGGTCACAATTTCTCATAAAGCTAATTCACTTTAATACTGTTTTCTTAAATCACCTCTGCTAATAGGCTTTTCTGGTTCAGAAGATAATGCAGTTGAGAGGTGAAGGAACATTTATTGAGCATTTACTGAGTGCCAGAGGCTCTTCTAAGTACTTGATGTACTTTATCTCATTTAATCCTCCACTATCCCTAGGAGATAAGCACAAATCTGATCCTAGTTTGCAGATAAGAAGACTTGCAGTTTAAAAGGGCTAAGAAACTGACCAAGGTCAACAGATTCTAAGAGGCAGAGGCAGGGCCAACCTATATGGTCTCTTACCCAAGGCTGTGCTCCTTAACTCTCTTCCTATTTGGTCTTAAGATTTCAGACAAGACACAGCAAGGAATGATCCCAGAATTGATTCACCATATACACATGATTCTGAAATAATTGTAGCACAATTTGAGGGTTTCCTGGGACAGAGCTGTTTTGTATCACTTGATAAAATGAGATTAAATTCCTAAAAAGAGCATTTTGAGTCTTGGCTATGGTGTTGAAAGGAATCCCAAATACTCAAACTATCAAGCTTTGCCTACTAATCACTGTTGCTCAGGAGGGGCTTCCCTGGTGTTGAAGTGGTAGAAAATCCACCTGGAATGCAGAAGCCACAGGAGACTTGGGTTTGATCCCTGGGTCAGGAAGATCCCCTGAGTAGGGACTTGAGTGGGGAGATACAAGAAGAAATGGATGTTTAGATCATTTAAACTGAGGTGATAACGTCTCCTCTCCAGTAAAAGCATTGGAATAGAAAAGATGACTTATGATTTTACATTTTAGAGAATTTGTAAGCATTTCATTAAGCTCTGCAATCATGAGCTCAAGTCATTTGTTGCTATTGCTGGTCATGGAGGAAGATTGAGGGGAACCTGGGGTCAGAGAAGAGAATTAAAGCCAAGCTGTGTGTTATACCTTTTCAGGTTAGCAGAAACAGAGCTGTGCTCCACTTATACCCAGGTGACTGGGTGTTTATGACATGGAAACATAAAGAAATAAGGCAGAACACTAACTGAGACAGTGAACCACTGTCGAACAAGCGTAGAACACGTCTCACGGGACAAGCATTGGAAGTGCCGTGTGTTTCTCTAAAATCACAGTATCTCAGTCACTCTTGCTTTGTCTCCTGCTTCTACAACCCCCAGGCAGCCTGCCTCTGCTCTCTTCAACTCACAGCTTCTGTTTGCTCATGGATTCCACTGCCTTGGGGCTTTGGACTACTGCTGTTCTCTTCTTTCTCTCTTTAACTTCACTCATTTCTTCTCTAGCTCAGAAGTCACTCAACTTTTTCTCTAAATGGCTGGATAGTATATATTTTAGGCTTTGTAGGCAATATAGTTGCTGCTGCTACTATTGTAGGCTATATAGATAATCTCTGCTGCCTTGGAGAAGGCAATGGCAACCCACTCCAGTACTCTTGCTGGAGAATCCCATGGATGGAGGAGCCTGGTGGGCTAGTCCATGGGGTTGCGAAGAGTTGGACACGACTGAGCGATGCTTTGCTTTCGCTACTATTCAGTTCTGCCACTGTAGCACAAAAACAACCATGTGAAGTGAAAGTCACTCAGTCGTATCTGACTCTTTGTGACCCCATGGACTGTACAGTCCATGGAATTCTCCAGGCCAGAATACTGGAGTGGGTAGCCTTTCCCTTCTCCAGGGGATCTTCCCAACCCAGGAATCTTCCCGCATTGCAGGCACATTCTTTACCAGCTGAGCCACCAGGGAAGTCTAAACATAGACAATGTATGAATGGATGGGTGTGACTTTGTGCCAATAAAACTTTATTAATGAAAATGGAAATGTGAGTTTCATATAAATTTCACATGTCACAAAGTATTATCCTACTTTTTTCTAACCATTTAAAAATGTAAAAGATATTTTTTGTTTTGGGGCCATGTAAAAATAGATGGTGTGGCTGGATGGGGCCTGAAGGCTGTCTGTCCATCCTTGATCTGGATCCTTCTCTTAATTCACATTCATATTTTCCAACAGAGAGGAAATGTATTGGTCTAGCTAGTTGTTATGTTTAGGGTCTTGGGCTCTGACACTGAATGGCTTGAGTTTAAATTCAAGATTCCAGCACTTATAAGTGGCATAAACTGAAGCAAGTATATGTTGAATGAATCTATAGACCCTTATGTAGGGCTTTCCTGGTGGCTGAGCTGGTAAACAATTTTCCTGCAATGCAGGAGATCTGGGTTGAATCCCTTGGTTGGGAAGATCCCTTGGATAGGGAAATGGCTACCCACTCCAGTATTCTGGCCTGGAGACTTCCATGGACTGTATAGCCCATGGGGTTGCAAAGAGCTGGACAGGACTGAGTAACTTTCACTTATCACCTGTGGGTAGGAGTAGATGAAAACCACATGACAAAGCATAGTGGCCTAGATATAAGGAATTCCAGGTTTTTGCTCACTCAGAAGGGGTATGTGGGCAGGGCAAGCTGTCAAATCACCATGTCCTGGTCTGTAATCATGACTAATACTCATTGATCATCTACTATAACAAGGAAGAAAGAAAAAACAAGTCAGAGGATGGAGCCTAGGGAGGCTTAGAGGCAAGGACAATGAGATAAACAAGTTGTTTCAGGAAGAGAAGTAACAGGGACACAGAAAGCTGTTCTCTGGTCTTGTTAGATTTCAAATCTTTTCATTGTAAAGTAAACCAGAGACACAGAAAACATACAAATCAAATGTGTGGCTCAGTAAGTTATTATAAGGCAAACGCCACCCAGGTCAGGAAAGAGAACACTAACAGAAGCTGCTTTCCCTGACCCATCACAGGCATAACCCCCTCCCTCTGGTCTTAACTATTGTCCTGACTTTTAGAGTAATCTCTTCTTTGAGTTTTACTTGCATTCCTAAAAATGGTAGCTTAGTTATACCCATTAAAAAATAAAGTCCCTTTTAATCTGTAGATTTCTCCCAGATCCCTTTCATTTCTTTACATTTTACTGAAGAGCTTGGGTAGTTTCACCTGTACTGTAGCTTTTCCGATCGTCTGTATCGTCTGCACTGCTCTCAGTGCAGATCAATATGTTCCTCTGTCTTTTGAATTTCCTGCAAAGTGACAGCTGAATCCAAAGACTGGATCCAATCCAGGTTTGATCCCTTTGCAGACATGCAAGTTGTCTTTATATAACCTAGTGTTCCTCCTAGTTTAGTCATCATTTCCATAATGCTTTTTGGCATTGGCAGGACTATTTGAAGCACACAGTATCTTGTTCTCTCACTTTCTGTGATCTTACCAGCCACTGATACAAAATGCCCACATTTACTCATTCATGAAGAAAACAGTGATGCTTTAATTGTTTCCTTTTTACATATTAGGTGAAATACTTATATGGGTATGGCAACCCATTCCAGTATTTCTGGAGAATCCCCGTAGACAGAGAAGCCTTGTGGGCCACAGTCCACGGGGTCACAAAGAGTGAGACATGACTGAGCGACTAAGCACAGTGTCTCATTCTCTCATTTTCTGTGATCTTACCAGCCACTGATACAAAATGCCCACATCTACTCATTCATGAAGGCTGCAAAAACAGTGATGTTCTAATTCTGTTGTTTCCTTTTTACATATTAGGTGAAATACTTATATAAATAGACATCTACTTCATCTACTAATTGGCTCCTCAGTGGATTCTTTATTTTCCATTCTTGGAGATAGTGAATTGATTCATTATCTTGTGATGGTCATCAATACTTATTTAAAAAACAATATCATTAGAACTCATGAACTTAAATTGTCTGGGTTTAACCTATAAGAGTCAGACACGACTGAGCGACTGAACTGAACTGAACCTATTGCAATGATTATCATTATGGAGTTGGATTTGTCCAGTCTTTGGCTGCTAGAGTCTCTTTGCTGGCTACTGAATCGTTTTGACATGATGTGACCTTACTTTTTGATAGCTTCTTTGCCACATTCTATTATAATATAAGAGGTTCCAGATTCCTCTTGCATATTTTTTGCCCTAGAAATAGAATTAGCCATTTCTCCCAGAAATTCTTGTTTCTTTTAGTGAGAAAAAAGGTTGGTCATTGTTTCTAGCCCTTTTAAATGCACAAAGCTCAGAAATATATACATACATTTAAAGATAAAATATTTCATGAATTCCTATTTATATTCTAATTCAAGTTTGAGATTATAAAACCTTTTACTTAATTTCTTTATTTCATCACTATCTCTTCCAGCTTTCCATAGTTCCATCTCTATTATACCTTATCCCCCCTACTTTTTAAAACACTGAATTTTAATTCTTAAGGAACAAAAATGATAAAATAAGAAAGTCCCATAATGACACATCTATTTTTATCTCATATCATACAAACATCAGTCTCATAATAAAAGTACAAATATTACTACCAATATGATAACTGAAAACTTTCAAAAAAAGGTTTTTATAAATGTTCTCCCCCTTCTCCTCATTTTTTAAATAGTTATAACTCCATTGTCAGAGCTGATAACCATTACATAACATACTCTCTGCCATTTAACCCTCATTTCCTCTTACTTTTACAGATAAATATACATTTAATTTATTAAACCAGTCCTTATTTATTATTACCAGTCCTTAATGTATTAAACCAGTCCTTAATTTATTATTACCAGTCCTAACCTTAATGTCTTTTTAGGCATAAACTCAGTCTCTACTAGGAAGGGTTCATGGGAACAATATTCTTAATGTTGATAACAGTTTACCTGTTCCCCCTACTCTTGAAAGTCAGTTTTGTTAGACAGCAAATCCTGGGCTAACATTTTCTATATGTTTGCTACTCTACTTTCTTTTGGCATAAAGCACAGCTGTTGAAAAGTCTGATGATAATCAAACTTCTTTTTTCTCAGAGGTCATGGATTTTTTTCTTAAGATGCTCCCCAACTTTCCCTTTATATTTAGAGTCCAGTAATTTTTAGTAGTCTTGATGCTCATTGCTCTGGATTCTCAAGAATGCAGTGCACACTTTCAATTTGTAGCTCTAAATCCTTAGTTCAGGGAACTCAGAATTTTGAGTTATTGTTCTGAGTATTTAGTCTGTTCTCTTGTTTGGGTTTTCATCAGCAGCAACTCCTATTCATCATTGGTTTGATTTCCTTTTCTTTCCTTCAATATTGATCATTTTCTCTCGAATCCCTTTTGCCCATTTCTTCATTTCTTTTGGATGTTTAAAAATTCCTCCTTTTTGCTTTCTATTTCACTTGAGACATTACCTACTGTGTCTATAAGTGCTGGTATTCCTTCTGGTTTATTCTTCACTGCTAAAGTGATTTTTTACTTTAAATAAAGTGATTTTTAATTTATTCTTTAAATTATTCTTTCCTGAAGTTTGTCACTTTGCCTCTGAGATTTTCTAACAGATTTATGTTGCACTTTCAGGTATTGTATCATTTTCCTAATATTTTCCTTAATGTTTCTCAGCTTGTTTAAATAGCAGGCTGGTGGTTTGATCTTTTTTGAGGACACATCTTTCTGGTGTGCTTTCATTGTCTGTTGGGATGTTATTCTTCTACTTGGTTTCTTCTTTTTCTCATCATAACATTGTCTGGATTTGACCTCAATACTTTTCTGTTGTTCCTTTCTATATGAAATTAGTTTTCTTGAACTTTAAGGATGAGGCTGGATTCTGGGTAGCTTTTCTAATTTCACAGGGCTCCCTCTTCTGTTGCTTTTTGTAAAAGTGCAGTGACTCGCTTTCCTGGATCTCCTGGCTGTCTTCTTCTTTCTCCGACTCTGGACTTCCCCTTGACTTTGTCACTGTTGTCCCCATCGTCCTGCTCATGGTTGCTTCCACTCCCAGCTGTTTCCACTCTGCAGGGACCCCAGGCTATGTCATGGCATCTGTGAGTCCTAGGCTCTTGAGGGTCCCTTCCTCCATTCAAAATGTTAAAAATTATACTTTATGATTATGTTGATATTAAAATGAATATATTAAGACATTTTCCTTGACCTAATTTTTTCCTTCTGACTTCAGAAGAAATGCAAGCATTCCATGGGTCCCCCAAAGACAGCGGGCCCCAGGTTATATGCCCAGGGATAGCTTTGCCCTGGAGGGGCCCCATCCTGGAAGAGTGCCCCTGGGGTCATTTGTGAGCATCTTAGTGGCTCCACTGCTCCAACCCTTTCCAGACACTGTGGGCTTCTCACACTCCCCGGGTACCATCTTCCTACACAAACAGGGATACTGTGTGACCCTTTGGCTACCAGTGGCTCATCTCCACCTGCTTGTGTTTTGGTGTGCATGGGATAATATGTCATCCACCTTTGTTGTAAATACTGCCCGGGGAGTTTCAGTCTTGCTATCTATGAGTTCTGTCTGTTTTTATGTGTGGATTTAGAAACAGAAAAACTGTGCTGCTGTGGCTGCCATCTTTCTTTCTCTGGGCTTTTAATACACTTCCATACTCAGTAATTTAGGAGAGCCTCCTCACTTGCCAGAAAAATCCAAAGTGAGATTCTATTGCTCCCCAACATTCTGTTCTTCCTAAACTTCTAACAGTAGAGGATTGATTTGGAGATAACCAGCACTGTTTAAGATACAAGTTATCTTTGAAATGGTTACAGGAGAATAAGTAGCTATTCATACATTGGAATGAATGGTTTTCAGAGAACTTGGCTTTCTATAGAGTGGCATTAAGAGATGAGGGTGAGGTGGAGATGAGAGGTGATTTTGAAGCTGGGATATCTGAAGGAGATCCAGTTTTCGAGTATACAGTGGACAAGGTGGGACTCTTAGGAAGGCTTGAATGAACCAGACATCGTAAATTTTGAATTTGGCCAAACTTCAGTGTATCCTACATACTTGAAAAGCCTTCGTGTCAACCAAAGGGTTTCCACTTTAACCTTGAGTTGAAGTGAATTGTATTTTATACTGAATAAATATTGCATTTCTGCCCCTGGGAGTTGGAAGGTTGGTTGCCTAAAACATCCAGTGGGCAGATAAAGTCTCATGATGTGCAGATGCCAGCTGATTCTTGACATTCTTGTGTATCCTCAAAAATGCAGTCATCTGTTTTACTCTAACCACTGCCAGGCCAAACGACAGATGCAGAACTGGAAACATCCTATGACCTGTCTTTTGAAGAACAAAATCAGGTCTCGACAAGCTATTTCAGGCATAACGGTGCTTTGGTTATTTATGTTTGTCTCTAGGTTTCCAGTCCATCCTGCTGCAGTCTGCTTCACACAGCTAGAGCTGGGAGACTGCAAACTACATTCCCCACACTCCCTTGCATGTGGCATCTTGTAACATCCTGCACATGGTAGACAACTGGAAGGCAGGAAGAAGGAAAATAAAAGCTTAATTTTTGTTCCAAGATCCTGTTGACACTACTCCAATAGAAGAAGAGAATTAAGTGCCAGCCTACACTGGAAGCTAGCACTGTCAGCACCAGCTATGCCATGCCCCTCAGGTACCATCACCAGACATCATGCCCTGTCTGATGATGCCCCCAAACATCATCAAAGCACCATGCACTGTTGACCTCAGAGGCTTCAGTACCAACTATGCAGGGACCCTCCTTCCAGCTCCCAGGCTGAAGAAATCTCAGATCTACTCCCCGATGTAGGGCTGCAAGCTACTTTCTACAATTACTGTTATAACACCTGGGTGACCACAGCCCTAGGGGTTGGAGGTGTTTCTAGCGATTACTGATACTTAGGTTATGTCAGCATCCCTTTCTTTACTTCTTTACTCTTTCATCCTTGCAACTAATGCCTGATATGAAGTTTGTTCCATTCTATATATACTATATATATACATAGTATAGTTTTTGTTTTTTTGCTTCATTATTTGAACTTGTTTTGGAAGTTCTACTTATTTTTCAGCTGCTTTTGTCAAGTTGATCTGCTCCACATTTTTTTAAGTGAATGTATGCTGGTATGTCAGCTTTAAGGGAGGGCGCATGCCTTTCCTTTTTTTTTTTCCTGTGGGAATTATATTTTCACATATACTGGAACTTGGTCAACTGATATGTACTTAATGAACGTATTTAAATACCTATATCTGAATTCTAAATTTATTATTATAAGGGAAAATTATTAATTCCTCTTGTAATAACTCAATATTGTTAAACCATCTAATGTACTCAAACCATTATGATAGGAAAATTAGATTTACGGTAACAGTGATATTTTAGAAGTAGGACAAAGAGATTGGAAGATACAACCTAAGAAGGCAGATTGAGTAAACTGTTACTATTTCTCTAAGGAGGCCAGAAAGGATGTTTAATACAAAAATTATGAATGATTTTATGGGAGATAATAAATAGCTATTCTAATACCCATTTTGGGATGACACATGACTATGTTTCTGCCACTGAATGCAGAAGAGAGGCTGGATAACAATAGATTCTTTGCAGAGAAGGTTTTAGTAAAATCAGTTAATAAGAAATAATGGGAATCTTCTTCTTTATATATGTACAAACACACTAGACATACACATACACACATAAATGTAGATATACTGGAAAATGTGTATATATATTTCTTGTCTTTCTAGGATGAGTTATTGGAGTCCTGCCAAGGGCATGGTATGACCTACTAACCCCAATACATTTTTTTTTTTGCTTTTAGAACTCTACTTCCAAGAATTTATGATCTTCTTAGCTTTATTCACTCCTAGCTCTTGTTTTCTTGTTGAAAAGCATACCCAGGGATCTTTATTCAGTTGGAGGGGCTGCTAATTGATTTAAAAAAATGCATTTTGTCCCTGGTCATTAATTGACTGATGGAACAGCTGTTGGTCTGACAAAAAACAGGCTGAAAAGCAGTTCCCACTATGGGGTGGTCTCTTGCTAAACATTATTGCTTTTGCTTGTCCTTCGCAAAAGTACACCCTACATATTCCCAGATATCAAGGGAATGTTTTATTTAAAAAGTATTTCTTCGTTGTCTTTAAAATAATGTCACCTCGAGCAATCAAGAGGTACAGCTCAGTTAACCTTAGATGTTATATAGAGAATTTAGAGTTTGTTACCACTGAGTGGTTCTGAGTTTAAAAGCATGAGGCTGATCATCAAAGAAATAATTCTCCAGATACTTAAAGTCTTAAAGTCTAATGAGATTTCAGTTGGTTAATAATGAAAATGATTTTTTGCTTTGTTTTGTTTTTGGAGCACAGAACCAGTTGGACTGAGTCAATATTGCCTTTATGAATATGGTAGTGTATTAAATGTATTAAACTATGCTGTGAAATAATGAACCATATCTTTTCCTCAAAGATATTTATAACTAATACTATATAGTGTAATTTATATTTAGTAGCATTGGCTAAAAACTCTTAGCAATTAGTATGCTGCTGCTGGTGCTAAGTCGCTTCAGTTGTGTCTGACTCTGTGCGACCCCATAGACGATAAATAAGTAAGTGTAATACAGATTTTTGAAAGTAAAACCTCATATAAAAGTAACATGAAATTGAAGGGCTCAGTTACAAATTAAGCAAATATGTGTATTTGGGATATCATGGGGATGAACTAAAACCAGGATCTTAGCACCCCAAAGTAAACAAATCATTATGTTTATTTTTTAGTAGCCATGCGGGTAACACGCAGAGAAATTTTTGTCTTCTGCAGTAGGAGAGAGAGTCTGCTAGTTTTTAAAAGTCAATAAAGCCTCACCAGGCATTAGCTTCTTGCAAATGATTGTGACTAGTGGGGAGTGTAGGTCAATGTTAGTGTCTTAGTTGATTATTGGTTGATTTTCAAGTCCTTTTGACTTCCTGTGGTTGCTGCTGTACAGATCCATGTTGGGGTGACCCAGACTAATCTATTTTCCTCTTTCCATTTTTCTGTTACCCATGTAAACTGTGACTGCAGTGGGAGTCAGCAGACCTGATTTCTGGTCATGACTCATGAATGTACTCCATAGTTATGTGATATGACCTTGACAAAGATCTCTGTGCCTAAGCTTTCCTGTTTGCAAAAAAGTTCTTTTCCACTCTCTCTTTTTATGCTAAAGATTAGTAGCTGTAGTTTTTTCACAAAGCATGTTGTTCAAATGTGTTCTCACAGAGAAGCCCAAGGTATTACTGTAATAATTACACGGAAGCGGACTTTTCTGTTGAAGGGATGGGGTGGTCTGTGTCCCTTTATCAGCCATCCTGCCTATTGTTAGCACTTAGGGTACTTGAAGAAACCCTTGGGTGACAAGGGATACCCTTTGAAGACCATAAGGTCAGATGACCTATATGCTGCTACTTTCCAACTATAAGATAGTTTTAACCTCCAGTTCTTTTACAATCCAGAAAACCCTATGATTCTTTTCATATTTATAACAAAAACAATCTGTAAAAATAAGGCTTAAAGTATTCAATATCAACTCACTATGAAAAAATTTGCTATAAGTTTTATCTGGATTCACTGGTGTAAAATTATTTTCAGAAATATATATGTACATCTATATCTTCAGGTATGTTTCTATAACTACAGGGGGATGGAAAGGTGATAATAAGATCATGGGAAACAGTTCAGAATCTGATAATACAATTCAATTCGGTTCCACTGAGTGTTTATGGAGCACCTACTGTGTGAAGGTCACGGTGCCAAACTGTCTCGAAGGCTCCCCAGAGTTCCAGACATGAGCGACAAACTCTTCCCTCAATTTATTCTTGAAGTCTTCCCTGTCAGAGATCGTAACTTTTTAATACATTTGAAGTGTAAGAAATGTAAAGTACCTAAGGAAAAATTGGCTTGAAGCACAAAGAAAAAGTAAATCAATAAACAAATGTCACCAAATAGGTCAAACAGCTTGCAGCCGTACATGGGCAGGGTGGACCATGGGTCATGCAGAACTGTCCCTGGATGGAGAGCTATTTGGTCCTTCTTGTTTATTAATGTAGATCCATCTATACTAATGGATTTAGCATGAAAGGAAGTGAGGTGGGGGTCGGGAAGTGGAAGTCCCTAGGTCTCAGACTTCCACCCTTCATTAATATTAATGCTGTCTTCAACCAGCGCATGTTGGCACGAAACAGCCTGAAAGCTTCATAGAAGAGAAATAGTTTGGATGGTTCCTTATCATATATTCACTGACATCATGCACCAAATGGTCTCATATTATGTCATGTGCCTTTACTTTTACCCAATGAAGAGGAATTTCCTTTCAGAGTTGTTCAATCATGATTTCATGCGTTTCCCTCAAAAGTATACTTTTTAATTTTTTTTTTTTGGTGATGAAAACTAAAATTTATTGTTTCCAGTTATATTGAGATATAATTGAATATTAACATTGTGTAAGTTTAAGGTATACATATTGATTTGATGTACTTAATACTGAAAAATGATTACTACCATATTGGCAGTGAACACTTGCCTTATATCACATATTTCCATTTCCTTTTTGTGATAAGAGCATTTAAGACCTACTGTCATAGCAATTTGAAATAAATAGTATGGTATTAAAAGTATATGCTTTTAATTTTTAAGCATCTTTTCACATCTATGGACCTGCAATAACCCTGAATGAAAACAACTTAGCTTGTAGGAATGAACTTAGTGTAAATCTGCATAAAATAAGCATTTCTTTTAATTAGTAGATTTTAATTTGTATTCTCTGAGTTCAATTATGGGAACCATAAACCCATGAGCACTGGGCAGCCCATGGACTTGAAGAAATAGTCTGTTATGAATTTCTTTGTGAAACACAAGTTAAAGAAAAAAATATGTGCTGTATTTCTTCTTTGTAGTGAATACACTTTGGGAGAACTCAAAATAGTCACTGATGGTGTTAGAATAATCTTAGAAATAAGAAATTGAGGCCCACAGAGGTTATATGACTTGTTAAAAAATACTCAGTGAGTAACTGGCAACACTGGTACCTTCTAAGTCCTCTGCCTCACAGTATAGGATTGTTTATATTGTTTCAATTCCCCAGAGCCATAATCTGTGATTTAGAGACCCATTTTTTATCTTGCAGCGTGCTCAACCCCAAAACAAAACAAAAGAGGATAGAGGTTTTCACAACCATAACCTAATTTCACTGGGGTTTACTGCTGCATCTTACCCTTAATCTACCATTCAATCTTTCTCACTCCAAAGCAAACTCCAACATAGTTGATGCCAAAAATAAAGCCAAAAAATGAAGAGAAAACATTTTCCTATAAAAAGCCCAGAAAAATGAATTTGAAAGAAAACTAACACATCTATTTCAGAGCTCTCTCTTCTCTTCCTCAGCCATAGTTCGCTGCCCTGTCTCTCATGCAATATTCAGGGCCTGTGCACCATGGCGGTAGAGGGATGTGGCAAGAGGTGGACAGACACATGGAAGGTAGACAAGTTTTCTTTCTTTTTTTAGTAGTAAGAGATTTTTAGAATTTGCAAATGCTAATCCTTGCTCAGTGGTGTTTTCACTAGCTTCTTGCAGGGCTGAGGCTCTGAGGATGGAGTGTTAATTTCTGCCATACCTGGGAGATGGCCCACCTGGGTGTGTCACAATTTGAAAGAAACTCCAGAGTGGGCTTCGCTGAAAGGCACGAGCCAGAATGAGGCCAGGAGCTGGGAGACAAAAGCTCTAAGTCCCATCTATTGGTCTAATATTTATGTCTAAATGTTTCCCGAAAAATAAAAAAGTCCCACAACAACCCTAATATTAATGCCAACCCATTACAAAGGAAGAGCAATTATTGCTACTCTACTTATGTTATTAAAATTTACAAGCTATGCGTGAAATTACACATTTCAACTTCTAGCAATCCTCAAAGTTAAAGAGAAAAGTTTGCTAAAAGTGACAGGTTAAAAAGAGTTGGCAGATGATTTTCAAAATTCATATTTCTTTTTACATTTAGGGGATATAAGCGAGCAAATCCTTACAAGAGAAATGGTTTTTAATACTGAGTAGAAAAATGCAATATATACATACAAAATAGATACTTCATTTGAGTTAGTATTTACATGTTTAGTGAGCCCAAATAATATATGATTTTCATTATTTTAGTAAAATTAAAGAATGGGCATTCAGCGATCTTTAAATTTTCATACTGCTCACGCTCGTTTAGGCATGCCAGATCACTTTGGTATAATAAATTCCGACATGAGCATTGCACGGATACTAAAAGACACTGTAATATTTTTCTCTTAAATGTGAATTGAAGAACAAATATTAATAGATAACTCCATTTTTATGTTAGTCATTATTAGAATTTACTAATGAGAAATCTGACATGCTGTTTCCTATGGCTTCAATATGTTTTATACTATAAAATGTTTTGCTGTGTTCTGGGTGTTAATTGCATAATATGAAAAACAATTCTTGGCAATTTTGTGAGATTTATGGTCCTGCCACTGGTGACGAGGTGTGGGAGGACTTTGGCTTCTGTGGACTTGTAGGGGAGAGAATGTGCAGAAAGTTGACGAAGCCCAATTAGAGACATACGCTGAGAAAAATTTTTTAAAATCTATCCTACTGAGAGGCAGGCATTTTTTCTGGATGACAAATGTCTGGAGTTCTCAGTTTTACAAAAAAAAGAGAGTGCTCACCCCTGGCCTCTCTGCCTTTTGTCATGTAGGTAACCTAAGCTGTGAAAAAAAGAGACCATCTGGAACGAATGCTGTGATTTCCCAGAGACCACATTATTCTCTGCCCCTTCCTCTTCCTCTCTATTTATGGATGGCAAACTGTTCAGATGACAGATTTAGGAAAACTGTCTCAGGAGATAAATCTTCAGGCGGTCCAGTGTGTTGGTGATTTGGAGGTTTCTGTGCATTTTGTTACATGGTTAAGGAGGTGGATAGGCTTTTGGTGAATTGCCGAGACAAAGAAGTTTTAATTGAGGAATTGATGGAATTCTGCCTCCTCAAAAGGTAAGTTAGACGTAAAATACCTTGTGATTTATATGTGAACAGTTTTTTCATTGTGTATTGACATGAATCTTATGAGCACACTATACTTCTCAGCTACTACAGTCAACTGAAGAAATTCTTTACCAGTTTCCTATGTAAGGAAGAAAATAAGTGCATTCTTCATAATTTTTATGACATTATGTACCTATACTTTATCATGATATCCCATCACTAGAGTTGACCCCTTATATGGCATCCTGTTCCTTGTCTTAGGTGAAAGAACAAGGTGTTAATAAGGAGAAACAGAGAAAAAGTACAGATTACATTTATCCTAGAAGAGATAAACTATTTCAGCCAGCTAATGGGAGTGGAAAAACCATCTTGAGAAAGAAATCTATGAGGGAATGCTACTAATTTTAAAAGGCATCTTCTTGACAAGAACCAAATGAACACTATCTTTAAAAATCTGATCTGATGGCAAAACAGATTTGTTAGTGTGATTATTAAAACAATTGTCACCTTCTGGTGTAAAGTGATGTCAACAGGAAACAATCAAGTCTCCCGTTTGGGTACAGTCAAGCACTCAAAGCTACCGTGAAATAGGATTGGACGGGACCTTTCATTTCATATGAGAATTAATTCTCTAAATGCAGCGGAGAGGAGGCAGCCTATTTTTTTCCCCCCCAGCAAGCAGCTAGAAACAAGTCTGCAGGAGGCCATATTTCTTCTCATTCATTTCTTAGTGTGTGCATGTCTATGTTACCAAGTATTCCAGCAATTAATTTATTCCTTACATGTAGTTCCATCAGAAAAGAAAAAAAAAAAAAAAGGCAGAATTTCCCCAAAGGTTTTATGGCTTTAGAAATCATTTTAGTTCTACATCTAAGTTGTACATGAAGGAGTGAATTAAAAGGCTCCATTTCTTTCATTGCACATAAGTTTTCCAGCTGCTTTGGCATTTTCTTTATGAGATTGTAGATCCATTCTGGGCTTACCCCAGAAAGAGTTATCCATGTGTAATTTGTGGCAGACCTCAGTTCTGAAGACTTTCTACTCTTCTCAACAGAGTTAAGTTGATAACCATACAAGAAAGAAATGTCACATATATTCAAGTGTCGAATACCTGGCACTACGAGTTAGAAGTATTTTGAAAGAAGTTCTACAGCATGGTATCTGGAATTTAACAACTCATTGACCTTAAGTGAATTCAAAGCAGAGATACAAATATTAATTGTGTGACCTTATATGTAAAATTTGTCTTTTGCATCTCATGCAATTGTCCTTTGTATAAAATCTGTTTACATTGTCTTTAATTGTTAAAATTCTGTATGTTTATCACTTGAGCTTCTATAGTTGATAAAGCAAATATGAGTTAAAAAAATCAAAGATGAGGTAATTGTTTCTTCTCTATAAGATTATCTTTCCCATGTATAAAATTCCTGTTTGATTTCTCAATTATTCAAAATGTCAGAATGATAGATACAAGAGACTAACCAACTAACCAGGGAAATCTCTGCCTAATAATATACAAGATAAAGATTCAGAATGATGCTTCATGATGGATTAACCTTTCCCCTGTTCTGTCTCATTAGGGTTCTCCCAATTTGACCCAATCCAAACCTATTACTTAATATATATCTAACAGTAAAATTGCATAAATGTTCACTAGCACAATAGAAACTAAATGAGCAGTTTCAGATAATTTAATTAAGTTGTAGGTCTTCTCATATAATTCCGTAAGTATGTGAACTTTTAACTTGTGTTAACTCAATTTCCTTATGCTTTCATTTACCATTTGTTGGGGACATTACAGTGATTAGCCAAAGTCCTTCCAGCTCCTAATGTTCTCCATAAATTTTGATTTAAATTGACTGTCACTTTCTCACTATAATAAAGTAGATATCTGACATCTCAAAAAAGAGAGCTGGTCTAGCATATTATGTTGTCAAGAACATAATATGCTATGCTATGGCAGATGATTTTCAAGATTCATATTTCTTTTTACATTTAGGGGATATAAGCGAGCAAAGCCTTATAAAAAAGAAGAGGGAACTCTTTTTTTTTCTCTCTATCACATAAAATCCACATAAGATACACCTTTAAAAAGACTGTTAAGGTTACACAGAATAAAGTGGGTTGAGCATTGAATATTCACAGACATGTTTATGCTGTAGAATTTCTTGTAAACGTCGGCTTCTGTGTGCCCTCAGTATTGAAAATACACATGATGTCATGTTCCCATCTAATCGCTGTGTATTTGGTGGCTCTTAATGTGTAGTTCCCAGGTAGTGTTAGAGGTAAAGAACCTTCCTGCAGGAAACCTAAGAGAAGTAGGATCCATCCTACCCAGGGATCTTCTCATCCCTGGGTTGGTAAGATCCCCTGCAGGAGGGCACAGCAAACCACTCCAGTGTTCTTGCCTAGAGGAGCCCGTGGACAAGAGGAGCCTGGTGGCCCATGGGGTCACACAGAATCAGACACCTCTGAAGTGACTTAACACAGCACAGTGCAATGTGTAGTTAATGAGTTAGTTGGTATTTGGGAGCCCGCAGTAGGAATATAGGCAAGTAACTACTGTTACACTTCAAAGAGGTCAAAGATAAGACTCAGCCAAATAGGCTAAACCCAGATGCATCTCCTGTGTGTGCATGCATGCGAAGCCACTTCAGTCATGACCAAGTCTTTGCGACCCCATGGACTGTACCCCACCAGGCTCCTCTGTCCAAGGGATTCTCCAGGCAAGAATACTGGAGTGGGTTGCCATTTCTTCCTCCAGGGTTCCTGACCCAGGGATTGAACCCACGGCTCTTAGGACTCCTGCATTGGCAGGTGAGCTCTACCACTAGCACCATCTGGGAAGACTGATGCATCTCCTATACTTTCTCAACCAAAGGGGGTAAGTTGTATAATTGTGCTTTTAAATTTTTCAATAAAAAAAAAAATGAGTACATTTGTTTTTGAACACAGTTCCCCCAAACGTAAAATTTTCTCCCCAGGAATACACAGTTATCCCAAATTCTCTTTAATGCTGATAAAATGGTGCTGTCAAAAATGTTTTGTTACTGCCATCACTGTCCTTGAAGAAGTCTAGACAGTCTAGAAGTAGAGGCCTCGGTTTAGTGTCTGGAGTGACCTTAAAAACACTGGAATGGTATCAGGTCTGTTCCTCAGGTTCAGTGCCGGGATTTCTGCACTTGATAGGCTGGGAATCCGCAGGCAGCCAGAGCTACTTAAAATATCACGGAGACTGCAAGATAATTGCATACAAGGGGCAAGGAACGTCAGGCCCTGTGGCTCGCAGTTTCACAGAAACCACTGTACTCACAATCTGTTTGGCATCAGTCACTGGAAATAACTCTCTTTACAGCACTTTTTGTCCAAAAAATATAATGCTCCACTGTTGAACCTTCCTGGCACCTATTCAAGACTGGTATAAGGTTGAGTACAGTAAGAGTAAGATTAGCTAATGTACATTGGGAACTTACTATACGTGAAACAATTCATAGATATGGTTTTCATCTATTTGTATGACTCTAAAGTTAGCAACTATGAGATCCCCATTTTATAAAGGGGACTCCAAGGCACAATGTGATTCATTTAATGTCCAAAGGTGGCAAGCAAGGCTGCTCAATTTTTGGAGTTAATGTTCTCAACCAGTACGCCCAACTGGCCTTGTTAGACCTGACACACTAAAGCGGCCTGTTTCCCCACTGGATGGCATAACAGTGAGATACCCATGCATACTGATGAATACTGACTGCTGGATTCTAAGACCTTAAGATAGATGTAACACAAGTAGTGGATAATTGTAAACAATTTAGATGATAAAAATAATCCAAAAGAATAAAATAAAAGGTGTTACTAATTTACGTACAGAAGTGTGTTTCTGTTAATCCTAAACTCCTAATTTATCTCTCCTTGCCCTGGTTTCCCCTTTGGTAACTATAAGTTTGTTTTGTATACTGTGAGTCTATTTCTGTTTTGTAGGTAAGTTCATTGTACCTTTTTTTTTTTTTTTAGATTCCACATATAAGTGATATCATATGATATTTGTCTTTGACTTAACTTAATATGAAATAGGTAAACAGCAAAAACCTACTGTATAGCACAGGAAATTTATTATCTTGCAATCACCTATGATGGGAAAGAATCTGAAAAATACATATATCTATGTACAGGAGGGTAACCGAACAATTTTGCTTTATACTTGAAACTAACACAATGTGATAAAAAAGGAATAATAGTAAAAAATTGCTACTAATTTCACTACCTAGTGATGACTACTTTTAAGATGTTCTTTATAGTCTTTATAGTCATTTTTCTATAACTGTTTGAAGAATAAGAATTCACTTCTATTGAGCATGTTCTTTTATAACAAATATTTGATCTAACAATTCGTCATAAACATCTTCCAGAGTCTTACAATGCATTTCTATAATATCTCTTTGAATGGGTGCATACTTGAATATTTTGAGAGAAATTCTGAGAGAAGTCAAGGTACAACATCTCACAGTACCCAGGTCTCTATCTGAATTTCACATCTTATCTCAGGTGGAACGATTGTCACAGATTTATTTCTAGAGGGTTTTAAAATGGGGGTTATGCAAAGGTGAAAGGTCATCAGGGTTATATATATGGGGGTTATGCAAAGGTGAAAGGTCATCAGGGTTATATATATGGGGGTTATGCAAAGGTGAAAGGTCATCAGGGTTATATATATGGGGGTTATGCAAAGGTGAAAGGTCATCAGGGTTATATATAATAACAAGAACATGGGTAGCACATGCACACATGGAGACTCACTCTTTATGTTGTCTTTTTCTCTTCAGTATCTTTGCATGGTAAAGACAAGCAAATATACATACAACAATTTTGTAAATAGGTGCCCCCAGGTAAACGGGTAAAATAATTGGTTAACAGTGAGGTTAGTGAAAAGCCTTAAGAGCAAGGGGTAAAGGATTCTTGACCTTTAGTGGAGAGCCCTGGTCACCCAAGTTTCTTTTGCTTTCCTCCCTGACTTGCCCGAGGGTAAAATGTGAAGTGACATCTTTACCGAGGTCTCCCTGGTCAGATGCAATCAGATTGACTGACAGCTTTCAGAGAACTAACACAGTTCTCCTACCTGAGCCGCCCACGATGGCCAGAGTAATGACTGATGAAGAGTCACTCTGAGCTGGGACTGGGCAACACTTTCAACATCTCATTTAAAACGTCAGTGAGTGAAGGTGGTTTTTGAATTATGCATTAAGTTCAGCTTCCAAATATATAATAGTTTGGGTTGAGTATTTCAGCTAAATATCTCTGAAACATCCACATCCACAAATCATGGCTCTTGTTCACTTATTTGCCAGGTCTGGTTGTCATTTCCTATTATGTTTTATTCTGGACCAATGTGTGCTGGTGCCCAATATTGAACTGTCAATATTAAACCACCCTCCACCTCCTTAGTTTCCCTCTCTGTCTTGAGCTGTGAAGGCTGCCAAGATCACCAATTTTCCTCAAAGTCCACACACTCTGTCTGCAATTTTGCTGAAAGCACAAATTGGCACCCATTTTCCAGTGGAGAACACTTAACTCTGTCACTCTTTCTCCAGGATCAAAGCCTCAGTTATATTCTCACTGATAATCAGTAATGGAAGCTGTGGTCCTCATGGCAATCTTCAGAGTCATCAGGATCAGCATTCAAAACACTCCCTCAGGATGCTGCTCCTGGTGCCAAGAGCTGGGCTTGGCATCTGAATTTCTTCTTAAACCCCTCCCTTCCTCCCGTACAATTTTCCCATTCTTCCCCACTCCCATCCTTTCTTTCATTTATTTCTACAACAAATACTATCAACTGAGAATTGGAAGGACTGATGTTGAAGCCAAAACTCCAATATTTTGGCCACCTGATGTGAAGAGCTGACTCATTTGAAAAGACCTTGATGCTGGGAAAGATTGAGGGCAGGAGGAGAAGGGGACAGAGGATGAGATGGCTGGATGGCATCACCAACTCAATGGACATGAGTTTGGGTAAACTCCAGGAGTTGCTGATGGACAGGGAGGCCTGGCGTGCTGTGGTTCATGGGGTCGCAAAGAGTCAGACACGAGTGAGTGACTGAATTGAACTGAGCCCTCTTAAAGCTGCCTCCTGAATACCAACAGAATCTAGTTCTCTCTCTCCATGTCTACTGCTCCCTACCCCCTGGGTGAGGGTGCGCTCACTTATGATTTGATGTCTGCAATAGCGTAGCCACTGGCCTCCTCCCCTTGACATGGTTCCTCCCCAAATCAGGTATTCGCTGTAATCAAAGTTTTCTTTTAAAAAAGTGTTGGTGTAGTCAGGGAAGAAGTTTATGTGGCCTGTAAGTAGGCTATTCATACAATCTGGCTTTCTGGAACAGCCAGTTTCTGCTTGTTGTAATGATTAATAATGCCCCTGTCACTCTCAAGAGTGTTCTGTTCTAAAGAAAAAAACTTACATGGTCATGTTACCTTTTCTCAACTGGCCCCATCTACCTCTGTAGCCAGATCTTTCCTGTCGTTGCAGTTCCTGGGATGTGTCATGTTCTCTCCCACCTAGGATCTTTGTTTATGCTTTTCCTCTTTCCCAGATATACTTTTTTAAAAAATCTTCTTTTCCTTCTATCTAATTTCTATCCATTCTGCAGATCCCACTAGAAAACAAGTTCTATGAAGGCAGGATTTCTGTCTGTTTAGATCATGGCTGCACTCCAAGCTCAGAATTGTGTCTGACACATAATAGGCACTGAATAAATATTAGTTGAATAAGTGAATCTTTTTTTTTAACCATTAAAAAAATTAAGTATAGTGATGTACTATACTATATAAGTTATAGGTGTACAACATAGCAATTTACAATCACTATAAACATTATACTCCATTTATAGTCATTATAAAATACTGACTATATACCCTGTATTGTAAAATATATCTTTGTAGCTTATTTTATACATAATAGTTTGAATAAGTGAACTTTGACTCAAAAATTACTTCCTCAGGGAAGATGTCCCTGTCCTTCTCCCCCTCACTTTTCTCCAGAATTTGTTCTTTATGAAATGTTGGTATAAAACCATGAATCTCTTTCAGAGCATTTGTCTCAATTTTGGATCATGCAATCATTGGTTCAATAGACTTTGTCTTCAATGGGAGCAAGAACCCTTTCCATTTTGTTTATTTCTGAGTCTGCATCACATACCATACTGATCTAAAACAGGCATTGATTAAGTGTATAATGCCAATAACAATATGTTAGGCATTTTAGCAATTCTAAAGAAAAATTAGGTATGTCCTATTCTCTAGAAGCTTGTGCTTTATCAGAAGGAAAGAAAAGGCCAGAATATACAAGCAGGTGGCAGTACAAGATGATGGATTGACTCAGAGTTTGAGAACAAAGAAGCCTAGAAATTATATAGATCAACCCTAACTCAGCAGAGCAGCGTTAAGTGACCGACAGTCCCATGAGGTGTCTGGATAACAGGCACTTACAGAAGTTCAGAGGTGAAAGATACTGCGGTGTCCTTGAGTGTCAAGGAGAGATGATGGAAGAAGGAAACTGGAATTGAGTTTTGAAGAATTCATTCTCTAACAAATATTTGTTAACTATTTATTATAAAATAAAAAGAATAAGGCAGTCCTTGCACATGCAGATTGAGGGTTGGCAAGCTATAACCCTCAGGCCAAAGTTGGCATGTGGTTTTGAAAATAAAGCTTTGTGGGAACATAGTCAACCCCATTTATTTACATTTTGTTTATAGCTGTTTTATTCTTCTCTTTTCTTTTTTTATTATTTTACTACAACAGCACAGCTGAGTAGTTACAACAGAGATCATATGCAAAATATTTATTATTTGGCCTTCTACAGAAAAGGTTTGCTAACTGTTGAGTTAAACTCGCAGGCTTGAGTGGGGGAGACAGCCATAAAACACTGAAATTCCACAATATATGGGCTTAGAAAAGATATGTTGGAAGCGTCATGGAAGAGCTGAGAAAGAGGAAGTGCTCAATTAGTCAGGAAAGGGAGCCCAGAAGAAAGGACATGTGAGCGATGCCTTGAAGGACCAGATGACCAGGAAGAATCTGATCATAAAGAAATATGAAAAGGAAAGAGGATACATAAAAAACTAAGGTAAGAGTGCAGGAATGTGCAAATCTTATTTGGGGGAAAATACACAGAACTTCTGGGGGCTTCCCAGGTGGTGCTGGTGGTAAAGAACCCACTTCCTAATGCTTGATTCTTAAGAGACCCAGGTTTGATCCCTGAGTCGGGAAGATCCCCTGGAGGAGGGCATGGCAACCCACTCCAGTATTCTTGCCTGGAGAATCCCATAGTCAGAGGAGCCTGGTGGGCTACAGTCTACAAAGTCATAAAGAATCAGTCACGACTAAAGTGACTTGGCTCTCAAGCAGACAGAACTTCCAGTTGGAACCACAGATTCCCACTGAGGAGCACAGGGTGAAAACTTGATTGAATGAGGCCACGGGAACTATACAGAGAGCCTTGAACATAAGGCTGAGACATTCAGAATTTACCATGGAGGCTATGGGAAGACTTGGAAGGCTCTTGTACAAGAGAAAAACCATGAAAAAGGGCATTGATGTGTAGACGCTGAGCCTGATGACTTGGAACCACAGAGAATCTGGGGAACAACTAAGGCAGTCTGTTGAGGAGGGTAGAAGAAATTGGAGATCTGAGAGAAAATTTAGCCCACAGAAAAGTCTTTCTTTGTCCACGTGGTATTTGAACATCTCAAAAATTAGCTGTTCACATTTATGAAAGGATATTTTGCATAAGAATCTAGATTGCTTTGGTTTCTTTAAAAATCAGAGTGTCTGGCTATCCTGGCTTTGCATTCTTACTTGCCAGCAGTAGTTCGGGGCTGAGCTCTGTTGTGTGGCCTTGGTTGGGATAGGTGGAATTTAATCACGCAACATAATCTCTGGGTCCATGGGAATTTGTGGCCTATGATGCCATCCTCTGGACTTAAAGTTTGAAAGAGTCTTTAATTGGGATGGAGCCAATACAATCACCTTTCTTCTCCTGCCCTGAACCTATACCTACTGATTGTTCTTTCTGAAGCTTTCTGAAGATCCACCTGTTTCCTTTTTGAACACTGGAGATTGTGTGTGTGTCTATGTGCTTTACACTCTTAATTAGAGTATTATAGATCTCATAGGTGAACCTCTGCTCTGGGGTTAAGACCTCTGATTAAATTCCATCATGGCATGTCTTTCTCTTTTCTCCCTCAATAACTTCTCAGAGCCCACGTCTTACCTGCAAAGCAAACATTCTGACCCCCCAGTCCCATTTCCTAATATTATACTTTCCATCTATTCCTTCTTACTTCAAGAACCACAACAGCTTTGGTTGGGGCTTTTGACTAGAGTTTTATTTTTAATTCTTCCTTAAACCAAAGCTGTTTCTCCCAATAAGGTTTTTTTTTTTTTTTTTAAAGGGTAGCTTGTGTTACAGTCCCAAGAGGGTTCTTTAAAATCCTTCATACAATGCTTTTCTAGTTTTGCCTAGATGTTAAAAATAGGCTACAATGCATTTCAATGTAACTCCTGATGATATGTGATTCCAAGAGAGAGAAATGCTATATATGGCAGTTAATCTGTTAGCACTCCTGCTGAGCTGCGGTGCCTCCCCATTCCCCCTCCCCAGGACTCTGAACACAGTGTTGATGCCCTGCTCCATATGTAGGGAGCAGACCCATCCGGGATTCTGCTGAGCAAGTGTTGTCAATACACGTCCATGTCTACAGCCTGGTTTTGATCTGGTTACATGTGTTTTATGTTTTGAGAAAAATGATTTGGTCCTTGAAAAGGAGTTTAGGCCAGAAATCTGTGTCAAAATCAGGCTGTAACATCTGGGATCCTGCCAGAAGACTTAATATCTAATTTTTTAGTATTTTCTAAGAAATGCATAGGATAGCATGTCTATGCTATTAAATACCAGAAATGTAAGGCAAGGTCTTATCCTAGTTGGAAAAGGCCAGCCACAAACCTAATTCCATGACCTTCACTTCCCCTCTGCCTAAGGAAAGAGGTTAGAATAGATGATCCTTAGGTGCTTCTGTGCTGACCTGTGTGTTAAGAGATGGCTGGTGTAGCTGTGCCTGCCCATCGGGAAGCTAGGTTTTCATGATGCTCAAGCCAAATTGCATGGACCAAGAAGGTGCTGAAAGCCCCGATTTCTCCCTGGGGTAAGGACTGAGAAGGGGCAAGACTGAGTACTTATATACAGAAAGCCTGTGGGATGAAGGGGAAAAGTGTGGACTTTGACTTCAGATAGACTAAGACCCCCATTTGAGTTCTTCAACCTATATTATTTACTCGATTCCTCTGCCTTTAGGTTTTCTCTTCTACTAAAGAGGCTGGTACCTACTTTATTTGTTTGCTTGGGCTGCCCAAACCAAAGTCACAGATTGGGAGAGCTTAACACACAGCAGTTTATATTCTAATGGTCCTGAAGTCTGGAAGTGCAAGATCAAGGTACCATTAGGGTTGGTTTCTGGTGAGGCCTTCCTATTTGGCTTGGAGATGACCACTTTCTCAATGTGTCCCTCATGTGAACTTTCCTCTGGTGTCTCTTCTTCTTCCTATAAGGACACCAGTATTATGGGGTTAGCTCCCCAACCTTATGACTTCATTTAAACTTAATGACCTGCCTAAAACTCTCAGCTTTAAATATAGTCACACTGGGGGTTTTGGTTTCAACATATGAATTTTGGAGAGCACAGTTCAGTCTGTAACATCTCCTTTAAAAGGCTGTTGTGAAGAAGAAACAGAATGAAATGAAATGACAAAGCAAAGCACTGACAGAAAGCCCGAGGCCCACTTCAGAGCTCCATCTGGACCCACATTTGCAACCCAAAGAGCGGATTCCCTTCAGAAAGACTCCTTACTTGTCATATAGTCTCTTAAGGAAACGATTATGCAGGAATTGATAAATATGACGTTTGCTCTGTAAAAGAGTTGATTGTGCCTACAGTAGAGTGTATATTTCTTTAAATATTGTTTCAAATCATTTACTTCTTTATTATCAATAAGTAGAAATTTATTTGGATTCTAGACTTCCTTTGCTTTTCTAGGTCAAGCAAAATTGATTGGGTGGAGTTGAAATGGAGCAGGACCCTATGGTCCTTCCCGCCATGTCCTCCACCTGCCTTTTGTCTGTAGAAAACCTATAGCCAAAGATTAAGTTTAATCAGACAGGTGAGAAATGCAGAAGTAAGGCAAGTAGTCAAACAGAGAAAAATAATAATAGTTATAAAGTAAAATTGAAGACTTTTAGTTCCTTTTCAAGGGCTATAGAAAATATTCTGAGCTATATCCTGTGTGCTGTCTTGTAGATACTGAAACCCCTACTGGGTAGAGAATGTGATGACCACAGGCTGTAGCCATGACATAAGCCATCACAATTCCAAAAGCTGAGCTCAGAGAAATGGGAACAAACTGATCCATTTTGGAACTGAAGATTAACTGTACTTAATACAATCAAGGTGAAACTGTCAGGCAAATAATGACCAATTTCAAGATGACTGTCAGAGCTGACAGTGCTGTTTCTGCATGGATCCCCCTCCCTCCACCTGTGTACCCCTGAAACTTACCTTTAAAGGTGTCTGCCTATTGCTTGTCAGTGGGGATTTGGCCTCTGGACATGAGTCTGTCCCCTGACCCAGGTTGTCAGCCTCCAAAATAAAGCAAACTTTCCTTTCCACCAACCTGGCCTCTGGAGTCCTGGCTTTCCAGTGGCGAGCAGCTGGATCCCACTTGGGGTAACAGAGGATGCTGCCCAGTGGTACCCCTTCTTGATGGGCTGCATCTGCTTTATAGCTCATGCTCCACAGGCAGGTTCCGACCCATAGCTGTGCACAGCATTGCAAAGTGTAGAGCTCATCTGAGGCCTAGTAACTGATTTGATGAGCAATGTCTGTGCTATTGTATTCTGGGAGAAATATTAGCAATATAGGTATATATATACACATACATCCTGGAGGAGGGCACGGCAACCCACTCCAGTATTCTTGCCTGGAGAATCCCCAGTGGTTGAGAGTTGGAAACAACAGAGCAACTAAGCACATATATACATACATATATTGAATATATTTAAATTGCTTACATATACTTCTATTATATATGTATATAAATATACTGCATATCAGCATATGTCATGGCTACAGCTACAGCTACATCTACATTGATACTAACACCTATACCTGTATCTGTATAAAGAGAAACAGATAGAAAGACTGGAAGAGACAGAGACAGAATGAGATCTGTTGAAAATAGATAAAATACCCCAAGGAAATATCTTCTCAGAAAGAAGACAGGACAACTGGGTGGCCAGAAATGTCCTTGAGTTGTATATGGATAATCAGACATTGATAACATTATCTATCATTTTTGCTGAAATCAGTTACCAATGAGTAAGAAAGCATTCCTATGATTTGACACTGGCTCAAACATTGGTATTCTTTTGGCTTCTAATTAATTATGATTTTTTAAATTACAAAAACTTAAGGTTTTTATAGCTATGAAACCACATTTGAAAAGGCCTGAAATATGACACTTGTCTAAAAAAGAGAAATGATTAAGAAAAAACATCAGGGGTGTTCACTACTTAAGTCTTGAATAACAGGAATGGACAGACCAAAGATCTAGGCACACTCTTATGATTAGGCGGGACTCAGAGCTTCCCTGGTGGCTCAGCTGATAAAAAAATCTTCCTGCAATGTGGGAGACCTGAGTTCAATCTCTGGGTTGGGAAGATCCTCTGGAGAAGGGAACGGTTACCCACTCCAGTATTCTGGCCTGGAGAATAGTATAGTCCATAGGGTTGCAAAGAGTCGGACATCACTGAGCGACTTTCACACTTTCAGGCAGTAGCTAAGCAGTGAGTGAAATTCACTCGGTCATCTCCAACTCTTTGAGACCACATGGACTATACAGTCCATGGAATTCTCTAGGCCAGAAAACTGGAGTAGGTAGCCTTTCCCTTCTCCAGGGATATTCCCAACCCAGGGATCAAACTCAGGTATCCTGCATAGCAGGCGGATTCTTTACCAGCTGAGCCACAAGGGAAGCCTGTAGCTAGGTCGGTATTAGACAAAATACAATTGTTCACCTTTGGAGATACCCGGAGCTTTTCCTGAAATGATTCAAAACCACCAATGTTCAGAGTAGACTGATTAGTGCCAATCAATGTGTCTGGCACTGGGTAAAAGAAGAACATGTTTTGAGGGTAAAACAGCCACATACATTAATATATCGAGACTCTTTGAATAGAATACTCTTCCTGAATTTATATTTCTACAGGTTTTTTATTCTCTCGGGAGAAAGCAATCAATGCTTTTCCCAGTTGATGTGTCAGTAGTAGACTTTGAAAGTGGGTCCTGAGGATTCTGGTTTCACCACCAAGGGGAAGTGAGAGCATGAATTGGAATGAAAGGGAAAGGAGGTCTGAGGTTCAAATTCTTGGAAGAATCAGAGAGCAAACCATTCCAGCAGAACCAAAGGTTAAGGGATTGTATCAAAGGAACCCAGAGCAGTTGGGGGAGGTGCTGAATAGAAACAGTGGAAAGGTACTCTCCAGTCATAGAAGGGGAGCTTATTGTGGGAGTGTATTCTCAGTCCATGACCACAGTTGATCTTTTGGAGAGCACCTTCCACAATTATTGGAATCAGGAGAAATAAGTACCATCTCTCCTGGTAGCTCAGCTGATAAAGAATCCACCTGCAATGCAGAATACCTAAGTTCAATCCCTGGGTCAGCAAGATCCCCTGGAGAAGCGATAGGTCACTCACTCTAGTATTCTTGGGCTTCACTGGTGGCTCAGATGATAAAGAATCCACCTGCAATGCAGGAGACATGGGTTTGATCCCTGGATTAGGAAGATCCCCTAAAGAAGGGAATGGCAAGCCCCCTTCTGATGCCTATGTCAGAAGCTTTCTCTATCTCCTTTATACTTTAATAAAACTTTTATTACACACACACACAAAAAAAAGAAGGGAATGGCTACCTACTCCAGTATTCTGGCCTGGAGAATCCATGGACTGTATACTCTCCATGGGGTCGCAGAGTTGGACAAGACTGAGAGACTTTCACTTTCACTCAGAAGTAACTGAATACCAACTGTACTTTATTAATCTTGATTCTTCTCCATCCTTGGGTCTTAGATTTTTGTATGACTGACATCTTTCACTGCTTTAAAGTATTTTCCTCATTCTATAATTTTAGCCTGTATATGTATATTCTTGATCTTCAATTCAATTCCTTCTGTTTTGTAAGGCATTATCTGAGACTGCAGAGCTCTGCAGAAACAAATAGGATGTTATGTTTATGCAAAAAGCATTTAGAGTCAAGGGAGGAATGGCTATGAGCATAAGTAATAACAGCAGACTTTCCCTGCCTACAGCTGCAGCCTGCACTCAGCAGCACCTTCATACAGAATGCCTTGCAGTCCACGATATATTGGCCATGTCATGTTTCTGTATCTCCACACAGTCTGAAACTTCTGTGTGGAAACACTCCTGGCTTCTTCCTTGTCTTAATAAACTCTTACTTAACACTCACCTCAAGTATAACTTCTGGGAACCCTTCACTGACATCCTAATTGGATGTCAGTGATCTCAACTCTCATTCTGTATTACTATCATGCCTTGCATTCCAATGGTCTGTTTAACTGGCTGTCTTCATCATAAAGAAGGGCCAGAAACTCGGTCTTTATCTGCAGTCCTAGTGTCTATAGATACTAGAGCCTCTCAAGTTGGGAGGTCTTTCAAGTTTTCTGAGCAGAGGGAGGGCTGTCATGATCTGATTCTCTGATCTTTTAAGTGTCAGTGGCGTGTGTGTGTCTGTGTGTGTGTGTGTGTGTGTGTTGTTTACATGCATGACATATGTATTTCCCTGAGGATGTCCCAGGTTTTGGAAATAGGAAGAAATAATTAACATCTATCTGGTATATAAGACACCTGGAAAATCTTGAATATAAAGTTTACACACTGGACTAAGTCTGGTAAAAGGACAAATAAACAAATACAAGGTGAATATTCAAGTTCAGAGCCCCAAAAGGAGGCAGCAGTGATAGAAGACAGAAGGGAGCCAGGAGGAATTCCTGGAGCTTCGGTTTAATCAGGTCTTTCCTGAGTCTCCTCCAATTATAATGAGCAAGCAAAAGGCCCGAGAAAGAATGTACTGAAAATGGTTGAATTCATTTTATGATGTTATGATACAAAGCAGTGTAATATAATATCAAAATCCTGTACAATGGGATGCTGGTATTTTAATGTCATAAATGAAATTGGAATATTCGGCTCCCTGTGAAACAAATTATAGTTCTGTGGCCTCATTTATTATTCTCTTTTTTCAGAGTTACCTCTACAAAGTCTTTAAATCCATTTTTTTACTTTGCTGCCTATTACTGGGTCTCTTACTGACACGAAACTTCATCTTTACTTCATCACCTTTAACCCCACTCCCAAAGCACTTTTGTTTCTTCCTCTTGCACTGAATTACAAGTTTAGAAGATTTTCTAATTCTGTATTTTGTTTTATTTTGTCTTGCTTTTTTCCTCTTATAGTCTTCTAATCTTTAAATCCATTTTCCATGAGGAGGTTTGTATAAAATCTAACACCTATTAATTTGTGCTGATTTATAACATTTATTTCAGTATACTGGAAAGTGTTCATTTTTAATATTTGTACTCATAGATAATGCATATCATGAAGTTTTAATGTAAATCACAAATACATTTTTTCATCTTTAACTACCAAAGTTCTTTATGTTTATAGATCATTAGTCAAATGTTTTGCAGGATTCATTAACACACATCACAAGCAATGTGTTTTTATTTATCCCACCACCGTGCATGTGTGTACGTAGGAAAGACATAGTACCAAAATATTTTAGGAAAACTTAGAATAAAAAGAAAAGGTTCGTAGGCCTATTCAAAAGTTAATTAAGTATTCATTTGAGAATATAATATTTGAAGCTCTTTTCATCAAGTACAGAAATATATTACATTTCTGGGTTTTTTTTCCCCCATTTATCAGTTGCATTTAGACAGTTTAATTGCTAAAATGAAAAATTTCCTTAATTCTCATTCTAGGGACCAAAAGGTGTTTATTGCATGGTATAAGCAATCTAGGTTTAAAAAAAGTGTGGATGGTAATGAAACTCCACATAGAGGTAGTGTTTCTTTTCTAATTTTGTAAAGATAAATATTCTCTATTCTCATTATTTTCAAGAATGAGAAGCTTTTTACCAAGTCGCACTATCTTTCTCAACTCTTTATTTTTCAGACCTTTACAAGTGGGTAAAAACAAATATGGACGTTTCTGCCCAGCTGGTTCTCACAGCAAGTCCTTTAGAAACGTGTTCCTGTTCTACTGCACAGAGTGTGGTGGAAAGAACAGAGGCTCGTGTGAGACAGAGGTCCCTTCATAACCCCACTCATCTACCCACTGACTACAGAGCTACGGGGACTCTCTGAGCCTTAGCGTTCATGTAAAGTGGGGGTGATGGCACTGCCAATCTCAAGGACTTGTCTCAGGAACCATGTACTCAGCATGGTGTCACACAGAAGGTGTCCCAGAAACTTCTGGCTCCCTTCCCTGGCAGAGAGCACAAGTTCACTAATGCCATGGAGAAGACCCTGGGAGTCCCTTGGACTACAAGGATATCAAACCAGTCTGTCCTAAAGGAAATCAACCCTGAATATTCATTGGAAGGGCTGATGTTGAAGCTGAAGCTCTAATACTTTGGCTACCTAATCAAAGAGCCAACTTATTGGAAAATACCCTGAAGCTAGGAAAGACTGAGGGCAGGAAGAGAAGAGGGTGACAGAGGATGAGATGGTTGGATGGCATCACCAACTCAATGGACATGAGTTTGAGTAAAATCTGGGAGATAGTGAAGGGCAGGGCAGCCTGGAGTGCTGCAGTCCATGGGGTCGCAAAGAGTCAGACACAACTGAGTGACTGAACAACAACAAATGCCATGTATATAATGATGACTAAAATCATGGTAAAATAACCCTAAAAAGCAGTCCTAGATAGAGAAATCAGACTGTCAGTTAATGGAAGCACAAACTTTTAAAACATAATTAAAACATGTTTGAAAGTAAGTAGATTAAACTTGTCCTATACTGCAGAGACCAGCCACGGTGGGTCCCTAAGCAAAGTGGGGGAATCTCACTCCATTGGCAGGGCCTTGGAGAAATCACCAAGATTCCAAAACGGAGCTGGCTCCATCTCAGGAGGAGTTTTTCCAGGTAACTCAGAGCTCTTAAAAGCCCACCAGGGGTTTCCTCTATCCTCTGCAACTCCTGGGATTGAATATAGACAGGAAGATTCTTTTTTAATTATTGCTTTGGGTTGTATCTTCTAAAACTTTGGTCAAGTGCATTGTAAGTCAGTGATACAGCCATTATGGCTTTTATTTCAGCCTCACACTCACACTAAATCCATGCAATCATGTCTTTGTAGCCTTTCCTAGGAGGGGAAGGGGGAGGACTCATTTGTGGCCATGAATCAGCTGCTGAAGTCCAAGCCAGCCAGCATCATCTGGCCCTTTAATGAACACTCCATTCATCTAAGACAGTTCTCTGCCACAGATGTCATATCTAGTTTCTGCAGTTGTATTTCAGCATCACTCAGCAATGAACAGATAAGGTTGATATCTCTGAAAGCTTCTAGATGGAAGGCTGCCAGACACTCATCCCTGGACTCTTACTCTCCTTTCAGGTCTGAAGGGCTGCAGATGTGAAGGGGGGATGGACGTCAGAGGAAGAAAGACAGAAAGGAACCTTGCATGGATTGGAGATAAGGAGGCTCCCAGGGCAGAGATAGCCACAGCAGGTCCCAGTGGAGCCTTGATTCATGAAAGGGGGTCTTCCACAGTGCCACTGAAAAATGTGTCTGGCTCTGTGAAAGTGTCCTCTGTATTCAAGCTTATATTTTTACTATAATATTTATTTTGATGTGTGCTAAAAGTCAACAAAATTTAAAAGAGCCCACGTCAGGGAGTCAGGACTTTTCTCTCTTTTCCTATATTTATTTCCTAATGGACTTGGCTAAAGTCACAAACCTTGGCTGTGATGTAACCTACAGTAAAATCCAAATCTGTTTATTATTATTGTTATTGTTGCTATTATTAACCTTGTTATTACTAGTTGGTATTTATAGACTACTGCTATTTACAGAAGGCTGAGCATGGAAGAATTGATGCTTTCAAATTGTGGTGCTGGAGAAGACTCTTGAGAGTCTGTTGGACAGCAAGGAGATCAAACCAGTCAATCCTAAAGGAAATCAACCCTGAATATTCATTGGAAGGACTGATGCTAAAGCTGAAGCTCTAGTATATCAGCCACCTGATGCTGAGAGCTGACATGTTGGAAAAGACCCTGATGGCTGAGAAAGACTGAAGGCAAAAGGAGAACGGGAAGACAAAGGATGAGATGGTTAGATAGCACTGCTAAGTCAATGGACATGAAATTGAGCAAATTTCCGGACAGAGTGAACAGAGCAGTCTGTTGTGCTGCAGGCCATGGGGTCACAGAGAGTCGGACACGACTTAGTGACTGAATAACAACAATTTATAAACTGCTTATTGTTTTCCTTTGCAGTATGTTTAGTATTTTGTATACATAAAACTATTTGACTTAACTTGAATAGATATTTCTCCGAAGAGGATATACAAATGGCCAAGAAGCACTGGAAAAGTGCTCACCATCACTAGTTATTAAGAAAATGCAAATAAAAACCATAGTGAGAAATCAGCTTACAACCACTACAGTGGCTATAATACAAAAAATGGGGGAAAGATGTATTGGCATGGATTTGAAGAAACTGAAACCCTGGTGCATCACTGGTGTGAATATAAAATGGTATACACCCCTGTGAGAGACAGTCTAGCTGCTCCCCAACAAGTTAAATGTAGAATTAATCTATGACTCAGTGATTCTATTCCTAAATATAATAGCCCCCCCAAATTGAAACAAGTACTGAAACAAATACTTGTACACAAATATTCATAGTGGTGTTATTCTCAAACAACCTGAACACTTATTAACACATGACGTATAAACAAAATACAGTATATACATTCAATAGAATATTATTTAGTCATAAAAGGACTGAAATACTGATGCATGCTACAACTGGATGGAGTTCAGAAACATTATGCTAAGTGAAAGAAGGTGGACGCAAGGATCACATAATGTGTGATTTATATAAAATAACCAGGATAGCTCAATTCATAGAAATGGAAAATCAATTTTAGGCTACCATTGGCTAGGGGAGGGAGGAATGGAGATTGATGCCTCACTGGAGACTGAGTTCTCTTTTAGGCTTGTGAAAATGTTTTGGAACTAGATAGAAGTGGTGATTGTATGTTGTGAATGTCCCAAGTGACATTGATCTGTTCATTTTAAAATGGTTATTGTTATGTTATTATGAATTTTATCTCAATTACAATCTACTTGAAATCATTAAATCTCTATGATAAACCTGGGATGTGGGCATGGTTTCCCCCATTTTTCAGATGATTCGGATATCATTTCCACTGAGGTAGATATTATTAGCAAAAGAAGTGTGGTATTATATTCAGAATGGAACTTTATAAATGATGGAAAATCTAGGAATGTACCTTTTGAGGAAGGCATAAAATGACCAATACATGTTGGTTGGATTTAGCTGGCAGATACTTGCTACCAAGAGCCCTTTGCCATTAGCATATCGGATGGATCACAGTCCTAATCAACAGAGCTTGAGACTACCTGCTTATCAGTCTGTAGTGAATTAGCCAGGAAGAAAAATGATTTGGTAACAGAGTGGGCAAAACAGCTAAGATCTGTCTGCTTCATCCTTCTCTGAGTTATAGAATCTTCCATCAGTATTCAGTTTCAGAGGGATGTTGGGTGTGAGAAATAAAGGGAAAAAACCTGGGGAAGGAAACTGGAGGGAAATTTCTGAACAAATGAGTGCGAGAAGCTCAACTCCCACTAGCTTTCCCCACCTCTCCTCATTTGAAAACATGTATCTCAAAAAAGGCACACCAGCAAAGTACAATTTTTCTGCAGTGATTGCTACATTGATAATAGGCAGAGCAAGCCTTTGGTGAGTAGATTTCTTCTTAGGGAGTTCTCTCTAATCCAATCCACAATGCATGATTTCTTCCTCAAATACTCTTGTTCCAACCCCACTCCCACACCCTACTTCAGAACCACCTCACTTGGTATCTAGAATAGCTTCTCTTTTCCAGTCTTCCCCCCCCACCACCACTTCAGGCAAAAAAACTGCAGCCAGACTCATCACTAGGGTTTCTAAATACTGCTTCCATGATGTTTCCTCCCTATTATAATTTTTTTGAATGGGTTACTAATAGATGGTGATCCACTGAAGTCAAATTTTAGACATATTTCTCATGATATCTCTTTGTGAGGACAAATTTGACTCTCTTCTACCTGATAAAGTTAATACTTTTAGCTAAAGCTAACATTTACTAAAGGATTATTACATATTTATTGAAGGCTCAATGCTAAGTGCTCTACATGCATTATCTCATTTATATTTGACAGTGCCCAACAAGCCAGGTTCGGGCTTCCCAGGTAGCTCAGTGGTAAAGAATCCACCACCAATGCAGGAGACACAGGAGATGCAAGTTCAATCCCTGGGTTGGTTTGGTCCCCTGGAGAGGAAAATGGCAACATACTCCAGTGTTCTTGCCTGGAGAATCCCACAGACAGAGGAGACTGGTGGGCTACAGTCCACGGAGTCACAGAGTTAGACACTACTGAGCATGCACACATGTGCGCAAACAGCCAGGTACTGTGCGAGGAAAGTAAGCTGGAGAGAGCCCATCAATCATACAACTGATGAAGGTCAGAACCGGGATTCGAATCCAGGTCTGTTCAGTGTCCAAGCCCATGGTTTTCGGTCTTGAGTCTACTTTCTGCTTTTCTGTTTTCCTATGCTTCCTGTCTTGGATTCCTATATTCTATCCCTAATGCCAACTCCACTCTCTTCTGCTGCTTTTCTCCAATGTTACCGACTCTCAAGGCTGGAAGGGTCCTTGTTCGCATTTGAACTCACACAGGACAGCAAACATTTTCTGTCTGTTGCTTTTTCTGTTATGTTTATTTTCATTGTTCTAATGTGACAGCACTAAGGAGGGTAGGGACCAGGTTTAATACTTGTATCTGACTTTGTCTAGCACAATGCCTTGCTCACAATGGGTATTCAATAACTATTTATTTGTTCAATAATTCTCATAGATTACCTGCCAGGTAAATATTTTTTATGGAATTGTTTGTTGAAAGTTCTTCATAAAATTGGATTTTACCTCTTCACTCTTTTACAAAAATGTATTTTTTTTTGATATTTTGGGAATGCCAAATAAATAGAGTGAGCATTAGTAAAGTACTCCTAATTTTAACATATGACTAAAGTGCTTAAAATATTAAGTGCTAAAACTTATTTTTATCCAAGTGCTTACTTGAACCAACATTGAGACTAAAGGGAAAAGAAATTACTCTTTATAAATCTGTTACTTTAAACCTCTTATTCTCCTGAGTTTCATGATAGGTCCATATAGAGAAATTAATTTATAGAAGTAGTCAGCATAACCGTTAAAAAATGCAAGCCTAAAACTACTATGCAGTTTTTCCTTTGTGTGACTTCTGCATATTTCAATATTCAGTTCATCACCTTTAAGGTGTTCAAATTCACCAGCTGTAAGAACACTTATCAGGTTAGAATGCAGCACTAAACATAAACTGATGTTATTGAAAATAAATGAATCAGCACATTCTTAGCAGAATTGTTTTCTCATGTGACTCATACTACTTAACTAATTTTTTCTTTGTGATTGTTCATTTATCATATCAAAAGTTTCTTTGGACATCTGCTTCTTTGAGTACAAAAGCACAGGCTTGATGAAAATGTTCAGTAGAAAAAGAAAATAGCTCTCTGGTCTGGATTTATAAAAGCAGGATATTAATAGGGCCAGTTACCATGGCTTAGCTAAAGATCTTTCTTCTTCTTCTTCTTTTTTTTTTGGTTATTTGGTTTTTGGTTATTGGCTTCTTTTTATTTGGTTAAAGAACATTATGGAATTTTAAACATTGGTGTAGTCTGATTACCAATAAAATTTCATCTATATGGAGCTGATGGTACTAAATTTCAAAAAGCCTTTCTGCCTAGTTTGGACCAGAGGATATTCTTGATAGAGCTCATCTCAGAATCACTTGGAGTCCCATGTGTCTATGCAAAACCATTAATCTCAAAATGTGTCTAAACACCAACTTTGAGACAGGCTGCAATTTACTGTTCTCTGTGACAGACAAATAGCTAGGGGAGAGCTGTCATTTAACCCCAATGCTTTCTTTGGTAGTCAGGGAAAGAAAGGTTTTTTTTATACTGCCTTGTCATAAAACAACTACAAAATCCATCAATGTGGTATAACTTTACATATAAAAGTAATACTATGCATAGATATTTTAGTCATCATGTGAAAAATAAACAAGACAGCCTGTAAATCAATGTCATTCCCAAGGAATCATCATGGACATGTATTGACTGATTTTATAGCTAAAATAGAAAATAGATGTAAATTTGACGGTTCTGTTTTGACAGAGATGCTTTTGGCCATACCACCAACCTGTGTACACAAACACCAAATTGGGAAGGAGTCTCATTTACAAAAGCTGAGCTTGTCCTCTATATAGGTATTCAGATATCATTAGGTTAGATTAAGTTCCTGATTATGCGATACGTATTTTGCAAAATGCACGTTAACCTAAAAGCCTGGCATAAATTAGGACACAAAAGCAAATACATGCTGAGAATCTCAGTGAATTGAAAGAGTAACTCCATAATTGTGAACTCAGGGATATGTATCCTTTTTAGAAATTGGCTAACAAATTAAAATCTCCAACATTGCAAACATTTTTTAAAATTTTATTCGATTATAGTTAGAACACTTATCATGAGATCTACCTTCTTAGCAAATTGTACCATATTGTGTACACTACCACACAATACTGTATACAATTGTACTGCATACCATATAATGTGCAGTCTAGTATACCACACAGTATTGTTGATTAGTTATAATAAACTATGTAAATTTTATTTTATTTTATTTTACTTTAAAGGTATGTAATGGGGAAACAGTGGAAACAGTGTCAGACTTTATTTTTTTGGGCTCCAAAATCACTGCACATGGTGACTGCAGCCATGAAATTGAAAGACGCTTACTCTTTGGAAGAAAGGTTATGACCAACCTAGACAGCATATTCAAAAGCAGAGACATTACTTTGCCAACCAAGGTCCGTCTAGTCAAGGCTATGGTTTTTCCAGTGGTCATGTATGGATGTGAGAGGTGCACTGTGAGGAAAGCTGAGCGCCGAAGAATTGATGCTTTTGAACTGTGGTGTTGGAGAAGACTCTTGAGAGTCCCTTGGACTGCAAGGAGATCCAACCAGTCCATTCTGAAGGAGATCAGCCCTGGGATTTCTTTGGAAGGAATGATGCTAAAGCTGAAACTCCAGTACTTTGGCCACCTCATACGAAGAGTTGACTCATTGGAAAAGACTCTGATGCTGGGAGGGATTGGGGGCAGGAGGAGAAGGGGACGACAGAGGATGAGATGGCTGGATGGCATCACTGACTCAATGGACGTGAGTCTCATTGAACTCCAGGAGTTGGTGATGGACAGGGAGGTCTGGCCTGCTGAGATTCATGGGGTCACAAAGAGTCGGACACGATTGAGTGACTGAACTGAACTAAACTGAAGAATGTAAGTAAGAGGCTGGTTTTAAAGATTTCACATAATCCTATGCCAATTACTAAATAAATAGAACCATGGATTGGGATTGACATATATACACTAGTGATACTATGGATAAACGAGATAACTAAATGAGAACCTACTGTATAGCACAGGGAACTCAACTCAGTGCTCTGTGGTGACCTAAATGGGAAGGAAATCCAAAAAAGAGGGAATATATGTATGAGTGTAACTGTTTCACTTAGCTGTACAGTACAAACTAACACAAAACTGTAAGGCAACCATACTGTAATAAAAATAAAAAAAAATACAAGTATAAAATACAAGTATTTTAAAAATACAATTTAAACATACTCATCAAGTATGGCGATATGACTTATCAACATATTGTACAGTATGGAGGGTAATTGAAACTGATATGTGAAATTCACACAAGGTCTAAAGCAATAGCCCGAGAAAGAAAAGACCCCAACAACTTAGAAATTTTTAAATAACTTTGCTATTTGTTTGTTTGTTTTTAAATTTCAGATGATGGAAGGCAGAAGTGCACCAAGATGGAAAAGTGAGCAGCCAGATGCCTGAGTATCCCTAGCCCATCACTGTCTCTGCCACCAAAGTTGTGCACATCACCCAAAAGGACCGTCCTTCACCACTTAGCCATCGCTTTTCACCGGGAACCCAGTTCCCCATCAGTAGCGATCTGAAAGCTGTGTAAGGAACTAGGGGTGACCAAGATAAATCAAAGGACAAAAATCAGCTCCAATACCATCTCCAACGGCTGCCCTGCTCTTTCCCTGAAAGAGATCTGGTCTGCAACTCAGAGCAACCCAAATATAGGCATTTTGTAGAAAATGACTATTTTATAGGATTATGCAAGTGAAATCCTGATTTGGTGAGTCTCACCTCAGAAACATATTTTGAACTATATCCTGAGCTTCCAGAGTTGGAACACAGATATTTGACCCTCAGCTAGTGAGTTAACATGCATTTCAATGCCATAAATTGCAGGTGTCACAAGCAGAGGTAATGCATATATGTGTCTATGCAGCAGATGCTTCTTAATGTCTAGGTATATATGACCTCTAATATTTCAAGGTCATTTCTGAAAATTTTAATTCCATAGCAAGTGAACATCAGCAACATTTGGTTGACTGACATCTGAAATTTTAGCTGTATGATATCTTAAAATTCATCTTTAGTTTTTCTGTGTGTGTGTAGCAAGTTGAACTTTGAAAACATGGGATTTGGTATAGAAAATGTATTTAGACGACGGTTCTGGGCAACCCATTTGTTGTTGTTGTTTAGTCGCTCAGTCATGTCTGACTCTTTGTGACCCTATGGACTGTAGCCCGCCAGGCTCCTCTGTTTATGGGATTTTTCCAGGCAAGAATACTGGAGTGGGTTTTCATTCCCTTCTCCAAGGTATCTTCCCAACCTGGGGATCAAATCAGCATTTCCTACATTGGCAGGTGATTCTTTACTGCTGAGCCACCAGGGAAGCCCAGGTAACCCATAGGCTACTCCTAAAAAAATACCCTAGTATTGTATCGGGAATATTTTCCTCAAAATGAATAGATGCACTTCTGTGCAGTAACTTATACTTTCAGTTGAACTTGCCTTCCACTTGGATGCCAAAACCTTTGTTCCTCTTTATGTAAAATTAACTCAATATCTGTTTCAGAAATTTTACTGAAATAAAAAAGCAACCTCAGCAAAAAAAAAAAAAAAAAAAAAATTGTGATTCCTCATGTGCATTCTGGTAAAACTGGTTAGGAATTTTGACATGAACTTCCTTTTGGTGATACAGTTCTCAAATACTGTAATAATTCAAAATTTTTGGGTAAGGGCAGAACAAAGCTTACAGAAATCAATATAGTAAAAAGTATAATCAAGTTTGTTGTTCTTAAAAATCAAGGAGATCATAAATTGAAGTCATACTAGTTAAAATTGCATCTGTAGCATGAAGAGCGCATTGAGTTGCTTATAAAATGGACTAAATTTTCCGTTTTCATCCTATTTCTTCACAATTCTTTTTGCTTTAATTTTGCCCCAGACGCGCAGCATCTGATTCTGTGTACCACTTCTGATCTATTTTCACATAGCTGACTCTAGCTTCCAAAAAAAAGGCAAGGAAGTGCTATAACTTCTTCCTCAAAATTTTTGTTTTTTGCAAATATCATGTATATATGCACATATATGGAATCTAGAAAGATGAGTATTGATGAACCTATTTGTAAGGCAGCAGTGGAGACAGAAACATAGAGAAGCAACTTGTGGACACTGTGGTGGAAGGAGAGGGAGGGATGAACTGAGAGAGTAGCATGGATATATATAAATTACCATATGTAAAATAGAGAGCCAGTGGGAATTTGCTGTATGATGCAGGGGGTTCAGACTGGTGCTCTGTAACATCCTAGAGGGGTGGAATGGGGTGGGAGATGGGAGGGAGGTTCATGAGGGAGGGGATATATGTATACCTATGGCCAACTCCTGTTGATGTATGGCAGAAATCAATACAATATTGTAAAACAGTTATCCTCCAATTAAAAATAAATAAATTTGTTTTTGCTCCTTCAAAGCTGGGAGAAAATGATTTCTAATTTCTATCATCTGCTTTTTATCACAAAATCATTTTGCTTCTTCAAAGATTAAAATGTTGTCCTTCATAAATGGAAAGGAAAATTTTAATAATCAAAGATTAGGAACTTTAGTTTCTTAGAGAACGAAAACACCAACTCAAAACTGGACTGATTTATTTCTTAGAGGTTTAGACATAATTGAAGAGTTGAATCACAATTATAAAAAAGATCGTAGAAGTAGGATATATTTGTTATTTTTACTATAGGGCTCTCTTTATAAAATAATACAAGAGCACATTTGCTAGTGACCAATTTACTTAATATTCAAAGTATAGTGACTTTTTTCCTCTATCTGGGGCCAGTTTTACTGTATTCCTAGCAAGTCTCTCAAAAACCAAATCTGAATTTCATTAAATATATTCAGTAAGTTGCTAAATTGAGTAAAATCAAGTACGGTCAATATAAGACCTAAAATCTTATTGGCTTTTCGACCCTTTTCTAATTCAGTTTTTGCATTTCAAAAAATGCAGTTTGTATTTCACTAAATACAGCAAATAGCTCTAAACTGGAAATACACCATATCTTGCTTTTCACGTGCAATTAACTGGTAACCACACAACTATCTACAACCCTAGAACTCACCCTATTTGGAGATAAAATCAAATGTATTCCAATGGAATCATGTTCTTGCTTAAAAATAAAACAAAACCCATCTTACCGTATTATCAAAAGACCCTTGGAGCTAACTTTTAAGATATTACTCTCCCACTAAATTAAGAATTCGCAAAGTCTGAAGTCCTTATAACCTGTTCTATGACTTTATTATGCATGCAATCCATCCTGCGCTTTAGTTAAGACGGCTCTTTTAAATATTTAACATAGTCAGTGACATTCGTATCTTTAAAAACGGATTTTTAAAAAACGATTAATCTGCACTATCCCATAAAAGTTGAGGCCTTTATCTGGGATACAAAGGTGCTAAGTTTCTCAGCAGAAATTCTTCAAGAGGATTTGCAGCTTATCCTGGAATCCTTTGAGGTGATGAGTTCTTCTAATTATATTGTCTTTTATTGTCCAACTATCTGATTACCTAATGAATCTAGCTGGCATACAGGTAGGGAGAGGGCCACGGGATCAACCAGAGGTCCAAAGGAGAGATGTGGACTCGGGTGGACAGAATCTATTTCCTTTCTTTCTGCAGCTCCTTTCACTATCTCTCCACACCCTGGATAAATTTTTCGACTTTAACCTTAAAATATTTGATTCCTCCCATGTCTGTTCACAGCCTTTGAGGTTCATGCTTTATCCTCCTTCAGGATCCATTCCTCCTCTAAACACTTATCATCCAATGTATTGTGTAAAGAGAATTCCCAGCAGTGGATTTTAAAATGAAAGAGAAAGCAACAAGCATCTGAGTGTTCTCAGGTGTTGGTGTCAGTACCAGGATGCCTCCTGTTGACAAGGATGGCCATGATGGGGGCAACCTGAGATCTCTCTATTCTGAGCAGTCTTCAGAAATCAGCCAAATATGATTGTTCTTTCCGATCAAAGAAAATAGGAAGACAAAGTAAGCCGAGCATATTCTTTTACTCTGCACTTTGTTGTTAAAAGAGGGAGGGATCTCACTGGGACCCCTAACTCACTTTTAGATATTACCAAACTTCTGTTAAGAATTTCTGTTCTTCCTCCCAGCCCTTCTTCCCCTGCCCCTCTCTATCAGTTCACTGATTGGGGTGAACAAAGTTTCTCTGCTCCTGTAAGATTGCACTATGCTGCTAAAAATTAACTGTGAATAACACCGTGGAGGGGCACAGACAAATGACAGACAAGGACATTTGCTGTTTTGAGAGGATGTGGCATGCAGCTACCTGCATTTAGCTCAGACTAAAGGATCTGTCCCTTTCTTCAAAAGAATATTTGCAAACTTTCCAATATCACTCTCGGGGCTCATGTTGTGGGGTGTTTTCAAGACTGATTATATAATGTGAAATGCAAAACACTTTGATTTGCAACCAGAGGTGGGCAGGTAAGAGGGATGCCAGCCTAAACCAGGCTGTTTTACTAGGAACAACTTCTGTTCCTGATAAATGATCTTCTGCAGAGAGAAGATGTGGCAAAGTGCCTGCCATTGAAAACAGCAAGGAAAATAACAGTGTAGTTGGCACGATTCTTAAAATGTATTTCTTGTTGGACACAGGAAGTAATTTTCCCTCAGATTGGAACGTGACATAATGTAACGTGTCAAAGACATTGTTAAAAAACAAACAAATTGGAATTGAGCTGCGTACAGTTAGTCTTAGATCTCTCAGTCAGCTTCGCACATTAAGATGGTCGAACATGCAGAGTTTATAAATTCTCCTGTTGGAGAGGTTTTTGGAGAATTTCACAAAACTCAGTGGGATCTTGGTGGGGAGACTGACATTTACCACTGAGTTCTTTAATGACAGCTAAACAAGAGAACACCACTCCTAATTTACTCAAGTAGAATTCAATATCATAACAAGGCAATTGCAGAACACTGTGCTTTTATGAAACCAATTTTCATGCTATGGTTTTTAACTCTTCTAGTTACCAGTAACTTCGAATGGCTTCATAAAGCCTGCATTCTTATCCTGTGCAGGAATTTTTTAACACACTTGTTTTATTTGTCTTCCTTCAATACTTTCTGCTTTCATTAATCACATATATTATATACACACATTTCTGCATTCCAACTTAGATCATATGGGTTTATAACCCTTGCCCACATGCCCCTAAAGTTATGTCCTTTTGATTACCAGAGTGGCAAATGGCTTATCACTTTTCAATTCTATAAGACATCCCAGTATTATGTCATTTCCTACTTGACCAAGACAGTTAGGACTGTTGTCTGTGAAAGAACAGAGTATGGATCATGTTACTTGCCAGCCCCACGAAGAAAGTTCTTCAGCCTCTGTTGAGTATTGAGCTTCCATTCTATTGAATCAGCTTTGAGAATATTGATGTGTGTGGCAAAGTGGATAGAAAGAGGTGAGGGTCATCGTGGCTCTGCCAGGGAGACTTTTAGTGTGAATTTGACATGCATGCTGCCCTCGGGGCGGGGAGGGTGAGACAAATGAAAGTAGACATATCACAAGGGAAGAACAGACACGGTCCATCGGAATTCAAGGAAGGAAGTGCTATTTTCACCTGAAGGCTAGAGTGGGCAGCTTGGTGGTGGGAAAATAGCCCACCTGTTCAGGCTGTTCATGGAAACATCCTGAAAGGTGGAGTTTTCCCCACCTCGGAGTCATATTTGCTGCCTTTTGCTCTTTCCTAGCTCTCAGTTTGAATGACATCCCTCAGAGAGTTGCCCGTGATTCTAAGGGTCTCTTGTTATTTTGTCATAGGATCCTGTGAATGTCCTTCCTAACAATACATCACACTTTTTAAGTATTTAATTAATTAATGTGTTTCATGTAAGCTGCTGCTGAAGCATTTAAACTCTATAAGTGACCTTGACTCTTGATCAGTCCTGTATGCCCAGAATTGTGTCTATTGCTTGACACATAGTAGATACATAATAAATATTTGTTGAGCAGAAGAGTGAATGAATCAGACAGAGTGGGTTATATAGGGATGGCTGGGGAGGTGGGGAAGGAGGAGAGAAAGGATGGGATGGATGGATGCAGGAGGGAGGGAGAGAGAGAGACCGGCTATTTCTGGGAAAGCAAATGGTAAGAGTTTCTTACAAAGAGTTATGAAAATGGTTCAGCTTGGCTTGAAGCACTTGGAAGATGAAGATGAGTATTGAGAGAAAAATTGAACAGGTAAATTTTAGGATCAGAATACTGGGCTATAGACTTTGCACTTTACTCTTCAGGCAACACTGTTTTTCGAGCAGGAGATCAATGTAACTGCCCCTAGATCATCTTGTATCTTCAGCCCACAAATTTTGAAGGAAGAGCATGTCTTTGCTTTAACAGCCTCTATTGTCAAAGCTATGATCTTTTGACCAGACCCACGGACCTCAGAGAGAGTTGCTTCGAGCTGTCAGAGGGCTTGGATTTCAACCAAAATCAGTTCCAATGACCTGCTGAGTCCTACAGTGTGAAAGTTCACATCGGGCCAAGCCCAGCCTCCAAGATCAATTCAAGTCAACAGATTAAATGCCCCTAGGGTGTACTCAGCCCTGTGGTGGGACACAAAATAAATCAAAGGCAGGGTCCCCCTGCCTTGAAGAGCAGGAGAGCTGTCTCTGATGGAATTGCTCTTAAACAACCTCCCCACTTGAAGGTGTGCAAGGCAATCGGGCACAACTCAGGTATACAGAACCACTTCTTAAAGAGTGCTCTCTATGAAGTGACTTGGTCACTCTGGAATCCAGGAAAGTTTTGTCCCCCTTGTAGATACTATGGTTGTGCGTCTGTCCTGGTCAAGACAGGTCCAGAGATGTCGCGTGAAAGAGCCCCAGATGAGGACTCAGCTGCCCAGGGCTCTGGATCCATCACTAAGAAACTGTGACTCATGGGGGAAGTCATTTTAATGATCTGAGTGTTTTATCATTTTCAAAAACTTTGGACATTCATTAATTTATCAGCTCTGTTGTACATCCATTCAATGTCAGGCTCTGCAAGGAAAGAGCCCCAGCTTTCCTGGGCTCATATGAGAAACAAATGAGATAATGAGAGGGAAATGTGTTCTTCACCATAAATCCCTTTACCTTTTCTGTTGGTAGGAGAGCCCTAATATTGCCTGAGGCGGCCTGGGAGTGTTTTGTATCATGTGGTCATAGGAAATCTCGTTAAAATGCCATCTTTATTTTATTTTTTGGCTGTACCATGTGGCTTGAGGAATCTTAATTCCGCAACCAGAGATCAAACCTGGGTGGGTGCCTGGCAGTGAGAGCACAAGGTCCCAACCACTGCACCACCAAGGAATTCTATAAAAGGCCACCTTTAAACCCGGTCTTTGAGACTTAAAAACACAATGAAATACACAAACACAAAGCCTCATTTAGATTTTCAGGATACTTTATAAAAGTCTATTTGTGCCATAATGTCCTAATGCACAGAGTCGGACACAACTGAACCAACTTAGCATGCACGCACGCACACACGTCCTAGTGGAACCAGAGTCTGATCACCATGAATACAAACAAGGGTGTGGGAAAACATCCCCATCCTTAGTTTACAGAAGCTTAGTGCTCCCGATGCACCGCTGATAATAAGACTTGTGACCATATCGTGACTCAGTGGCCCAGAGCAGAGATCTCAGTTGGGAGAAGGCCAAGAAGGGTGGGAAATATGGTGCTTGGGCCCTTGGGGTCAGGACCAATGGGGAGACCTCAGAGCATGGACTCTGGGGTGAAGGTCTGAATGAAAGCATGGAGTGTCAAAGAAGCATGCTTGGCAGCTTCGAAAAGAAGACAATCTCCGTCTTCGCTGCAAATGAACAGGCAGCAATGGGTGGCGAGCCACTACCAGCGTAGCTGCCCCTTGAGAAATGATGCTTCAAATGCAGCTCTCATGTGGGTGCTGATGTCTGGAAGCCCACATCCAGCCAACTGACTGGGCTCTCAGCTTGCCCACTTCTCCAGCCAGTGAAGTCTGCATTCTGGCTTATCTCCTCCTTCTCCCCTCCAACTTTTGGGACAATTTTCTCTTGCTTCCAATGACATGATTGAAATCTAGCCCTGGTTATCTTTCTGGGGTGCTTGTTCCTTTACAGGGGGTAGATGAATATCAGGCCTCTCTATGCAGAACATTCATCGTTTATGGGGTTTGAAATTAATGATTAAAGGAGAAGTTAAGTCAGGGTTTTTTAACCTTGGTAGTATTGACATTTGAGCCTGGCTAATTTGTGATCCTACAAGGCTGTCCTATGCATTGAAAAATGTTTAGCAACATCCCTGGCCTCTACCCACTAAATGCCAGTATCACCCTCCCCACCCCATTCCCCCAGGCTGTGACACCCAAAAATGGATCCTGAAATTATCAACTGTCTCCAGAGGGGCAAAACTGTCCCCATTGGGTACCACTGACCTGAGCGAATAAACAGGATGACATTTAGGATAACCCTCGGTGCTTTACCTCTGACGTGACTTTCTGAAGAGGTAACTAAACTATTCCAATAATCTTCAGTACTCAAAGTGTGAAACTTTAAAATCTTAAATGATCAAATTGTACTATTCAGGTTGATCTTTATTATAACTATAAATTATTTGCCTAGACAATAACATGTTTATTTGACATGTCTCAGAATTAGGTACTTTAGAAAATACTTGAGTGAATAAATGACTTTTTTAAAATAAAGATTTGTATCTTTAAACTTTATAATACATTTTATATATTATAATATATAGTAATGATGTAATTTATAATATTATCACACAATTAGCAATTTTTTTACTATTATCAAATATGTATTCAGTGTTCAAATTTCCCTAATTGTTTAAAAAAAATTGGAGTATAGTTGATTCACAATGTTGTGTTAGTTTCAGGTGTATAAGCAAAGTGAATAAGTTATACACACACACACACACACACATATCCATACTTTTTATAAAAGATTCTTTTCCCATATAGACCAAAGTAGAATTCTGTGGGCTTTACAGGAGGTTCTTATTACTTATCTATTTTATATATGAAAAGAAAGTGAAAGTGTTGGTTGCTCAGTCATGTCTGTCTTTTTGCAACCCCATGGACTGTAGCCCACTAGGCTTCCCAGGGAAGAATATTGGAGGGGGTCGCCATGCCCTCCTCCAGGGGATCTTCCTGACCCAGGGATCAAACCTGGGTTTACAGAATTGCAGGTAGACTTTTTACCATATGAGGCATCAAGGAAGCCCCCATTATATATATAATTGTGTGTATAAGGCAGTCTCAACCTCCCAATTTATTCCCGCCTGCCACTAATCCCCTGGTAACTATGTTTGCTTTTACATCTGTGACTCTGCTTCTACATTGTAAACAAGTTCATCTGTACCCTTTTTTTTTTAGATGCCATATATAAGCAATATCATATGATTTGTCTTTTTGTGTCTGACTACTCTCTAGGCCCATCCAGGTTGCTGCAAATGGCATATTAAAAAAATTGCTGAGTATATAGATGGGGAAACAATGGAAATAGTGACAGACTTTATTTTCTTGGGCTCCAAAATCACTGCAGAAGGTGACTGCTGCCATGGAATTAAAAGACACTTGCTCCTTGGAAGAAAAGCTATGACCAACCTAGACAGCATATTAGAAAGCAGTTACTTTACCAACAAAGGTTCATGTAGTCAAAACTATGGTTTTTCCAGTAGTCATGTATGGATGTGAGAGTTGGACTATAAAGAAAGCCGGGTGCCGAAGAATTGATGATTTTGAACTATGGTGATGGAGAAGAGTCTTTAGAGTCCCTTGGACTGCAAGGTGATCAAACCAGTCCATCCTAACAGAGATCAGTCCTTAATATTCATTAGAAGGACTGATGCTGGAGTTGAGGCTCCAATACTTTGGCCACCTGTTAGGAAGAATCGACTCATTTGAAAAGACCGCGATGTTGGGAAGAGGAGGAGAAGGGGACGACAGAGGATAAGATGGTTGATGGCATCATTAACTTGGTGGACATGAATTTGAGCAACCTCTGGGAGTTGATGATGAACAGGGAGGTCTGGTGTGCTGCAGTCCATGCTGTCTCAAAGAGTTGGACACGACTGAGTAACTGAACTGAACTGATAAATTGTATGCATGTACGACATCTTCTTTATCCATTTATCTACTGATGGGCATTTAGGTTGCTTCCATGCCCTGGTTATTACAAAGAGTGCTGCAATGAACACTGGAGTGCATGTATCTTTTGGAATTATGGTTTTCTCTAAATGATGCTTTTTAAGAACAGAAAAAATGCTTCATTTGCTTTTAACAGTCGCCTCATGAGTCTCCGAAAATACCTCTCTCTGTGACACCAATTGGCATACCAAGTGCAGACATGAACTAAGCCCACAACAAAATGTGGGCATTTTAGGTCCCTCCACCGGCCACTGTAACCTTCAGTGGCTGAAAGTCATCTCTGCAGACCGTTTGAACATCCCTGTGGCAAATGCTTTCAATAACAGAACTTTCTGCACTTATCTCCCTCTTCCTCTTAATTCCCATGTCATGTCAGGTGAACCTCTACTGTGTCAATGAATCACTGTATTTGGCATATTTTGCTTATGACTTACTTCCCTTAACAGACTGAAAGCTCTTGGCAGGTCAGGTTGGACATGTGTTTGATGCATTTTCTGTATCCCTTCAAGGACATAGGGCAATGCCATAGGACAATAAATTAACTTACTTTTAAGGGTGTGCCCTAGCCTTTCAGGGCTCAGTTTCTCCTTTAAGCCAATTTTCTCAAAAGCAGGCCAGACAAAACCTTCACTCTGGGATGGGTGAGGGAAATATTGAGAATTTGGGATTAGCAGATGCAAACTATTATATCTAACATGGATAAACAACAAGGTCCTACTGTTTAGCACTGAGAAATATATTCAATATTCTATGATAAACCATAATGGAAAAGAACATGGAAACAATATGTATATATGTAACTGAATCACTTTGCTGTATAGCAAAAATTAACACAATATTATAAATCAATTAATATTTTATAAAAACACTACTCTCTTCAGTGTCTGAGTTTTAACATTATTAGTCTAAAAGGATCAATACCATTTCTCTATTGTCCCCTGATCTATTCATGCTACTCCCTCAGAGATATTTATATATACTCACCTATCTCACACATAGAGGAAAGATAAATAAACACCATTCAGACTAAGATGCAGTCACCTCTTACTGACACTCAAATCCTTCTCAGAGTTTCCTTTTTTCCCTTAAGTAGTCATCAGATTTCTCTCTGAGTGCCACTCTACCTTGATTTTGAGATGTGGCATTTAATATAATTGTGACCTTAAACATCCATCAAGAGCAGGCATACAACTCACATATGTAAGATACTTTGTACGCTCACACTTTGCATGCTGAACTTCCCGGCTGAATCTGATGGGTGGTGTTGGAACAGGAGTGGAGGATGACGGGGACAATTCCAAGAAGCACTGGGGCTGCTGACCGCTCCGAAGAGAAGAATAGCCAGAGCTCTTTCTCTGCTCGCCTCCCTCCCATGGTCCCTTTCCAGGAGAGAGGAAAGAAGCTCTTCAAACTGGCTACAAACTATATCAGGGTAGGTCTCGAGGTCAAAGTCTGATACAGAAGATAGAGTGCTGATCCAGGGTTCTCTTTACACACCTTATTCTTCAGATAAAGGGCTATTGCACTTTGTATAAATCTAGTCTAAGATCATGCTCACACCAAAGAACTTTTGTTCGAGAAGTGTGTCGATGGTGAGTAATTGAATAGAGAGAGTGGATGATGGGTAGATCTATAGCTGGACTTTTAAATAGACGCACACAGAGGCCGGCATACAAATTGCCAGTCCCCACTGCCCAAGTCTCCTTGAGTGACTGTGAGAAAGACCAGCTGATGGCTGACTCCCCCATGCTAAGTAGGTCAGGAGGAATGAGAACCCAATTATATAAAAAAAAAAAAAGTCACAGCAAAAGTCCCCCTAGTTGGTCCTAAGGAGTTATATAAAGCTCCCCTAATTGACCACATCAGAGGAGGGTTTGAACTGCTTGCATGAAAACAACTTACCATGCCTGGTGATCACACCACTGACAATGAGGTTTTACTTGAGGTGCTCAAGAATAATAGAAACAGTATTTTTAAATAAACGTGTCGCAACATGCAGGCAGTATTTTCAAAAGCATCACCTGCTCCCCTTTTAGAATGGTAGGTTGCTGGCACTGCTGGAAAAATGAGATTGGCTCTCATGAAATTTTTTCTTCAATAAACAGTGTCTGAGAGGGATTTTTTTTCCTTCGGTGCTTAAATGATATATGTGTGAAAAGATAAAAGCTCCCTTTATAGAGGTACAAAAAATATCTTTTACCCTGAACATGTTATTCAACTGAAGTCACCTTTGTTAATTCAACTGAGTTTTATTATGTTCACAAGTCAGAGTTTTTTTTTGACATCTGACTCTTGTAGGAAATTGCTGTAGTGAAACAATTTATCAATATTAGTATCATTTAGATATTGCAGATCAACAAGGAAGGTGATTATCTGATGTATTTGAATAAAGCAAACATCACAAAATCTGGAACTAGGGAAATACTATTCTCAGGGGAATGAACAAAAAGAAAAAAAGAAGGTATAGAAATAGGTAAACATTCATGACATCGGTATTGTTCTTTGATTATTCACCTATACTTGTAATAGTTACTACTTAAAAATATTTTGATATTGGGTAACAATCCCTTTCTGAAACAATCATATTTTATCACTGTTTAATAGTTATTACCATTTAAACTCTTTAATATCTAAATTTGTACAATAAAAAGTCGCTAAAATTGGGGGAACATCTATGAGAAGTTACTTTTAGCTTATAACATTCAACATGATTAAATAAATTCTGATATGAGAAACTTTTGGTGAATTATAAGGTGCTTTGAAGAAGTTTATTTATGTCATATCTGAGTGGCAACCACAATCTCACATAGACTATTCCTTAGGGCCACTGCTGGCTGCATGGATCACTGGAATCATTGCTATGACATTTCTTTTTTTTTTTGCTATTACATTTCTTATGTGGTCAGGCTCACAAATTAAGAAATACATTAGCTATGGAAAACTACCCCTTATAAATAACTTCATAGTTGTAAAGGACGTCCATCGAAAGATCTCCAAGTAGATTTATTCTAATCCGGCTCAGTCTGGAGATAGACACACACAGCAGGAACATGGAGAGCAAAGGCACTAATAGTCATAGTCAAAGTGTGCTGAGTGGCTGTGTCCAAAGTTAGAAATACATTCACGAATAGTCAAGATCAAAACATGCTGAGTGGATGTTTCCACACAAGGTTATAACTATGCTGTGACTGTTGGAAGTCATCTCTGAGCTCCTAGAAGAGAGACCACCCAGAATATTATTTTCCAGGAAAATCGCTCATTTATTCATCCATTCAACACATACTTATGGAACCTTCACTGTGTATTGACACAGAGTATTTGGCCAGCGTCAGGGACAGAGCAGCATGCAGAATGACACCCGCCTTTTTTCCTGCTGGAGTTCTCTGAAGCTAGACACGGACACTTAGGTTTTTTTTTTGCTAGCTGTTCTAACACTCCTCTTTGTTAAGCTTATTTACTTCTGGTAATCTTCCATACAGCAAGCCTTCTGTTTAGGACCTAACAAGAAAGATATGCCCAGAGCGAACACTGGCAATTGGCTACACTTCCTGAGGCAAAACCTTCAACATTCATTGCTGCTACTGCTGCTCCTAAGTTGCTTCAGTCGTGTCTGACTCTGTGCGACCCCATAGACGGCAGCCTACCAGGCTCCCCCGTCCCTGGGATTCTCCGGGCAAGAACACTGGAGTGGGTTGCCATTTCCTCCTCCAATGCATGAAAGTGAAAAGTGAAAGTGAAGTCGCTCAGTCGTGTTCGACTTGTAGCGACCTCATGGACTGCAGCCCACCAGGCTCCTCCGTCCACGGGATGCTCCAGGCAAGGGTACTGGAGTCGGGTGCTTGCACCTCCCTAAATCTTCCCTTTGCAGTCTGATTCAAGAGGTGGGATGAGGCTTGCCTGAATGTGGCTGCTCTAGTAAAAAAAATATTCTCAGCATTGCCTATTTCTATTCTTTCTTCTACTTGTTAAGTTTAGATTTCATTTCTTCTCTGTCAATAAATATGATAAAAATATGAGAAGGTCGAAAATATCTGCACTCTATCCTTTAACTAATGGATCTTAGAAGAGGAAGTTCAAAACAGAAACTTGTTCTAGAACACGTGGCTTTTGTAAACTAATTACCTTAAATAATAATAACAGATAACTTATTGAACATTTCATATATGTATATATATATATAAGTACTACCTTGATATGTTAGCCACATTTTCTCTTCATAAAATAATAGTTACTCGCTCGCTCTCAGTCACTCAGTCGAGTCTGACTCTTTGCGTACCCATGGACTGTAGCCCACCAGGCTCTCTGTCCATGGGATTTCCCAGGCAAGAACACTGGAGTGGGTTGCCATTTCCTCCTCTTGGGATCTTCCTGACCCAGGGATTGACTCTGTGTCTCCAGCACTGGCAGGCGGATTCTTTACCACTGAGCCACCTGGGAGGCCCAGAACTAACAGTAGAGGGGTTTATTATTTCCCTTTTACAGATTAAGCAACTGCAAAGTGAATTCTCATTGCCAAGTTTTCAAGGTCAGAAGGAATAGAATAAAAATTTAAGCCTAAGTTAATCAGTTCCAAGGTCTATCATTACATCAAACTACATCCTCTGTAGCATTGTATTTATTTATTTTTCCTGTTTGGAAAACTGAAGGCAAATCAGTACCACCTATTAGCAAAACAATATCCATGTAATCCCTGGGGAGATATTTTCTGATTCCTGAGTCAATAAACAGAAGATTTGCTCCTCTGCAAATCTATTATCTGGCTTGGCCTCCCTCCTAAGTGTTGTCTATTGATGGCATTTTAAAGATCAGTTTCTTAGGTGGATCCCTGTGGGTTGGTGCACAAGCTGTAATGCGAGTGGTCTGGTCTCAGCAGAGGGTCATCACTTTATACAAGGCTGTGCATTTCCACAACCATGGCTTTACCACAGACAGAAGATACTCACAATCCTATAGGGCCAAGAATTTGGTGGTAGGAGAAATTGGGACAAGAATAAACCCTCTTGGGGATGAAGACTTGTTTCAGCCCCGGCACAGACACCCCCTGGTGTTCTCCAAGGATCCAGCATTCTGTTGTGCTGTGTGGGCTTAGTCGCTCAGCCATGTCCAACTCTTTGTGACCCCATGGACTGTAGCCCACCAGACTCCTTTGTCCATGAGGATTCTCCAGGCAAGAATACTGGAGTGGGGTTGCCATGTCCTCCTCCAGGGGATCTTCCCAACCCTGGGATAGAACCCTGTTCTCCTACATTGCAGGCAGATTCTTTACCATCTGAGACAGCAGGGAAACCCTGTTGGTGCAAACCTATGTAAATGCCAACTCGTGACACAATGACCAGGCCACACACTTGTGGAGAAAATGATGTGTGACATCAGCATACCTTATGGCTCCTATCCAGGTACAAAAATAATTACACTGTGATATTTATAAGGGCCCTTGAAATATCCAGCAACCTTAACTTTGTGAGAGCAATGCTTTATAGCTGATATAGGATGAAACTGAAATAATCAACTTCAGACGTGCTCTCTAGCCAGTGTTCAAGTGAGTCTGCCAATGTATTTTCTTTATTAGCTATTTCTGCTGTTTTTTTCACTAGCCCTGGGACAGCCCCCCAAAACCTGATTTTGCTCTTTTTCTGTAATAGAATAACTTACTATTCAATTTTAATTCATGGTTTAAAAAAAATAGTGACCTAAATAAATGGAAATTTTTTCCCTAATCACTTTGTCTTTTGTTCTTATTCCCCCATAGGTTATATATTTTAACAAGAAAATTTGTTTATGCCCTCCCTCCTCTTTTAGACTGAAGCCAAGTGTCACCTTGGCAATATCACAGAAGACAGACACGGATATTGTACTTAGCATATATAAAGTCAGACGCAAACACGAATGGTCAAAGCACTCAATAAGCCTGAATGCTCCCTTGGGTACAGACTTGCCCAGATTTTCAAATCAGACTGGCAGCTTCAGAAAGCTCTATCATTCTTTCCCAAGTCTTGGGCCAAACAGGACACCTTGAACCACACTGCTTAGGTCCAGACTCCGGGATAAGCCTTCTTATGCAGGAGCAAGGGACCAAGAAGCACGGCGAAAAGTTACCAGTATCTCACAAATTTTAAGCCCTAACATTTCTCTTGCATCAAACGCTGTGTCCGCAAAATACCAAACCACCCAGACGAAAAGTAAAACCTGCGGTCAGCCACGATGATCTTTGATTCCAAAAAACAACAAGCATAAATGATACTTAAAATGATACTTAAAATCATCTAAAAGGCTTACGATGATTTTTTTTTTGACATTGTTAATTTATGCTGTTTCTTTCATTCCATTGAATTCTTAGATTATCTGCCAAATGGTCATATAATCTGAGTCTCATCCCAGTTGGGACAGTGATGGAATATTCAGTTTGACTACTATGTGGGTTCTTGGTTTTTCCCCATTCTCTTTTGGTCAATATTGATCGAGCACAAAAAAATTATAATAAAAACTTTATACAAGTCCAAGGTTTTAGAATTTTGAGTTCAGTTTTCTAAAGCCATGGAAAAGGGTGGAGTTTACTGCCTAAAAAATGATAAGCTTTGGCTTATCAACTGGATTTCAGTTTTTTTATGATATGCCTTGTCTCCACTTCTAAAATGGATCACTTAACATCTTACATGTTTTCCATCCTTCTTACCAACTTTTAAATAATAGCATGATTCTATATGGGGAAATTATGTGATATTTATGTGTCCTCTTTTTGCAAAACATTGCTTTTTAATTTTTTAAATATAGGAAATGTTTATGTAACTTTGTTGGGTTTCATAAAAAAATATCTGGAGAACCTAAGGACATTTGAGTACATTTACAACCACACTGAAAAATATTAGCTAAAGTCTATGCCCTAAAGCATAGTCATGATATCTTGTCTAAATCAGAAGAGTAAAACTCTGATGAATATAGTTTAGACAGACTCTTTTAGAACTGTTTTGTTTTGGTTTGGTTGGGATGTCTTTCCCAGGTTAGAAAATAGGTAGTTGGTTGCCTGATTTAGGGAGATTTGGGGGGTATGTGCAAGACACCTTTTGTTTCTTCATCAAGATACATGCTTATACATGTGTTTTTAAGGCAACGGCCTATCTCCATAGCCCCAACTATCTCCTATGAAAAGTTACCATTCATTGTGAATCTCGGAGGAGCACTAAACATTGGAGTTTATATGTTAGCTACCGAAGACTAAATGGTTGTCATTGAGAACCTCCTGAAATGGAAGAGTGCTTTACATGAAGAGAAGGGTTTGAAGAGAGGGTACTTACAAGACAAGGGGAGGTTTACCTGCTTTATGATAGAGGCATCCATAGAAAGAGCTTTTTCTAGGGGTGAAATGCGGAAGATCCGAAGGAATCTCATCGATGGTAGGTTTCAGAGAACCAAATATTGCTTTTGCCCTGAATATTGAGTTATCTTTTTATAGGAAAAAATACACAGATGATTACATTTCAGCTTAAGGTGTCTGAAACTAAGTGTGTAGCTCCCATTCATAATGCGAGCTAGGAATTCCAGAATAATTCCATGACAACTTGTCCTAAAAATGTAATTTACTTGAAGTCTATTATCAAAGTGTATGGGTAAGTTTTTCACAGCCTTTGTCATGGTTCACATGTGAATGAAAAGTCAGGAGGGAAATTTGAGGAAAATAGCAGCAAAGCAACTTAGATAAAACACTTCTCATCTAATCTGTCTGTCTATCGCACATATATTCCAAGGGTCTTTGATTTCATGGATTGTGCAAAATATACTGCTAAAATTCTAAGAGATAATCTTAACAGCTACTGAGGAAAATGCATGATGCAAAATTATGTCTATTTTATATTATTAGACATATAATTATTTTGTATTAGACATATAAATATGTCCATTTATTTTGCATTAGACATATAAATACGTCTATTTTATCTTAACAGAGGAATCTCACCACTATTTAAACTGAGATCAAGGGAAAAAATTATCCTGCATGCAAGAGGTGGAATACAACAGCTATTCACTCCAGAGTTTTATTTCCGCTTTGGTTAATTACTGAGTATGTAAGGAAGTCTATGTGTGTCCACAAGAACTTTTATTAAGGGACTCTTGTGCCACCGTTCTTTGAAACACCCTTACCCGAAAAGCAAAAAAATAAGTGCCTGAAAGGAACATTAAAAGAAAACACGAGTATTTGCTACTATCATATGCAACACATATAACTAATTAGACCATAACTTCATTGTTAAAAAATATCCCTTCTATTTTCTATTTGCCCTTCTCTAAGCTGAAAAGAAAAAAACCTCTTCTGTGAGTACTAAATTTGTATCAGTTTTAATGCAGGGGGAAAAAACAGATTGCTTGTTTTGGATATAAAATCAATTCAATCTAGCAACCTAGATATAAAATTATCAGTGACACAACTGTTGCTACTGTCATAGATTTAAGATGTAGGCGCTTCACCTCTAAATTTTTTCAAAGATTCTTTTTTCATTTTAAAAAAGAACATATATTGTTGTTGACTGAAGAGAGTATCAAAAAGAAATATGTGCAAGTAATTCAAGTTTTCCAATGTTAATATGTTGTCATTCTTATATATTTGTGTTTCATAATTATTTCATAATCTGGAAAATCCCTTTCTCCAGAGGAAAATTTTACTGAGGTTTGTATTAAAAGAAGAAATAAGCCATTAATCAAGTGAAGTCAAAGATACTCAAAGAACTCAACCCAGTAAGCCAAACAGTCAGGCACTTTTTGAATGATTTACTCTGGGAAACCGGATCTTTTAGGCATGCCACTGTATACACATCCTGAGCAGGACACTTATCAGGTTTTCTATTGTAAATTCTTTTATAGCTTTCTAGTAGAAAACACTTTTCATTTTGAGGAAATCCCTCAGAATGTGGTTTTAAATGAAACTGTTCTCAAGGTTCAAAAGCTTTAAATTACTCGACCATGGTTACCATTGAGAAAACGCACTGAGCTATATCCAGAGGAGAACAAAAATAACCAGGTACAAGTTTAATTCTCTAAGGTTGCCATGTAAGTGCTGCTCAGAAAGGATTAAGACTTTCTGAGAACAAGAGAGCTTCCAAATCACTTACAAAGTGGGGAAACACACACACTCTATAATCCACTGTGTTTGGTCTATTCCATTCTGGGAGGAAATTCTAGTTAAAAAAGCCGAGTCTATATATTTTAGGATGTCCTCATCCAGCTAATTAAAAAAAAAAAACCTGTAAGAAATGCCATTGCTTTCATTTAATCAGAAACAGCATAAAAACTAGCTTAACGCCACTTTTTGGAATCATTGCTGACAGTGAATTTATGGAGGTTAACAGCATTAGTAATGTGCTTCCAAGTACACATTACTTGGTGCTTTTGAACTGTGATGCTGGAGAAGACTCTTGAGAGTCCCTGGACTGTAAGGAGATCAAACCAGTCAATCCAAAAGGAAATCAATTCTGAATACTCACTGGGGGGACTGGTGCTGAAGCTCCAATACTCTGGCCACTGGAAAAGACCTTGATGCTCAGAAAGATTGAAGGCAAAAGGTGTGGGGGGCAGCAGAGGATGAGACGGTTGGATGGCATCACCGACTCAATGCACATCGATTTGAGCAAGCTCCAGGAGATGGTGATGGCCAGGGAAGCCTAGGGTGCTGCAGTCCATGGGGTCTCAGAGAGACAGACATGACCGAGCGACTGAACAACCACCACCACCAAGTACACTGCAGCTTGGCCCAGGTGTCATGTTTATCAAGACGAACAAGTTACATATTTTATGAAGCCCTTTTTGTCTTATTTGATGGATCTGGAGACAGTTTTGTTCCCAGGACTTACCTTCTTTTCTTTGGAGAGTTCCTCAGTTTTCTTGGATGCACAGAAGTTTGAAATCACTTTGTCTTAGAAGAGTAGGAACCCTAAAACAAAATAAATGATATATGTAAACTGGGAAAAAAACTTGATCTGATATTTTTTGTGCGTGATTTTAATTCTGAAACTCTAAAGATATTGAGATGCACTGTGCCAAGGGATTACTGCTAATCTAAAATAATTACATGGAAAAAAAAATCTTAATGATCGTAAAAGTCTACCCCAGCAGTGTGTTAAGCTGAACTTTATTTGACGAGTCCACTTAGAGTCTTTTGAGTCGGACACAACTGAAGTGACTTAGCAGCAGCAGCAGTAGCAGCTAGTAGTAAAAGCAAAAAAATTATCTTCATCTTTATGAAGAGTGAAACGTTTGTGAATTTATCTAAGACTTGCCATCTTTCTGTCTTGTTTAAAGCTCCTTCCACTTGTTCCCTGTTGCTAATTCCAGGATCACAAATGATAATAATTAGATTAAGGGTAGGACAAACTTAGGCCACACCATATTCCCAGAGCCCACAGTTATGTTTACCATTGTGTGAATTTACAAATACTTGTTTCTGGTTCTGTTGAAGGGGAAAAAATGCATGGGTTCTTTGTTTTTGCATTTTACTTAGTAATTTTAAGCAGCAATCACAGCCATTAATCAAATGAATCCATTCCTTGAGTTTTAGCATTTAGCTTTCATTTTAGCACTATAATCCTTTGCAATGGTTTCCAAGTGTCAAACAATGAGTCTGATTCTCTCTGTTCCTCCCTTTTCTTCTTTTTTTTTTTCCTTACCAAAAAATGAAAATAAAAAAGAAACAAAAATACATGGAGGATATAAGGTAGACAAAGATAGGTCAGAGATCACTTTTAGGCTTTGAACCTGGTTGACTAAGAGATAATTGATATAATTATCAGAAAAAGGAAAGTGAAGGGAAAGAAATCTATTGCATTTGTTCTCAAGGGGCCAGATCAAGGTCTATTGAAAGAATTGAGTTACAGTGTGGGAGTCAAGGAATGGCTGTCATTCTCTAAGAGATATAGAGAAGCTGGTCTATACTGGAGCAAATATGTATGCACAGAGTGTTGGGGAATAAAAAGTAATTCAGGGACTTCCCTGGTGGTTCAGTGGTGAAGACTGAGCTCCTGGGGTGGGGGTCCAGGTTGGATGCCTGGTCAGAGAACTATTAATAGATCCCACATGCCACAACTAAGAGTTTGCATGCTGCAACTAAGGCTCAGTGCAGCCAAATCAATAAAATAAATATATATATTAGAAAAAATAATTCAACTGTGCTATGTGGCAATCTATGCCCACAGATCAGTATTTCTTTACTGAAAGAAAAAAAAATCATTTTTTAACCAAAAGAATAAGATTTGAACATCTGATAGACTCTGCATGGGAGCCACTGTGCACTGAAGAGCAAATGAGTGGTGGGGTGAATGCTTGGGGCTATGAAGTTCAGGGAACAGTCCTCCACTCCAGATGAGCTGTCAAAGGGGCCAGGGGACTTCAATGAGAGAGTGTTCCAGAGCTCCTTGAAAGCTGGATTTGAATTTCATCTTGTAAAATGCATATTTCAGTTTCTTTGAGGAGATATTTGAGGAGCTTATAGCTCTGCTTTGGCTTTGAACTCTAGTTTGTGTGGATCTTCTATATGTAATTGTCAACGGGTGAGCCCCACGATAGCACACGTTACAGGTTCAGGGAAGACCCAGGCTGGGCTCTGACACGAACCCTCCACGCTGTCACAGCACCCTTAGGGTTACTGTTCCGGTTGGTGTTACTTGTGCTATCCACATTTATAAGATGCTGAAAGAGCAGGTTTGGAAGCCCAGCTGCCTGTGAATGAACTCCAGCTACACCACGTAACAGCTGTGTCTGTGTAACCTTGAGGGAGATGCACGGTCTCTCTGTGCTTTGATCACTTCGCCTTTAAAAAGGTGAGAAGAAAATGAAACCTTCCCACACATTTATCAGGATGACATGACTTAATATTTTCAAGCACTTAGAGTGCTAGCTAATACTTTAAAATGCTGTTTAACTCTAAATTATAATTATTATTTATATGTATACATTACTCTGGTGGCTCAGACAGTAAAGAATCTGCCTGCAATTCAGGAGACCCAGGTTCACTCCTCGAGTCAGGAAGATCCCCTGGAGAAGGGAATGGTACCCACTCCAGTATCCTTGCCTGGAGAATCCCAGGGACAGAGGAGCCTGGTGGGCTCCAGTCCATGGGGTCGCAAAGAGTTGGACACGACTGAAGGCCTAACATTATGGCTGATTCGCTTCATTATACAGCAGAAACTAACACAACATTGTGGAGCAATTATACCCAATTAAAAAAATAAATAAATAGATGTTTTTCAAGGGATGTTGGATTGATTGGTTTTAGAAAGAAAATAATGACATTCTTCTAGAATCAACTAACTTTTCAATGAGTATCGACCACCCTGAAACAACAAATATGGGAGGGAACGACTGCGGAACACGCTCATGTAAAATCAGGGAAAGCAGAGAAAGCGTAGTGATAATTGTTTGTCATTAGATTTCATCTTTTAGGGTGATTAAAATTTTCATAAATCCTCAGTGTGTTTCTGTATGAATATATCCTATACTCCCCACCAAGTTTCAATTTTATCTGGAAACAAAGCACAGTGTGCAAAACAATAAGATGCAGATTCTTTCTGTGTAAATTGATTAGCTTAACACCATAGGGAAAAAAATGGATGCCAACAAAATTTAAATATGCCAATGAAAACAGACAAACAACATCATTCAAAAAAAGTTACTGCCTTGCTCTTGAGGTGGCAGTTGACTCATGTGGAAAGATTATTAAACCCGATTTTGCTGATACCAGGCAATTACCTACAATGAAAATACAATTGATAGAAAAGTTTGGTAATAGAGTCCACAGAAGAAGGTACAGATTACAGTCAAATTTGGAGATGAAGATAATTTGAATTATTTACAATTATTAATTATAATTATTTACAATTCAACAGAAGCAGAGTATAGATATATAGAACCCTATTATGCTTTATTTTTATATCCTATAATTACATATAAATATCATAAAGACTCTATGAAAATACATAATGTACAAGAAGAGGAGACATTTTAGGAGAGGAGAGTGGTTTTTAACACAAGAGATAAGCTGACAACAATAGAGAGAGGTCTGTGGATGTCGAAATCATTTCAAAAAGCAAATGGGGCTTGTTATGAAGAATCTCAGGATGAAAAACTAGTTCTATAAAGTTATAGCTGAGAAATATCTAAGCAATTTTTTTCTAGTCAGCAAAATTAATAGCATTTTTGGGGTCTCACTTGCCATTTTAATATTAGAAACCCATGAGAAAAGCAAGAGTAGTGGTTTCTCTACAAAGAACTTAAAAAATTCATTCTAGTTGTCTTTGCGTGATGAGAAGATAAACTAGCTAATGGGAACACCAGCTTCTTAGTTATACGTATATTCATTTGCTCAACAAATATAATCACGTGCGTATTATGATTATGCATCAGGCATTGTTAAGGTTTTAGGGATAAAGATGAACAGAGTCAGCCTTTGTCCTCATGTAGCTGGGACAGATATTAATCAAATTATCACACAAACAAAGCTGTACACATTGGACAATGGTAAGCACCTCAAGACCGCATACAGAAAGACCTGAGAGGCCCGGAGCAGGCTCTTTGACGAAGACAATGTGATTTATTCGGGCCCAGTGGAGCAAGCATGAGACATAGGAGTAGAGAAGCTTCCAGACTGAGGGAAGATCTTGGCCAGAGGACCTGGGGTGGAAGGGAGACTGGTGAACTTGAAGACTTGAGAGCCACCAGGGGCTCAGAATCCTGGGCATGGGCTCACGTGGTGTAGAGGAGGCTGGGTTGTCAGGAAGGGACCGGCCTGCACAGTGCACAGTGGAGCGTGATAAGGATTTTAACAGTTATTCTGAGGCCAAGGGAAAGCTTCAAAGGGATTCAAGCAGGAGACATGGAGTGGTCATGTTTTGTGAGTTGAGTACTGTGACTAGAGCTCAGAGACTCATCAGGAACTACGTTAATAGGTGTAGCAGAAGCAAGAGACACACCACTGAGAGACACCCAGGTAGCTGAAGAACATTCAAAGGATTCGAGTGAGCTTTAGAAGGGTATGCTGCAGTCCATGGGGTCACAAAGGGCTGGATGTGACTTAGCATCTGAACAACAACAAATGATAGTATTAGTTAATAGAAAATGTCATAATTGTGACATTTCAGGGCTCAGCAAATTCTACTGCTGGTGAGTTCCAGAGTTCATGTTCTCATAAATTCTAAAGTTTCAAATACATAAGTTTTCTGCCTGTCCTGAGGGTCTTTTAGTACTAAAATGGAAAGCAAGACCAAAAACATGCCACTGATTTTGCTGATCAAAATAACATGACTTACATACTTCTTAGTCATGACTTCGTTAAACTAATTCCTTTATCGTTTTTTTTGATAACAAGCTCAATCCACTCATTTGAGTTGTTGTCACATACTTTCAATTGCATGAAAACGGCAGTAATGCAATTTCAACTTTGGACTCAACACGCAAAATGAAATCTTATAAATAACAAACTTGGAGTCACTTCTGATGGAAACAGCTCTTCAGGTCTTTTGATAGTGGAGACTTTGGAAAATATCATTATAGAATATCTCATGATGTCACAAGATGTATTTGAAAGGTGTTTTCTGCCAAATATGAAGTTGAAATTTAAACTGTGTGGGGAGTCTGTGAACCAACTTCCTCCAATCTGAATATTTATCCAATAAAAAGGATGTGAGAGGTTGGATATTATGAACAATCCAACTAAATCTCAATATTCTGTGACTCTTCTTTGCAATTCTCTTAGTTTATTTGAATTTCAAAACTTAAAAATATCCAAGTGCAATTTATTTTCTTTTTACAGGTCTCCTTTTCATATCAATATAAGGATAATATGAAGACTATTTAAATGGTCCATATGCATCTCACAGATTTGCTAATATAAATAACAGTCCATTTTATAAATTTAACTGCCTTAAATCAAGATTCAGCTGCCTTAAATCATTTTTGAAAGAAGTTAGAGTATCAGTGAATACTACCTGTGTAAATATATCATAAACAAACAACCATCAAGATCCACCCCACATACCCAACAGGTAGTAAGCATTTTATACTTTTATAATCTACATAAATTGCTATAGCATGTTGGTTTCACTCTCTTTCCCTCCAACCCCACTATTCAACTCTTGATGGATGGATGTATTTAGTATAGACATTTTGAAAAGTCCACTTTCTTATAATCAAAACAAATACAAAATACAACAATACCTGCCTTAGTTATTAATGCTTATTTTTATAAAGAAGTATTGTAGCTATTTAAGGAAAAATGTTACTCTTAGAATCCTGTCTCTGCTTTTTCTTTCTGACCAATAGTTAATCTTCTGAATGCTGCTCTCCCCCCTCAATCCATAGTTTACTTTCAATATTTTTGCATTAGTAACACACATTTAAAAAATGAAATGTATAATCATGAGTGCATTATTGTAATATGTTCTTACAGTGGAATAAAATAACTTGACAGTACAATGGCAGTAAGGAATTGGTCCCTCTATAGAAAGTGCCTATGTTTTAAATGCATGTAGCTCTATGACCTTTACAGGGCCTGGATTGCTTCTAAATTATTTTATCATTTATGCATCATGGGCTTGAGAGTATGACAACCAAGGCATTGCAATTACAGTGGATTTGTAAATTGTTTATTTATTTATTTTGGGCTGGCTGAATCTTCTTTGCTGTGCCCAGGCTTTTATCTAGTTACCATAAGCGGAGGCTACTCTATAGCTGTGGTGCGAGGGTTTCTCTTTGGCTCTAGCATGCCTGGGCTTCAGCAGTTGCAGCTCCTGGGCTCTAGAGCATGGGCTCCATTGTTAAGGCACAGGGGCTTAGTTGCTCTGCAGCATGTGGGATCTTCCAGGGTTAAGGATAGAACTCGTGTCTCCTGCACTGGTGGGTGGATTCCTCATCACTGAGCCACCAGGAAAGCCCATACAGTAGATTTTTGCAGAGGCAATATCTTATACTAATACTACAAATTTTATAAATGAGAAGAAACATTTCTTTGATCTTTAAAAATAAGCTTCCTTTGTGTGCATATTGTCCACAAAATTCTCTGTCGGGAAATGTTTAAAATAAACACAGAAACAAATGAACAGCCTTTTCACCAGGTTCGAGTCAGAGCCTGCTGGGATACAATTTTTCCCCACACAGGTGTCCAGTGATGGGTGGCACACACTTAAATTCACTGGTGCCATAAACCAGAAAAGGCCAGTCAGAAATTCCTCCCTGTGATATAATCTATGTTTAAACCTTGTCTGATAATCATGGTAGGTCTGTATCTTTTTTGACGAAACCCCCAAATGTGTCTGTATACAAGAGGGAAAGAGAAACCTATTATAATTCTTACTGAGATAAACTCAAAAGCCATATTTCCCCTCTACACATATTCTCAGATTCATCAAGTTTTAACAAATATAAAAGATCTAAAAGTAAACAATAGCAAACCCAAACCCCAAGTGTTTAAAATAACCAAGCTGATGAATATCTTCAAATGCCTTTGTGATGTGTGCAGTGGATTGTTGTTATTGGTAAGTGGAAAGTAGGAGGAAAAAGTTTAAAGAGGAGTGTTTTCTTATTTAAATAAATAGAAGGAGAGAAGAACTTCTTTGCCATGCTTTCAGTGCCATTTCAAAGCTCCGAATAAGCTAAAACAAATAAACCACTCCCTCATTTTGACCTAGATTACTATTTAAACAAAGGTGCACATTCTTAATTTACATGAAAAGCAATTAGACCTGCCGTTGACAGCACTGTGAAAAATGTATCTGCTTAGAACAAATTTTTTATTTGGAGGAAAAAAAAAAAAGAGGCTGGAGGTGTTTTTATACTTGATTAAAGAAAAAAAAAACAACAACAAGCAAACTGGAAGAGGTTCTCCCTACCCAAATCTTACCCACTATCCACTTTGGGACAGAAATGCTATAAAAGTTTTAAACTGGTTGAGACAAGCGTTATTGTTATTATTATACATGCTTAAACGGTGTTTACAATTATTTTCTGATTCAGACTTTGAGCCCAAATTTAGACATTTTATGATGATATTTAAGAAATGGCTAGAAAGTGATATAATTTTTTCCCTTCTTTGGAATGCTTTGTGAATAAGCTAGACACTGAAATACAAAGGAAAAAAATGAATTGAGAAAACCATGGTAGAAAGTATATTTTTACATTTATTCATATTTGTTAAAATATGAATTCATTAACAGAAATGAATTCTTAGAGTACTTTTATTTTCCTTGGAGTTAAGATTTTATCAAACCAGTAAATGGCTCTTTCTTTTTTTCTTTCTTTTCCTTTTGGAAACTTTGTTTTTCCAGGTTAGAAAGATGGTACACATTCTTTTCAATAAGTAAACATTTAAAGGAGAAAGTAAGAGCTTGACTACTCTTGACATTTTAAAATAACATTTTCCCACTTACATTTATTTATTCAGCAAATATTCATTGTTTAACTTTTGCCTAGTTGAATATTCCTAGATAATAATGGACACAGTGGTTAACAAAGCAAGCTCCACTCTTGCCCTCATAGGGTAAGAAGTCTAGAAGACCTTTATACAAGTGATAAGTACATTATCATTACAAATTAGACAAATTTTTTAAAAAATATTTTTAAATTAATTGAAGTATAGTTTATCAACAATGTTGTATTAATTTCTGTTATACAGCAAAATCACTCAGTTATATATATATATACATATGCATGCTGCTGCTGCTAATTTGCTTCAGTCATATCTAACTCTGTGCAACCCTATGGACTGCAGCCTTCCAGGCTCCCTCTGTCCATGGGATTTTCCAGGCAAGAATACTAGAGTGGGTTGCTGATATATATATACACATATATGTTTATATATATATATATATTCTTTTTTATATTCTTTTCCATTGTAGTTTATTACCAGATATTAAGTATAGTTTCCTATGTATACAATAGGATATTGCTGTTTATTTATTTTATATTTAATAGTTTGTATTTGTTAATCCCAAATTCCTAATTTATCTTTCCTCCACCTCCCCTCTTACCCTTTAGTAACCATACTTTTTATTCCCTATGTTGGTGAGTCTGTTTCTGTTGTTGATAAATTGTTTTATTAAAAAAAAAAAAAAAAGGTATTTTGGAAGAATACATGAGAGGGTCAGTCTTTTTTTTTTTAATTTCCTAATAGTAGGTCAATTCTAGCCTCGGGTGTATGTGAAAACTTTCCTGTAGAAAACAGGACAAATAGTAGAGGTACTAGGTGGAGTGGGAAACAGAAGAAGGAGAGGAAATGATGTGCAAAAGCTTGGGGAGGCAGGCTGCTGGGGGTCAAGACACAGCAGGACTGACTGCCAGGAAGGACACGGTGCCAGGTGGGGCAGCAGAGCAGGGCAGCAACTGGAGCCCACAGTGCCTGAAACCCACTGCCAAGACTATTTGTGTTTATCAGTGATGGAGAACCACTAGAGGATTTTTAAGTTGGGAAGTGACATGATTCAATTCAAATAGTCACTTTCAATGATTACTTTTAAACCACACTAAGATATTCCTAAAGTGTCAGGAGACATACATTTAATGGCCAGTGGAAGCGATGGATACTCTTAAAATGGAGCTGGCTAGAGAGTCTTGGCTCCATGCAGTGATAAAAACAGAGCAATTTGTTGGCTTCCTTCAGTCTGCTGAGCCTTACGTAACAAAACAGGAAAAGCTCAACTCAAATCTTTTTTTCTAGCATAACATTTCCAAGAGAAATGAGGTCAAGACTACAGGTCAGTTCTGGTTGGGAGGTAAAATGTCTAGTCTGTTTGAAGTCTTACTTTGGTTTTATCCTTTCATATGAGCATTGGTACACACAAACAAGACCATTCAGCAAAAAATACTGTGCAAACGAATCTAGGTAGCTGAACTGGGGAAGGGCAGACATGATGTGTACACGTGAGGAACAGCAGCCGGTCCACAATACCTCATCTCAGTCCTCAGGTGGGACATGCGAGAAGCAGAGGACCAGAGGGAGCTTGGTCAGAGGTGCTGAAACCAGGTCACGTGAGGCAGCAGGGTACGGCTTATATGACTCAGTGTGCATGCATGCTGCCACTTCAGTTGTGTCCAGCTCTTCGCGACCCCAAGGACTGTAGTCTGCCAGGCTCCTCTGTCCATGGGATTCCCCAGGCAAGATTACTGGAGTGGGTTGCCATTCCCCTCTCCAGGGGATCTTCCCAACCCAGGGATCGAACCAGGTCTCTTATGTCTCCTGCATTGGCAGAGGGGTTCTTTACCACCGGGGAAGAGATTTGTAATTTTTACTTCAGTTCCACCCCAATCTGGAGAGAGGGAGGGCAGATGTCCACAAACTGGGAGGAGAGCTTGCTCCCAGCATGCTGGGCAGCCAAGAAACACCAAATATTCACTAAAGGGATTACACTTTAACCAGGTAATGAGCTGGTTTTATATATATATATATATATATATATATATATATATATATATATAATTTTTTTTTTTTTTTAACGCATACTTCAACAGATTTCTTTCTTTAAAGGAATGGATTTTGAAGAGAAAAAACATGGGGCAGAGAGGTATGGAATAGAAAATAAATACAAATGTAAGCTGTTTTACTAATTGCTTTATAACCACAAACTAGTACAGAGAATGCCCTGTACAAAACACAACAAAGGTTCAAAGATGGAAATGTTCCCTTAGGCAAGGCTGAAGACATCAGTCTCTGGTATTTGGAATTTAGGCTGCAGTCCTTGTTTTTGGATGGATCACTGGGTGTGTGGCACAGTCCATGGTTTTAACCAGATTTGAACAGGAGAATGGCCACTTGGCCCAGGTAGAAGTAGATGAAGTGTTTGGTTTCATGTGTCACATAACTACCGAAGTTCCTCCCCACGATGCAGTGCCAGGTGGGGTTGTACTTCTTGTCAAACTCCTTCTTGATATGGGCCGCAATGTCCTTCTCTATATTATATATAACTATAACTATATATATATATATATATATATAACTATATATATATATATATTATAACTCAGGTAAAGAGCTCAGGCTTTGGGGGTTCCATGAGCTAGTTTCATGTATATGTCAATGGGATATGACTTTCATATGGCTTGCTTCCAGTAATCCTGGGAAGTTGTAGATGTTTGTACCATGGTCTGGACACTCCCACTTTATTATTTTTAAGCAGTCTTTTATTTATATTTTCTTTTTAAACTTTTGGCTGCTCCAGGTCTTCGTTGCAGCTTTCTCTAGCTGTGGTGCGCAGGCTTAGTTCCCCCATGGCATGGGGGAACTTAATTCCCAGACCAGGGATTGAACCCATGTTCCCAGTATTGGCTGGTAGATTCTTAACCACTGAAGTAGATGTTTACAATAGTAGTCTTCTATAATGAAATGGGAAGAAAATGTTGCACAGGACTACTCTTGAATTAAATTAGATAATGTCTGATGCAAGGTGACTGCTTACAAATATTATTTATTATTGTATTTCAAAGTCTGTGGTAAAATGCAATTTCTCTGTTGTGTGTGTTTTGTTTTTTTTTTTTGGTTGATACATGTATGTATTAATAATAGGAAGCACAGACTGTTAAATAGGAGCTTCCCAGGTGGCATTAGTGGTAAAGAACCCACTTGCCAATGCAGGAGACATAAGAGACACAGGTTCAGTCTCTGGGTTGGGAAGGTCCCCTGGAGGAGGAAATGGCAACCCACTCCAGTATTCTCGCCTGGAGAATCCCATGGACAGAGGAACCTGGTAGACTACAGTCCATACAGCCACATAGAGCTGGATGTGACTGAAGTGACTTAGCAAGCATGCACAGCTGTTAAATGACTCATATTTGTGAAGCGTGCAGAATCTTAAAGGGAATATCACTTTATCAATGTGAAGGATTCTGAAAAATGCAATAGAAGATTTTATCTAAGCTAGATAAATATTATTATCCTCATTATATAAAGGTCAGAGGGATGCAGGGAACTAAAGTAACTTGTCAAGGAATGTCAGTGTTTGAGATTACGATTCTGGCTCTCCTAGCTCCTATGAAAACTGTTAGACAAAGGTTCTCTGAAGCAAAAAAAATCCCTATATATTTAAATCATTTCAGCCATGCTAAATGATAATAACTCAGCCATTTCTTTTTTTTTGTTGTTCGTTTTCTCCATTCAGGTCACATCTCCAAATTAAGTAAATAGTTAAAGAAAAAAACAAGCACACAAACACAAGTTTGTGCTATTCTGGCATTGGCTAATCAGGGAAAATGGCTGCAGAGAAGGAAAGGCTGAGAATTCTCTTGCAGAAATTTACAAGACAACCAGGAGGAAGTTAACAATTCAATCTCAATGAATTAACATTGAAAACCAAAAGAGGGACTTCACCAGTAGTCCAATGGTTAATTTACTGCATATTTAACTTATTTGCAGAGTACATCATGCGATATGTTGGGATGCATGAAACTCAAGCTGGAATCAAGATTGCTGGGAGAAATGTCAATAACCTCAGATATGCAGATGATACCACCCTATTGGCAGAAAGCAAGGAGGAACTAAAGAGCCTCTTGATGAGGGTGAAAGAGAGTGAAAAAGCTGGTTTAAAACTCAACTTTCAGAAAACTAAGGTCATGGCATCTGGTCCCATCACTTCATGGCAGATAGATGGAGAAACAATGGAAACAGTGATAGACTTTATTTTCTTGGGCTCCAAAATCGCTGTGAACATTGACTGCAGCCATGAAATTAAAAGATGTCAGCTCCTTGGAAGAAAAGCTATGACAAACCCAGACAGTTTATTAAAAAGCACAGACATCACTTTGCCAACAAAAGTCTGTATATAGTCAAAGCTATGGACTTTTTTGCAGTAGTCAAGTAAGGGTGTGAGAGTGGGACCATAAAGAAGGCTGAGTGCCAAAGAATTGATGCTTTGGAATTGTGGTCCTGGAGAAGATCATAAGAGTCCCTTGGACAACAAGGAGGTCAAACCAGTCAATCCTAAAGAATATCAACCCTGAATATTCATTGGAATGATTGATGCTGAAGCTGAAGCTCTGATACTTTGGCCATCTGACGTGAAGAGTTGACTCATTGGAAAAGATCCTGATGCTGGGAAAGATTGAAGGGCAAAAGGAGAAGGGGACAGCAGAGTATGAGATGGTTGATGGCATCACCGATTTCTGGACTTTAGTGTGAGCAGACTCTGGGAAATAGTGAAGGATAGGGAAGCCTGGCATGCTGCAGTCCATGGGGTTGCAAAGAGTCAGACATGACTGAGCAACTGAACACCAAACAACTAGTGGTTGAGCTCTGTGCTTCCATTGCAGGGGGCACAGATTTGATCCTTGATTGGGGAACTAAGATCCCACATGCCATGGGCAGAGCCAAACAAACACAACAACAAAAACAAACAAACAAACAAACAAAACCCACCCCAAACCATTCATTACTCCCATAGAAATAAACAGTAATTTATCTAGGGGTACAAACAAAATAACTACACATTCAGAATTAGATGTTCCCTAACTCCAAATATCCACAACATTTCCAGCTCTAGGCAAACATGCGATATATTTTCCTCCCTTACCATAAAATTCTTGTGGTTTGCTTTATCATTTGATATAATATCATAAGCTCCTTACATTGCTCAGAAGCTTTAAGACGTCTATTCTCTTTATTTTTCCTCTAAATACTTCACAAATAAATCATAAAGTGATCCCTTAAGTTTGTAAAAGAGCAAGAGAAAGTCATCTTAGTCAATCTCTCTGAACGTGTTCATGAGCTCACAACACGCTCCATTTGTAAGTAGTGATGTAAGCTTGGCATGCAAATTAATGCTATGACAATTTATAGGAGCCTATCATCCTATCATATGGTCCTCATGTAAGACATGTAATAACCAGAAGGAAAAAATGTTTAAAAGCTAGAAGGAAGAAATGTTTAAAAAGCACGTATCATTATTTTACCCAATGGTACTATATTTCTTAGGTTTGTAAACAAATGAATTGTATGTATGTGTCTGTGTATTTATTTTTAATTGAAGAATAATTGCTTTACAATATTGTGTTGGTTTCAGCCATACATCAGCATGAATCAGCCATAGGTATACATACGGCCCCTCCCTCTTAAAACTCCCTCCTACCTCCCATGTGTGTCTGAATTTTATAATGTTGAAACAATTAAACTTATTAATAAAGAGTTTGTAGGGAAAAAGTGATTCTCAAAAATCATTCTCCTTTCAAAGTAGAATAGACTAAATACTGCAAAGTGAAAGAGGAGAGTGAAAAATTGGCTTAAAGCTCAACATTCAGAAAACGAAGATCATGGCATCTGGTCCCATCACTTCATGGCAGATAGAGGGGGAACCAGTGTCAGACTGTTTTTTTGGGCTCCAAAATCACTGCAGATGGTGACTGCAGCCATGAAATTAAAAGACGCTTGCTCCTTGGGAGAAAAGTTATGACCAACCTAGATAGCATATTCAAGAGCAGAGACATTACTTTGCCAACAAAGGTCCATCTAGTCAAGGCTATGGTTTCTCCAGTGGTCATGTATGGATGTGAGAGTTGGACTGTGAAGAAAGCTGAGTGCTGAAGAATTGATGCTTTTGAACTGTGGTGTTGGAGAAGACTCTTGAGAGTCCCTTGGACTGCAAGGAGATCCAACCAGTCCATTCTGAAGGAGATCAGCCCTGGGATTTCTTTGGAAGGAATGATGCTAAAGCTGAAACTCCAGTACTTTGGCCACCTCATGCGAAGAGTTGACTCATTGGAAAAGACTCTGATGCTGGAAGGTATTGGGGGCAGGAGGAGAAGGGAACGACAAAGGATGAGATGGCTGGATGGCATCACTGACTCGATGGATGTGAGTCTGGGTGAACTCCAGGAGTTGGTGTTGGACAGGGAGGCCTGGCATGCTGTGATTCATGGGGTTGCAAAGAGTCGGACATGACTGAGTGACTGAATTGAACTGAACTGAAGGATAAACAATGATGCCTCTTTCACCACAATGCTAATCTTAATGACTGCAAAACTCAGTGAACCTATCTGCAGGGATGGAAGGGAGACTCAGATGCAGAGAATGGACTTGTGGACACAGTGGGGGAAGGACAGTGGGGCAATGGAGACAGTAACATCAACATATAAACACTATCATGAGTAAAGTGGATAGCTGGCGAGAGTTGCTGTATTTGTCAGTTAATTCATATGTTGATATTAAAAGTGATTGTCACTACTATTTTGTGAAAGTGAAAGTGAAGTTGCTCAGTTGGTCTGACTCTTTGCAACCCTATGGGCTGTAGCCTGCCAGGCTCCTCTGTCCATGGGATTTCCCAGGCAAGAATACTGGAGTGAATAGCTATTCCCTTCTCCAGGGGATCTTCCTTCCTGACCCAGGGACTCAACCCACCTCTCCTGCATTGCAGGCAGATTCTTTACCATCTGAGCCACCAGGGAAGCCCCTTATTATTGTGTACATAAAACTAATCAATGCTGGAAAAAATCTAAAATGCATACTAATAACAAATTTCAGGAAATTACAAAAAAAAACAGGAAATATCTAAATTGTATATGTTAATGGCCTGTGTTTATTGGCAAAGAAATAATTTTTAGTTCATGATGTGAATATCTAATGATATTATGAGTATATATTGAACCTAAGCACATATTTCGAATACTCTGTTAAGCAAATATATTTTGCCTATGGATAATGTTAGAGACATAGTTTGGCCAATGGATCGCATCACATTTTCTATTTACATCTTAATTCTGTAATTGCTCTGCACTCAGAGGTCCCACAGAAGCCAAGGGTTTTCTCAGAGACCTTCGTGGGGGACATCTGTGGAGATGAGGACAAAGCAGTTGTGAAACCTGCTTTTACAAGTAAGCTGTTAGGTAAAAACCTAAAACCAAAAACACGTCATGCTAACAAGGAAGTGAAAGCAAACTGTGTTCCTACTTGAGACTTAGAATTAAGCATATTTTTGTAAATGAGGCAAAAAGTTTCACTGCTTGGAAAACTTTTGTGGGTCAGATAACCTCAAGTGCCTTGATAGCACCAAAAACTTGAGAAATTCAAGGTTATAAAGAAAGAAAAATAGAAAAATGGATATAATACAATTTTGCTTTATTGAGCACATTTCTGCAAAGTGCTTTATTTATCTCAGTCATCTGTGTAATACCACCTTGAAGGATAAATGTCTCTGAAGCAGGAAAAAGAACCACTCACCCCACATTAAATTGAATCATCAGAGTCGGATCTTTAATCACTTTGGTATTTTAAGTGGCTGAAAATATCAGGTCTCCAAAATAACCAGTAAAGATGGATTGATTTATGAAAGTTCATTGATACAAGCTTAGAAAGACCCCAAATTTTTCAAGAACAAACTGTGTTTCTAAGATAATGAAGATTATCTCTAATACACTGGAGACAAAGTGTGATTAAAATGGTCACCTTGAAATAGGAAAATTATGAATTAAGAACCATGAAACAATGAAATTACTGGGGTTTTTGAACACCTGCACAAGAAATGACTGTATTTGGTGATAGCTGCCGTTTTATGAAATCTAGAAGGAAGTCCAAATGGAGAAAAACAAAGATGTTCAGGGCGCTATTTTTAAGTGTGACTTTTCTCTTCTCCCTGCTAAGAACATTCTAACAAGAAGAAAGGAATTTAAGGACTTGCAAGACCACCTGGCTGCCCTTATGCAGAGCTGAGGCCTCAGCCATCCTTAACAATGAAGCGGCCTTTGCAGAAGGGTGGGAGCAGCGGTGGGTGGTCCTGGAGGAGGCCTGGCCTCTCACGGAAGCCCCTGGACAGCAGCTGGCACCAGCTACCACTGGAAAGTTGGCTCAGAACACTTCTTGTCATGACAAAGTAGAGAGAAAAAGTAGAATGCAGTTTAATTCCCTTGGGAAAATGGGTTACGTCTTATGTCCTTTAAATTAAAACCCCACGTCTCATCTTGATTATTTGTAAGAATAGTTATTTCCACTCAAGCTAGACTTTGTTTTTATAGCTAATACAGCTGGGATTGGCTTAATTGACTTAATGAACTTTACCATTGATTGAAGATTCTGTTCATCTCTGTATGCATCAGTTGAAAAGGTTGACCCTTTGAGATGGCTCTATGTCACCCAGGTCTGCTTTCAAGAGCTCAGAGATTTCTGCCAGGACTGCCACCGCAGTGTACCTCATTAGGACCCGTTGCCTGGAGTTTAGTGAGGCTGAATACTGTCCCGTATCCCATCTGTCCTTGCTGCAACTTATTTGTTTTATTTCTCATCTCAGGATCGGCTTGCCTGTGCCTTCCAACATGACAGTTAACTAACTCCATCAATCTAATTTAGTCTCCTGCTGTGAGCAGACTTGAGGAGTGTCCCAGGGTTACCTCTAGGTTCTTCTTTCTTTCTCCTGCTGGCATCCTCTGTTCCTCATGAGATCTCAATTTTCATAATAAATTTCTGGATAAAATGGGCTCTGTTCTATTTCTGAAATGGTACATAAATCGCATTTTCTGAGTCAACTTAGACGGTTGGTGTTGGCTGCTTCCATGGCTCTTGGTGAGGATAGGGAAGTCTACTCTAGGTTTGTGGAAAAGGGTTTATGATTGATTAGTGATGTTCCCCGCTCCCTCCCGCTCTGGGTCAAAAATGGCCCCACATTTGCTGACTTTTCCTCTATTTCATAGAGCAGGATCTTAATGGTAGGTAGCTGCCTATTGGTCTTTGCTGGTGGCTCAGATGATAAAGAATTCGCCTACAATGTGGGAGACCTGGGTTTGATCCCTGGGTTGGGAAGAAACCCTGGAGGAGGGCATGGCCCCCAGTATTCTTGCCTGGAGAATCCCCAGTGGACAGAGGAGTCTGGCGGGCTACAACGCATGGTGTCGGAAAGAGTCGTACAGGACTGAACGACTAGGCACAACAGGGCACAGCAGCCTGTGGTGTCTGTATATACATTTTACTAACTTTATGGTAACTAAAATTGTCAAAATTATACATAGAATACTCATAGAGAAAGCTTAGGTCTTTGATTAAAATGAAAATATAATTTGGGGCAAAATTTGACTTTTCCTGCTCAAATTCAGAGTATCCTTGGCATTCTTAGATACTGATTCAACAGTATAGCTTTTCTTTCTAGAGGAGTTTCCTCAGCTCTAGACTGGTCTCTATGATTTCTTGAGCTGCTGACTTTAGCAATAGAAGAAAGAGAGGCAAAAAGTAAAGTGGGATCAAGGGGAAATAGTAGGAAAGGAAAATATGCTGGCACAAGGAAAAGTGGCCAGTGGACCCAAAGTAATGAAACTGGTATTTTTCTTTGACCAGAAGGTCCTCTCTGATGGCCACTGCAACTCACACTGAATCAGGGTAAACAGGGCTGATAAGACAGGGGCCTCTCAGGGGAGCTAGTTTAGAGGAGCACACTTGTTTGATTGTATAAACTTTAGTGTATCTACTCATGTAATTGCAAAAAGAAATGAAAATCTGCAAACTGTATATCTGAAAAGACATACAGATCATGGCCAATAGGTATATGAAAATGCTCAATGTCGCTGATCATCAGAGAAACACACGCCAAAACCACAATGAGATATTACCTCACACCTGTCAGAATGGCTATTGTCAAAAAGACAAGAGACAGTAAGTGCTGGCCAGGATGTGGAGAATACAGAAGCCCTGTGCACTGTTGCTGGGAATGTAAATTGGTGCAGCCACCATTTACAAGTGTGGAGGAAACAAGTGTGGAGGTTCCTCAAAAAATTAAAAATACAGCCACCATATGATGCAGCAATTCCTCTTCTGGGTATTTATCTGAAGAAAATGAAACACTAACTCAAAAGACAAATGCATCCTTCTGTTCATTGCAGGATTATTTACAATAGCAGATGCGTGGAAACAACCTAAGTGTTTACTGATGGTTGAATGGTTATAAAAGATCCCATGTATTTACCAACAGAATATTACTCAGGCATAAAAAAGAATGAAATCTTGCCATTTGTAACAACATGGATGTACCTTGAAAGCATTATGCTAAATGAAATAAATTAGAGAAATACGTTATGATCTCATCCTACCATAGAATCTAAAAAAAAAAAAAAATCCCAAACTCAGATTTAGAGAACATGTTGGTAGTTGCCAGAGGTGGGAGATGTGGGGTTGAAGAGATGGGTGAAGGAGTCAAAAGGTGATACAAACTTCCAGTTGTAAAATAAGTAAGTCATGGGGATATAATGTACAGCACTATGACCAAAGTTAATAATACTGTAATGCATATTTGAAAGATCTGAAAGTTCTCATCACAAGGAGAAAAACATAACCATGTGTTGTGATGAATGTTAAATAGACTTGTGGTGAACAGTTCATAATATATACAAGCAGTGAATCGTGATGTTGTATACTTGAAATTAATATAATGCTATATGTCAATTTTACCTCAATAAAAAAAGAAATAAAAACCAAACAAAACAAACCCCAAAGCTTCATTTTCATAACCACAATGACCTGTAATAAGACAAACTGCTGGGCTCAAGCTGAGACAGTGTCTTTTGTCTCTTTGCTTGCCTAGCCTTTATTTTAAAAAAAAAGGGGGGGGGGAGAATTTATGATATAACAAATCAGTAAATTGGTGGGAGGGTTATTTGAGAGGCTGGAATGCCTAAAATATCATAAAGGTATAAGGGCAAAGTGCTCTGATGAATTATTGGCCCTGAAAGAAGAAACTGTGCATGCTTACGGAAACATTTGTGAAAGCAAAACTAGGGCTAAAACAGACTTTCTAGAAATTACATAAAAACTTTTAAAGTGGTCCTGTGTCTCCTCACACTTTATTCCCAATTTTCTTTAGAACCAATACAGCTCTGCCATATTCTGTCATCCTGTTAGAATATTCCCTAGACTGTGGTGAGAGAAACATAGTTGTAGCCATTTTGACAGTAGTTATTCTAACCTTGACCTGAATGAAGTGAGTGAGAATTTCTTACTAAGAGCTAAGAAATTACTAAAAACTTAAATATGATTGAAAATGTGTTATCCTGCACATAATACTGGGCATGAAATATGGGTTGACCTCCTTATTCTTTTTTGTAGATTTTAGTAAACTTTTTAGCTTCTAGGATGCCTGAGGCCATGTGTCTGATGGCCATGACAAGTCAGATAATTCTACCATTCTTTCCTTTGGTACAGGATACATGGGCTTCTGGTCATGTATTCCTAATAACTATATTGCCCTTTGCTGAAATATGATCTAATTTTTGAAGGATAAGGAAAAATTAATTATTGACTCGTTAGTGAAGATTTGTGTAGAAAAGGAGAGGAAAAGTTAAAAACAGGAGATGGTCTCTAAGAGCAAGGGCCTGAAAAAGGCCAGGGTGACGGTTCTGATTAATTCTGTAAAACAAATCACCCCATAAGTTAACAATAAAACAATAAAACCACCATTGGCTGCTCACAGATTCAAAAGGTCAAGAATTTGGACAGGACACAGCGTGGGTGGCTTGTCTCTGCTCCATGAGCTCTGGGGATCTGACTGGTAAACATAAAGGCTAGAGGCTGGAATAGTCAGATGGCCGGTCATTCATATGCTATTGGTTGAGGGCCTCGATTCATCCCTATCCAGGCCTCTCCACGAGGTCTCTTTAGATAAGTGAGGTGCGGACTTCCTCACAACTTTATGGTTCATTTTCCAAAGTAGGACTATCTGAGCAAGGAGCCAGGTGGGAGCTATATTCTTTTAAAATGTCCTGGCCTCAGAAGTCACACAGCATCACTTCTGCCTTAATCTATTGGTTACAGCAATCATCAACGTGCCTGAGTTCAAAGGATAGATGAATAGACTCCATTTCTTGATGGAAAATGGTAAACAGTGAAATTCTAGAACAGCATGAGTCTAGAGATAGAAGTGTGGCTATTTCAAGAAAATACAATGCCGCAGTAATTGAAGTGCAGGAACCAGTGAGAAAAATGGCTCAAAATGAAGGTGAGGTAGGCAGGGATCAAGCCTATTCATAATATTATATGTTACATTAAGAATATTGGTCCTTCACAGACTTAGAGAACAAACTTACAGTTGCCAGTGGGGAAGAGCAGGGGGACGAGATAGGAAGTTTGGGATGGACATGTACACCCTGCTATATTTACAATGGATAACCAACAAGGACCTACTGGATAGCACAGAGAACTCTGCTCAATGTTGTGGGGCAGCCTGGATGGGAGGGCAGTTTAGGGGAGACTGGATATATGTATATGTATGGCTGAGTCCCTTTACTGTCCACCTGAAACTATCACAACATTAATTGGCTACACTCCAATATAAAATAAAAAGTTAGAAAAAGAATATTAGTCTTTTTTTCCCCTAAAGCACATGAGAAGTCATCAAAAGTTTACATATGGGAATAGGACACTCTGGTTTGCTACAGCACAGAGGATGGACTGGAAAGTAGCAACATTAGATGTGAAGAGTCTAATTAGGAAACTAGGGTGATAAGCAAAGCAGGATGTAGGTGGGTTTGGACCAGGAATTTGGCAAGAGATAGAGAGACATGAACGGATGTAAGAAATACATGAGGTAAAATCAAATGGACCTGCATATGAAGAGTGAGAGAGGCTGGTATGAAAAATGACTGCCATTGTCTGCTGTGCAGCTGTGACTATAGGTGTCTATCACCCTCGTAGGGAGCACCAGAAGATCATCAGGATTTGGGGGGAAGAGCCTGAGCTCAGTTTTGAGCTTCAAAGAGAGATATGACTGGGCATGTTCCAGTAGGCAGTGGGAATCATAGGCTGGGTGTCCAAGGAGAGGCCAGGCTGGAGATCTGGATTTGAGTCATCTAAGCACAGGTAGTAGATATGCCTGCTATCAGAGATAGGATTTTCTTCGGAGGATACAAACACTTGATACAGAATGTTGATTGAAAATAGAAAGGCAGTTCTGCAAAGTGGCTAAGGAAGGTGCTGCAGAGAAATTAGAGGGAAACTGAAGAGAGTGGTCTCTTAGGAGCCAAAAGAAAAGACCCCTAATTACCAACTGCATAGAATACAACTAAGACTTTATATCAGATGAGGTCTAAACATGCTCATTCTGGATAAGACAACTTCTTAGCATGAGATATAGGACCTTGCTTAATGAACTAAAAAGTTTTGTTGTTGTTTATAATTTTTTAATATTTCACACTAAAAATATAAAGGGGGTATGCATTTCATAAAACATAATATAATACTCTGCTATATGAAGTACAATATACTTATTTCACTAAAGGCATCAGAAAATAAGAGAGAGAATGTTTCAATGTTGAGTTGAATATCAAAGCTTTCCTCAGGAACATATTCCATATTAATACTATTTTTTTCTTTAAAAAGTCAAATTTTAATTATTCTACTCTCACCTATAGCACTTTCTATAACACATCAGCTGAAAATTATTTCTAAACTAGAAATTCCTGTAGGTATTGGAATATGCATGCTTAAAATACATGAACATATAAAGCATTCTTCAACCATATTCTGATTATTTCTCTAAAGCATATTTCCATGTCCAGTTGGTCAATTTTTAAAACATTTACATATATATGGGTATGCATGTATTTTTGTATGCATGCAGAGAGACTATTAAGCATTACATGAATGTTTTCCTTTTCAGCATGAAATTGAATTTAATGATTCTAAATTAAAGGGAACAAAGTAATACTTCATTATACTTTTATAAAGAGCTCTATTTATCAAGACTAGAATATTTTTAACATAAGCCAACCACAATATGGTTACAAATCCAATATTCCTCATATCTATTTACTTGCAAAATGAATGTGCTTCTCCACTGGCCTTAAAATAATGAGAGTAAGAAAATAGGTTAAGTCTTAAAAGGTCTGATTTATTTTTTTCAATATTCATGAATGGATTGACTAAATGAAACCATATGTTATATTTAAAATGCTTAATGGAACAGCAAACACATGCACTGAGAAATATTTTTCCAAGTCAAAGACCTATAAGGCTAAAGTAGTTTCAGAAGAACTGCATGCACATGGCCAAGAAAGGGTGTAGGACTATAAGTCTAATCACTGCTTTATACAAAGTTGGGGCAGTTGGCAAATGTAGCGACTGATAAATATTAGTGGGATACAATTGCCCTTATCAACCTCAAGGATGCAATGGACTAAACAACAAGAAAACAAAGTCAGCATGTCATTGTGCATATAACAGTAATATGTCAACTCCCAAAGAAAAATTAAAAAAAACAAATCATTATGGGAAAACCAAATTTTATTATTTCAAATGTATTCTTATAATTAAACATGTTACTTTGTCAAAATGATTAATATGTATATATATTTAGTGAGTTTTAAGCCAGCGACCCAGGAGTATAATATATTAGGTCTAATTTTATTTCCAAGCCTTTATACTGAATCGTCTAACTTTAGGAGCACTGGGAGACAGGACAGTTTGTATGCTTAGATCATTGTATTCTGAACTACAAGAAAATGTTGGTAGCCCACCTGCTTATACTAACTTGTACGTAGTTTTCTCTTCTAAGAATCCTGATAAGATGGGCATGAAATATACTTGTAATTAGTGAGACGCTGAACTACCAGAAAGTAAATGTGGGTACTTAGTCATCAAGAATACCTGCTGATCCTCAGGTAGAGTTTATATTTAACTTACCTGCATGCTGTGCTTCTACTATTTGTATTTCCAAAAATACCCATTATTCAAATCACTAGTGGCCATCCAATTAAAAAAAAAAAACCCACATATCTCACTTTAACAAGTATAATATGTCAATTGATCCAGTGACAAAGTTTATATTAAAAAAAAGGAGTCTACTGATATTGGTATCAGGCTTAATAAGTCTAGGACATAAGTCAGATGTCAGGGCCAATATGACATAAGTCATGGGTCTAGGACATAAGTCAGATGTCAGGGCCAATATGAGCTTTTGGAAGAAGGCTAATTAGGAATGATAGTAAAGTCAAGTTTCAGTTGCTTTAAGGAAAAGCATATAAGAGCATAGATGTAGGGGTATGTCCTTGGAAAGAACCAGTGGCCTGAGACCCATAGATATGAAGAGTGAAAAGTACCAATTCAAGGATGATTAGAACTGGACATGGGACAACAGACTGGTTCCAAATAGGAAAAGGAGTACCTCAAGGCTGTATATTGTCACCCTGCTTATTTAACTTATATGCAGAGTACGTCATGAGAAATGCTGGGCTGGAAGAAGCCCAAGCTGGAATCAAGATTGCCAGGAGAAATATCAATAACCTCAGATATGTAGATGGCTCTTATGGCAGAAAGTGAAAAAGAACTAAAGAGCCTCTTGATGAAAGTGCAATAGGAAAGTAAAAAAGTTGGCTTAAAGCTCAACATTCAGAAAACTAACATCATGGCATTTGGTCCCATCACTTCATGGCAAATAGATGGGGAAACAGTGGAAACAGTGGCTGACTTTATTTTTCTGGGCTCCAAAATCATTGCAGATGGTGATTACAGCCATGAAATTAAGACACTTGCTCCTTGGAAAGAAAATTATGACCAACCTAGATAGCATATTAAAAAGCAGAGACATTACTTTGCCAACAAAGGTCCGTCTAGTCAAGGTTATGGTTTTTCCAGTAGTCATGTGTGGATGTGAGAGTTGGGCTATAAAGAAAGCTGAGTGCTGAAGAATTGATGCTTTTGAACTATAGTGTTGGAGAAGACTCTTGAGAGTCCCTTGGACTGCAGGGAGATCCAACCAGTCCATCCTAAAGGCAATCAGCCCTGGGTGTTCATTGGAAGGACTGATAAAGCTGAAACTCCAATACTTTGTCTACCTCTTGTGAAGAGCTGACTAATTGGAAAAGACCCTGATGCTGGGAGGGATTGAGGGCCAGAGGAGAAGGGGACGACAGAGGATGAGATGGTTGGATGGCATCACCGACTCAATGGACATGGGTTTGGGTGGGCTCCCGGAGTTGGTGATGGACAGGAAGGCCTGGCGTGCTGTGGTTCACGGGGTCACAAAGAGTCGGACATGACTGAGCAACTGAACTGAACTGAACTGAACTACTGATAGTGAGGTCAGTAAACCCCAAACCAAGACAGACGAGACAATAAGTTCAACTGGAATTTGGGAAAACATTAGTGACACTTAAAAGTCTATTTGAAAACTTCCTCTACTGGTATAGGTTGTTAACTCAGAGTTCTGGGCTGAATGATTTATGGAATTTACAAAGTTACAATCATGAAGCCAATTGGCTTGATCTAAGTAGTCTCTTTTTTGCCTTCATTTGAGAAACCCTCCAGGTCCTGCATATAGAATAAAATCCACCTAAACGGTCTTTTTTATTTTTTATTTTTTTTAAAATTTTATTTTATTTTTAAACTTTACAATATTGTATTAGTTTTGCCAAATATCGAAATGAATCTGCCACAGGTATACCCACGTTCCCCATCCTGAACCCTCCACCCTCCTCCCTCCCCTCCCCTCCCTCTGGGTCGTCCCAGTGCACCAGCCCCAAGCATCCAGTACCGTGCATCGAACCTGGACTGGCGACTCGTTTCATACATGATATTATACATGTTTCAATGCTATTTTCCCAAATCTCCCCACCCTCTCCCTCTCCCACAGAGTCCATAAGACTGATCTATACATCGGTGTCTCTTTTGCTGTCTCGTACACAGGGTTATTGTTTCCATCTTTCTAAATTCCATATATATGCGTTAGTATACTGTATTGATAAACGGTCTTTTTTAAAAGGCTGTTTTTCTTTCTCTGAATTTTGACATGTTGCTTCGCTCCCTGAATTTTTAATGAATATAAATATACATGCTAACATTCTTTTAAGGAACTCAGTGCACTTTAGAGACACACGGCTGCATTCTCTAAGTGCCTAGGGAGCACCATGGTGAAAATATTTTTGTTCAAAGGAGGCAAATGGCAAAAATTGTAGTTGATGGAGCTCTAATTTACCAAGTGTTATTCCATTGGTTTGAAAGAAAAATTCTAGCTCCTAAAAGAACCAATCTTCTCATAGGAGTTTTGGCTTCTTATCCTGTATGGTTCGTTTCTGAGAAGTAACTTGGTGTGACAGACTGCGTTCAAGCAGAGGTGGCTGCTGGGTAGTAGACAGAGAAACAGAAGCCCAGAGAAGTTCACTTCCATTCAGAGTCGGGACATATTTAGAGCAAGAAACAGAGGCCACTTCTTGGCCACTTCTTATGCCAAGACAAATGATAGTTTCAAAAGACCACCCATACTTGCAGTGTTATTTTGCTTCTTCTCTGTGCAGCCAATTTAATAGTTTAAAAATAATATATATTTAAATACACCATTAAGCTAGGGAACAGATCTTATATTTGAACTACCTAATGCTGAACTGGTTGACCACAAATAGGTTACATAACAGGATGAAAGCGAGACATTTCAGACAGAAGTTTAAATTAAAATAACTTGGTGGGTGGTGGTGGTGATGGTAGTTCTGGAGCTTTAGAACAAATAAGAGTTTCTGGTTGGTTCTTCTGCAGGGATTATTTTAAAAAATAAAAAGGAAGGAAGAGTGGAAGCTCCCCTCCTCTGCTTTGGTCAGTGCTCAGACTACTTTTAATTAATTCTTCAAAACATTCCTGACGATGCTCATTTTTTTTTTCAGCTTGTTTGAACTCCCATTTTCAAAAGTATTACTTTAGGCTTTCTGGTTACACAGTCACCCTTCAACTTCTTTTCCCTAATTGAGTCAAGATAGTGGTCTTTTGGACTTAATAGCTAGCTCTAGCAGAGTCTAACTTTTGCTGATTTTCCTTTATTTTTTTTCCCCAGTACAGCAAATGAAAACCTTTCCACTCTTCCCAAATTGGCTGTATACTCTCTTTGATGAAGCAAGAAATACTTCAGACTTTTAGAATATATTGCTTCTTATGTATTTATTCTAATGCCTCATTTGTACCGGTTTAGACATTTTAAGAACGGCCTATGATCAAGCAGACACTAGTGCCTTAGACCTTACGGGTTCATGATAAATAACCCATAGAACCCAATACTTCTGACAGCAATCACACCGCAAAAGCAAGAGCAAACACTTGATAATGTGAATGAGATAAGTAGAGACCTCCTTATGAATACCAGGCAGAGTCATACTAAGGGAATATTCTCCAGGAAGGTGATTTTTTACCACATGAGCACACTTTCCTTTCTAAGGACAGGTTCTCAATTCTTAGGGAGAACTGATTTTCGGCCAGACAAGGGCTGTGGTGATCAAGGCAGTCTCGGTGGTATAATTTTAGCTTTTGCAGAATTTTCCATTGCTTATTTTCAGCCCTACTGCTATTTCATCATTTCCATGATTGCTCCCCCAGCACTGACTGACGATTTTATTGGATGCAGAAGGGGCTGAGTTGGATTATATTTCACTGAACAGCTACACCACCTGTGTAAAAGTCTTTGGAAATGAAATAATCCCATCTAATTGAAGAGAAACAATACAGCCACTGGACAGCCCACAACCAGAGCACAGACTAGATTTTCAACAAATTAATATCCCTGATGTTTATAGGCAATAATTTCCATCAAACGGATGAAACTAACTATGGATTATTGCAGGTTCGGAAGGTATGGAGTTTCTTATTATTTTATATTTAACATAAAGGTTAAACTCATTAATTACTTAATAAGCAGAAAGTTTCTAGGAGTTAATGAACTGCTGCTCTTTTCCATAATGAATTTATGTCAAATTGGACGAGCCAGTTTGAGGTTGAAAATGAATCCCTCACTATGTCCTGTCCTGAATAAAGCATTGTTCTACGAGTGTTTCTATAATAACAAAACATCTTTTTAGATTTTCTTGTTATCTGGAAGGCTTCCCTGGCGGCTCAGTGGTAAAGAATCCATCTGCCAATGCAGGAGATGCAGGAGACGTGTGTTCAATTCCTGGTCTGGGAAGACTCCCTGGAGAAGGAAATGGCTACCCACTCCAGTATTTTCACCTGGGAAATCCTATGGGCAGAGAAGTCTGTCAGGCTACAGTCCGTGAGTCGCAAAGAGTCAGACGTGACTTAATGACTAACAATAACAATAAGAAGTATGAATGGCTTGTAATTTGACGAGGAACATAAGCTATCTTTATACTGAAGAACTCTGGAGGTTCTTTCCTCATTCTACTTCTGAGGTTCTATATGACATTTGGGTGGTAGCTTATGCCGTATGGTCACTTTCACATGCTAATAATGGAAACTCATTTCGGAAATGTTACATCACTGACTGTATTCCATGCAAACACCATGTTCTCATTGCTTCACAAGTTGTACACACATGTAACATTCTTTACCATCTTTGCAGAGTCACCTGAAGACTCACTGGTAAAGGTACTGTCTTCATCCAGGAGGTAGATGGCCCAAGTAAATCAGCAAATAATACATTAGGCTGACTTCAGAACTTTGCCTGTCTGTTCTGGCTCCTTTGTCCCATCTACCTATTGGACACTCCAGAACAACCTGCCATGGTGCCCTGAAGTACCTTCCGAGTCTTTAAATTCTGATTTTTCTTTTCATGCTTATCCCAGCAATTGTAAAGTCTCTTTTCAGTAGAAGGGAACTACAAAATACTCAATGAAACCAATCCTATCCTGTAACAAGATGAGAAACAAGATTGCTGGTGCTAGGAAAATTTGGCCAGTGTTATAGGGGCTCAAAATTTGGGGTTAAAGGGAAGGACTCAGGAAATCAAAATCAAGTCCCTAGTTATGGCTGCAGAGCGGAAGGGATGGTTATGGAATTCAGGACGGTTATATACATACTGTATTTAAAATGGATAACCAATGAGGGCCTACAGTATAGCACAGGGATCTCTGCTCAGTGTTATGTGGCAGCCTGGATGGAGGGGGTTTGGGGGGAAATGGATACATATATATGTATGGCTGAGTCCCTTTGCTGTTCACCTGAAACTATCACAACATTGTTAATTGACTATACCCCAATACAAAAGAAGAAGTTCAAAACATAAATTAAGTTCATCCTCACACACACACATACACACATCATGCTCAAAGAACTGAAATAGCAACTAGGAATGAACTATGAAGTGAGAGGTCTGCTAGCTCTTTTCCATAGAGTATTTCTAATTCTTCCAGAAGTGAACGAAGGATAGTTTTCGTGACTATTTCACATTCGAGAAAACTGAAATTTAGAGAGTCTGTATTATATCTTCCCCAAGCTCATAGAACTGGTGATTTTTGGAGCTAGGAATTTAACTAAGTCAATCTGATCAACAAGCCTATATTCTAAGCAGTATGTTATGCTGCTTCTAGATACCTCTAGAGGGCCTAAGACTTTTGCACAACAAAGAAGGCAAAAATATAGTTATGTGGAATGAAGGAAGTTCTAACACGAGGCAGTTAATCATGAGGGAGGGTCTGGTGAATTCTGAGTGAGTCCCCTGAGATTATGTTGCGGAACGGGTCTCACCATGAGGTGGAGTTGGGTCACCAGGTCTGGCTTAAAATAATCTCCCAGAACTTTCGCAGTGGAGGAATTACTGAGGATGGAACCAGGCAGCTTATCACACATGATTAGGAGAAAGGCTATCCAGTTAGGCTCTTTAGGTATGGTTTAGTCTCAATTTCTGGCTAGGATATGGGGAAAATCATGTGTCTCACTTGGATATCTTGGGGTCAGGAATGGATTCAGGTACAGGTGAGAACAAAGCCTACCTTCTCAGCTTTTTGAGCTTCCTACTCTAATTCTTTCAATTTGTTCAATACTGGCTTCTGCAGATGATGTTAATATAAATCCTACCTGTAACAGTGATCCCTTGTAGGTTGGCAAAGTTATCGCCAGCAGAGCACAAGTCACTCCCAATTAACACATGGGTCAGTAGGCAATCATCAGCTAATAAAACCTTTTGCATTTTGTGCATGATTTTAGAAAGGGCCATAAATTTGGAAATGACAGTGACTCTCATCAGATGTTCGTAAGAAAAGAAAACGATATGTTCCAGAGCACTTCAGTGATTTAAAGCATTTTAGTGGCAAATAGCAATACTTAAAAAAACTATTGTAGAAACCAGTTGTCTGTTATTTTGGCTACCAATTCCTTTAACTGTGAGAATCTATACAAATCTTCTTGCCCTGATGAGACTGTGAAATCCTACATAACTTTTCAAGTAAAAGGCAAAGAAGAATTCCTATGAAAATTAATCTAATTGTTTAAACCAGATTATAAACCTTTTTATTTTTTAAAAAATATATTAGTTTGAAATTTCTTTTTGGCCATACCACACAGCATGTGGGATCTTATTTCCCCAACCAGGGGGTAGAACCAACACCCCCTACATTGGAAACACAGGGTCCTAATTGCTGGGCCATCAGGGAAGTCCCTAAACCTGATTGTTGCAGCAATAAAAGGGGTTTTAGTTTAACCTCTTAAAAAATAATTGGAATATAGTTGGGTTAGTTTCTGCTGTGCAAAGAAGTGAATCAGCCATATGCATACATTTATCTTCTTCCTCTTGAACCTCTCTCCCCCCCACACCTGCCCCACCCCTTTAGGTCATCACAGAGTACAGATACACTTGAAATATATTAGTTTCTTTTAATTAGCTAGTTTTAAATATGAATTCCTATGACTTAGTCACAGAGCCAGATATGACTGAGCAACTGAACAGCAAAACAACAGGGCAGTCTTAATGTTTCCATTTCACAGATAAACAAACTGAGGGACTTGGAGGTCATGACTTACATTGTATCACTTACTACATCTCCACTGTAGCTGGTACCAAAATCCCCAGTAATGCATTCTTTGGGCTGTGGGTTATCTCGGGGAGCTGCTCTGTCACTGACTTTACCTCCATACTCTTGGCAAACATGCATCAATTCTACTTATCTCCTGCCTGGCATTTTGACATGGCCTTCCCTGAAATGAGAGATATCCTCCACAGAGACTCCTAGGCATCTCTGCTCTCCTTCAGAGAACAAAAGGCCAGGAATAATATGATAGTAACCAGAAACTTTCATCTTGATAGCACTCCAGGAACAGTAGGCAAGTCCGTGCATGCACACACTCGCCCACTTCATTTGCATAGTCCATGTTTCTTGTCTCACTGGAAAGGCATCACCTTAGCACAGGCAATCTGCAACTCACCTACGGAGGTCTGAATTACAAAATAACCCATCAAGATGAAATAGCCAGTGGTCCCTTTGTTCCACTGGACACCAATAAAAGCCAGCTATTTAAAAATCAGATGGAGATGTTAGACAATTCATGTTGTTTGAAGAAAACAAGTAAAAACAATTGGAAAAGAATGGTAAGGATGATGTACATAGCAAATGTGACTCACCCAACATTTTCCTTGGGCTTTCCCCCAAATTGCTATGCTATAGTTTTTACTTTGCAATCATAATGGCTAAAATCTATGAAAAATTATTTCTGTGCATCAAAACTTTCTGGTTGCAAAGGAGACTTCCAGATCATTAGTCATCCACTCACTGTGTGTTACCCTGTCCTCAGAAGAGCCAGTCCAGACTGGCCCCTCCCCAAGTCTTGTCTCTGTCAGTACCACCTTCAGAACCCTGTTTCTCAGACTCCAAACCTAGTGGCCACGTTTGATTCCTTACCCAGTGCAGTCTCAAATACTGCTGATCCCTGCTTATTCTTCCCTTGGGCTTCCCTGGTGGCTAAGGGCATCCGCCTGCAATTCAGGAGATGCAGGAGACTCAGATTCGATCCCTGGGTTGAGAAGATACCTTGGAGGAGGAAATGGCAACCAATGTCAGTATTTCTTGCCTGGATGGACAGAGGAGCCTGGTGGGCTATAGTCCATGGGGTTGAAAAAGATTCAGACATGACTTAGCGACTAAACAGCAATTCCTCCCCCTAAAACATTCAGACCTGAACACTTCTCCTAGGTACCATTGCAATAAACTTAAAGTCATAGTTGTTTCTCAGCTTGACTTCTGTCTCTTCCATCCCTTTCTGAACCGTGTGCCCTTACAGTCCTTTCTCCACTCAGCAGACAGAATGATGGGGAAGAAAAGTGAATCCAATCAAGCCAGCATCTCTTTCCTAAAAAATGCTCCCATGGTGACCAGGGCTCCTCTCCCCACCAGGTTCCCTCTACTTTTCTCCTTTCCCTCTCTGCTTCAGCTACACTGGTGATAAGCTCTTCTGCCTCTTAGAATCTCTGTGCTTGATGCTTTCAGCTTGTAAGCCCCTCCCTGAATCCTAGAAGATGTCTCTCTCCATCACTCAGTCTCAGCTCTAACTCAACTCTTTGGGAGGTTTTCCCTAACTCTATCAGCTAACGTGGATTTCCTACTTCTCCTGGGACTCTCTCTATCCCCACCAGTCACCTCACCCTTTTCTTTTCGGCATAATTCTGACCATTCACTGTCAGCTTGTTTGTTTCTGTCCATCTCTTTCTTCTCATGAGAGAAGGTAAACTTGAAGACAGGACTTTCTGTTGTAACACAGTGTTTTCTCCAGTGGAAGCTGGTATATGGTAAGCAGATGTTCTACAGTAAGGAGCTGTTCCATAAACAGTGCTCATCCACCATCACAGTGCTTTCCTCTGAACACCCAGCTATGGTCAGCTGCTTTGGATGACAGATGATGAAGAAGGGAGCCCACTTTTGGGTAAGCCCTCCTTCTTAAGGGAGGAGAGGAAGGTATAATGAAGTGTCAGGGTGGGGACCAAAAACTGTATGTGTCTACAGAGTCATCTAGGACCTGCCAGAAGAGACAGCGGCTTCCTCTTAGAATCCTACTTATTTCAAAGTCTGGGTAATATCTGAGTTAAGGATGAAGAATATGGTTTTGAATCCTGAAATAGATGACAATTTCTTCATCTGTAAAATGGGTGTGATTATGCTATCTCACAGGATTGTAAATGGGTAGAAAAGCTATGACAACCTAGACAGCATATTAAAAAGCAGAGATATCACTTTGCTGACAAAGGTCCATCTAGTCAAAGCTATGGTTTTTCCAGTAGTCATGTATGGATGTGAGAGCTGGATCATAAAGAAGGCTGAGCACTGAAGAATTGATGCTTTTGAACTGTGGTGCTGGAGAAGACTTTGAGAGTCCCTTGGACAGCAAGGAGATAAAACCAGTCAATCCTAAAGGAAACCAACTCTGAATATTCATTGGAAGGACTGATGCTGAAGCTGAAGCTCCAATACTTTGGCCATCTGATGTAAAGAGCCAACTCATTGGAAAAGACCCTGATGCTGGGAAAGATTGAAAGCAAAGGGAGAAGGGGGTGACAGAGGATGAGATGGTTGGATGGCATAATGGACTCAATGGACTTGATTTTGAGCAAACTCTGGGAGATGGTGAAGGACAGGAAAGCCTGGTATGCTGCAGTCCATGGGGTGGTAAAGAGTGGGACATGATTGAGTGACTGAACAACAACAGCAATAGAATACTCAGTACAGAGGCTAATTTCTAGCATGTCCTCAATTAAGAAACTCCTATACTCTTTCCCCGGCCCCATCCCACACACAGGTGATTGCTTTTGAATTCAATTATATTCAGGGTTAATTAAGCTCAGAACCACCATTTAAAATAGTTTCTATAGGAAACTATATACCTAAACATCCGACTTCCATATAAATGCCTTTTGGAATACAACCTGGTTGCACTTTGAGAATTACTTGTCATGAAGTATTTGTGCTTATGTTTTGTTACCAGGTTGCTTCTATGTGTACATTTTCTCAGGGTCCTATTTTTCCAGCACTCATCCCATTGTTAAGGAACAATTGACTTGGAGTGTATGTTCACTGTACAAATGGGACAAAGGCAGATGTGTAATTTATTCTATTTTTCTTAGAAACAAGAAACTAAATATAAACAGGAGTAATTCAATTCTGATGAATAATAATCACTATGCTTTATAATACAACAGAGACAAAAGGGAATACAGAAGAACTTGTTACATTCAAATTGTATCTGAAAGGCTTATGAGATAGGCTGTGAAGGACTATTACATCCTCATTTATTCTACTTTCTGTTATTGACTCTGTTTTTTGTTAGTGAGACGTTCTTGCCTGTGAAAGCTGCTTTAATCTTGGAGACAAACAGTTAAAAAGGACAAAGCATGCAATTGAATTTTTCCTTTTTATGATTTTGATTTCTTAATTATTTCTTTTAGTTACATGAAAATGTTCAAAGCATAGATCTTATCAATACAACTATTGGCTGCCTCAAGAAAACAATTCAAGACCAATAGAGTGCAAATTGAGTTTACCAAAAAACAAAGCAAAAATGAAAACAAAAATCCTAACAGAAGGTTAGGATTCTATTTTGAAGGTTAGAATCAGAAAGATTCTATTTTGTCATACTATTCAGAGAGCATGTCTTTTTACTGACATATATGTGAATAAATGTGTTTTTTTAATATTGAGAATAAAATGCCTACCATATGACATTTAAAATAATAATGTTTTAACAAAATTTTTATTGTATTTCCTTCTTATTCAGAGTAACTGAATAATTTAAATTCTAGTCCTTGATGAACTCTTCTATCACCCAGCTTACACTCTTTACATGGGAGATTTCCTGAAAGAAACTTATCTGAACTAACCTAATAATTATTTATGGCTTACTGTAACACAGTGTACTCTTGATTTGAAATAATCCTATGATTTTATTACAATCTTACAATTGTCCAATTATAGGGTTTTGCATAGTTTATTTCATGATGACTGCAAAAACTTATTAAAAAATTGAAACATAAGCTAAGAACAGAAATGATCATGTGACTATAATGAGTCTCTTTCATGATATAAATACATATCAGACTTGGAGTTAAATCTATTTATCAAATGGAGAAAAAAAACAAACCTGCTATGAATATTTCTAAGTTCTCTAATTTCACCTGGGAACTCTGCTGAACGTTCTAAATTACTTATATTAAAAAAAATTCTGTCCTCTGAGAGCCAACAGATAAAATTTTTAATTATATGTTTTGCTCTTTGCATATAGGTAATTAGTTTTCTTTATAGGAGTTCAGTTAGAAAATTTTACAGATAAGTAATAACAATAAAATTATTATACTAGATCAACTTTAAATAAATGTCTTCAAAATTTGTGGTGTGAGACACAATGAGATATAGGAAATAAAAGAGTTTCTTATTTTTAATGCCTCCTGGCTCAAATGCAAGACACAGGTATAGATTCATGGTAATTCTTATGACTGTTTTGAGGAGTCACAAATGGCTGTGTTTCTGAAATCAGTTCATTATTTTATCTAATTTATTATGTCCATTCAGAAATGCCTTGCCACAGCAGAAACAGCAAAGCTGTTCTTTCATATTTAACTACTAATTAATTAGCGAGAATTTGAGTTGCTCACTAGTACTAGAACAGCAATATAGTTTTTATGTTCAGTAAGCTACATTATCTAATATTTCGAAGAAAGATGCTATTTAAGTGGGTAAGCCCAAGCTTATCACAAAGTAAACTGACCCTTTAACAGGAACATAATGAGCGAAGTTAGCATCTGTACCTCCAAAATAAAAATGTAACATCAACATGCCTATTAACAAAATGAGAAAAAATCTAATTAAAGCAAATTAGCCTAATGTGCACAGGCTGGATAAGACAGATTACTTCTAAAAATCCGAGAAGATAATGGTACCCATATGGGATATGTTTTTGGCATTTTTCATATAAATTGGACAGTTTTAGAGGATAAATATGGTACAAAAGTCCTTACAGGCAATTATGTCTTTACAATGCTGGTGGCTGACATCATAAAAGTATAATTTTAATTGCTATTAATTGCATTAAGTCTAGTCTTATTGAATACTTAATGCCATTTCTGACAGTAGTGCTAATTTATATACTTTAATGAAGCTTCATGGTAGAAGTTTGGAATTATAGAGCTACTTAAACTATGTCTTAAATAGTACATTTTATCTGTCAAGAAGTTCTAGATATAAAAACATTCACTGATATTTATAAAAATATATCACTGATATTTTTCCTTTAAAAACAGGTTTTCATTTCCCCTGCTTTTTTTGTGTGTGAGTGATAAAGTGATGTTGCCAGATTTTTGGGTTTTTTTTTCTGTAATTTTTGAAAAAAATGCTATTAGTAATGTTTACTACACATTTAAAACAGCTGCTGGCTCTCCAATGTGTCAGGTATTGAAACATATTTGATTTTTAAAAAATTCAAAATTATTAGCTTGCAAAATTTAGCTTCCATCATTCTAGGTACCTAATCTGCTTCAGAAGAAAGTAGTCATTTATAGCATATAAGAGGTAAAGAGACACAGAGTAAATAATAAATATCATAAAAGGCAGGAGCATTTTTGAATAAAGCAACAAGATAAATAGCTCTATCAACATTACATTTATCAGTTGGCATTTGTAGTAATTCTTCTAGCACTACTAGTTACCGGAGGTCTCTGCTGTTAGTGTGATTTGCATTATTAAATTATGAGAAATTCATTCATCTCAATCAGTGCTAGTTTCAATATTTGTGAATTAGTAATCTGCCTGGATGCCCTAATGGAAGAATGCATCCATTATTGCCGTTTCAATTTGTTTTCATGTTCGTTGACTAAAAACACACCATTTGAAATGGTAAAAATACCGTACAGGAGGGCAGTTGAGTGCAAGAGAAATCTTTGCTCTCAGATACTGAGACTTTTGGTAAACTCTAAAACCTGTTATAAAACCTGTTATTTCTGCTCAGAAAGGCATGGTTAATAAAGTGAACGAGCACAAATGTCAGGTAAAATATGCCATGTGCTTTTATATGCCCTATTGATTTTTCCTATAATTAAAGTGATGAGCACACACTGTTTGGTAATAATGAAGCTAGATTTCCTTTTGAGAATTTTTTAAAGGTTTAGCAAAGTCAGTTTCAGCCTGTCGCCTTTTGGTAAAATATCTTTGCTCAGATCTCCCTAGAGATATCTAAGTAAAAGGCAGGATTGTGAGGGGAAAAGGCTGAGAATTTTAGAAGTCTACAAAAGTTTCGATTTCCTTAGGTGCGGCATCCATTGTCTGTGAAAATAGAGGTTGGGCTAAGATTTCTGGAAACAGACATCTGTCTTTCTGTTACAGCATCATGGCTGCCAACAGTCATGCCTTCAACACTGCCCTGTCCCTTGCCATCCTTGGCCTAACTTTGAAGGCTATTCTAGAGTTCAGTCTCTTTATTCACCCTTTCACGCTGAGAATGTCAACCAATTAGTGCTACTTTATGTAATGCTTTTCATGAGACTGACACTGGTCCATAAGGAATTAGACTGAGACCACCAACCCATTTCGCATGGGCCAATGAATAGCCATTGGATGGTGACAACTTTTGATCACAACCTGCGTTTGGGTTCAAACCAATTACTTAACTGCGACAGCTTCCATACCACCCGATTAGGCCTGTGTGTCATTCAGGGACCCTGATTAATTAAAACAACAACTAGGCGGAAACCTTTTACATAACTTATTTCCACTGCTCTGCTCACCATGATCACTGAAATGGAAAAAGCAAGCTAGGGGAATCAATATTGAAGCCGAGAGTCAACACTCCTGTTTTCTAGGAAAAGAGGAAAAGGATCAGTCTACACTGAAAGACAGGAAGAAAATAGCATCTCAATTTTTTTAAAGAAGAAATTAGAGCAGGAGCTATTTTTTTTTCTTATGTGAAAAAAAATTGTTGAATAGTTCATTCAATATATGTGTCCTTTTGCCTTAAAATTATTTCTTAATCATGAAAGCAACTCATGCTAAATGCTGCATTCTTAGAAATTACAGAGAAGTCTCCCTAATAATTTATAATCCCACCACAGAGATAATAAACTACTGTTAACAGTCAGCTGAATACCCTTTTTGTTTATTTATATGCACTTCTACCTCATGGAATCAGTCACTTCCTATTGCTCTGTTGTCTGCTTAGAAAATAATTTGTGAACCTGTTTTCTTTCAATAATGCTATGCCATAATTCAGATATTTTGCTTTCTTTCCTTCCGTTCTTTCAAACTGTCTGGTTGGCTCTCTATGGCAAGGAGGAGGGGAGTGCCATGGCTGAATATTGATGTTTATTTATTATTATGAGTTTTTAATTTTCAGGTTCCTTTAGTTGTAAACTTCAGGGAGTAGGCTGTGGGTGGCCTTCTATGAGCAGTAGCAATCTATTCATAATGGCCCCTTGCCTGCTGCTTAGGATTATACAAAGGGGAAACCCAGTTCAGTGGGATTTTACATGCAGTTCTCCCCTGTGGCTTTAGAGTGGCTCTGCGTCACTCCTGTAGAATCAAATATCTTGATTTCAGAACAGTAATCTTTCAGGTTCAAAGACATATGGCTCTGGTTTCTGTAAATCTGTTGGCTGGAATATGCCATTCATCTGTGAGACCTGATTGAGGATACTGGCTTGCTATTTAAGGAATTTAAAAAAAAAATAAGTCAGGGAAACTCAGAATGACATACACAGTCTAAGAGTATTTCTAAGATTTTTAAGAATTCTAAGATATATAAGTATACTTATTAAATGGTCGTAATACATGTGGTTTATTCATGGTCACTCTGAATTTGCTTACTGGTATTGTGCCAGTGGGCCCATGGCTGTACATCTAAGAATCTGTAGGTTTCTTTATTATTTATAATGTATAATGAGGTTGGATGAAGCCTAAAGAATATACTTTAAAAGTATCTTTAATAGAATATACACTATTATAGAGGAAATGTGTACAAGCTTAGAAGAATCTGCCTTTTTGTGGTTGTTTACCACTGTGTACTTCATACTAAAGAAGATATTTGCATGTGGAATAAGTAGAGGTTACCCCTGATTAGACTCTGAAAATATTGATAATTTGGTAATGAATTATTTTTATATATATAGTAAAGCAGAAATATTTCTACATATGGCTCAGCTAGCCTAGTTTTAGCAAGTGCACTACTATAACTGAAACTAATAATGTTTCATAAATAATGTTTATCTCTGTATCACATTACATCTAATTAAGTCCAACCTGCTCCTCAATTATTCCAATCACTTATTTGTTGATTTTTTTTTTTTTTTCAGATGTACGCATTACAATAAAAGTCTTGGTGAGACAGATCCATTCTCTCAGAACATTCTGGCAGTTTTAACACCAATAGCTGAATTCAAGTAGACTGATAACTGCTAATAAGCAGGGTAAGCTAACATAACTGATAGATGGTGTGGTAGTCCTCTCATTTAATGTGCACAGACAACCAGTTTGACTCAACACTAATATATTTATGTCAACAATCATCTAAAACTTGGTAAGGGGAAATTAAAAGGAAGTTGATTAAAGTAAGATGTCATAAGTGATTTTAAGATTTGCACATACTACTGGCATATTGGAACCATCCTTTTGAAAACTCTTAGTCTAGGTGGCTTCATAGATATGTTAGATAAAAATTCTAAAGATTTGCCAGCAGCTTGTAAACCAGTATTTATAAACCAGTTTGTAACCAATCCACACTTGCTAATAGGTACTGCATTCTTACTACTTCACTCTTTATGCCTAGGCTGAGAGGTACACCTTTTGGCCAACAGCTGAAGCAAACACTCTTCCAAATATAGTTTCATGAAAATGCCATCTGCACTCTCCTTGCATTTCTTTTTGTGCCTTAGGACACAGAGCTGTTTTCTCTGGGTTTCAGGACAGTTGCCTTTTCTTGGAAATTGTCCTCTTGCTGCAGTGCCCGCCCCCCTCAATGGTCTACTTCACTCTGATCTCCTTGAGGGCACAGTCATAATCTAGGCAAGTCAGCACATGGAGCAGGACATAAATAGCTTGCAGTAAATTCTATTAAATTAATAAACAAATGAGTGAGATCCATGATCTTTAGGTCAGGACTTGGATTTAGAATCTCAAAAAAAGAAAGTAAAGCAAAGATGTCCTAATCACTAAAGGTGGGGCTTCATTGGGCAGGAAGTGATGACACGTGATATGTCCAGTCCTAGGATACTGATACACTAGGGCATGGAGAGGTGTCTCTGGTACTTTGATTTAGTACTGATCGACTTACGCCAACTTCCTCAAGAGAGGGCACTAAAAAAAACAGGAGCAGGCTCCCTTTTTATAGTAATAATAACTGAGTTGTGTGACCTTGGGCAAGTTAGTTAACTCATCTGTATTTCAGTTTCTTCATTAGCTGGGAGTAATTAGGATACTATTTTAGAAGGCGATTCTGAGGTTTAAGTGAATATATCTAATACATTATGCAAAATATCTAGAAGAGCACTTGGTACTTAATCAGATTCGATTAATGTTTGATACAATTATCATTATTCCATCACCACCATCACCACCACCATCATTATCATCATCATCAACTGTAAGAGAAATGGTGGCCATAAAGACAATTGCATTGGTCCTGGCTTGCATCTTTACCAACTGGTCGTTGCAGACAGCATTAAGCAAAGTCAGAGGGCAGCAGAATGGCTGTTGACACTGAATTAAAGCCCCAAATGGGTGAATAACTGCAGCTTAGTGGAGGATTAGCAAAAGTGATAGGAAAGGGGTTAGTTACTAGGAGAGGATGATGATTAAAAATGGAAGGATTAAAGATGATATGTTATATTGTGTGAAGAGAACTAGGCTATCATAATGATGGCACAGCAGGACATATGATACAGGCAAAATAAAATAAAGCAAAAGGAATTAGAGAACATTAGGAAGTTCAAGAAGTAAAAAGATATGATAGTGAAGGAAGGCATTTGATGAAATGAGATAGGAAGGCTGCAGAGATACCCGGGGCATGAGGACAAGAAGCAAGGGAGAGATCCTATTTCTTTTGGAAATTGGGCTGGGAGTTTTAATTTCTTTTGACTCTCATTTTTTAAAAATCCATTTCCTTGTTTAACCCCCTACCCCATTTAATTACTAACCTACTCATGTTTCCATTTCTAGCTCTCCCCTTTGTCTTCCTCCAGCTCAGCATCCTTCTCTAGTCTCTCCAATGATATCACTCTGCTCTCCTCCCACATTTGGGTATCAATGCCTTAACCCAAGAGCTCCTCCTCCTTATTACATTTGCTTGAACACTGTCACTCATCCCGAGGGAAATATATATATATATATATATATTTAATATAAACATATATATATATATATATTTGCTCAGCACCGTTAAGCCAAAGGGAAGTGGAAATGTGTACTTCAGCTATGACATTTTCCTTATGCTGTTGTCTGACAGAAATTTAGAAAAATAACTAAACCAAAAGGTGATTCTGCCAGAGTTCTGCATTTTAAATGGCAAGCTGAAGGACAGTGCACCGGATGCATATTTATAGAGATGGGTTTCTAGTTCTTAAGGTTTCAATTGCAACCAGGGACCAAGTGGATCCAGTGAATAATGGTCAAAGCTGTGTAAAAGGATTTTCAACCAGAGAAACTGGGAAGCACAGTTTCTTTGAATTTGTATCAAACTGAGAAAAAGATTATTTAGCCCCACAGTCAGGTGTAGTGCACGATGCGGAGGGGGAGCACCCTTTCATGTTTTCCTCAGGGGCTCTTGTTTTTTCTTTTTTTCTCTCATCAGATTCCCTTACACAATTGCAAAGGAAGCTTTGTTCATGTTTCCTGATTGCCAGGGGCTTGGGACGTTGCAAAGAGCAGGACATTTGGAGTCACACCGCCTAGATTCCATTCCTATCTTTGCCACTTACTAATTCTACGACCTTGGAAAGATGGGGACATGGTCAGAGGAGCAGATTGAGGTCAAGTGGAAAACAGTCAACACTAGAAGGGAGCCAGGTTTTGGCCAGAACATGATAAGTTTTGTTTTGAGATGAGTTGGTTTTGAAATTCTGTTGGGACCTCAAGGAAGATGTGTTATAATCAGAGACATGAATTTAGAGAATATATGAGCATTGCAAAAACTTTGGAAGAAAATGACATATATTCATTTTCTCATCATTGCACCATAACTGCTTTTCATATTTTACTGAATATCTTTATAGCATCTATTCAATATTTCCCACTAAATAATATGTAATGAAACACATTTTTGTGTCTACAGATATATCAGTATATCTGTGCTTTCATTTAATGATTGCATATACCTCATGTTCTCTATTAATCCTTCAGTGAGTCTGATTCCCAAGGAAACAAATGGAAGGAGGACACGTGTGATAGGAGAAAGGAGAGGGGCTCCGGGAGAGGGTGGGAAGAAGTGTTTGAAAAAAGATGGGAAAGTGAACATCCCATGGTGTTTGTTGTAGTTTTGACAAATGGAAGCTTGGGATTATTGGGACTTATATCATAGAAAACCTCCACAGCATTTTGAGATGAGGGTGTTTCCCAGGAAACAGATGAGGTTGGGGCTGGGAACAAATGAGCTCTTAAAATGTTGGCAAGTCCCAAAACAGAGCTGAAACTCTTGGAAGAGACGAAACTTGCTAGAGTAGAGGGATATGGATGAAGCAACATAGTGGGGTTGCAGGATGAAGTAGGGTGGAAGATGAAATAGAAAAGTTGGCCTCTGGAAGCAGTGGGGACATTCTGTCCTTTGAGAGAGAAAGGAAGGAGAAGTGAGCTGAAACAATTTTTGAAGTGCAACCTCTGTTGCAAGATGAAGGAAATCTGCTGCCTTTATCTTGTCAGTGGACAGAAGAGGCTGACAGAGATTGGCTGAGTGGAAGAGCCACATTGGAAAACGTTTTAGGCAATCAACAGAAATCCAAACCAGTGGTCATCCAGCCAATCTGAGTCCATATAGGATGATGTGAATTTGTAGCCCATCTAATTGGTGCATTCTGGCTTTGGCTAGAGGGACGATCCCTTGGAGGAGGAAATGGCAACCCACTCTAGTATTCTTGCCTGGAAAGTTCCATGGATAGAGGAGCCTGGTGGGCTGCAGTCCATGGGGTCACAGAGAGTACAACATGACTAAGTGACTGAGTGCACAGTGCACATGCATGCATACACACTCAAACACAAACACATACATACACACAGTGGCTTTTGCCAAGTATTTGGGTAGAGTCAGAACTATGGGCTTTGCCCTAGATTGAGGCATATAAAAAACGCATAAAGGAGGAAAGCAGGTAATTAGAGATAGGTGAGGAAAGAGAAAAGGTGACCTTAACTAGAAAAACAATAAAAGTATTGAATTATAGGACGCATTTGCTTTAAAAGCAACCATGATATCACACTCAAAAGGTGTAAAACAGATAAATGATGGATTATTATTCACATTGGGCTTCCCAGGTGGCTCAGTGGTAAAGATCCCACCTGCCAATGTAGGAGATGTGGTTGGATCACTGAGTCAGGAAGATCCTCTGGAGAAGGAAATGACAGCCCACTCCAGTATTCTTGCCTGGGAAATCCCATAGAGGAGGGCTACAGTCCATGAGGTCACAGAGAGTCGGACACTACTTAGTGACTGAGCATGCATGCACACATGTGTGTTATTTGCATTACAGAATAAAAAGATTCTTTGTGTTATGAAAAAAATCTAACCCTGTTTTCTCTCTTACCCTCATTGTTTATTTAAAATAAAATACAATCGTCTGGAAAAAAATTCAATTTGCAAGCATTTTTTCTGAGACAGACCTATTATCCAAAGTGAGGTTTACTCCTATTGTTCTGTTTATGTAGAAATTAAAGCAAGAGTGTATCATGCATACATTTAGGACTTAGTTGATCATCGGTTTCTCTGCCGGCTCTGCACATGTAGTTTTCTGTGAGCTGTTTAAACCTTGATCTATTCTCCTCATTCATAAAATCAAGAGAATAATCTGTGCTTATTTCAGAGATGGAGATTATTTTACCTAGTGATGATTAATGACCTGATATCAGTAAATCAGTCTCAGCTTCCTGCAGATGAAAAGTAGGTGTCCTGAGATTCCTATATTAGTGCATTGTTTTTCCTCCATGGGAACCTTAGCTGATTTGCTCCAATAAAAGCTTGGGATGTTTCCAGGGGGTATGTGATATACGAGGGGCATGGAATTTTATAACGTGCTTGACTTTTTTTTCTTTTATGAATGCTACCATGTAAAATGATGCAATTATAAAGATTCTTTTACTGTAGTGAAAACTTTTCAAAGCAGCAAAGTACATGTTTCATGTATTAAGATATTGCTACACTTGTGAAAGAATGAGCCACAATATGAGTGAAAAATCAAGACACATAAGAATGAATGAGCATTTCCCCTTTCTTTTCTTTCTTTCCTTTTATTTTTGTAAAGATTGTATCTGATGTCTTCCCAAAAGCAGCAGTTACTATTGGCCAGTGCAACAATTACTGAGTGATCATGTCTTTTTTCCCCCCAGAATAATTCTATTTCTCTGTTCGGTTTATAAAGCTTTTCCTTACTTGTCTCTCTAGTGAATTATTTTTACTTTCACATAGCAGTGTACACATTTAAAGTCAAAATTATTTCTTTGCTTTAAAGGCACCCACACACCACTTTTTATAAAAAAACAAAACAAAACAAAACAGAAAGTAAGCCATAAAAAGCCTATGAGATTTTGGCATTTCTTTTAAATTTATGCCTCAGTGTGTTAATATAATAGTGATGCTAAATATTGTTACTCCACAATTTATTAGAGATTACTTGGCTATAGGACATGCTACTCTGAGCCTTTTGACTTTAGGTTAACGGGCAAATAATATACAGTTCATAATCCTTTGCAAAAGGTTCTTTTTCTATTCAAATACACAATAAACTGGAACACATGTATATACACAATGTGAACAAATAACTCTGAATTCATGAGTCAAAGCAAGCTAGAACAACTCAAGAATTTCAGAGAGGAAAAAGGAAGTCACTTTTTCTTTTTGGATACAAATTTCTAAAAATCCATAAAACAGAAAATAACAGCATCCCTGCCCTTATTTACTTTCAAGGGTTATTATAGGCATACGTTTCCTATAAATTGCTTTGGATTTCATGGCCAAAGGAACATGCAAATATGATTTGGGCTCCGATAATTTTGGTGCATACATTTATTTACTTGTGTTTGTATTAAATACAACGTGTGAGCCACAGAGTGAGTCCAAATGAGAGAACGGTGGCCCAGGGGCTGTCAGGAGTGAAGTGGTGCTGTGTAACTGTTCTGAGATCAGAGGAAAATGCAAAGAACCGAGGAGGATTAAAGACACTCCAGGAAGCTTTAGGAGTCCCTTAGAAAAGAGGGACAGAGAGAGAAGTGGGGGTGAGAAGAATGAAAGTAGCAACGGGAAGCATTATTCCATTGCCAAAAAGACAGAATCCCACTCACAATATATGTAAGAATTTATTCTCATAAGGATGATGATAATCAGAGTGAAAAAATGATTTCTCTTTTCAAGAGGGAGAGGTCAAGGGCGCGTCTTATCACATTTTAGAAACACTCTGTTGTCTTTTTCTTTTTTTGACTGCACAGATACAGAGTACAAAGATTTAGGATTTTAAGAGTTCATTATGTTAAAACTGAATTCAACTGTGTTGTATTTCTGTGTAACATTTTATTTTAAAGTAGATTTAAAGAATCAACATTATCTTAGCTGGAAAAAAATCAATCCCAGTGGATATAAGACTAGTACGTGGAAATAGAATATTGTCTAGGAAATACAGTTGACATAACAGAAAATGGTTAAAAAAAATGGAATCTTCTAACATTATCTCTGCTTATATTCATAACCGTACTTAGTAAGTCTTTTGAAAAGATCTAATAAACTTTGACCTAAATAGGGAGCCAAAATTTAATATGGAACTTATATATATATATATATATATGAATATGGAAAATTTATATGACTTAGCAACCCCAGAGATTTTAAGCAAATGGATACAATATTAATAAAGATGACCACACATTTCTGTTGTGGAGACAGAAGATGTTGATTGTGGATATAACCACTTGAGATGTATAAGCAATTATATACTAAACCTTAGATTTCAGTCATTCTGGGAAAGGATATGATTATCCTGGCAGTTAGAACTATCTTCCATGTGTATCCTATACAATCTCAAATTCTATCATTGTTTATTAGTATCCCTGCCTGTAGGTCTTAAGATCTTTTCATGTGAAAGTTCCCTCTCTATAATGTACTGTCCACGGTGCTGAGGATGTAACATTCAGAAGGAATAAAAAAAAAAAAAAAAGAGTACCTACTCAGATACTTCTGTTGACATTAGAGTATTCCTGAACATGTATACTGACACACTAGCTGAAAATAATTTGGCATTGATTCATGTGTGAATGTCTTCCTATTCTTCTATTCTTCATTAAACAGTACTGTTCTAAAGTGTTCTGGCATGCTGAGAGGTAAAATACAAACATTCGTACAAATCTACAGCATGACCTGTTCCAGAGATGAAATAAAGACTGATTTCCAAATCTACAAGTTTCTCGCTATCACTCCAACCCTATAACCCCCAAACCTTTGGGTAACAAAGGTGAAATTAAAATAAAGTCATTTGCTTTGGCAAATCAAAGGATCTCAATTTATTTCCTGCAACTATCTTTTCTTTCAGGACCAGGAAAACAGATTACCAAAGGAAAATGCGGCAGTAGGTGCATATTTTTTTAAATGAAAGAAATTGTTCCCCAGAACTTTTCAATAAGAGAAAGCATGTGACCTCCTTTCTGGGAGACCCGCAGTACAGTAAACAATTGAATCCATATTCAGCCAGATGCTTCCAGTGTGTAAATTACTCCCAGGGTAAATGTTAGGCACTTCTGGAGCCGCGTTAACTCTTTCAGGCTTCGAGTATGCAATTTACTAAATTACTGCTGCCTGTACTTAATGGTGCTCTGGGGACCGAAAAAGATTAATGTAGTTCTAGAAGTGCCAAAGTTCCTCTTGGGGAGAGCATCTGACTGAAGGGAAGGGCTTGCATCTAATCCTTCTTTGTAAAAGGAGGTATTCTTTGAAATTCTTTAAAGTTACTTTCCTTTTCAATATTGCACATTCCGTCCCCAAAATGTACAGTATATGCTAAGAACCTGGGATTCTTTTTTCTTCTCTATTGGAGAAAAGATTTATTTTTGGAAAAGTTTTCACTGACCCTTTTCTCTGAAAAAAAAAAAAAAATCACAGTAGCTATTAGTTCTTGTTTAACGTGGGCTTTTTGTTATGTTGGAGCAATTGACTTCATTCTGCTTAATCGCTTCTCTTAAGTCATCCCTTAACTGCTTTTCCTATTACTTCTCTGATAGCTGCAGTCTTTCATTCCTATTGTTTTCCCCGTTTGCTCCCATTGACGTGACATCTACATGACCACAGGGCTTGATCGATCTCTCTCAGTTCATCGTCTCCTGTGGGTATGACCTCCAGACAGCCGGCCACCTCCCTCTTTATACCACCTCAAATTCGATCCCAGTCTATAGGTTATCTGAAGTGGGGTGTCTCACCACCAGTTTGGGACATAATGAAACCATGTGAAGCCCATCTCCTGGATGAACTCGTGACATCTTTTCTTCTCCAGCCACAGGGCATCAGTCAGCAGCCTCTAGTAGCTACCACTCTGATGATAATACTAAAACTTTCCATTCCTCATAAAGCCAGTGGGTCTATGATGCATTCCTTTTTTCCCTGTCTTTTTCTCTTCGCCTATCTTTGTGATAGTCTCTTGTGAACGCTCCTGCTCCTTTTTATTCTGTGTCATTATGGGCTATTTTTATGAACTCTCCCTTTATGCTTGATGATAAATTCTTATTTTGCTTACCCATTTTTCCAAAAATCTATCAAAGCCCAACTTCCACCTGACTACATGAAAGTCAGTTAGTACTTCTTTTCTTTTTAGATGAAAAAATTCTCTATACAACTACTCAGAAAACACACACAAACACACACATATACATATATTTAATATTTACTTATTTATTTGGCTGCCTTGAGTCTTAATTGCGGCATGAGGGATCTTTCTTTGGGTCATGGGCTCAGTACTTACAGAGAGCAGGCTTAGTTGCTCTGAGGTGTGTGGGGTCCTAGTTCCCTGTCAAGGGATTGAACCCATGCCCCCAGTACTGGAAGGCATGTTCTTAACCACTGGACCATCTGGGAAGTCCCCAGAAATATATTTTTAAAAAATCAAATATAATATTCATATAGTCTACCCATGGCCTTTTGTTTTTAATACTTGTATGTTTTGGTATTGATAGATTTGAATAGTCATGTTGACCAGTATTATGCAAATTTTTAAGGTACAGAGATGATTTCTGCTGCATTTTGATAAATGCTGCTATTGTATAATCACTAAATAACTCCTTGGTGACCCCATGGAATATAGTCCACTAGGCTCCTCTGTCCATGGAATTTCCCTGGCAAAAATACTGGAGTGGGTTGCCATTTTCCTTCTCCAGGGTATCTTCCTGACCAAGGACTGAACCTATGTATCCTGCATTGTAGGCGGATTCTTTACCTCTGAGCAACTGGGGAAGCCCATTAGGGGCAGTAGAGTGCCTAAAGCAGTTACTTTACCTGGGGAAGAAGCTGGTACTAAACTGTATATAGAGACTTTGAGGAAGACAGCACAGTGTACCAGCTCTAGTAATAAAAGAACACTTCATGAAGAGATTTGGGACTTATGAGTGAGATTTGGATGGGCAGCAGAGATCATTAAGGGAGACAAGAGCAGTCTAAGGAGGAAAGGAATGGAGTGAAATTAGTCTTGCACATCCCAGAGCACTGGGGCCATGGGCTTCCTCTATACAATGATGAGACATGCTCAGCATCTGTCAATTCTTATCTTGTTTCTCCATGTTTCTTGAAATAACCATCTAATGCTTAGTTCAATAGATTTCTCTTGAGTATATATAATTCCTTAGAGGAAAAATAATTTTGAAAGAAAACAGATAAGGGTAAATTTCAGGATTTTTTGAAGAAGAGAATCCAAATCCAATGTTGCCTTATATCACAGTGAAGGAATTACCCTACTTAATTCAATGTCAACATGTTCATTTGTTAATTCAACGTCAGCATGTTTGTTTGTGTTCTAGTTATTGTTAAATGGCTAGTGGGTATTTTGGATTTAAAAATGAGAAATTTGATATCTGGACAAAGAGCTGTGATTTTTAAGATTACAAGACAATGTAAATAAGGTGATTTGGCTCAACTTTACCATTTATTAAACATCCTACATGAGATTATGGTGCATGGAGCTATTCAGCTAAACATATGAAATTGCCACAATTCAACCATTTTTGATCTCCTCCAAACTGCAATTTCATATGGTTCAGCCTAGCCATTTCAAATAAACATGTTGGATATGAAACATTTTATAGCTGCCACTTTCTTCCAGCTTTGGCCTGGGCTGCCCTTCCGGACCCCATTTCCCAGGTGATCTAGGACCCTGGAGGAGGAAGTTTCCATGTGAGAGAGAGATGAGTTATCCAGGACACAACCACAACTTTCAAGGAGGTATGCATGCCCCTGGAGAAGACCATCATCTATCTGAGAGAGAACCTGACCAACATACACAGATACCAAGTTATCCTGGAGATTAAAACATTGCCTTTTATGTTGGGAAACTGACACCGCCCCCCAACCCCCATTGTTAAATGCAAGACTTGGTTCTTAGAGTCAAAAAATTGGCCACCTTAGAGTGAAGCTAGTAAGTCAGACCTGGGACCTCCAGGAAAAATGCTTTCTAGCTTCTGTTTGTGGCCAAGCAACTTTCTTCAAGAAAAAGCTTTCAATCTACCTGACTTTTTTGGTAAATAGTGGACTGGCTATCCCCACAGGGGGCTTCCCAGGTGGCTCAGTGGTAAAGAATTTGCCTGCAATTCAGATCAGGCAGGACATGCAAGAGACGAGGGTTTGGTCCCTGGGTTGAGAAGATCCCCTGGAGTAGGAAATGGCAACCCATTACAGTATTTTTACCTGGGAAATTCCATGGACAGAGGAACCTGGCTGGCTACAGTCCATGGTGTCACAAAGAGTTGAGCACTATGGAGCGCACCCACCCACCCACACACATATTCCCAGAGAACCTCAAGCTTACCTATCAGTAAACTCATCATGTGGTCTGTGTCCAAAATGGAAAAAGAAAAGAGAAAAAGGAGACATTGACCCTTTCAGTTTGAATTCTGCATCAATCATGTTTAGCCACATGATATAGAACAAGTCAGGGTTTCTCTGGTGGTTCAGATGGTAAAGAATCCGCCTGCAATGCAGGAGACCTGGGTTTGATCCCTAGGTTGGGAAGATTCCCCTGGAGAAGGAAATAGCAACCCACCCCAGTATTCTTGCCTGGTGAATTCCACAGAGGAGCCTGGCTACTATGATCCATGGGGTCGCAAAGAGTTGGATACGACTGAGTAAACTCATGTATATGCACATAAGTCAGCTGACGTTGCTGAGCCTGTTTTCTTAGAAGGTACCACCTATTATGTCTGTCTCGCAGGTTGCAGGGCTGAGTGAGAGCAAAGGTGTGAGTGCTCTGTGTGCACTGTACATTGTTTGGGGGCTGTGCCAATGTTGACCATCATTACATGGCCAAGAGCCTGAGAAACAACACTGGTCCCCACACAAGCATCTCTAGTCCCTCCAAACCTCTCTGGACTCTGAGACTCTGGACTCTGAGAGAGCTACCTGGCTAGGATAAAGCTTTTACCACCCTGCTCAGATTTCCACTCTCTATATACTTTACTTTTTCCTGTCTATAAAGGGTTTTACTTCAGCCATAATTTTTTTCTACTTTAGAAAGCCAATAAGAATTAATCAATCAATAATTGCATTGATGGGGAAAAAACTAATAAAAGTAGAACCATAACAGGACTTGAACTTAATAACTTTGAAATATAAAGGTGAGGCTTTATCCATGGGAATTTAGAGATATTATTTGGTCACCAGATGGCTTTCATATTTCTTCATTACTGCAATACAAACATAAGAAATACGGAGGAAAAAACTCTATATAAGTGCTATAAATTTCATGCTGAATTCCCTAGTCCCTACCATGGTAGACATCCAAGGAATTTTTTTTATAAAATCAGGCTTAATTTAGTGTATATTTTGCTTCTTCAACAAAAAATGTGGGATAGTTAAGTTTAAGAAAATATTTGCACTATTTATCTTTTTGCAAATAAGATAACTATCATATGTCTTTTTTTTTAACTTGCTGAAGTAATCTACAGTTTTCAAAGTCTCCCCACTGCCAAATATTAAATTTTGTAACCCTTCACTATGGTGTTCTTCTCATAGGTCTTAGGTCCTTTTACACAGAAAGAGGGAACAAGGTTCATGCTTCCCACATGGTCCTGTGTTTCCTACTTTTCTATGTTCAGATAGGTAGGGTCCTTTTGCTTTTCATTCCCACTGGACTCCTCCATAGGCTTTCCATTCTTTCTTCTCTTTTAAAAAGACAAAGTGGTCAGTAAATTTCCTTTCCCTCTTTAAAAACACCTGTCAAATTGATCCTTCATTTCTGATCTAGCTCTTTCAAATCCTGGTTCTGCCAATTGGGAGAACTTGGGTGTGTCATTGGACTTCACTAGCCTTAGTTTCCTTCTTGTATTGAAACAATTCAAGGAGATAATGCCACAGGGCCCTTCCAGCCCTAAATGTTTATGAGTCTATTCTCATTGGTTTCATTTTCTCTTTCAGCTGCTCTAAAAAGACTCACGTCCTCCACTTCTCCTGATTACTCCTCCAGCCTTCACTGCTGTGGTCTGTGCTCACAGATCTTGGGGCGACTACTTGATTCTCTTTGCTTTACTGCAACTTTCTTTAGAATATTTTGGTCTCCCCGTCATCACTGGGAAAGAGCGCTCCCTCATGGGCACTTGCCGTCCTTGACTTCCCTTTTGTCTTTGATACCTAGTGTTCTTTGTTTCAATCCTCTCCAGTCAGGTCCTTGAGGACACTGTTGCTGTTGTTCGGTCCTTAAGTTGTGTCCCACTCTTTGAGACCTCATGGACAGTAGAATGCCAGGCTCCTCCATCCTCCACTATCTCCCAGAGTTTGCTCAAATTATGTCCATTGAGTTGGTGATGCTATCTAACCATCTCATCCTCTGTTGCCCCCTTCTCTTCCTGCCCTCAATCTTTCCCAGCATCAGGTTCTTTTCCAATGAGCCGGCTCTTCGCATGAGGTGACCAAAGTATTGGAGCTTCAGCTTCAGCATCAGTCCTTCCAATGAATATTCAGGGTTGATTTCTTTTAGGACTGAGTAGTTTGATCTCCTTGCTATCCAAGGGACTCAAGAGTCTTCTCCAGCATCACAATTTGAAAGCATCAATTCTTTGGTGCTCAGTCTCCTTTATGGTCCAGCTCTCACATCTGTACGTGACTACTGGTAAAACCATAGCTTTGATTACATGGAGCTTTGTTGGCAAAGTGCTGTCTTTCCTTTTTAATGTTGTTTAGGTCTGTCATAGCTTTCCTTCCAAGGAGCAAGTGTCTTTTTAATTTCATGGCTGCAGTCTTATGGACATTATACTGTCCTAATTCTGATCACTTATTTCAGTGTGAACTTTAAACAGATATTCCTGGGCATCCTACTCTTGATGGCAAGAGTCCAGAAGGAAAAGATCAGGCCTAGGAGAGACAGGAGAGAAAGAAAATCCTTTCTCTTCTTAGTTTCCCTGGAACATTTATATCAAGTACTTTCTTTTCTGAGAAATAGACCCTAATAAAGCCAGCCTGTCCCACCCTAGACCCAGGTGCCTCAGGCCCTCTCAGGATTCTCTTGTATTTTTTTCACAGTTAGATGACACTTTATCCTCTCAAAACTTCATTTCCTATTTAGTAAAACATATTTAATGCAGCCTTTCAAAACTGTCTCTCCATGTTTTCCAAATGATCAATTCCTCTAATTGAATTAATCAATCTGTGCTAATGATCAGGAAAGAGTCACATTCACTGTGATCTTATAGAAAGAGGATGGGCTTTGAATGCAGAACATCTTAGGTTCAAATCCTCTCTCTTCTGGAGAAGTGTGACTTGTAGCCAGTTTACTGAATTAACAGGTAAGGTTAGAGTGTTTATTATCTACCAAGGTTCTCACTGAACCTGAAAAATAATTCATTAACTTTTTTTAGAGTCTTAATTTATCTAACCCTTATAACCATCCTAGGGACAGATACTTCTGCCATTTAACAGCTGAGGACTCTGAGGAACAGAGAAACAGAATTCCTGTTGGAGATTTCAGAGCTATTTAAGAAGCAGAATGGGAATTCAAAGCCAGACACTGCAGTTCATGCCCTAAAGCAAGGGTCCCTGACCTCTGGGATTTAATGCCTGACGAGCTGAGGCAGAGCTGATAATAATAGAAACAAAGTGCACAGTACATGTAATGTGTTTGAATCATCCTGAAAACATCCCCTGACTCTGTATGTGGAAAAACTGTCTTCCACAAAACAGGTCCCTGATGCCAAGAAGGTTGGGGACCACTGTTCTAAAGCACAATCCCATTCTGGCTAAAAGTACTTCTCTCTGAGCTTGAGCTGGATAATTGGCACAAGTGAGGATGACATTTTCTTTGTAGTGTTGTTGTAGGAATTAGAGATAATGTGTCTACAACGTGGAGCACAGTGTCTGTTCCCTAGTCAGCTTCCAATCCATGGCAAACCATAGCGCCCATGTTTACTCTTTTGGCTCAACGCTTCTCAGTCATCTTTGCTAATTCCTTCTCTTCTCTCCTCTTCAGATTTTGAAGCGCCAGAGGACTTGGTCCCTAGCCCAGCCTTCATCTCGCCCAGGATCATGACTTTCAATCCTATCCATCTGTATAGGGATGACTCCAAAATTCATCTCTAGCCCAGCCTCGTCTCCTGAGCTTTGCTTCATATTGATATAATTGCCTCCTTGACATTACCACTCAATTTCTAATAAACATCTCCAACTGACTCTATCCAAATCCATTCTGCCCACAGCCTCCCCCTTCTCAATCAATAGTAATTCCAGCTTTTCAGTTATTTAGTATAAAACTCTTGAATTTATCCTCTGTTACAGCAGAGGTGTGTCTCCCGTCCAACCCCCACTGATACTGAAGTCCTAATTCCTAGTACCCATGCATGTGACCTTCTTTGGATGTAAGCTCTCTGAAGATGATCAAGTTAAAATGAGGCCACTGGAGTGAGTCCTAATCTGACATGCCTGGCATCCTCATGAAAATGGAAATTTGGACCCAGAGTGACATGAGCAGAGGGAAGATGGTGTGGAGACGCCGGTGCACAGGTAGGGTGCCATCTGCAAGCCCAGGAAAGCCCGAGGCCCCCAGAAGCCAGGAGAGTGTTGCAAAACAGACTCTCTGGCATGGCCAGCAGAAGGGACCAATGAACACCTTGATCTCAGACTCTCAGGCTTCAAAGCTATAAGGTGCCCAGTTGGCTGCCCTTTGTGATGGCAGCCCTCGGAAAGGAGCACAGCCTCCGTATTCCCTCTGTCTTAATTCCACGGACAATCTCACAGCACATCTCCTTGGTTCTACCTTCCCCTCGTATCCACAACTGTACCTCTCACCACCTCCTTTGCTACCAGTGCCTGCCCCGTCTCACCTTTCCCGGGGTCCCTGCAATAGCCTCTTACCTAATCTCCCTGCTCTTATCCCATCCCTTTCCTACCAGTCTTCTCTATGGGAGCCAGAGTGATGCTCTCAAAATAGAAGTGGACTCATGTCACTTGTTGTTCAGTCTTGAAATCTCTTCTGACTCTTTGCAACTCCATGGACTGCAGCACACCAGGCTTTCCTGTCCTTAACCATCTCGCAAACTTTGTTGAAACTAGTCGGTGATGCTATCTAACCATCTCATTCTCTGCCACTCCCTTCTCCTTTTGCCTTCAATCTTTCCTAGCATCAGTCTTTTTCCCAGTGAGTCAGCTTTTTGCATCAGGAGGCCAAGTATTGGAGCTTCAGCATCAGTATTGCCAATGAATATTTGGGGCTGACTTCCTTTAGGATTGGCTGCTTTGATCTTGCTGTCCAAGGGAGTCTTCTCGAGCACCACAATTCAAAAGCATCAATTATTTGGTGCTCAGTCTTCTTTATGGTCCAACTCTCCATGTCACTTACTTCTGCTCAAAACCACTCAGTGTTTTCTACTCATTAATTTATTCCACTCAGAGTAAAATGCTGAAGCCCTTACAATAACTCAGGAGACCCTAGATGATCTGACTCCGTCATGTATCTGATCCCCCTTCTTACTCACTCTGCTGTAGTCCCAGCAACTCCTGTTCATCATGTGCACACACCACATATGCCTTTCGCCCTTCAAAAGAACCTGGCTCCCAGCTCCCAGCTGTGTCTTACACTCCCACCCAGTAAAGGACTGTGCAAGGCAGGTGTGTTCAAGCTAGGCATCTTTTTTTCTATATCTTTTTTTTTTAGGCTGTGCTGCATGGCAAGGAGGATCTTAGTTCCCTAACCAGGGATGGAGCTGAGTTCCTTGCAGTAGAAATGCAGTGTCTTAACATCTGGACTGCCAGGGAAGTCCCTCCTTCTGCGTCTCAACTCCTCCCATGAGAGGTTTTCCTCATGGGCTTCCCACGAGTCTGTCTGAAACTTGCTCAGATGTGCAGGACTGTGTGAGGCTCTTGTGAACCAATCCTTCCCTCTCTCCTTTCACAGGAATCAGGTCAGCACTGTGACCTGAAGTCTTCCCTCCTCCTCCTGCCTGTGTGTGTGTCAGTCACTCAGTCATGTCTGACTCTTTGCAACCTCATAAACTGTAGTCCACCAGGCTCCTCTGTCCATGGGATTCTCCAGGCAAGAATACCACAGTGGGTTGCCATTTCCTTCTCTGAGGGATCTTCCCAGCCCAGGGATCGAAGCCACATCTCTTGTGTCTCCTGCATTGGCAGGCAGATTCTTTACCACTGCACCACCTGGCTTCGCTTCTATTCTCCACAGGCATTTCCCCTTTTGTTCTTGCTCTTTCCTCCTTCCAAAATGCTTGTCCTCCAGGTACCCACTAGGATGACTCCATCCTCATATTCACATCTTTGTTTACATGTCACTTTCTTGGTGAAGCTCCTGACCTCCACTGAAACAGCATTCTGCCTCCATCATCCTTGTTCTGATCCTGTAATTCCATTCTGCTTGTAATTTTTTCCCACTTGTTGCTTTCTAACTTGTTATGATTTACTTATTTCTTATGTTTATGATTTGTTTGCTATACCTTCCAGGATAATGTGGAAAATTTCTTCTTCTTCTTCTTTTTTTTTTTTTTTTTTTTTGTTGCTAATATGTCCCTGTACCTAGACCCATGCTGGCAAGTTAACAACATTTTAAAATTGGTATATTCCAGTGATTTGCACATATGTTTAGAACACTACTGCAAATGCTGTAGGAGGAGGGATCTAAAAATAAATTGCTATTTTATCAGTTATGTCAGGCTTTTAATTTTGATGTTGCACCATTACTATTGATATTGCAACACACAACAGCCTACACTGCCTTTCTTATAGTCCATTTATAGCTTTTGATTACAGTTTGGTCCATAAAAATGTTAGTCCACTTGGGTCACTAATGGGCTGGATTTGTACCTTACGGTCTACTTAACACATCCCATCCAGTCAGAGAAGCTTTTTAGCAGAACCAACTTCTCTTGTTTTGTAGAGAGCAGGTGAATCAGTCAATGTGTATGATCATGTGTAATGAATATAAATCAATCCACAAACTCCATAGAGCATAGGAAACTGCATTTCCTTGTTTCTGCACATCAGACTAATTCTGAATTCAAAATGTGCTATCCCTGTGGTCAGGGGATTCTATCTCAGTCAAGATTGTGTTGAAACCTGGGGTCAAAGTATAGCAAGAAGGTTCTGGGGAACCCACCACTGGGCACATGTCTACGATATAACCCCAGGCCACATGGTCTTAGGTTTCAGGTCTCTGTGATATGGAGTTTGAGAATTTTTAGGGAGATTGGAGTTCATTGTTAGAAGATCTTTCAGACCCAGTGATTGAACTCGGATCTCCTGCATTGCAGGCAGATTCTTTACCCTCTGAACCACCAGGGAAGCCCATAAAAGTAATATTTCAATGTTGACATTTCAATAATTGATTCTCCTTCTAACGATGGAGTAATGAGTCTCTTTATTACAGAGAGGAGAGATGCTGCTGTTTTCTCTCTCTGCTAAGTCTCTAGGAAGTACTTCCCCATACCTTTTATCTCCATTTCCTCTGCAGCATGAAGAGAAAAAATAATGATGCTAGTTTGCTAAGTGATCTTTCTGAATGGAACCATAAGTCATTTACCCATATGGTAGCAGAGAAGTTGCTGTTATGGCCATGATCAAACTAATCCAATTAGATACAGCTTACATGCTTCTCAGCAGCTAGATCAACTCCTCGGACCTGTGCACTATTCAGAGGGCAGGTCCTTTTCCTTGTGAGCTGCTCATTTTAAGTTAGTACATTCCAGTTCTCTCGTTGAACATTACCAACCTTGTTTTCATCTACCTTTTTGTTAAAAAGATTATACTAAAGGGAGACACAAGGTCTGTTTTAATAAAGGGATATGGCTAAAACTTAAGAAACCAAACTTAGTTTAAAAACCAGTATAATACAGTTTCTCTACAGCAGGTACCAGGGGTGGGGGGTGGAGCAGAACTTGGGAGACATCACGGGCCTGTTGGGGAAGCAGAGACAGAGAAATAATTCTGAGTGAGGAATGCTGAGGGGTCTCTCTGTGGTTCCTGGCTCTCAGGAGATGGCTTGAAGAAGAAGAGGTGAGAGAGGGAAACTGGTGGGGGCTGGGGGACCTTGAATGCCAGACAGAGACGCTTGTGCTGATTCATAGGCCATAAGAAAGCCCTGTACATGCCAGGGGAGGAAAAGGGTACGTGACTGTCCTTGAGCTTTCAGAAGGCTGACCCTGCACTGAGGCGGGCTGTGCTTGGGGTTGGCGCAAGCGTGACGACCAACTGGTGGGTGACTACAATTAATCCAGGTGAGAGTGAGCACCGCTTGAAGATAAAGGGTGGATCAGAGATCCACGAGCAGAGTAAAACAGGAAATAAAAGAAAAGAGATGAGCATACGCAACAAGGAGGGCCAGGCAGGAGAAAGGAGTGTGCCCAGACAGAGATATGAAGAGCAGCATGTGGTGATCACTCTGTCAGAGAAGCGGCCCCTACAGATGTGCACATGGGGCTTGTTGTTATTAATGTTGGCCTGTGATCAAAGATTTTCTGATTTATGCTGACGAAATTATACACCAGGCGTATGTGTAAAAAGTGAAAAAAACGACACCACTGGAAGTGCCAGCAGGGCCTCTGCTCTGCCCACCTTTTGGGCACTCGCTGTTTTCTGTGGTTTCTCATGTCACCTGCCTCTCCCCATTCGCCCGAGGCGGGTGCCTGGCTGGAGAAGTGAGGCAGGAAAAATGGCCGGACAGGCCCCAAACACCACGGAGCTAACGCACCTGGGGAAGCCTGGGCCAGTGACGGAGGGGAAGTGGTGAACAAGCACTCCAGCTTCCTTGCCTCTTGGATGAGAACGACTCCGGACTGTTCCATGCAGTCTCTCAGAGGTGGGATTCCATGGAAGCCTCTGAAGGTCCACAAGCTAACACCTCTTTATTGAACTTTCTGTTTCCTTCTTCCTTTCTGCTTCACTTTTTCCACTTCTCTCAAAGGTCTTTCCAGCAGCCCTTTCCAATTAAACCCTTTAAAGCTTGCCTCAGGGACTATTTCTAGGGAAACCCAAACCAAAAGACACCAGATTTCAAACATCACACACAGTACTTGTAACAAGCAGATTCCACTGGCCTGGAGTCTGCCTTAATGCACCTCTCCCAGTCATGCCCCCTCCCACACCTTCTGCCTTCCGAGACAGTAGCCCCAGAAGGTCTTAAACCAGTGTTCCCTAAACCATCTCATGTTTACATCTGAGATGCCACTTATCCTAGTAGTGATTGCTTTTGTTTTTGGTTGTAGGATCAATCAGTCATTTCAGTTCAGTTCAGTTACTCAATCGTGTCCAATTCTTTGTAACCCCATGGACAGCAGCATGCCAGGCCTCCCTGTCCATCACAAACTCCCAGAGTTCACTCAAACTCATGTCCATTGAGTTGGTGATGCCATCCAACCATCTCATCCTCTGTCGTCCCGATCTCCTTCTGCCTTCAATCTTTCCCGGCATCATGGTCTTTTCCAATGAGTCAGTTCTTCGCATCAGGTGGCCAAAGTATTGGAATTTCAGCTTCAACATCAGTCCTTCCAATGAACATTCAGGACTGATTTCCTTTAGGATGGACTGGTTGAATCTCCTTGCAGTCCAAGGGATTGCAGGTCAATCAGTCAGTTCAGTTCAGTCACTCAGTCATATCCGACTCTTGGTGACCCCATGAACTGCAGCATGCCAGGCCTCCCTGTCCATCACCAACTCCTGGAGTTCACCCAAACTCTTGTCCATCGAGTTGGTGATGCCATCCAGCCATCTCATCCTCTGTCGTCCCCTTCTCCTCCTGCCCCCAATCCCTCCCAGCATCAGAGTCTTTTCCAATGAGTCCACCTCTTCTCATGGGGTGGCCAAAGTACTGGAGTTTCAGCTTTAGCATCAGTCCTTCCAAAGAACACCCAGGACTGATCTCCTTTAGGATGGACTGGTTGGATCTCCTTGCAGTCCAAGGGACTCTCAAGAATCTTCTCCAACACCACAGTTCAAAAGCATCAATTCTTCAGCACTCAGCTTTCTTCACAGTCCAACTCTCACATCCATACATGACCACTTGAAAAACCATAGCCTTGACTAGACCGACCTTTGTTGGCAAAGTAATGTCTCTGCTTTTCAATATGCTATCTAGGTTGGTCATAACTTTCCTTCCAAGGAGTAAGCGTCTTTTAATTTCATGGCTGCAATCACCATCTGCAGTGATTTTGGAGCCCCCCAAAATAAAGTCTGACACTGTTTCCACTGACCTAATCCCCTAAAATGTTTACTTCCAGTTTTAAAATTAAGGAAGCCTGGTAACCACTACTTTGTTCCCCGTATCAGTGAGTCTGTTTTTCTTTTGTTATATTTATTCCTGTGTTTTATTTTTTAGATTTCACCTATATGTGAAAATATCTGGTATTTGTCTTCGACTTATTTCATCAAGTGTGAGGGGCTTAAGAGGTACAGACTACTAGGTATAAAACTACTGCTACTGCTACTAGGGTGTGTTCCCAGACACCTCCTGCCTCGGTGACTTTCACAGTTGAATTTTATATTGGGGTTCTGCCAGGTAAGTCACTTCTTCCTTCTTGGGTTTAGGGTTTCTGCATGGGACCTTGCTTGGTAGAGATATTAGGTTGGCTGGAAACAGTAAATAACACAATAGGCGGACATGTGTGTGTGCTAAGTTGCTTCAGTCGTGCCCGACTCTCTGCGTCCCTATGGACTGTAGCCCCCCAGGATCCTTTGTCCTTGGGATTCTCTAGGAAATAGAGAATTTATTTAGAGAAACAGAGAAATAGTGGGTTGCCACGCTCTTTTCCAGGGGATTTTCCTGACCCAAGGATTGAACCCACACCTCCTGCACTGGCAGGCAGGTTCTTTACCACTAGCTCCACCTGGGAAGCCTGAGGAGGACATGGGGATGATGGAATTATTAATTATGTTGAAAAAATAAAATCCTATCTGCTGTTTTCCTTAACCTCTGCTAAGTCCACCAAATATTTATGACCATAATTGATGCAAACAGCCTTGAATTCTTCCAGATTGGCTGCCTCATGACTTTGGATGAGGATAATATTTTCTGATTTTCTTGCTATTTCTCACTCTCTCCTCTTCCTCCCCTCATCCCTATGTATTTATTTATTTAATCAATATATTTTGAGTGTCTATTACATGCCAGGAACTGTGCTAGGTAGAGGGAACAAAGCTGCAAACAGAACAGACCTAGTTTCTGTCCTTACAGGGCTTGATTTTTTTTTTGCAATTCCATTTCTGATTTAAATATACTATCTGCTATGGTGCATAATAAATGCTTATTCTATGAAAATTATTTTAGGCTTCTTAAAAATGACCAAGAATGAAACTGTGGCATAAAAAAGAAATCTTTAATACCTCACCTCACCAGCCCATTTTTTTTTAAGCATTTCTTGTAAGGTATGTATTTGTAGCTAACAAAAAATAGAATTTATTTTTATTTACTTTAAATTCTCCAAGTACCATGGCATGGAGCAAACCCAGAGTTATTGTTTTGGTCAGAGGCATGCTGGCAAACCATGATTTGAGCTGCCAGCAGCACACAAGGCCTAGAAATGCTGAGACAAAATGCAAGTGGGGAGCAGATAAAGGCAACCCACAGGGCCTCTGTGACTCTGATTAAGTGGGCCCCTGAAATAACTTTAAAATGTAGACTTTAAAAGATATATCATACGACCACATAAAGGAGGTGGTTACGAATCACTGATGGTGGAAAAAAATTCTCAAGGAGAGTTCTAAAAACTGCTTGATGTTAAGCAGATGCATTATCTTTTGGTTTGAACCCTAGGAAGTGAAATTTTTAAGATGATAGACAAAAGGGTATTTTTTTTTTCCTTTTATCTTGATAGTTGGGATAAAGTTTCTGTCAAAAAATTCTAAGGTGAGCAATGATGAAAATAATTTTAGGTAGTTCAAAAGCTTAATTATACTGTTGTGTAGCCTTCTAATAAATATGCCACAGACAGTGACATGCATTCCCATTCATTATAATTTGGTTTTACATATATTGGAAGTCTTACATATAGCAATTATTTATACACACATTTTAATGCTCATTATTATTTAAATGACTATTGGTAATTTAGATTTTAGAATCAAAGAGAGTCAGAATAGATGTCTAGAAGAATATTACTTTGTTATTATAATAAGCAAGTGTTTGAGATAAAGGTGTTAACTGAAAGCTATCAATTGTAACTCAGAGATATGCTTTCTGAAATTATTCTAAGTGGAACAAATGAAGAGCTGTTTTTGAAAGTTATTTTATAATTAAAATCAGGCACAAAGAAGCTCAATTCTATTTATTTCTCTAAAACTTGTTTACTTGAATCTTGCTAATAAATTAAGAACACAGCTTAATTTATCTTTCATTTAAATCAGGTAACAAATTAACAAATTAAGCACTGAATTTCTTAATTGTTTCTTGTCAGGTGGTATTCAAACTTGCAAAATGTTTACCCACCTGGGTGAGATTTCTGCAAAGTGAGAAATAGACCTTCCATTTTAATGTAGTTACTGAAATAATAGCACCTTATTTTGTTTGGTGCTTACAAATTCATTGTGTATTTTAGCACAATAGATCACAATATCTTTGTTGTGAAACACTGGTCGATTTAACAGAAAATATTACTTATTGTACATACCTAAGTATCCTGAATTTATTTGCATTCTAAAGTCTTATATGAGAGTGACAAGATAGCTATTATTGCTAATCCTCATGGTATGTGTCATACATGAAAAAAATGTCATATGTCATGCGTTTTACCAAGCAAGAAGTTGAGAAAGACTGATAAAACCACCTTATACTACTATGTTAGTGGTCAATATATATCAACATCCCAATTTTAAAGAGCAACTCAGAACCATTAAATAATTTGACTCAGGTCATATGACATAGAAAGGAGTAAACCAGAATTTTCCAACCTTAACTATGAGAGCTTTCAAAGAATCAAATATTAGCAAGAATTGTTAGAAAACATAAAGGAATTTGCTGATTTTTATTAGTAATCAAGGTATAGTTTCCAAGAAATTATCAATAAATATCAATTTTAGCCAATGCTTATAATATTAGCAGAGGAAAAATAGGTGTAATGGATTTTCTGGATGTGTAACTTATTCCTTGTTTTGAAGTTAGAAATATATAAGTTAATATCAAGTTTTATAAAGAAATATATATGCATGTGTGTGTGTGTGTTTGTGTTGTGTGTGTATGTAATGATTCTAAACTTTTTTTTAAATTGCAGTAAGAATAGTTATCAGGAGATCTACCCTCTTAACAAATTTGTAAGTGTATATAATTACAGTATTCTTAACTATAGGCACAAAGTTATACAGCAGATTCTAGGACTTATCATTATACATATCTGAAATTTTACACTTGATGAATTGAAAAAAATTATTCTGTAGTAGTAACTTCAGATTACCTCTGGGTGGTGTGATTATTAGCCATTTTTCCTTTCATTAAAACATAATTCTGTATTATCTGTGGTTTTCTTTTTGGTTAAACTGCACTATTAACAGTCTAGATGTTTTTCATCACTGAGCTTTTGTTGCATAAGCCAAGATAAAAATACTTGAAGCAAAGCGAAGAAGAAAGGAAAGAGAGATGCTCTGTCTTTGCTTCTTGCCATTGGCAGAGGAGCCTTCTTGGATTAAGAGATTCCTAACTTAGAGGTATCTACTGCTGCTGCTGCTGTTGCTAAGTCACTTCAGTCGTGTCTGACTCTGTGCGACCCCATAGACGGCAGCCCACCAGGCTCCCCCGTCCGTGGGATTCTCCAGGCAAGAGCACTGGAGTGGGCTGCCATTTCCTTCTCCATTAGAGGTATCTACCATACCTCAACTTGACCTTAACCTGTGGCAATAGCCAAGACAAACCCAGGTATGATTGGACAGGACCTACTGGGGAGGGCCAAGCCTGGTACTTGCCAGCCAAGAGGGTGGCGCAGGCTCTGGGCAACCACTTTTACTTGCAGATAGGTGCCAAAGGACATTTTAGCCCAGGAGAGAGCTCTCCAAAGTATGGCAGCAAGAGGTCTCCATCTAAGTGAACAAACACACGATGGGGGTGAGGTGGCTGGATATCCTCCAACCATTCTTACGGCCTGAGAGGCAGAAGGACCAGAGTGGTCCTCTGGTACCCAGAATACCGGGGCCTGAATGGAATCTGTCAGTATGTAGCAAGGCGCAAATCAAGGGACTAGCGCTAAGGAGCAGAATCCCAGTCCTCGTGAAGGGACAGGAGAGGATAAGGTAGAGTCCCTGTCTTTGGAAAGGATGAATCTGGGCTTTAAAAGAAGGCAAAATTCCACTTACATCAAGGGACATGCTAGGACTCAGGCAGGCTGGCAGCCTAAAATGGTTAAATCATGATGGTCTTAGTCCAGAGTTGAGCAGGCTTAGGCTTTTCAACACCTCTGAGTAGGTGCTGCTGCTGCTAAGTCGCCTCAGTCATGTCCGACTCTGTGCGACCCCATAGATGGCAGCCCACCAGGCTCCCCCTTCCCTGGGATTCTCCAGGCAAGAACACTGGAGTGGGTTGCCACTTCCTTCTCCAGTGCATGAAAATGAAAAGTGAAAGTGAAGTCGCTCAGTCATGTCCTCCTCTTCGCGACCCCATGGACTGCAGCCTACTAGGCTTCTCCGTCCATGGGATTTTCCAGGCAAGAGTACTTGAGTGGGGTGCCATCACCTTTACCGAGGCAGAGTGCTACCTCCCCTTATTTACGGAGCAGCAATGAAGTGTTTCTCAGGTTTGCCTTTGTGCTATATTGCAGGAGAATTTAACCTGGCTGTCTTATTCCTCTTAGGGAGAAGTCATGAGCGTGTGACAGGGTCCAAGGCAGCAGGAAAAGGGATGATGAACAGGCAGATGCCTGTATTCCTGGAAAGTGAGCATGGAGAAGGCAGAGGGTCCCATTTAAAGATTAGATTTTCTTTATGGTGAAAAGAAACTTGATAGGTTTTTAATTGGTTCTATAAATGGAACATTCTCTAAAAGTAATAGTAACTGATATCTATGGAAAAACTAAGAGTTGGACACGACTTAGAGACTGAATGTCAGAAACTAACATCTGTTGCGTATCCTCCACACTCTAGGCACTGCTCTAGGTACAGCATATACAGTATTGAGAGCCCCCACAATCACCCTGAAAAGCAAATATTATCACCTCAATCTTATAGAAAAGGAAACTGGGTAAGGTCCATGACTGGCAGGTGGCCGGCTGGACCTGTATTGAAAACTCACTCTTCCTGTTTCCAAAGCCTATGCTGCCTGTTGCTATGCTTCTAGTATCTCAAGTGAGATCCCAAAGTTAGGAAGAGCATGGTATGCCCAAATATCCAAATCGCCTCTGTAATTGTAACTACTGGACAAACCAGGTATGGAAGGAAGCTTTTCATCCCAAGTGTCTGCTACTGAAACAGCTGCATTAAAAACATTTTAAAACGGTTGGTGTGGGGACTTCTTTGGCAGCCCAGTGGTTAAGACTTTGCTTTTCAAGGCAGGGGGGGTGTGAGTTGGATCTCTGATCTGGGAGCTAAGATACCATATGCCTCGTGGCCAAAAGAAACCACAAGCATAAAAAAACAGAAGCAGTATTGTAACAAATTCAATAAAGATTTTCTGAAAAATGGTCCACATCAAAAAAATATCTTTAAGAAAAACCACAATCCTTAAAAAAAAAAAAAAAAAGTTGGTATGGCAAGGGAACATGAGCTGGAGGAGAAGAAATGACGGAGGGAGGGAGGGAGGGAGAGAGAAGAAAGAAATTCAGTCTTCACAGTCAGTTCTGCAGGAGCCAGAGAAACAATTCTGTGTTCCTCAAATAGTCAAAGAGGTGACACAGGTGGGTCAGAGAAGAGCCTCCCTCAGTCAGCTCAAAATAACGCTCTTCCACTTTTGTGTCTCCAGGCACAGTGGGACTGAGAGTCAATTTCCTCACCTTTGTGGAGAAGATGCACCTTTCAAAAATGGACTTGTTTTTATTTTCTCAGGGATGAGGTTCGTGTGGGTTCACAATGCCTTCAAATTATGTCTGTAATGGGCATTTCCTTCTCTGAGCATTTACTAATTCTTTGGAGGACCTTCCCTTTGCCCTCCAGCCTTTTGAGAGACAACCTTATTTCAGTTCCCTTTTTAGTCTCCTGGATCAGCTCGATTTGGACAAGACAGAAGACATCAAGTAAAATCTTGATGGATTTTTCAGGCTCTGCCTGCTTGACTTTTGTGTAAAGTGAGAACTCTGCTCAACGTCAGCTGGGGCCTTCTGAGAGAATCAAACAGAGAAGAGCTGTGAAAGGCTTGGCCCACAGCTTTTTAATATTATGTAAAAAAACCCCACCACATGGCCCTCTGCCCACTGTCTAGACGACAGACTCATGACTGGGGAATCATTTTTTTCCTGTCCCTACCACCCAAAATTGAATGACACAGAGATCATTTTTGGTATCTATTGAAGAAATCCCCTTGCCTAACTCACTCTCCGTAACATCTGGTCTCAACCCTTCTGATGATTGTGTGCTATGACCCCTCACGAGGTCTCTGCCTTCATTTGGGAGAAAGAGTAACTGTAGTCTGTGTTGGTTTACAGTCAAATTGACATGAGGTATTTTAGTGAAAAAGACTGATAGATTCAAAAGGACACCATTCTGTCACCCCTCGGGGAATAATATTTCTAGGCAATGATGGTTTCAGGATGCTAAGACTTTAGGTGAAAGGACAGGGAACTTTAAAACGGAGGGACCAGACTTAGCACTGAACGACAACAAGGCAGATAATACCTGAACCCACCAATCAGTCTTAGCATCACAGAGACAAGGGACCAGATGCCATAGAGATTATGTAGCAGCATCTGTATGGATTTCTTGCCTTTAAAAAAAGGTTTTGGATCTCACCAACAAATAAAAGGGAAGGAGATTATTATAGGATATGCAAGACAGAGAAGAACAAAACCGCTTAACTTTTGTTTGGATCCTGACTTAAACTATAGTAGAAACATTTTTGAGACTATTAGATACATTTCACTATGGACTGAATGTTAGCTGATATTAGGCATGTATTTTGTGTGAGGTGTGATAATGGCATGGTGGTATTATAAAAACAAACAAATGATAAGTCCTTAATACTTTATTTAAAAGTATATGTGGATGGGATTACTTGCTTTGAAGTTCTTTAGCAATAACTACATAACAAATAATGCAGAGGGAATAAATGAAATGAGATGGGCAAAATGTACTCACTACTTTTGTTTATACCTGAGAATGTCTATAATAAACTTTAAAACATTCATGCCTTTTATCGTCTCGTTCAAAGTACCCACCCCTCTAAGTAAGAAGTCCTGGGGCCTCTTATCCATGGAGAGAAGAGGGAAGACAAAGGATCAAGTGATCAGAAGGTGACTTCTGTGATTGCTTTTTTCTCTTTTTTAGTAAAAACTACATTTCACTTTTTACTCCAACTGCAAGCAATGATTATGACCTGTTTCTACCTTTGTAAGTGAATTTATTTTCATAGTTTCATAATTACATTTTTAAAAAACCAAATTGTATCAGGAAATATTTAAAATATTTAACAGAAGAGGTAAGCTTTTTAAGTTTGAGAATTTTACTCTTAACTTTATGCTCTGACTATAAATCTTCTAACACCTCTTCGTATGCATTGGCTTATAGACTTCAGACTGTCAAGAAAAACAAAAACAAAAACAAAGGCCATTTATATAAACACCACATTGAACTCTTTTATGAAAGAGGTCTTGCTTTCCAGAGACTCCTCAAACTCAACCAATCAAGGTAAATCTTATTCCACATCCTCTTTGCCTTTCCATTTTAATTATCATGTTTGTTTTCTGCGATGTTTGCCCTTGTATCTGTGTTTACTCTCTCACCTGTGGCAAATGCATGTTTTCTAGTTGAGTTCCTGCTGGTACTTGTCATATGTTGATAATATTCAGCAGTGTGTGCAATAAACAAATAACATCAGATAGAGAAGGAGAAACTAACTCCATCTACATAATCACAATTTGGTATCTGAATGATGCTTTTTATTTTTTTTCCTAGCCACATTAAGAAACTTAGAGTGCTGGGGGGGCTTTGGGGAGAGATGATGAAAGGAAGAACAGAATCAAGGAGGGATGGGCGGCATTGGGAGAAAGCAGGGCTACAGTCCTGTACAGACACATGAATGACAAAAGGAAAGAACACAGCAAGACTGCTCTTCAAACAGAATGTGTATGAAAAAGCCCATTCAAGCTAGAGTCATCTGACACACACACAAAAGTTGCTGCCACAGGGTAGATACTGCAGCTTACCGGAGATGGAGGTTCTGAAAGCTTTGCAAAACTAGTCCTCATCTTTCTGACAGCCCAAGTCCATGTCTTACTTGCTGGTGACTCCATCATTTCCTGAGAGACTGTGGCCGGGTGCCACAGAGCAAATGCCTCTGTGGCCACCACTTAAGGCAAGAGAGACTTCGGTTTCCTGAAACCATCTGGCCAAAGGCCCTAATCAGTCTCATCAGTCTATCCCCCCACCCCCAACCCAAGGTACATATCATACCCTTCAATCTTTGGAGGCCTTTTAGGAGAGACATCATGAAGTCAAAAGGTCATTGCTTTAATCTGAATCAATTCAATACAAAATTTCTAGAGGTCAGAGCTCTTGGATTTTCCCTGGCTGTCTTAGATGTAGTGTTTTTCTCTTACATTGACTGTAAAACACCCTATAAAACATAACAGAAGAGAGAGTGAGGCATTTAGCATTGACCCGTGTCTTTTAGGGGTCATCTTCCTAGTGTTAACGAGCCAAAATGAATTACTCATGACACACAGAACTCTTTATAAATTCCTTGTGAATACCTAAAGTGATCATTTTTCTTTGCACCTACTCATACAACAAGCACCCATTAAGTTTTAATTATCTCTTCTAACCAAGCCTTTCATCTTTGTGTTCTGCCCACTGCCAGGGGCCTTGGAAGACAGAGTCAGATTTAATATACACAGTTGATTGAAGGACTTACTTTGAGCCATACACATTCAGAACTTGTTGACTGAAGCTATGAGGCAAACGTACTCTTTTTACATGCAAAAATTCCAATTCTCTCTGAATTCCAATTGTTATATTGTCTTAGGGAACCAGAGCCACATTTGGCCTGCAGTGTCCATATACCCTCTAGAAGGGGAACTTGATGACATGAAAGTTTAAAAACAGCTTTCTTTGTTCTGAACAAATTCAGCTTTGAAATTTAACAACAAAAAATATTGCCTTATGCAGGCACTGGCTCTAAAGGATTATACAACAGACTAAGAGAGAGAGAGAGAATGAGAGCAAGAGGGAAGTTCAGAAAACAAAACATGCAATTAGAATCTTCTTTATATTCAACTAGTCATTGATTTATTTTAATGTATTACTTGTCTTCCTGAAATATAGCATTGTTTAGAATTTTATTTGTTTAGAGCTATTGAAGAATTGAGCTCCCCGTCTGTTTGAGACAGCTCTCGTACAACTGGTATGGCCAAATCTGATTATTTCTCTTGCTACAGTGGTAATATGCTGTATCTTCAGAAGAAATCGATTCTAAAACGTGTTCAAAGAAACCAGCTCACAATCCACGTTGAAGCATTCAATAAAATAAAGTTCCCTGTCTGGAAAGTCTTGAGATACATTTGAAATCAAGGGTTGAGATTAAAAAGGTAGAAAAAAAGGTAGAAATGCACTCATTGGAGTAAACATTACAGTTCAATATCAAAGAAAATCACTAATCACTCCATAGATAGGTGTAGATTCATTTAAAAATCTGTACATACCATTTATTTGGTTTTATTTCATTTCCTTTAGTCTACGGGTTGATCAGGAAATTGGTATTTGAACACTGGCATTTGAATTTTGAGATGCTAAAAACCTGGCAAGAAAAAAAGTGCCTCTTATTTTAAGCATCTTTTGAGTATCTTCTATACCGTTAGCTGTGACTGTAAGCTTTATGTTGAAGGTAGAGAGCAAGCAGCTAGTTTTGTGTGTGTGTGTGTGTGTGTGTGTTTAAAGGCTATCATGCTATACAACTTAGGCTGGTTTGTTTTATCACATGTAAGATAATGGGCTCTTAGGCTATACAGCTGGATATTGTTTGGCATGGATACAACTTATTTTATCTAAACAACATTCCTTTCCTTAATCCCTTCAGTTGGGGAACAGACTTTCCTGCATGCTGTCCACTATAAGGAACACATACAACAATCCCCAATCACTCAACAGGCTGCCACCTATTGGATGTGATCGCATAATGTAGTTAAGGCGGATACAAAGTCACAGTATAAAGAGTAGGGGCATCAGCTCTGCTTACCCATCTTACAAGTATTTACTCAATTATCTGCTGTTAAGAAAATTCTGGAATTCAGATTTTGGCTGACATTTTCAAACTTCATTTATATGATTAAAACGATTTGGATGCATTAAAATTAGAGTGGGAGAGGCAATTAGAATAACTTAAAATACAGTATGAGTATTTTAGGTGCCTTGCTTGTGTCTAATTTATGTTAGCTATATATATATATATATATAGATTGGAGTACCACCTTAATATAGTTTAACCTGCGTCTAAACTGAGTGATAATATAGTTATCGTGAAAATTATACTCTGACCATGTCAGTAAACTAGTATCTTTCTTCCTTTTATTCTTACTTTTTGTATTGGAGTATAGTTAATTACAATGTAGTGTTGGTCTTAAGTGTACGGCAAGGGGATTCAGTTATGCATATATATATATATATATATATATATATATTCAGGTTCTTTTATATTTTAGGTTATTAAAAGATACTGAATATACTTCCCTGTGCTGAACAGTAGGACCTTACTGTTTACCTATTTTATACACAGTAGTGTGTATCTGTTAACTCCAAATTCCTCATTTATCTCCACTTCCACCTCCACTGCTCTCTCCCTATTTCTTCCTTTTTATTCTCTTCCTCAATCTCACTGTCTCTCTCTTAATCTGTTCTGGGCTTTAATTTTTTTTTTTTTAAATAAGGATTTTGGCTTAAAGTTTAAATTTTATCTTTCCACACCAATATTCATAGGTCATCATTTAATATATCAGCAGGAGGCCAAGAATGGAACAAGCAAGATTTTTACTCTTTCAAAGTTGTATGAACCAATCTTTTGAAATATCCCAAATAATGGATTTAAAAAAAGAAAATCCTGGAGAAAATAAGATTTTTTTTTTTAGAAAATAATGGTTCAAATACCTGAAAAACAATTAAAAAAAAATTATGTTTGAAAACTTGAAAAACTAATTCTTTTTTCTCCATCCAAATTTGAGTGCAATGATCCAATAAATGGTAAAAATAATAAAATACACTGTGCTCTGTGACAGCCTAAAGGAGTGAGATGGGATGGGGGTGGGCAGAGGTTCAGGAGGGAGGGGACATACGTGTACTTGTGGCTGATTATGGCAAATAGATGGGGAAGCAACGGAAACAGTGACAGGTTTTATTTTCTTCAGCTCCAAAATCACTGCAAATAGTGACTGCAGCCATGAAATTAAAAGATGCTTGTTCCTTGGAAGGAAAGCTATGACAAACCTACATGGTGTATTAAAAAGCAGACCTTTGCTGACAAAGGTCCATCTAGTCAAAGCTATGGTTTTTACAGTAGTCATGTACGAATGTGAGAGCTGGACCATAAAGAAGACTGAGCGCCAAAGAATTGATGCTTTCTGTAAGTCATGTATGGATGTGAGAGTTAGACTATAAAGAAAGCTGAGTGCCAAAGAATTGATGCTTTTGAACTGCGGTGTTGGAGAAGACTCTTGAGAGTCTCTTGGACAGCAAGGAGACCAAACTAGTCAATTCTAAAGGAAATCAACCCAGAATATTCATTGGAAGGACTGTAGCTAAAACTCCAATACTTTGGCCACCTGCTGCAAAGAGCTGACTTATTCAAAAAGACCCTGATGCTGGGAAAGATTGAGGGCAGGAAGAGAAGGGGATGACAGAGGATGAGATCGACTCAGTGGACCATGAATCTGAGCAAACTCTGGGAGATAGTAAAGGATAGGGAAGTCTGTCGTAAAGAGGTCAGTAAAGAGTGGGACACAACTTAGTGTCGTAAAGAGTGAGGTCGTAAAGAGTGGGACACAACTTAGTGTCGTAAAGAGTGAGTAAAGAGTGAGGTCATAAAGAGTGGGACACAACTTAGTGACTGAACAACAACAGTGGCAGAAGCTAACACATCATCATAAAGCAATTATCCTCCAACTAAAATTTTTTTTTTTAATGTGCTGAAAATAAGTCGTATATTCCCATGGATGTCTGGCTTACACACCTGGTGGTGCTTTACCTCTTCTGGATTTTGCTCAGTGCCAGCACAGAAGCAAGGATAGAAGTTGACAGCAAACATCAGGCAGCTTTGAGCAATGGACACAGTGGTTCCAATTATTTTAAGGTAATATGTGCCCATGGATAATTGGTTACACATTTACTTATTCCTAATTTGGGTCTCACTGTTCCTAAGTAGCTTCATCATACCTCTCTAAGCAGGCCCTTTGCACCCCTGGGCTAAATCAAGCATCCAAAGTCATCTATTCATGTATGGGCTGTTACCATTAGCAATATGCAAAGGCTGTCACAGAGCTCTGTGATCAGCAGGGGTATTCTGCATGACCAGGGTTGCTGGAGAGATAACGCCAAAATAACCTTCTGGGAGAAATAAAAGAAAATATTTAATGAAATCAGTACTCTTAAAGAAAAAATATGTGTTCAAGTCAGCTTAAAAGCCCATTTATTATACTTCTAGCCTAAAAAGTATATGTAATCATTTTATGAGCAGTTGATGACTTGAAACCAAGGCTGTCTGTTATAGTTACAGTATACACAAAATTATAGATGCTGGGAGATTTCTCCATTGTTCTATCAGAAGTTGATAACAACCCTCTTTATTTAAAGGCCAGTATATCCCCAGGCAAATTGAGTTTCCATGCTCAGTTGATTCAGGGCCTATTTCAAGCAACGGCTGCCAACTATGTCAAAATGTATAGCGATTTTGTGATATGCATAGTTTTCCAAAGGGGAGAGTGAGATCACCAGTCTCAATCCATTTGTGACTTGACTTAGATTTAAAATTGCCCTCGAGAAATAGCTAGCTGGTATATAAGGGTACTGAAATATTTTCCATTGAGATTGCTTTCTCCTTATCCTTCAGTTTTTTTTTTTCAATCATGAGTCACTAAAATTATCTTGAAAAATTGGGAAAAAATATGTCCTGTTATTGACAGAATTCATTACATTAGAATAAGGCAAAACAGCCTACTTATAATCAACAGTACCATTTTGAGTAATTTGTTCTTTTTGACATTTTCTAAAAGAATAGCTTTCCCTACATTAATGCTAAATAGATGGGAAAAATATTAAGTACAAGAATATACACAAATTGCATTTTAATCCCTATTTTTCTTTAAAAAATATGTCAAAGATAAATCTAACTGTGGTTTAAATACACACTTTTCTTCAAATGTTTAGGAAATGATGCTTAACACAGAGAAAAATAAAGCCATTAATTTTCCATTTGCATAACTTGCCCTTGAACTTTATTTGATACTTCTTATTTGCTTTTGCAATATAAAGTCCAAGATTCCAGTTTAAAGGATATAAGCAATAGCTTTTATTTTTGTTTTTGCATTTTTAGGAGCTAGGCATTTATTATTCTTAATGCCTACTTTATACAGACAGTTTCAGTGCCAGTTTAAGTTGTATGGGGCTCACATCTATTACCTACACAAATTCCATATATTTAAAATTCTGAAGCCTTTTAAGCAATTCTGTTTGGATTATTTCACATGAGAATATATTACCAAGGATACAAAATCTGTAATATGTATTAATTTTTTTTTCTTTCCACTTTTTCATGGTATGTAAGTTACCCACACTAACACATGAAAAGAGAGAAAAGGAAGAAGAAAATCATGAGAGGAGGTTGACATACAGGTGATGTACTAAAAAAGCTGGATGCCCTTTGTTGCTTGGATTTATTGTTTATTAACTGAACTTAAAATTAAGCACTTATTTTATTCCTTTCTCTCTCCCTTGTTGTTCTCTCCCTTATCTTCTCTCCTTTCTTTTTTCAAAGGTATTGAGCAGCTCCTGTTGTAACAGGGACTGTCTCAGAAGCTGGACCTTGGGGTTATTAACACAGAGTCTGTCCCCACCTTCGGGAACTAGTCATTCAGTGAGAAAGATCGGTGCTCAACAGATACAAATTCTCATCATTACCAAGGGTGATAAGATAAGAGCCAAGACAAAACCCATTAGGATCAGGAGTGAGTACACTGGGAAACAATTTAGATGAAGACTCAAGGAAAGTCTTCTTTGAAGAAGAGACGTTTGTTTTTAGTTTACTGTATGATTATCACCAGGGGCTTCCCTGGTGGTACAGTGGTAAAGAATCTGCCTGCTAATACAGGAGATATAGGAGACACGGGTTTGGTCCCTGGGTTGGGAAGATCACCTGGAGTTGGAAATGGCAATGCACTCTATTATTCTTGCCTGGAGAATCCCATGGACAGAGGAGCCTGGAGGGCTACACTCCATGGGGCTACAAACAATCAGACACGACTGAGTGACTAAGCAACAACAATTACCAAGGCTAACCCTGGTGGCTCAGTGGTAAAGGATCTGTCTGCCATTATAGGAGACCTGGGTTCGATTCCTGGGTTGGGAAGGGGCCCTGGAGAAGGAAACAGCAACCCATACCATATTTGCCTGCGAAATCCCATGGACAGAGGAGCCTTTCAGGCTGCAGTCTATGTGGTTGCAAAAAGAGCCAGTCGCAGCTTAGTGACTAAACATCAACGACAGTGATTACCAAACAACAACAGGGACACTTTTTTTGGAAGATATGATATGTGGAGGATTCTATGCTTGGTTCTGAAGTGAAAATTGATAACCATAACCAAAAAACAAAATAAAACCTCAAATCCGAAAACAAAGCAAAACATCCACAGCTTCGATTCTTATCCCAAAGGATCCTTATACCTGTATGCTGCTGCTAAGTCGCTTCAGTCGTGTCCGACTGTGCAACCCCATAGATGGCAGCCCACCAGGCTCCCCCGTCCCTGGGATTCTCCAGGCGAGAACACTGGAGTGGGTTGCCATTTCCTTCTCCAGTGCATGAAAGTGAAAAGTGAAAGGGAAGTCGCTCAGTTGTGGCTGACTCTTAGCGACCCCATGGACTGCAGCGCACCAGGCTCCTCCGTCCATGGGATTTTCCAGGCAAGAGTACTGGAGTGGGGTGCCATAGTGTATTTTTAATACTGGTTAAACTTTTGTAGTTGTGCATTAATGAATTTAATGCACTGTTTCTATAAACAAACACCTACATATACATTCTTATAGTTAATCATATATTAACTTTGTGCCCTGCCTAGGTAATTCTTTTGTTTAATAAATATTGATTGATTTTCTTCTCTGTGTCATAACATGCATTTTGCTAGTTTCTGGGAATATGATATTGAAGGGGCATCTGTTGCTGGCTTCTGTAACATACAATCTAGTAGACACACAAGGAGGATGACTATCTCTGTGCTAAATTTTCTCTTGAGGGTAAACTCAGGGTGGTTTGGCACACAAGGGAGGGCCATGCATTCTTGGCTTGAGGTCAGCAGAGGTGTGCAGTGAGATAGTTACTAGCACACTTAATCCTCAGGAGCAGAAACTTAAGCCAATAAATGCTAAAACACTTTCCCAACTTCAAAAAAGTAGAAAATTTCACCAAATTATTTAAAAATCATATTTGAAGCAGAAAAGAATGAGTTTATTTATTTAGATCATTATTGTATTATTGATCTAATGAATCCAACCTTAATTTAGAATAATATTTATGTTCCAAACAGTTTACCTAGTTTTACAAACCACCCACCAGCTAGAAAGACTAATGCCTATTGCTTGATGACAGAGCCCTAAAAAATAAAAACAAGCAGAAAGACCTGTAGAACTGTCATTTAATTTATCTTTGAACTATTTTCACACTCAACTTTCTCTGCAGGGGTACTTAATCATCCTTGCAGCTACTCATATTGGGAAAGATAGACTCAGAGCAGAAAAGATTATGAGACCATATTCAGGAAGGAAAGAAGACAACTTTCATCATAATGTTCTTATTTTAAATACAGTCTTTAAGTACAACTTACCTTTTCTAATAGTCTAAAAGAAAGTTTGAAATATACTTTAGCTCAGCGTAACTTACTTATGAGTTCCAAGAAAGAAAACTAGTTTCTTCTAAAGGACTTCATAGTATGATAGGAAAAATTATCAGGAGACAATTAAGAAAAAAATGGCACTACAGCCTGGGAAGAAAAGCACATCTTACAGGAGATCTGGAAATTCAGCACAATCTTATCTAGAGTTTGAATCCCAGTAAGGACTGGAATTTTTGCAGTGCATTAAAACTGGAATGATTAGAGCACTGAGGCACAAGGCTGACTTCCTTGATCATTCTCTATCAAAATCCACATTTTTAAATAACAGTACACCACTGGACTTAAATTCAATGGTTTCCCAGAGACCAATTTTTACTGTCAGATGCTAATAAACTAGTGTCAGCATAGTTAGATGATTTAGATGTGCTTGGATTGTTAGGCTGTTGAGAGGGGTTCATCACCATTGTAAATGACAGTAGTTCACAGCAATGATAAATGTTTCCCATCTGCTGATCTATGGGCACATTTAAATTATGTTGCATTACTATACCATCTCTTTAAACAAGAAGGAAATTAAGCTTCAAGTTTAATTAAACATTATTTTAAAAATTGGGCTTTGGTATATAAAATTCACCCTGTGATTCTTCCAAGTCCTTTTCCTTGAGAAAATAGATTGCACATTTCATTGGGATTTGACCTTAATTAATCCTGTACTTTGTGATCCACCCCCTTGCTGAAATAGTCTTATCAAAAGGAATGCAAGCTATGGGCTAAGATAACAATCGGTCATTAACTTCTGTGTGTGATGCTGGCCGTGGTCCACAGGCATGGGATTCAAAACCCATTGTACACAGTAATGTCCAGGGCTTAGCGCTCTACAGCCGAGAGACAAAATAAACTATGCAGAACAGCATCTTTACACAGTCTACATGGATTCACACTAGAGCAAACGATCTGAAACATTCATAATGCAGTGTGGACGTTGGCCTCCAGAACTGCCGTGTCAGATGACATAGGAGGTTGCTCATTCCAGCAATGCCAACTGAAGCCAGTAAGCAAAAAAAAAAAAAAAAATCACTTTCAAATACCAGTATTTTAGTAAGAATGATTTACAGAGTTACACAAACACTTAACATTTAAAAGAAACTCACCATCTCTATCTCTGTTTTAGATACTATCCTAGAGCAGTAGCTCTCCTTACAGACACAACTTGACGTGCTTTCTTCAAACAAGAAAATGTTTAAATTAATAAACGTTTGTGGCCTGTTGATCTGAAATGTATGTGGTCCAGATAAATACAACACATCTGTGGGACTATTCATAAAGGGCTGGAACGTCTGAAATCTATTATGCAATATGGCTTTTTGTTTGTTTCGATTTATTTTTTTTTTTGCCTGGACATTAGGCACTTCCTCAGTATGTTTTTAACTTTGGGAACCTGAGGAATGCCAAGTGATGATTTCTTCGGATGTGTATAAATGATCTACGAAACATCCTATAACCCTCTGACACGGTGATGAAGATTCTATAGTTTTTAGTATCCTTTTTTGATTCCAGATGAATCTTCTGAATATTTTCATTCATCTAACATTTACTGAATACCTACTATGTGCTTTGTATTCTTCTAGATATTTGGAATATAACAGTGAACCAAATTAAACAAACAAACAAACAAACAAACAAAAAAAACCCCTGCCCTCATGGACCATACATTAGAAAGATATAGATACACATGAGAGATGGGCGTACAAACTTTGTCATGGGTGTCCATTGAAGAAGACATGTGGGATATTATGATAATATGAACAGCTTTTATATTTTAGTTACCAAGGGATACAGATGCTGAATGTATATATTGGGTTGACCAGTAAGTTCATTTGGGTTTTCCATAACAGAAAAACGGAAACAAACTTTTTGGGCAACCCAATAACACCACCTTGTTTGATTCCTTTCATTTTGTCTCTATGGAGACCATTTTATTCTGCATTACTGTTATAATCTCCTGAGGTGGTACCACCTAACTCTTGACTCAAATTCACTTTGAGAATTAACTTAATTAAGAATTAATTGTTGAGTGGTGAACATAGGTAAGATAACTTTGAATTACTCTCCTTAAAATACCCTTCCTATCATGCTGGCCCTTAGTTAAGTGGTTCTCAATGCTTACCAATTTAAGCTAGTCTGCTGAGTCTAGTCGGAGAAGGCAATGGCAACCCACTCCAGTACTCTTGCCTGGAAAATCCTGTGGATGGAGGAGTCTGATAGGCTGCAGTCCATGGGGTCACTAAGAGTCGGACATGACTGAGCGACTTCACTTTCGCTTTTCACTTTCATGCATTGGAGAAGGAAATGGCAACCCACTCCAGTGTCCTTGCCTGGAGAATCCCAGGGACTGGGGAGCCTGCCGTCTATGGGGTCGCACAGAGTCGGACACGACTGAAGGGACTTAGCAGCAGCAGCAGCAGCAGCAGCAGCAGCAGCAGGTGAGTCTAGTAGTCAAGCTCCTTCATAATCTGCCCCCACAGGGTCTTTCCAAACATTTGTTCTTTCTCTCCCCATGTCCTAGTTTATACACAGACAAGCCTTTAGGTCATCAGCCTCTTTCTGTCAGGCTTAGTCCCACCTCTATTAATCACATGGCAGAAACCCTCTGAGGCTGATAAGAGGACTTTCTGTTCTTCTGCCTGGGACTGGGTCTTCCAGATAATTTCCAGGCTCATTCTCTCCTTTTAAATGTGGACCCAAATGTCACTTGTTCAGAGAGGACTCAGCATCAGGCTCAATCAGTTCAATAGCTACAACCTCTGTGATAGGGATGCACAGAAGGAAGTGAGAAGAGAAAGTAGAAATGCTTGCCAAGTCCTTGCTAAATTCTGCCCTCCCCTCCCCAGTGAGATAATCAGTAGAAATCTGCTTATCTGGAAATGTGGATAATAAGAATTCCTCCTAATCTTGTACTTATTAATGTCCTAAGATAAGAAAATGGTGGTGGTTTTTGAGTTTAGCTTACTCAAAACCTATGAGATAAATTTCTTGGTTAATGGTTAAAGAGATTAAAAAACAAAAATCTTGTCCAATATTTATGTGTGATGTTTACCTAAAAATATCAGCCTAAGAAGTAGAACTGGAATAGCATTGAAATGTGTATAATATCATATATGAAATGAGTCGCCAGTCCAGATTCGATGCACGATACTGGATGCTTGGGGCTGGTGCACTGGGACGACCCAGAGGGATGGTATGGGAAGGGAGGAGGGAGGAGGGTTCCGGATGGGGAACACATGTATGCCTGTGGCGGATTCATTTCGATATATGGCAGAACCAATACAATATTGTAAAGTTTAAAAATAAAAAAAATAAAAAGAAATAGAACTATACATAAGTGGTCAATTGATTTTCGAAAAGGTGCCTAGATAATTCAAGAGGGAAAGAATACTCTTTTTAATAGGATTTTAGAAAAACTATATATTCATATGGAAAATAAAATGTTCTGAATGCTAGCCAGGACTATAAAGAAAAATTAACTCAAAACAGACTACATAAATACAAAAATTCAAAGTATAAAACTTCTGGAAGAAAACATAGAAAATCCTCATTACTTTGGCATAGGTAGATATTTCTTAGGACAGAAAAAGAAGAAAGTATAAAAGAAACTGAACTTTATCAAAACAAACATTTGTCAGAACTAACCATTAAGAAAATGAAAGTGAAGTCACTGGCCAAGGATTAGTATTTAAGATAGTAATTAATGCTTTTAACTCACAAATAAAAGACAAACAACAAAAAAAGGGCAAAAATAACATATGAAGGGACTCTTGCAAATTAAGATAAATGGCCAATAAGCACATGAGATTGCTCAATATCATTAGCAATCAGTGAAGAGCAAATTTAAGCCATAGTGAATATCACTGCATACTTATTTCAATGTCTAAATTAAAAATATTAACCATATCAAGTATTGGTGAGGATGTGGAACAATTAGAATTCTCATCAATTGCTACCAGAAAGATAAAGTGGTAAACCTCTTCAAAAAAACTGTTTTCTAGTTTTTTACATAAAACTACCATATGCTTACCATACAACTAAAAAATTTCCTCTCTAGGTATTTTGTCCCAAAGAAATGAAAACATATGTCCTTATTGGGACTTGTACACAAGTGATCAAAGCAACTCACAGTAGCTTAAGTTGGATAAAAGTGATATACGCACTAACAAGTAAAGGGATAAACAAACTTTTTAATAGGATGCATGCATTCAGTGGAATGTATATGTATTCAGTGGAATACTACTCGGTAATAAAATGGTACATGCTACTGACATATGCAACCACATGGACACAAAAGTGTACATACAGTAAAAGTCTATTTACATGATATTCTAGAAAAGGCTAATCTCTTCTGACAGAATGCAGATCACTGTTTGCCTTGGAGAATGGTTGGGGAGGACTGACTGGGAAGGCTTACCAGAAAACTTTTTGGGCTGATGAAAATGTTCTCTACCTTGATTGTAACAGTGGTTAAATGATGTATAAACTGTCAAATTCACTGAAATATACACTTGAATGAATTCACTGTAGGTAAATTACACCTCGATAACCTTGGATAAAAAGTTCAAAAAGGTACAAAGTTGAGTTTATGTTGTCATTCATGGTTTATAAAATTCCTTCATGTATACTATTTTCTGCCTTACGCATGCAGGTCTAAGTATAAACAGGTATGACTTTGTTGGTTATTTCACCATATCCATGGGCCTGGGAGGACAGCCTGGGCAAGAAGATATAATAACGGTGGGGGAGGTGTGTGTGTGTTTGTGTGTGTATGTTTGCACGTGCATGCATGATCATACATGTATATAAGGAGTGTGGGTATAAAATATCTTCATTCTGTGTTCAGGTGCTTATGTGTGGTAACTTGACCTTTGCAAAAGGTGTCAACATCATCGTCATTTTCATCACCATCCAAACCACACAGAATGTGAAGAGCATCCTCTTCTTGGGGTTACATTGAGAATGAAATTGGATAGCATATGGAGTGTGCTTAGGACAGTACCTACCAATTAGCCAATACACAATATGTGGTATTACCATTATCGATCCAACATTACCCATTGTATTTCACATAAATTTATACGTAAAATCAAGATAAAAACAAAGTCTACCTTTCAAGATCACTGTGTGAGTCAAATGAATTCAACTGAGCTGTTTATGTGAAATCAGGAGCATGAGGAGCTCCATCAAGCCATGGCCAGTGTAAACAAACGCAACTGTAGCCCAGGACAAAAAGACCTTTCCCGAAGGCTCTAGAGTGCTGATGAGCTGAGAGGTCCAAGAAAAGACCCTAACTGCTCTGAACTGCCCTGCCTGGCTGACTGCTCACTTTCTGCAAATTCCTGAGTTCCAAACTGCAGGTCCTTCTTTAGGAAAACCTACAATACCGTGTCTGCACATGTATATCTTGATCTTAACTATCCTGTGTACTGTGTGTTGGCTGAGTTGGAAGTACCCCAAAGCGGAAACAACTTAAGCCAAGTCTGAGTCGTTATTTCTTTTTAGTCCTTTGCAGGATTAGCTCAAAGCCTAGTGAAATGTCTGCTTTCTTCCCTTCCTGATATTAATGTACATCATTTTACATCATTTTCTCTCCTCATTCTCTGCCTGTAAAGAGCTTCCTCTCTGGAACATGAGGACATAACTTAATTGCTGCTGCTTTGCATTTTCTTTACTTAATGTGTTGTACAGTAATTCAATTACCAGTGTCAGACAGGTAGAAGACGTCCTCAGTCTATTCATTCAATTAGAAGAGAAAGAAGAAACTGAATTTCTAAGTCTACCTAAAATGGAGTGTGGCTTATGCAACAGTTTTCAGATAAGGCTCTTATTCATCACACAAAGAAAGTACAACCTCTACAATTTAGAAGATGAGGAGGAGGAAGAAGGAAATCCCAATTTAGAAACACATAGTAATTCAGTTCCCAAAGAAAGGCAACACAAATAGCTTTATAACAATATAAAAGTATTTCCACTGATCACATCCCTAATTACATTTATGAGCTTAAAAGCTTGCTTTACGCACAATAGGCACCATGACAAGGATGAATAAATCACATTTTTTTTTAATAAAATCTAATTCTATAACTATAACACCATGCAGTATAATAGGGTAATATTGTAGACTTTTAAATATGTATCTTTAAAAACACGGAGTATAAAGATAATTTCCTCCTCCTTGAACTCTTTTAACATAGTGTTCAGGTTTCTGTTATATTTCTCTGAACTACTAAAATTATAATGGGTATCCTCTCTTGTTTTGGCTACCTTTTTTCTCCGATTTCCTCTCATTTATTTTCTGTTATACATGAGTATAATGAACTAAATTACATAAAAGTTTGATGATTAAATGTATTTTTTATTACCACTAAGAACCAAATGCAATTAGGAGTGACTAGTTAATAGATAGCCAGTTTAAGCTTAAATGTGTCCGTCTTCGTGCTCTGCAAACCAGAGAGAGACTGGGTTCTACAGCACGATCAACAATGCTTTAGGCTGCCACTGTGCTGGAGTGCAGATTTCAAATATGGACTTTGTCATTCCTCCTTTATTTTGACTGCAGAATGCACTGCAAGTCTTAATGCCAGCTGACAACTACACGGTACTCACCCACTAAGTGTCAACCTCTGTCAACATGTCACACACACAACCTGGTAGGTTGCATAATTCAAGTCTGTACATTCCTGCTAAAGATCCTGTTTCCAGCACTTCTGATTATGCTATGTAAGATATGGGTTCTTTTCTCTTTGCAGCTCTGATTCTGAACTCATCCAGGGTTAACAAAAACAAAGGAAAGAGGCCATCAGCTATATGTAGTTTTTTGTTCCATGAACATAGAATGAAGAAAAAAAAATGCATGTGGGCTTCCAGTAAGATATTGAAGACTGAAAGGCATTGAGTACTTATGGATATTTTCAAGCATCCATGTGAATCTGAAATCCAAAATCTGAAAAAGGAGTGTTACTCAAATTAGGGTACCCAAAGCTGACCTATGGCTTTATTTTCTTGCATAACCTCTTATGCAGCATGGAGGAATTTTCAGATGCTTCAAAAAAAAAAACTTAGTTTATTGTCTATTAGTAACTGAGAATGAATATAATGTCTTCTTAATTAACACGACAACATACAGCTTTATTTCCTCAAGAAATTTCTGTTGAGTGTCAATTGTGTTTGGGGCATTGTTGGGAGTGCTGAGTCAATAACGGAAACCCAGATGATGCTCCCTCATGTAGCTTACATTCAACTGAGATCAGACAGTTACAGACAGATACATTAACAAATGTGTGCATATTATGGTGATATATCCTATGGTGCAGAATAAGACAGAGGAAGGCAGAGGAGGAAATGGGGATGGAGGTGGCTATTTCATATAGGATGGTCAAGGAGACGGTGAGTAGAAAGACTTTGAGTCCAGAGATGACCTGGCATGTCTCTAGAACCCCAAGGAGGCAGCGCCACTTGAGAGATGTGGTTAAGAAGTAAGGCTGAAGGATGGGAGGTTCAGAGAGAGATGAGTGTCCACCTTCAGGACCACTGTAAGGCTTTCACTCTGAATGAGACAGTCAGCCATTGACATAAGCAGATAAGGATAACCTTTGTCTTTCATATTAAAAGGGATATTCTGGCCTTCACGTGATGGGTTAGGGTCCAAGTTATGGTTATTACTGTAATCAGAGTGAGATATATGTTGCCCTGGACTGATGTGGTTGAGGCATAGGTGAAGAAAAGTGTTCTATCAATTTGTTTTAAGGAAAATGTCAGGATTTTGATGGATTGGAAATGGTGATGTGACAAAGAGAGAAGACAGGGATAACCCTAGATCTTTGGTTTTGTTCATTGGTCAAATCTTAAACAGCTGTTCTTTCTTTGATGTTTCATCTTCTACCTTAAAGGCAGGTATGGGGGAAAAAAAAAAAAAAACACAAGAGCTAGAAAGCCTAAACCTCTTGCAGTTGTTCTATTAAGAAGATGATGGACAGGGTATATCTACTGTGTAGAAACAAATCCAGTTTGTATTTAATTCATTTGAGAAATTGTTCATGAACAGTTACCCTTATATACATTCTACGTGTGATGCTGACAAGTTCAATTTCTACTTGGGTTAATGACCACATAAATGTCTTTTACACGAGTTAAGGTTGCTTGGAGGCAGGAATGATTTCTAATTTTTTTTCCCCCTTTGTTTAGCATTACTCGATAGGTTTTTTCCAAACTTGCTGTTTAAGGTCTAGCCTCCCCTTCATACTGGCGGGTAAATCTAATTAACATTAATGAGAGTTCTATGCACATATTGACAGGATAATAGACCTTTTAGGATGGATCCTCCCCTCTTGCACTACCACTCCCCTACCTCATACTAGCTGATTATTTCATTAGGCGGCAATATAAACCCAGGCAGGAGAACACACACTTTGTGGAAGTCAACTGGAAAAATCTGCATTCATCCACACTTTCACTTACATTACGGTGGTGGGCAGGGGGTGGAGGGTGGGATTACATCATAGCCACCAGAGAATCCAGTTGTCTTGAGAGAAGAGCTTTTATAAAGGTAGTTTTCCCAGTCTATTCAGAGTTATGTGCTTACCTATGGTTGTTTAGAAAACCTGATGGTGTTCATTACATCTCATTCTAATTTTCACTGTAAGCAAGTCAGTAGAGAACTGAAGGGCATATCAATAAGACTGGGGTGACTTCTTAGGCTTTGCAGTTACAATTAAGAAAGGAATGAGATGGATGACAAATCTGTGAAGCAGCTACTGGAATTATATAGGCAGTCGTGTAAGCTCTAGAAATAAAACTTTAGTCTGAGATTTGCTTTTTTAAGATCTTACATCAGCTGATAAATGTGTCTAAGCATTTCTTTAGTCTTAAGGCTACAAGAAATTGAATTCACTTTATCCTTGTTTATCCTATTAAAATGTTCTGCATATGATTAATAGAAGCACTATGGTCTCTACTTCTTTCTTTCCCCCTGTGAATAAAATTTGGCAAAGGGAGAACTTCATATTCTTCTTGCAAGTTAAGCATATGTTAGAGCATTCCTAGAAGTTGGAATAAATTGTTTTATGGTAGAAGGCAGATTAGTGGTACTGGTTATATTAAATATTTTTCAAACTTTGGTTACCTAATAAAATTGTGCCTGCCTGAACTGATCGGTATTATGAGAGTAAGTGCTCACTTTCTTTTAATAAGTCTGGCTCCACAGAGAAGTTGCAAGTGTGAATTTATTTACTTATTTTTCTTTCCAAAACTTGAGAGGTTGTGAGTCTTGTGGGAAAAAGTGTGATACAGTAGAGATACTGAAAGCTGGCAGGTTTGCCTGAATCTAAACTTTTCATCTTTTGTGGCATCAGTCAAATCCATCAGTTAGGAGAGCTTGACCCATTTAGCCATGCAACAGCTAAACCCTTAATCCTCACAGATTCATTTTACAGTTCAGATTTGCCACAGATACTGCACTAATTCAGACTCAAAGGTCAACACGTTAGAGTGAAAAGGGCATTTTTTTTTCCCTTGAGAACTTGAAAAGCAAAGACTTCCCTAATAAAATGGGTACAAATATGTCTCAGATCTCCTTCTCTCTTTTTTTGTTAACTTTGTATTACTGTAACTTTATAAATAAAATTTTCCGAATACACAGGGAAATGTTAAATATATAAAGAATAAAATGGTAATACCATGTACCATTTTTATTGCTGTATCAACAGTCTTTAAAAACAGGAATGACTTAATTAAAAAAGTAAATGGCACCAATACAAACAGATTGTAGAAGTATCTGTGCTCATATAGGTATCTGAACCAAAAACATTCATGGAAATTAGTTTGTGAATTGTAAAATTTTGTTAGTAAATCAAAAAGAAAAATTTTGTCTTTTCTAGCATGGAACAACAGACTGGTTCCAAACTGGGAAAGGAATGCACCAAGGCTGTATATTGTCACTCTGTTTATTTAACTTATATGCAGAGTACATCATGAGAAACGCTGGACTGGATGAAGCACAAGCTGGAATCAAGATTGCCAGGAGAAATATCAATAGCCTCAAATATGCAGGTGAGAAGCACGGCAGAAAGTGAAGAACAGCTAAAGAGCCTCTTGATGAAAGTGAAAGAGGAGTAAAAAAGTGGGTTTAAAACTCCACATTCAGAAAACTAAGATCATGCATTTGTCCCATCACTTTATGGAAAATAGATGTGGAAACAGTGACAGACTTAATTTTCTTGGGCTCCAAAATCACTACAGATGCTGACTGCAGCCATGAAATTAAAAGACACTTGCTACTTGGAAGAAAAGTTATGACCAACCTAGACAGCATATTAAAAAGCAGAGCTATTACTTTGCCAACAAAGGTCCATCTAGTCAAAGCTATGTTTTTCCAGTAGTCATGTATGGATGTGAAAGTTGGACTATAAAGAAAGCTGAGTGCCGAAAAATTGATGCTTTTGAACTGTGGTGTTGGAGAAGACTCATGAGAGTCCCTTTGACTGCAAAGAGATTCAACCAGTCCATCCTAAAGGAAATCAGTCCTGAATATTCATTGGAAGGACTAATGCTAAAGCTGAAACTCCAATACTTTGGCCATCTGATGCAAAGAAATGACTCATTTGAAAATATCCTGATGCTGGGAAAGATTGAAGGTGGGAGGAGAAGGGGATGACAGAGGATGTGATGGTTGGATGGCATCACAGACTCAATGGACATGAATTTGAGTAAACTCCGGGAGTTGGTGATGGACAGGGAGGCCTGGCATGATGCCCTCCATGGGGTCACAAAGAGTCAGACATGACTGAGCGACTGAACTGAACTGAGTGGAATACAATTTTTCAATAAAAACATGTATTTAATTCTTTATTTTTAAGGTGCACAAACTACCACAAATATATAAGAATACTTCCCTATGTGTATACATCAATTTATTATTTTATCTGAAAATGAATATATATATATATATGAGTACATATATATATACATATGCAGTGAATCACTTAGCTGTACACCTGAAGCTAATGCAACGTTGTAAATCAACTATGAAGAACATGAAAGTGTTAGTCACTCACTTGTGTCTGACTCTTTGCTACCCCATGGACTGTAGCCCACCAAGCTCCTCTGTCCATGGAATTCTCCAGGCAAGAATACTGGAGTGGATAGTCATTCCCTTCTCCAGGGGATCTTCCCAACTTAGGGATTAAACCCTGGTCTCCTGTATTGCAGGCAGATTTTTTTTTTTTTTTTATCTCTGAGCCACCAGGGAAGCCAGTAAATCAACTATACATCAATTAAAAAAGTAAATGTATTATTCTAAAAGCATAGTCACATACACTGTTTCATATAATTCCCACAATGTGTTCATATTTATTTCCTCTGTACCTGACTTTACTAGGTGTAGACAACTAGCACAAATTGTGAAAATAAATTATTCTGCAGGTAGCCCAGCTATGATTAAGCCCATTTTAATGTAATGTAATGTGTACATGCTTAGTTGTGTCTGACTCTCTGTGACTCCATGAACTGTAGTCCGCCAAGCTCCTCTCTCTGTCCATGGGATTTGACAGGCAAGAATACTGGAGCGAGTTGCCATTTCCTTCTCCAGAGGATCTTCCTGACCCAGGGATTGAAACTGCATCTCCTGTGTCTCCTGTGTTGGCAGGCGGATTCTTTACCACTGAGCCACCTGGAAAGCTTAGACAACTAGTGAAAACTGTGAAAATAAATAATTATCTTGCAGGTAGCACAGCTATGATTAAGCCCATTTTAGAGATGAGGAAATTGGATACTTGGCAGGCCTAGTATATCAGCCATCAGCTTGGCCTTTCATAGGGCAGAACTGATGAGTGATGAGATACCCCCTTTTCCTAGAGAGGGCACAGCCAGTGGACAGAACTGGACAAAGTTCTCTGTGTTGGGGCTTATTAGTGGGCATAAGAGAGGTCCAACTTGAGACTCTCAGAAACTTGGGGAGCACTGTACAGGAGGCTGAGGTTCTGTGAGATGAGAATGAGGAAGGAGCTCTAATTTGAGGCACTATGGTTGTCATTATTTCATACATAGCCACAGGCTGTGGGCCCTGGAGAAACTTGCTATACCAAATAATTGAATCATTGGGGTGATGGCTCTTGCAGAGTGTCAGTTGATCAGGCTACCATGAAGTTGAACCACAGATAACTATCAATTACAAAGCCCTTACATAACTTGTTCAGCTTTTTCCTACATGCTATGAAACAGCAGTTTTCAACATTTCACTCCAGGTCCTGGCAGGCAAAGAGTTAATGCACAGAATCTCCAGAATCTGTTTATGCACCAAAGAAATAGATTAATTAAATAAGTTTAATTGATAATGGCTTGCAAATGCCACTACTCTTCAAATATATATTGAATTTGCACTGAAGTAAAAATTTACCCATCATAATTACTGAATTCATAGCAAATTTCCATCCCTGATTGTTTTTATATACAGTTAATGCTAGAAGACTAATCTTCAGAGTCAGGCAATTTCTGAATAAACCCAACCTTCTGGTCTAATGCTGAGGGCTGGAAATCACTGAAGAGCAGGAACGATTTAGGACAGATTAAAATGAAAAATTCCTATCTTTCCTGAGGTTTGATTAACAAATAAAATTGTAATATATTTGAAGTGTACAACATGGTGATTTGATATACATACACACTGTGAAATGATTTTCACAAAGTTGATAACAATTAACACATCTATTACTGTGTGTGTGTGTGTGTGTGTGAATGCTTAAGATCTACTCTCGGCAAATTTCAAGTACACAATACAGATATACTATATATTAGATTCTCAGAGCTTACAATTGAAATTTTGTACAGGACAAGCTTTTTTTTTAACGGATTTCTAAGGCAAGGCAAACACAGTGCCCACCTCTAGGTATCACCAAGAACACTGGCATTAACCTTTAAGCCTCTATCCTATACATACAGGGTTTTTACAGTTTCCTCAGGATCCAGGTACTACCAACTTTCTGTATGTAGAAGAGCCTGCACACCAAAATCTTTACTTTGCCCTACAAATTATATTTGTTGACATTAAACAAAAATTTATCTGAGATGTTTTTCTCCCAAATTGCTTGACAGTTCTTACAAGTACAATCCATGTGATTCTTTGAACATATTAAAACTGCCTTTATAATTTCTAAAAAAAAAATTAGCACCACTATCAACATTATTAACCTATTTTCAAAAGTCTGGACTTAATAACTTTTTTATTGTGATTAAATTTTGAAGTGCTTGAACTAATTAAAATGCAAGCAACTATAATCCTAAATACCTTTATAATTGTGTATTTCATTTTGCATCAGAATGAGTCCATGAAATTGGCTTTCAGACTTAAAATAGTTTTTAATTTTTCCCATTCTGTCTTATTTCAAGAAACAAAGCAATCAAATAGACTTGAAGATAGTTCCATATAGTTTTGAATAATTTAATGACCAAATATTTTTCCAAGTCTTCTATCCCTTGGAGTACTGTTTTTCCTTTGAGCTCATTATCTAATTGCTATAAATGACAATATGAATTATGTGTAGAGAACAATGAAAACATTCAGTTGTATGCTATTTGATATTTGCTGATACACACCCATTTAGTTGTACTGATGGCTGAAATACTAAAAGTTTTAGGGGATGAGTTAGTAGTTAACCACCACCCTGTTCCCTCCCCAGGATGTAAGGCTTCTCCACGATCTAGAAACTAAGGGGTGTATTATACACTAATGCTTGACACATTTAGGAGGCCTGAAGGACCTTATGTGTCCTACAGACTGTTAAATATCACCACTGACTGCATGAATCCTATTTAGTGACTTCTAACTCCAAACAGATAGGAATTCTGGAGAAAAAATAGGAAGAAATTTTTAGAAGACACCACATTAACATAGAACTTGAGGGGCTACCCTGGTGGCTCAAGGGTAAAGAATCTGCCGATGCTGGAGACACAGGTTCAATCCCTGGGGCGGGAAGATCCCATATGTCGCGGAGCAACTAAACCCGTGTGCCATAACTATTTAGCCTGTGCTCTAGAGCCCAGCAGCCACAGCTGCTGAAGACCACTCCCTAGAGCCCATGCTCTGCAGCAAGAGAGGCCACTGCCAGGAGAAGTCTGAGCACCGCAGCAAGAGAGTAGCCTCCACTCAACGTGACTTGAGAAGGAGCCATGCAGTAGCAAAGACCCAGCATGGCCAAAAATAAATTTAAAAATTAAAAAAATAAATCGAAAAACAAAAAAACATGGAGCTCAAAATAAAGAATGGAGGATTGCTAGACAAAAGAAACAAACAGAACTGACGCCAAAGTCCTCTGGGGAGTTTTGAACACAGATGAGTTTTGAACACCTAGAGATGAAGAGGTGACTGTCCACTGAAGGACACAAATCTATGTGGTCCATGTCCTCACACAGGAAGGGGAAGGGAGCCAAAGGCACAGCCTAAAGCAGATCACTGGAAGGACTGCACCTTTGTGAAAAAGAGCCCAGAAAAATGTTGCACACTCTCCAGGAAAGAGGCAAGGAAGTCTTGTCTTTTTGCTGCTCTCATGGAAAAGGCTCCAGTGAGAAATTCTAACTCTGAGCCTCCTCAAAGGGCAGGTGTGGAGGTTTAAGATGTTTACTCAGGGAACAGAAACTCCAACACTCATCTCAGACCTGTGAAGCCACCAGAGCCTTCAGTGAAACAAAGGCCAATCAAATCTGTAGAATCATTTCAACAATCCGGGCGCTGGGGATATCTGTCTTTTTTATAACCTCACAGCAGTAGCAAAAACCTAGAAATGACCAAAGGGAATCATTCACAGTGAGCAGGAGGAAGCCGATATAAGGAAAAGAAGAATCAGCACCTCAAGTAATCAAGAGAATGGAATGCCAAGAAAGGAATTAGAAAATAATTTTGCTTAAAATAGCCATCATAATAACAAATAGTAGAAAGAACACACCAATTCAGAAAAGAGTGCGTGGATCTAAAACACCAAATAAAATCTTTCTAAGTGAAAATTATAGTCATTGATGTAAAAACTAAATGAGTTTAATATCAGATCAGGCAACAGGTGGAGAGAACTGTAATTTAAAAGATATATTTAATGAAATTTAAAAGATGTGTTTAATGAAATGATGCTCAAAACACAGCATAGAGAATTAAAAAGAGATAAAAGATGAAATAGAGCTTAATAGATACAGAAAATTCTAATAAAAGTTCTGGGGGAGGAAAAAAAGAGGAGAGAATAGGGAATAGGTAGGTGAGTCATAATGGTTACAGATACCCCAGAATTGAATGGAACAAATTCTTGGATCACAAGAGTTGACACTGATGCAAGGATACACACAAAGCACAGTCTCCCGCATGCCTGGTGGGTGTGTGAATTTTTCTGAATCCCTTTGAGAGGTTATTCGCAACATCTAAATTTCTGCTTCTGCCTCCCACTCCCAATCACGTAGTTTTCTGAATCTCAGGCAATGGTAACTGCATTCTCCTAGTTTTAGGTCAGTAACTATTAAGTCACAGTTGATTTCTCTCTTTCTCAAACCCCATATCCAATCCATGTGGAAATTTGAATGGGTCTGTTTTCAAAATACCTCAAGACTTTGACCTCTTCCAACAGAAACACTGCTATATCCCCTGTTTTAAGACTCCCATCAACTCTTGCCTGGGTTATGGTAATACTTTCATCATAGATTCTACCTTATTTTCAATACAAGCAGCTCAAATGAATATTTTAAAATAAGATTCCCCTTCTCCAGGGGATCTTCCTAACCCAGGGATCGAACTCAGGTTTCCTGCATTGCAGGCAGATACTTTACCATCTGAGTCACTAGGGAAGCCCCTATACTTTCCTATAATTGGCCTTATTTTTCTATAGTGCCTATCAAATTTTAAAACATACTATACAGTTTATTATGATTATTATTTATTATCTGTCTTTCCCTATCAGAATATATGCTGTACTGGACAGAAATTTTTTTTTGTTCAGGAAAGCAGGATTCAGTATATAATAAACACTCAAAAGATAACTGATTGAATCAATAATTCCAGAAAAGCTAACTATGTGCTCATGAAATGAGCTAGTTGAGACAATCTGTATTTTCCCATATATTTGAAATAGTTCATTAGGAAAGCTAATTTAAATTTCTTAAGTTAAAAAAAATCATTAATGCTCAGGTTATGATTAAGAGAGGGACTGACACCATTTATTTTATGTTCTTATAAAGAACAAACTCTATATTATTAAAAAAATTGTATATTCAGGGGTATTATATTTTAACTGTATTTCAAAATTATTATAATTTTCATACTTTATTGGTGGCTTCTTTTCAAAAGAGTGCAACAAAAATCTCTAGAAAGTTTAAGCTAGAACTTAAAGAATATCTGCATAAGATACTCTGCTCTGCTTCGATTACTAACAATCTATACTTATCTACCTGGTCAATTGCTCACTATTTTGTTTTGAAAGCTTTTATTATTAAGGTCAAGGCAAAATGAAGGAATATTTAGAATGTAGCTTAGATCACTGAAGTGAGATACTGGTTGTTGAAGAATATTACATGAATAAATTAATAAAATAAAACCAAGACTCTCCAAAATCCACCACTGAAGAAGCAGCAGGTACCCCTCCGCCTCCGGGTTCTCTAATTAAGCTGAGGTCTCCACTCACACCAGAGATCCAGCCCTCACATATCTGGCCCGAGAACAGATACCAGCCCCCTCCTCTTAGCTTAGCTGAGATGGCTGGGGCTCTTATATACCAGTGAAAGAAAATGGGGGACATAAACGGAACACGCACGTAAGAAGTGCAAAACGATTTTGCTGTTAGAGTGCAAGTTTCCAGTCTTTCCATTTTAACTCTCTTCTTGGCTTACAGTCAGCCGTGACTATACTCTGGGCTGAAAGATTGCTCTGGGATTCTTACGTCTTCCTGGCTTGCTCTCCATGGAGGATATCACTTCAAAACCTCCAGGAGCTTTTCCTAGAATCCTGCTATGTTTTTGGTGAACCGACTGGCTTCATGCCTATTCTAGAGCACACTCAAGTGGCTGATACCAGAAATGATCTCTCTGGACCCCCATCCAGTGAGACATGACTTCACTACAGCAGGACTAGGACTGAAACCGTATCTTAGAATAATAAAACACCATTAAGTTCATAAAGCAATAAAAATAAGGAGAGAGGTTTTTCTTCCATGGGCAGAAACAAATTTTTGTTTTGTATTTTAAATGTGAAAATGCATAAGGCTGTTAGTATAATTATTACTGTTATCTTCATTTGCTCCACACTCTCTCTCTTTCTGATGCCATTATTAACCCCTAGAATACAGAGTTGTCTGTAGGGCATATTCCAGAAATGCAGGCTGAGGCAAAAGAAATTTTGTTCTTTAGCGCTAACATACAATTTTCAGCAAAAAACTAGGACAACGTACCATTTATGTTTCCTATTGCAGCAGGGCTTCAGCCTTTTCCAACAGCCCTTTCACAAAATTGATAGATTATTCTTCCTATTAAAAGAGTCTTTTATTCTGGGTGCCAGACCTGGTGCTTAGAGTTGAAATATTGCTTTAGCTTTGTGTGTGTGTTTGTTACCACAGTGGCATTTCACTGCTGAATAAAATTACAAATTGTGTACCTGATTCTTCAGGGCACAGAAAAGTCTCAAAGGGCCTGAAGTGGGCATGAGGGGGATATATTTGTTTGTTATTTCTCATTATTCCTGATGAGAATCCATGGACCCATGAAAATTTTTATCCGGTTGTACACTGTGTAGAGAAAGATCATTAAGTAGGGAAACATGAATTCTAGGCTTCTATCGGCTACTAAGAGGCCCTGTCTCTTTAGCTATGGACAAGAGAAAGTGAATATATTAAAATAGATACTATTTATCAAATGTTTATGTGTTTTATGTACATTTGTTCTAACCCCCGAAATGATTCGGCAAAGTAGAAATTATTATCCCTTTTTAAAAATGAGGACTTTAAAAGAATATACAGAGATTACTTAATTTGCTCAGCTAAAGAGATATGGTTAGAATTAGACTCCAGATTTTTCTGGTTCCAAAGGTTATGATTTTTTGGAGTAGCATAGTATCCTTCCAATTATTTTAATTTTCTATATCTTTGTTTTCCCATCTATATAATGAAGGCAATAGTTAACATGACCTTCTAGCTATAAAATGTCTAGCTAGGAAGTCTAGAATACAAGCATAGCTTCGTGTAGCAGCACAAAAGGAAAGCTAGTTTAGTTCCACATCAGAAGTCACTTAGATTTTCTTATTTATACAACCAGATTCAAAGCATGGTAGGAACTGAAAGTTAACAAGGCAAGACTGTGCATGCAGCCCAGATGCTGTTCTCGGCTGCTGCATAACACAGCATACATACATACATAACAAACCCTTCCTGGGTTTGGAGGAGACCTGGATGGAATACAGAGGAGATAATTCAAAGGCACTCTTCACACTCACCTGAGGAACATGTCTTAAGTGGGGTCATGGTCTTTTTACTGAGATGGAGGCAGGTTGAAGAGGCGCCTTTATATTTCCACTTTGGGAGAAAGGGGACTGGGATAACTGAGAAGTCAGGTTCAAGACTGAAGTTCACATTGAGATTGATCCAAGTTTACATCCTTTTCCTTCAAGGTTGTTTTAATGTCTTAAGAGCTAAATATATAATAAAGAATCCAAGAAACTTCTCTGTTCTGTAGTAGAGCCACGATATAAGAGAAATGACTCCAAATCCAAAGAAAAAAACCCAGGAGGATGGAATTAGCAGAAAGGACTTCACACAATAGCAAGCATTCCTGCCCTTATATTCTTTATTCCTCTTTCTGTAGTCCCCACATTTAATCCACACATCTCGTTTCACTGTTTTTCTAAGAGATTTCTTTTCTCTCTAATCTCCACCAGACCTACCCTGGCCTAAGTCACCATCACCCTGAATGTCCTGTTTCTGTTCTTCCCAGCCTAGCAACCATCTTCCTGCAGAAAGCAAAGTACCTCTTTAAGATATAAATTGGGTCACACCACGCTCTTGTTTATAAGACCATGAGTGGCTGCCCAGTGTACTTAGAATGAAAAGCAAACTCTTTCTCTTGGCTTACGAGGCCCTCTGTAGTGTGGGGAGTCCACTATGGTGACCTCTTATCATGCCACTTTTTTCCAGCCATGGAGAATCTTCTTTCTGTTCTTTGCATAGTCCAAGTTCTTTCCACCCACAGAGCTCTGCACAGGCTGGCCCCTCTGTGTCTAATGCTGCCGAGTCTGCTTCCTTCTCATCCTACAGATCTCGTGTTAAATGGTACCTCCTTGGAAAGGTAAGTTCCAGCCACTCTATTTAATTAGATGCCATTGCCTCCACAGGTTACATTTTTATAACAACTGCTTGCTCTCTGCATAGTACTGCTCCCATATTGTTTTATTTATGAGCTCTACTGGGGCAGGGAACTTTTTTACCTCTCTTCTCTCTGTATCTAAAGCCCAGCAAAGTCCCCAGTAATGATACTGGCTTGCCAACCTTCCCTTCTGCTGGGTTCCCCCTGGGCTTGGGTCTTGGTTTAAAATTTTCATCTTCAGGGAGCTCTTCTGTGACCCCCAGCCTAAGTCAGACTCCCTGTTCTTTGTTTCCATAACCCTCTACACAATCCCTGCTGTAACACCTTCACACCTCATGGTACTGATTGCCTGTGCTTGGCCTCCCTGTTATTCTCTAAGACTCTTACTGGTTGTGAGATTTGCTGTCTTGTTCACCCTGACATCACGGGCACCAACATCATGCATGGCATGTAGTAAGAAATCAGGCAATGGTTAATAGAGAGAAATAGTCACTGAGAAAGAATGTGGGGTGGGCAAAAGAGAGAAAGCGTTCACAATTTTTATAGAGTAATTGACTAACTGACAGATGAATGAATTAATTCATGTATTACCTGTTGATGGTCACTTCACACCCTGATGCTTAGTCGTGGAAGATACAGCACCTAGCATGAGCAGCTTTCACTTAGTCATGCAAAAATATCTTACACTCATTTATTGAGAAACTTCTGTGCGCCAGGCCTGAGTTACATGCTGAGGATATGAATAAGGATATGATACAACAGAAGAGAGGAGACAGATTTATGAGTGTTTATGCTAGGAGGCAACAGGGTAAGTGGCATATGAATGTGAAAAAAGAAATGTATTTAGAACCCAGACTTGGGCAGATGTGGAAAGGGACTGTCCTCAGTCTTGAAGGATGGGGAGGACAATGTAAAGGTACCAGGGCAGAGGAAGGAAAAGCTGAGCTGAGCAGTGAGCACTGGCTGGGATGCGGGAGTTTTGCAGCTCCCTGGGAGATAAGAGAGGAGGGGACGGTGATGGGCCCAGAGTTTGGGGTTCCCCGCAGGGACATGAGGTGAGAATGTGGGGCTGTATTCAATGGAGAGGAATCTTTTAGCAGGTTTGAGGTTGAGGGGTGGCCTGATTATGGGGGCTTTAGCAGACAAATACAGGAGAGGTACCTTGAAGCTGGGTAGGGAGAGAGACTGGATTGCCTTTGAGAAGCTTAATATTCAGGCATGAGGTCTCCAGAGCAAACTTGAGAAAGAAGCAATCAGAATGGAAAAGAAAGAAAGAATAAAAGAGACTGTGCAAGAAAGAAGTGGAAGACTAGTGTGGCAGATAGCTCTTGGGACAGAGCTCCGAGCTAGAGGGAATGATAAAGTGAATGAACCACGAATACATGACGTGTGCAGGGCAGCATGCTCCATGTGCTTTCCTGCCTGACTCTGTTTGACATTTGCTAACTTTACAAGGTAGGTATTCTTATTACCCTCACTTACTGATAGGGAAGCCACACTGCTTTCTTTTTAAATTTTTATTTATGTATTTATTGGCCACACTGTGCAGTATTCAGGACTTAGTTTCCCATCCTGGTGCCCCCTGAGGTGGAAACTTGGAGTCTTAATCACTGGACCACCAGGGAAATCCCCACACTGCTTTCTAATTATACGTTTGCTAGTAAGAAAGTGTGGTATCATCTGATGATACCACTCTAATGGCAGAAAGTGAAGAGGAACTAAAGAGCCTCTTGATAAGGGTGGAAGAGAAGAGTGAAAAAGCTGGCTTTACACTCAACATTCAAAAAACTAAGATCATGATATCTGGTCCCATCATTTCATGGCAAATAGAAGGGGAAAAAGTGGCAACAGTGACAGATTTTATTTTCTTGGCCTCTAAAATCACTGCAGATGGTGATTGCAGCCATGAAATTAAAAGATGCTTGCTCCTTGGAAAGAAAGTTATGACAAATCTAAACAGTGTATTCAAAAGCAGAAACATCACTTTGCTGACAAAGGTGCATACAGTCAAAGTTATGGTTTTTCCCGCAGTCATGTATGGATATGAAAGTTGGACCATAAAGCAGACTGAGTGCTGAAGAATTGATGCTTTCCAACCAATAGTGGTGCTGGAGAAGATCTTGAGAGTCCCTTGGGCAGCAAGGAGATCAGATCAAACCAGTCCATCCTAAAGGAGATCAACCTTGAATATTCATTGGAAGAACTGACGCTGAAGCTGAAACTCAATATTTTGGCTATGTGATGCGAAGAACTGACTCACTGGAAAGACCCTGATGCTGGGAAAGATTGAGGGCAGGAGGAGAAGGGGACAACAGAGGATGAGATGCTTGGAGGACATCAATGACTCGATGGACATCAATTTGAGCAAACTCAAATGGACATCAATTTGAGCAAACTCTAGGAGATAGTGAAGGACAGGGATGCCTGGTGTGCTGCAGTCCATGGGGTTGCCAAAGAGTTGGACACAACAGCGACTGAACAACAACAGTGAAAAAGTGTGGTGTAAACTGTGTTTTTTCTTTTTTATAGTACTTATAGACCACGGAGGGAAGTCATAATATTTCTGTCACTACTTCCTTATTTATAAAACAACACTTATAATTTTATAAATTTCTGGTAATTAAAAAATTATAGATGCTTATATTAATAATTCCACAGAGATAAAGGTGTTGTTATTAATAAATTGTCTTTTCTACTTTATTTTCCAGGTCTTAAAAATCCCCATGAAACAAATAGGAAATAAAATGTCAATAAAGTGCCTGTGAATCTCTTAATTCACTAAGTAAAACTCATGTGTAATTCAGAAGTTTTCCCCAAAGATAAGTGAAGACCTTTCACAGATTTCAGAGAAAGGAGGCATTATCCAAGCAAGCCTTTTCTGCTTGATCAAAAAGCAGAGTATAAGCAAATTAAATTGATTTAAGCTAGCATGACATCAACCTAAAACAAATGGGTTTTAACATTTAAGAAAAATCAACCTATTATTTCTGATTATCTTTCTTCTTAGTAAGATTTTCTTTTTCTAAAGAACAAAGAACTCTATCTTTTTTCTTTACTATCTTAGTAAAATAAACATGAATTAAAATGTAAAATTGAATCCCTTCTGTTCTGACACTTGAACAGTGAGATCTTAATAATTTTTGAAAATAAAAATCCAACTAGCTTGATAACATTAGAGGCTACCTTTCTTCTGTACCTTTAAAGTTTAAATGAAAAAGAAGGATAAGGAAGAATTTGCCTTATGTAACCTCTTTGGAATAAATTCATTTAAAATTTGAAGATATGCTTAAAAAAATTATTTTAAACCTTGATCCATCTTTTATTTACTGTGTTTTATAGTAGACAAGTCATTTATTTTTTCGTTCCATTGCCATCGATAACAATAATTTAAAACCAGCTAATAAACATTATGGTTTGTTAGAACTGCTACCGATTAAATCTTAAGTGTCTTATACATACAAATATAAACAGAATGTAATTAGAGCTATTTAAAGAACCCATTTTTAACTTAGATTAACCATACTTTCCATTTGCTGAGGATAAACACTCATAAATGAAAACCATTGCTGAACAAGAAGCAATTACTTCAGTTTAAAATATTAATATGCACAGCCTTTTTAAAAGCCATGGAAAATCATTTATGGACTGCGTCGCATAGACTCAAGTCATACCCAAAAGGAAGAATGGGGCAACATCCTGCGTCCTAATCGAGAAGCAATCAACTGGGGCATGGCATGTCCTTACCTTTAGGAGCCCATTAAACTCTTGGCTTCGATTAGCGTAGATTTCCAACATGATAGTCCTATATATGTTCAAAGGGTGATTTAAAACCACACATACATGCACTTAGAAAGAAAGGAGAATTTTACTGTTGAAAAATCAACTTCATCAACCTCTTTCTAGGAAAAATTGAAACCCACTTATAATTTAACCTAATAACTGATCTGAGCATATAGTCTGGAAGAGAAGGAAACATAGCCCACACATCATAATTGCACATTTTGTGCCTAAAATATACACAAAAATATATACTGAGTCAATTGAACACAACTAGCTAATTAATTCCACAGTACTTTTTGGTGACATTAGTAGGCTGAGTAAAACCTTGGTTTGGGCTAGAATTATACTCTCTGGTTAAATGCGTGCTACTATGAGTTAACCACAGGTCACATCCAGTTACAATGAGCATCATTATCACAAAAGGCTTCCAAGCTGGTCCTGGAAGTTCTCAGAATGGGGCTCTGTTGATTTCATCACAATGATACCACTAATGTAAGAGCCCAGACAGACTTATTAACCCTTGTGTGCCTGAAATGGCCACAATGTTTCAGATCTTTGGTTAGGTCTCTGAATATAAAATGATTCTGGGTGAGGACGTGGTTATTTTCAACCTCACAAGACAAAAATCCAGGGACTAAACTTGTCCCATTAACAGTTCATGTCTGCCTATGGCTGAAAGTATAATTGGGGTAGTATTTTGAAAGGGGAACCATTTTGTTCATGACAACCAAGTTTCAATGCAGATAAATTTAGTAGATGATTGATAGTTATGGTGATGTGCCTTGAATTATAAGTGAAATTTATATTTATAGGACTTTATCTTTTGATCCCATTTACAAAGTTATAATCAATTATTTTTATTCTGAATTATGGAAGGCTTCATTTTCATTAAAGGTAAGGAAGTAAAATAGCTTCAAGGGCTGAGATGAAAAAAAATCTTAGCAGGGTGATTTTATGGTTGGCCTTAGGCAAAAATTACCCAGCAAGGGATGTTTGTCTTGGATGCCAGTACCAGTTCTTTTCAGTGATCTTCTATCCTATCCTGGCCACTGAAGCTTCCCAGGGCCCTTTGGGTGCTTGAATATATATTCCCTCCCCTCCCTTCATTCCCATACATACTCTTTTTATGTTATTTTGTCCAGGCTCTAGTCTTCAACAGAATTTATTATTATTACTCTTCTCTTCTTTTCCCAATATAGTATTTTCTTAGTCCCTTCTTCTGCCTGATACTATCTCATTTAAAAAACAAAGTCCTACGAATTCAATAATAAGGACCAAAGATTAGTGCTTCCTCTGTGCCACATAGTATGTGTTCATTTACAGAAGCTTTCTGGATAAATGCCTAATCCAAAGTACTGTCTTTAATGGTAGAAATTTCTGGTTCATTTAGAGGTATTGAAATTTGAAGAACTTTCAAAATATACCGTACAGGTGGCTGCATGCTCTATATAATGTTTAGAGCCAGTCATGTGTCTTTCATTAACTATCTTTAAGAAAAAGGGCTAGGTCATGTGTTTTGGTTTATAATTACCTTGTGCCATCACAAGGCTTTTAGAAAAACTTTCAACCAAAATTCAAAACTGTGATTTTACTAAACTACCACATTATCTTTCCCGAACCTCAGAAACACAAAGCATTCCCCTGATTGGATTGTTCACTATTCAACTTACTGAATCTCGTAACTTGGAGATTATGATAGGTGAGTATCCTGTGCATCTCCCCAGTGCCATCCACCCCAACACACAAGTAGGTGGTAACTATGTTGCTTTGTTAAACAGAATGTGACCCAGATTGCTACCAAGATTAATTTGAAACAGAGACTTATTACTGTTAGCACATCAAGGAGTGACTAAGTTGTGTTCCATAACTTTATAAAATTTTATAACTCATCAACTAAATAGCCTGAATTAGTTGACTTTATTGTTTGGTAAATGCTTGATAGCCAATAGATTTAATACATTGTTAATTATCTTATTCTCCTTAAAATAGTATTTTCACTTTTATAACCAAGAATATTAGAGGCTAATTAGAAATACAGTAGTGTGAATTGTAAATTATGTGTAATTACAATAAAACTACTGAAGAATAATACACATTATTTATAAATTGTGACACTGTGATAAATTAAAGCAATTACAGGTAAACCAATAATGTTCTTTAATTAAGTACTTATGAATGAAAATTTGTGCCTTGCATTTACAATAACCTATAAGGTTGGGGACTGCATTTATAGCTCGTGTGGAAATCGATTGCACTCGGCCGTGATGCTCTGCTAAGAATAGCTTCCAAGTTCATTACTGTCATTCTGCCATTATCATGTAAAAACACCCAGGATTGTTAAATGTAAAGTGTGCTGACAGCCAATCAACCATGCTTCTTAATATAATTATAATTATGTCACTATCTCTTATTATGCCTTTATGAATCTGAGAAAAAGTTCATATTTCCACAAGTCTTCAATATTGGTTGCAAAGGAATAGAAGATGCTTTGTCACAAGTTTATTGAAAATACTATTGTATTTGACATTAGTAAGACTATTCATCCTCATAATTATCTTACTGCAGCCTGCCATTTAAAGATGATAACAATAGTTTATGTGTTGCTATATCTGTTTATTATATGCTATATTGTTATAATGTTGAGGTAATTCTTTGACATATCCAGGTTACAATCAATGTCATGAAATTGACATAGGACAGATCAAAAGACCACCTTCCTGCCCTTAATTCAAATTGTGTGTGTTTGTACAGATGCATGCAAACAGGTTTCTGGAGTAGAAAGAGAAGTAGTAAAAGTTGGTGAGATGGGGAAGAATTGGAAGGTTCAGATGACAGGAACTTGCTGACCTGAATTTAAAATATCTTGAAACTTATCATAAAGATAAGTATATAAAGATGAGTACTAAAAAAAAACAAAAAAACAAGAAAAGTATTCTGACTTATCCAGGAATATACATTTATTAATTTGTCTTGAGGCATTTGAAAGAGGGAAGTGAAAAAGTTGGCTTAAAGCTCAACATTCAGAAAACTAAGATCATGGCATCTGGTCCCATCACTTCATGGCAAATAGATGAGGAAACAGTGGAAACAGTGGCTGACTTTATTTTTCTGGGCTCCAAAATCACTGCAGATGGTGATTGCAGCCATGAAATTAAAAGACACTTGCTCCTTGGAAGGAAAGTTATAACCAACCTAGACAGGGTATTAAAAAGCAGACATTACTTTGCCAACAAAGGTCCGTCTAGTCAAGGCTGTGATTCCTCCAGTGGTCATGTATGGATGTGACAGTTGGACTATAAAAAAAGCTGAGTGCCGAAGAAGTGATGCTTTTGAACAGTGGTGTTGGAGAAGACTCTTGAGAATCCCTTGGACTGCAAGGAGATCCAACCAGTCCATCCTAAAGGAGATCAGTCCTGGGTGTTCATTGGAAGGACTGATGTTGAAGCTGAAACTCCAATACTTTGGGCACCTGATGCGAAGAGCTGACTCATTTGAAAAGACCCTGATGCTGGGAATGATTGAAGGCAGGAGGAGAAGGGGACGACAGAGGATGAGATGGTTGGATGGCATCACCGACTCGATGGACATGGGTTTGGGTGGACTCTGGGAGCTGGTGATGGACAGGGAGGTCTGGCGTGTTGTGGTTCATGGGGTCGCAAAGAGTCAGACAAGACTGAGCAACTGAACTAACTTGAAGCATTAACAATTAAAGTTCTCTAAAAATTAAGGAATGCCTATACTAGTAAAAAAACAGCATGTCAAATATTCATGTGTGGTCATCTGTGTCCAACTCTTTGTGACCCCAGGTTCCTCTGTCTATGGGATTTCCCAGGCAAGAATACTGGGGTGGGTTGCCATTTCATATTCCAGGGTATCTTCCTGACCCAGGGATTGAACCCATGTCTCTTGCATCTCCTGCATTGGCAGGGGGATTCTTTACTACCTGGGAAGCCATGTGAAATATAGTACAGAGAATACCCTCGAAGGGAAAGCCATGTACTAGGTAGAGGTTACACATGTTAGTCATGATTATCAGGTCACAGATCTTATCTGCCTTGCAAACCAAGTTAGCCTGTTAATTTTCATGAAAGCCGGCAGAAATCATGAGACTCTTAGGTCAGAGGCAAAGGACTTTGTCACTCAAAGCACAACAAGTAGCATGAGCATCATCGTGTGTGTGTGTGTTGGTTTCCCTCATCCTTGCATGGGAGTGATACAGAAGGGCACAGATGGTTGCTATACACAGGGTGGGTTCACCCCGCAGCTGAGGAACATTGAACTTGAGGAGTCCACTGTTTTTATAGCAAGCGCTGAGCAAATCTACCTTTGTTTCAGAGGTAGACATTACATCATCTCTTAAAGTTGCTCTCTGTCAACATGACCCTGAGGAATGGTCCCAGTAAAGAGCAGTCACAGCTCTGCATTCTTGACAAACCTAGCAAGACATGAAGAAGTCCATGAGACCTGCAGAGGATTTTCTTTTCCAACATGCAGTATAAACATCTTCAGGAGTATGGTGTACAATGAGATAAAAAGATGACCTTTGTCCATTGGCTTCAAGTTCAAAACTCTTCCCACGACCATGCTTACCACTGTATGTTTAGCTAAATCTTATTAAAAATGGCATAAGAAACTTCTGGGGACAGTTTCCCTTTGATAGCTTCTCTGTGAATGCAATCCATTCAGATTGCAATCCATTCACTCTGCAAATGATCTGGTTCTAGTCTGTCACTTCCATTGAACTATTTAATCATGTCAGTTCCTTTCCTGTCTTCAGTTCACCTGACCTTATTAATTTCACTTTAGAAGTACTGAAATGGTACCTTCACCTGTTTGTTCACATCTTGACTTACTTGATATAAGTATATTGTAAGGTACAGGGATTGTAGAGGCTCCTAATTATCATCTCCAGCTTATCATTGGGCTTCCCTGCTGGCTCAGTGGTAAAAATTATGCCTGCCAATGCAGGAGACTCAGGTTGGATCCCTGAGTTGGGAAGATCCCTTGGAGAATGGAATGGCAACCCACTTCAGTATTCTTGTCTGGAGTATCCCAAGGACAGAGGAACCTTATGGGCTATAGTCCATGGGGTCACAAAAGAGTCAGACACACCTTAGCTACTAAGCAACAACAAGCTTATCATTAATTAGGCAGAGTGATCCATTGACATCTTTAGGCCACGCGGCCACCATTTGATGTGGCCAGAGCCTTCATAATGTCCAAACTCAAACTCTATATATAATCAGTGCCCAACTCTTTTCCAACCCTTTCACCTCTTTCATGAAAATTTTGTTGTCCTTCTGCAAGGCACACTGATTTCTTTGCTTTGAATTGATTTTCTATGCTCAGGATGAGCAGCTGTGGTGGTTCCTTGCGCCAAATTGGATGCTATGTAACTTCATCGGGAAGGACCCCTAAAGAAAACAGGTTTATTATATCCCTCTCCCGCCGTCTTTCAACCTACTTTCAATAAACTGTGCTTCTAGGCTGCGGGGTAGGATCTCAAGTCATCTTCTATAATGACTCTCAGGTTAAAAAAATTAGGTGTGGCTTTAAAAGGTGAATTCAGTGTAAAACCAAAACTTCACATCTAACTTATTCTTTCCAACACACTGGTGTGTGTACCTGTGTACACACACACACACACACACACACACACACGGGACTATTTTAAACCAGAAAAGCTAAGGTGGTGAAGAAGTATAATGGGGCTCTTTGCTCAGCATCCGTCTCCCTAGCTTCTAGCTGGCTGGGAAGGTCTTCTCTGATGGGTAGGCAGCGCATTCCCAATTCAGCTATTTTCTCCTTGGGTTGGCCTACTGGTTGGACACTCTCACTGCCCTTTGGTTTTGGACTTCTCAGAAAAGTCAGACAGCGTTTTCTGGATTATTCAACCACCAGGAGAGACATGCTAAAGTTTTAGGTGGCTGTCTTGAAGTTCTCCTCAACTGCATAATGTTTATGGAAAATACACTCCTCCCCAGTGTTATAGTACCACGGTCATCAAGTTCCCAAAAGAAACCTACCTTCTCTAATCTGATCAATCTTCAATTTCCCTTTTATACCCTGGAGGTGGTTGGGCACCTATATCATTGATTTCAGTTTTTATTTTTTTGGTTTATTTATTTTTGAAACGTTTTTGGATGGGAGGTGTCTCATCTGAAACTTTGATATAAGCAGTAGAAACAGTTTCTAATCCTATGAAAATTGTCTTATTGCATTTAATTATTTTTGAAAGTTTATAAATTTTTTTCTTACTATGTTACAAGCTTTTTGAGAAAGTAGGGACCACTTATACTCCTTTTTTTTTTTTTTTTTGATCAGTGGATTGGAGTTATCAATTTACACGCCCTCAGGACAGAGGGGTGATAGGATTATAGTAACAAGTAATACAAATAGAAAGAAATAAGGAATATTGAGGTTCCTTTTCCTTCTTTATTTTTTAAAAAGAAGCCAGAAGTCTCAAATTTTATGCAACTGATAGATTTATTAACTGAAGGCATAAAGATACATTAAAATCATATCTGCACAAAACCAAAATAAACAGCACATTTATTTTAGCATGAAAAAAAACCACTCCATGAATAGGAATAATGGGAATATGCCTGTTTAATAATTAATATTAATAATTAATCTCTCTAAATAATTAGATGTTTCACTTTTGCATTTGTTGTGGTTAAGCTTTAATTGATTTAAATAATTGGAATCTACTTAACAAATTGCTTTTTTCAGCTGAAAAAATAGTCTTTTGGTGGACTACCTTAATGAAGGGGTTAATTTATTCTTTTATTACTGTTTAACTTATGAAAAAAATTTAAATATGTTTACCTTCTGTTTCAAGAAAATCAGTTTCTAAGTAAACAGTGCTCAACAGTTTGAATTGTCCCAACTGTTCTCTAAAAGTTGAAGAAAGGTTATTAAATATTTATCATCTTATATTGTGTTATTTACTGTTATGATGAATATGCAAATTTTATTAATGTTATTCAGAAAGCCATGAAAAAATTATAATTCATGAATGAAAAATTAAACGTTAACAAGCTAGTTATTTGGAAAAAAATCTAATCCACAAATGAAATACATTGTCCGTGAGTAAATAAAGCCATACTAGATTTTAGAGAGAAGGAACTGAGGGATGCAATAAATAGAAGCCTAGGAAAATATTTAGTATTTTCAGGATGGCAAAATAAAGGAGTCTTTCAGAAGTGTGAGAAAAGATGTTAAAAGTAGGGACTTGCTGGGGGCTCTTCCTTTCCTAAGGGCAGGGGAGGGGCAGGCAGAGGTGTTGGTGCCAGATTCCTCATCTCCAAGGCCCTCCCTCCCAACCCCCAGCACTGACAAAGAGGCTATCTTCCTATTGCCACAGGAATGCTATGGGAATTCGAAAGTTAGGGCTTTCTCCCTAACTGAAGATTTTAGCTCCAGGATATAGATAAAAAAAAAAAAAAGAAGAACAATTATAATTCACGGAAAGCTTCTGGGTTTCATTAAAAGTAAAAAAAAAGAAAACGTTTTAAAAATTATTACATGCTACAGATAACTGGTCTAGTACCAGTTGGGCCATTTCTATCGATGTCCTCTTACCCTGATCTACTTTTCCATTTCCCATACGTATCAGCTTCAAATATACGATATAACATACCGGTATATACTGTTTACTTATAATTTTCTGGAAAATAATGTAGGCTCTATGAATGTAGGGAATCTTTGCTTCCCCACATGCTCATCAAGTACCCAGAAGAGTGCCTGGTATATAGTAGGTGCTCAATAAATATTTGTAGAATGTCCTCCAAAGAATATGTAGGAAAAAAGTGACTGCAATATTGAAAGATATTGTAGAAGGCTTGAGAAAAGACTGCTTCAAAATCAGGGGAAATAATCGAACCGTTAAATATATTTTATGAAGACTCTCAAATTACTTAGATATAACTCATCCAATAAATCTCCAGACCTGTTGCTTCTACTCTTCAAATATCTCTTAACCATATCTCTCATTTTCTATTAGCATCACATCTCTAGTAACCCTTTTCCTAGATATTTAAAAAATGTCCTTGTCTTTTCATTTCTAGTCTTTTACATCAAATAAATCATCTCCAATAATTCATAGCCATGAACCATTTAATGTATCACTTTTTTGGTGTGTGTTAGATATGCAGGTTTTACATGGTTCCTGCTTTCACAGCATTTATAATTTAATTTTGGATACAGGCATTAAAGAAGCTGTGATATAACTGATGAACAACTAAAGAGCCTCTTGATGAAAGTGAAAGAGGAGAGTGAAAATTTTGGCTTAAAATTCAACATTCAGAAAACTAAGATCATGGCATCTGGTCCCATCACTTCATGGGAAATAGATGGGGAAACAGTGGAAACAGTGTCAGACTTTATTTTCTTGGGCTCCAAACTCATTGCAGATGCTGACTGGATGAAATTAAAAGATGCTTGCTCCTTGGAAGAAAAGTTATGATCAACCTAGACAGCATATTAAAAAGCAGAGCCATTACTTTGCCAACAAAGGTCCGTCTAGTCAAGGCTATGGTTTTTCCAGTAGTCATGTATGGATGTGACTATAAAGAAAGCTGAATGCTGAAGAATTGATGCTTTTGAACTGTGGTATTGGAGAAGACCCTTGAGAGTCCCTTGGACTGCAACAAGATCCAACCAGTCCATCCTAAAGGAAATGAATCCTGAACATTCATTGGAAGGACTGATGCTGAAGTTGAAACTCCAATACTTTGGCCACCTGATGTGAAGAACTGACTCATTTGAAAAGATGGTGATGTTGGGAAAGATTGAAGGCAGGAGGAGAAGGGGATGACGGAGGATGAGATGGTTGGATGGCATCACTGACTCAATGGATATGAGTTTGAGTAAACTCCGGGAATTGATGAAGGACAGGGAGGCCTGGCATGCTGCAGTCCATGGGGTCACAAAGAGTCAGACACGACTGAGTGACTGAACTGAACTGATATAACTACTTGCTTAATACTGCTTGTAATTCTCTCTCTACAGTTGACATTTGTTGTTGGAAAAGGTAGTTTGCCCTGAACTATAACTAAGGCAATGAATGTTGTCTAGAATCTTAGAGAAGAATCTCTTCTAAGAAAGTGATGTGTAAGATGAGATTTGAAAGAGAGTGAGAGTCAGGCATTCTCAATGGAAGAGGTAGTGAGAATCATTGAAAGGGAACAGAATATGCTAAAATCCAGAGGCAGGAGGGTTAGAGAGGCATGAGTTATAACTAGGTGGAGACAAGATGATGTATGACTAGAGAGGGGAAGGGGGGATAAATTGGGAGATTGGGACTGACATACATACACCACTATGCATAAAATAGATAATTAGTAAGAACCTACTGTATAGCGTAGATAAAACTATCTACGCTATAAACTATCAGTTATAAAAACTGCTAACTTTGTAACTAGATGGCCTTGATACAGAAATGCCCCCTCCATCTATTCTGTCTCTTTACAGTACTAAGTTGTTTCATTTGGGAGACAGTATCTTTGGTGTGTGATCCCCAAAACTGAGGTACAATGACTCTATCCTTTTGGGGTTTTAGCAAAATGCCTTATTCTTGGTGGATCATAAACATTGATATTTGCTAAGTGACTATCAGCCGATCTAATCTGATTGATTTCTATGCCACTGGCATGTGTGCATTTTAATATATGTAATTGTTGAACCATTAGCCAGTTTATTCTCCCCCTTTTAGTGGCTCATTACCTGTTATAGCATGCTATATCCTGGTTTATACAAGAACAGCTGTGTCTAATATACTCCTATAAATCACCCATGTTCATTTTCATATAGGTATTAGACTCAGCAAATATGTGTCATGTGGATTTTTATGTGCGAGCCTCTGAACATCACAAAAACTTCCCAGAGCCAGAGATAACTGCACTGAATCAGCTGTTCCCAAGTTTACTTTTAACCATTGCTCAAATTAGATATCTATGAGCTCCCCTCAGAGTCCAATCCCAGGCTGCCAGCTGCTCCAGATGTAAGAAGCTTTTATAGCTTTCAAACACATTTTATCTGTCATCATTTTCATCAACAGGAATATCTTTCTCTTTATTCTCTTTTAGAGAACCTGGTAAACAAGGAAAGAGAAAAGCTTGTCTTTATTGTAACTCCAAAGAGCTCAGTCTGTGTGTGTGTGGGAAACCCCAGCATGTCTTTCTTTGCATCTCTTTCTATGTAGTTCTTCAAAGGTTTATCAACCACCACCTTAATCCATTTGCTGAAGATACTCAATTTTCCAAATGTCCTTTTCTTTGAAATTCATAGAAAATTCAGCTTGAGGTGACAGAAAGAGATGAAGAATGCAAGGAGGTATACATTCTAATTTTGCCTCTACACTTATGAATCAAGTGTTCTGAATGAATTTCCCATTTTTTCTCATCTGTAAAATGGGCAGTGATTTTGGGAGGGTTAGAGAAAGATGAAAGATGAAAAATGATTATAAGGAATCTTTTAAAACAAGTTACGAATGAACTCATGTACATTTTGATCTCAATCACAGAGCTAAGGGTATACTCAAAGAAGTTGGTACAGATAGAAATATTTATAAAGTCAAGTTCACCGCAGCGTTGTTCTTAGTAGCAAACAACTGAGAAAAAATGAAAGGAGTCTATTAACAGCATGTTGAAATGTAAATTATGAAATATCCATATAATGGAATAATATAGAGTCACTTAAAAAGTCACATAGTTTTGCATGACTCATAAAGAAATAAATATATCCAAGAAGTAGCATTAAGAGTAAAAACGGAGAGAATCCTTATGCAGTACATTTACATGGTGTAAATTAAAAAAGAAAACATATACATGTAGCTGGTATACGCATCAGCATTTTGGACTGAAACAAAAAAGCTGATAGAATGATCAATTTTGGGTAAAATAATTGAGGATGGTGTCATCACTATGTGTTATACTTCTCTACTCCTGTCCATGTTTTATTTTCTTTGTAAAATAACAGTCAATGTTACATGAACAGTATAATATTGGAACTTTTTTATTTTCTTTTGTATATGATTGTTAAAGAAACAAATGCCTATTATCTAAAAATAAACTATAAAAAATAATAAAATTCCAGTGGTCTTATTGATATAAAATACTGTTTTATCACACAAAGGATATAAAAATTCAGTAGCAGACTCAAATAAATTGAGTTTAGGAGATATGCTGCTTTCAGGAATGTGGCATTGACCAGGTTAATGCCATTAACTGTAAGTGGGGGGAGTATTTTTACAACTCCTTTTTACTGAGCACCTACTTTTCCCCCTCTTTGTTCTCACATGCCTAGTTTTCAGCCACAAAAAGGTTTAGCAGGCATCTCATTGTTCACTGCATTTTGTTACTTTTTAAAATCTGAAAATCACTACTAGGTGTTGGAGTGTATTATGGGAATATTCTCTCCAGCTGGGCTGACATATTCATGAAATGCAGAGTAACTGGAACAGAGTCAGAGGACTCTGGGACCTGAAGGAGGCCTCCGCGTCTGCCCCCGGAGTTGTCTGTTACTGTGGCTAGACCCAGGGCATTTCATTGATTTTTCCAGGCTGACCTAGACGGACTGAGCACTGACTGTGTGTCTGATTGACCCAGTGCAGTGTGATGTCTTGTCTGTAGCAGTCTATGTCCTGTGGTCAAGCAGACTCACCAGCAGATTTTTGAGAAGTTAAGCTTTGAGTTGCATCATTAAAGAAGGTATCAACCTTAATGAACTATGATATGAATTATGCGTTTGCTGTTATGATGTTATTAATACCTACCTCATTCAGTTCCTGCAGTAACTATATATATACACACACACACACTATATATAATATATGGTATTACAAATAATGGTACTGAAACTCAGAGATTAAATCATTTGCACAAAGATACAATTTATATATAGCAGAAATGGAATTTAAACTCATATCTGATTCACCCCATTATTCATAATCTCAATAATAGGAGCAAAGATCCTTAAGTGGGCGTTAATAAGGTGTATATAGGAAACGACCAGTTGAAAGCTTGTGGAGGCAGTTGAAATCAAGTCTTCTAGGTATTAGTAGTAAGATAGTAGCAAACAAATTCAGAAAGGAAAGGCAGAAACTGAGTTGAAAAATTACTGAGATAAAATTTTTCCACATACTCTATTGAGCAAGCCTGTACGCATTATGTTCAGTTCAAATATTCTAATAGTAGTAGTACTAACCAAACAGTGGGAGTATTAATACAAACCTCTACACCTTGCTTGAACCTTCCCCACGTATCAACGCTGTGATCCACTTTAAGGTTAATTGCTCTGTCTTTGAGGTATACTTAGTTTGTTCACCTTTTAAGGGTCATACACATAACTGGAATAACCTAATTTATCACCTATACTGTGTAACACTCTTTTATTCTAACCTGAAAATTAAACTCTCCGCAAACCCCATAAAATGCATATTAAAACATCATGTGCAGGATGCAAAACATTTTTGCATAATGACAGGTTTAATTTTGTTTAGCCTGTTAGCATCTACTCTTGAAAACGAGGTTCTGAGATTTCCTATTTATGCTCCTAAATTCAGAATAGTCTAAAATGTCATTTTTATTATTCCTTATATCAGAGGCCTTAAAATTAAAAACATCCATCAGAAAATGGCTGTCTTCAAAATACATTGCCCAATATGGAATGTAAATATTAAGTTTAAATATTTTAAAATTAAATTATTATTTAATTTATAATTGCATGAGCATAGTATAGTTGGGCTATGGGGTGAATAGATCTGTTCACAGGCAGAAATATGTGTTCTCATATCACTTTAAAAGCCACAAACCCCCAAACCTTCAGCAATCAGACTGAGGATAGGAAAGTTGCTAAAAACCAGGGCAAAACTATCATTCCTGAACATTTCAAATCAGTTCTTAATCCCTGAAAGTAACTTTCAAAAATATGGACACATTGAATTTTCAAAGCTGCCTCCGTGTCACCAACAAAATGAGAATCAACTGATATTATTTTTAAATACAAAAAAACCTGTAAATAAATCAAGGAAGAAAGGAATAAGGCAAATGTAGTCTCTTTCACCCCAGGTATAAAATATAAACACATGACAATTTTATTTAAAAAGAGAACTTGTGTGGCTTAATGCCCCAGTCTTAAAAATACAGTTAAAATTAAGAACCTGAAAATACATGTTACCATTATAAGATGATCACAGAAACATTCTGGGCAAGAATTTGATTTTATATAAATTGTTTCATACGATGTCAGTTCTAATAGTAGTGAAGAAAAATATTTAAATGTGTAGCATGCCTCTTGCTTTCTAGAGCATTACATGGAATTCATTATTTATCTGTACTTCACAACAGTGATGCAAGTACCTTTCCACTCTGGTGTAGGAAGTATCTCTTTACACAAAGCAGCTTTCAGAGTCTGCTCAAATTCCACTTTTCTGTGATTCCTTCTGTGACTGCCCCAGATGGGAGTAATTCCCCTTTTTCTGAAAGCTTATGGGGTTAATTATCTCATATGGCAATGGCATTGCCTCGTGTGAGGTTTTCCTTCCTTTTAGGATGTATCTCTGAGCTGTATCTTCCTTCATCCCCTCTCCTCTTCCCTGACCCACCTTTCACCCCTCAACTATGACACCTGGCATAGAACTTTGGTCAGGATTTACAAGGATGGCTGTGGTCCGAACATCTCTTAAAGACACATTTTGTGTGGTTCCTAGTGCTTGACAATGCTTGTTGTTCAGCTGCTAAGTTTTGTCTGACTCCTTGCGACCCCATGGACTGCAGCACGCCAGGCTTCCCTGCCCTCACTGCCTCCTGGAGTTTGCTCAGACTCATGTCCATTGAGTTGGTGATGCCATCCAACCACCTCATCCTCTGCCAAGCCCTGATGCTGGAAAAGACTGAGGGCAGGAGGAGAAGGGGGATGACAGTGTTTACCTAACATTTAAAACTTTGGGAAATTTCACTTAAAACTTGGAATTTCTAGTTTCTTTAGATGAACTAGAAGATCTGATGACTCTGGATTCATACTCCTTCATGGCAACAGTTGGCTGGGGTCGAGAGTGGCTTCTCATTTAGGATGTGCGCAGGTGCACCAATGGGAGCTGTCCTCCTGCTCTCTGATGTACTTCTTCTTTGAAGCATCATCAGGAATTCACGACTGAGGCTTTTTTTTTTAGTTTTTTTTTTTTTTTTTTTTAGTTTTTTGGCTGTAACACATGTCATGTGGGATCTTAGTCCCCGACCAGGGATTGAACTCATGCCTTCTGCAGTGGAATCAACCACTGGACCGCCAGGAAAGTCCCTTGACTGCCTTTTTTTTTTTTTTTTTTTTAAATGGCAGACGACTATTTACTGTACCCAGATCTCTATCAAGAGTGAGTTGACAAAAGCAAGCAAGGAGGACATTGAATGGCTTCCAAACTGTAACCCTGATTCCCAATATGGATTGGCCTTTGCAGACATTTGAGTTTAGACTTCGAGGGGAAGTATGAAACTTACGAGCACATCGTCTGTGCAGCCTTGGGAAGCCTTGAGATTTGATCCCTGCTTTGTCACTTATTAACTGTGAAGCCCATACTTTTGATCTCTTATCTCAAAAGTGGAAGTAATCCCAGATAGTTTTCTTATGAGGATTAAGAAAAGTAAATAAATAATAAATACTTAGCACATTATCTGCTACATAGTGAGCCCATAGTAAATGATAAATATTATTACTATCCTTCCCATGTTTAAAGTTAAGAATTTCTTTTGAATTGAGCTCTCACATATGATGGCCTTAGTGGCTCAGGTTGGATTTGCCCAGCTGGGTGGAAGGTATGAATGAAAACTGCAAGTCATTTACTTAATACATATTTATTAGACACCTAACTCTGTTCCTGGCACTATTCTCAATGTTTGGTATTTATAATGCAAACAAAGCAAACCTAGTTCTTTGCTCTAATTGAGTTTACATACCAGTGGAGGAAACAAATAAATACTAAAAAAATAACTGTACAATGTTATTTCAGGGATGATATATGTGACAAGGCTAGGCAAAGGGCTCAAGAAAAACTGGAGGCATGTGCTACTTTATATATGGTAGAGTAAAGAAATGGTATTCAAGGAGGAGCTTGAATGAAGTGAGAGAGAGAGCTAAGAAAGCTCATGATGGGAGAGAATTGCTGGCAGCATGGGTGGGCCCTGCAGGGGAGCTTGCCCAGTGCTCTGACAAGTGGCCAAGGATTCCAGTGAGGGATGGCAACCCACTCCAGTATTTTTGCCTGGAGAATCCCATGGATTCTGGCATGGATTCGACCCCATGGACTGGAGCCTGGCAGCCTACAGTCCATGGGGTCGCAAGAACTTAAGTGACGAAACCACCACCACCACCACCACCACCAGTGAGGGGAGATGGAAAGGGGGAGAGTTTACCAGGGGGAGGTCACACCGTGCTGGGCCTTGGAGGCCATCTGTGAGCACTTAGGTCTTCGATGTAATCAGAAAATCCTAGAATCTTTTAATCACATAATTGACATGATCTCCTTTGTCCTGAAAGGCTGGTCTGTGGAACAGAGGCCAGGCAAGCAGGAGACTCATCAGAAGGGTGTTGCCACTGACCATGTGAGGGACTAGAGTTGGTGGCAGTGGACGGGGTGAGAAGGTCACGTTACTAGAGCAGCAGGCTTTGCTGGTGGGTGTGGGGTGTATGCAAATGAGAAGAGCAAACGGTGACTCTCAGGTTTTGACCAAAGAAGCTGGCTGGATAGTGGCAAGACTGAGATTTAGAACACTGGATGAGTGTCAAGAGCTTGGAGGGAGGGTGGGAATGGATAGCAAGAATTCAGTTCTAGACATGGGAAGTTTCAGATGCTCAAAAAGCATTGTGAGGACATGTTGAATAGACAGTTATGTGTAAGTCTAGCCCCTGGGGGAGGAAATGGCAACCCATTCCAGTGTTCTTGCCTGGAGAATTCCGTGGATAAATGTGCCTGGCAGGCTATAGTCCATGGGGTTGCAAAGAGTCAGATAGACTGAGCGCAGTGCACAGCAGCACATGTAAGTCTCGTGTTCAAAGCATTGATTGTGACTGGAGATGACAATTTGAAAATCCTTATGGCTCAATGGTAAAGAATCCACCTGCAGTGCAGGAGCCACAGGAGACACGGATTCAATCCCTGGGTCAGGAAGATCCCCTGGAGGGGGAAATGGCAACCCACTCTAGTATTCTTGCCCATGGACAGAGGAGCCTTGGGGGGGGGGCTACAGTCTTTGGGGTCACAAAGAGTTGGACATAACTGAAGCAACTTAACATGCACATCTTATAGACACGGCATTTAAGATCAAGGAATTGGATGAAATCATCAAGGACTTGAGTATAGAATGAAAAAAAAACAGAGGTTGGGGGGTGGGCATGAGTCTTTAGCAAGGGAAGAAAGAGTGGCAGGTGCAAAAGGAAGAAAACCTATAGTGTGGCCATCAGGCCAAGGACTGTGTCCACATCCTCACAGGCGAGGAAGGCCCCTTGTTCTCTGAGGTTATGCATTTTCAGATCAATAGTGTTTTAGGTGCTCTGCTTGTTCTCAGTAAGAGACCACTAATGGGATAAAGCAACCAAACTGAAAAGACATAGAACTTTTCCAAGAATTTCAAATTGAGAAGTTACATTCATGCAGGTGAGGCTAAGATCAATACCTATTGTAAAACAAAATGCTCTTAAATAGTCTATATGAATGATGACTTTTAATTAATCTTCATTCTATCACACCATGTCATGTGAAGACTCCTCTGTCCTCTTGGAGCACATGCTTTAAGTCCCTAAATGCAAGTGTACCTGAATAATACAGCAAGGGTGCTGGAAGCCAATGACATTGACAGAAACTGAGGATGGCTACATTTGAGGATCATTTTTTAATAGTTAATAATCACTATTTTCTTTTTCCTTTTTTTTCCTGTCCTCCCCCGCCTCTTCTTTCCTTTTTTTTTTTTTTTTTTAAATTTTTGGCTACAGCTGCTTTTTAAAGTCCATTCACTTTTTAGTTATGACTCACAGGGACCACTTCTGTTTCACAGTGGAGAGTGACTTGATGCATGTGGTCGTGAAAATCTACATTAGTCCCTAAACATCAAGCAGATCTAAGCTGTCAAAAATGAAGGAAGAAGTGAAACATTTGGGACTTTAAGAAATGACAGCATATTCAAATTAAATATATATGTGTGCGTTGTGTGCGTATGTGTACACACACACACACTCACTCACATAGGCACATACATGCATTTACCTCTTTATCTAGAACATATGGACTTGCAGATTTTTATGCCAAGCCATACGTTTCTGTCTGGCATCATATGGCTCACATTTGATGAAAACTATCCAGTCCTGTGGTGTGCTTCTTTGTTACATATTCTCTAACTCCTATGAGTGAGAATTCCCATTAGCTCAAGGAGGAAAAAAAGAAATGCTATAATGATCCCCTTGCAGTTTGTTTTGGGGGCATGAAAGATGTGAAAAATTGGTGGAAACACACAAAAATTCACATCATAGTAATAATTGGATGGCTCTGACATAACCAGTATTTTTGGTGGTGTTTTATATTTTAATTCATGACTTTACACTAAACAAGATCCCAAAGTGGGAAAACATTGTGGTAAAATTCCTTGATTTTAAATATAGCGGGCAGCTGGAAAGAGAGTGCAAATGTGTGTGCTGACGTGAGGGGTGTGTGAGGAGCATTCAGCTGTGAGTATTTTTGCTAACTATCTGCAAACCGTATAGTGCACATACCGTGGGAGACAGACCATAAAGCTGTAGGCTCTCACCACCTAATGGGTGAATTTCATGGGGAATCTCGAAAATAATTCTCATAGACAGCACGGGCGGCTCATCTAAAGAACTGTTTTGGCTAACACTGATTCCTCTCCCTTTCACTCAGGAAATCAAATATTTCGCCTCAAAAGTAGATCATATTCTGGGTGGCCCCAGGGGAAAAGCTGAAGAGGTTTTTTTTTTTTTTTTTTTCCCATTTTATTTTCTTGGCAGCGAAGGAATTCTAAAATTTGTTCCCAGATTCTTAGTAGGATGGTGCCCATGGCAGATGGGGGTCACTTAATGAGTAAGCTCACCAGGTCACTGCAGCCCAGGCATTCTGTCCCGTCTCACAATTTTGAGTTATTGTTACAGGGAGTTTTACATATTTTTGGCACAGAGGGGGAATATATGGTGACCTGTCACAACAGTACAAGTTTCTTGATTAAAGAAGGGCTGTGATTTGAAGGGAAGCTGAGTGTCAAATAGCTTCCTCTCCTTGTCATGGTTGGGAAGGTATGTATGCTTCAACTCAGCGTCCCCAGTCCTCTCTGTACTCAGATGAGAGTACTCAGAACTCAAGCGCAGTTCTCTTGAGCTTCCCTGGTGGCTCAGAGGTTAAAGCATCTGCCTGGAATGCGGGAGACCTGGGTTTGATCCCTTGGTGCGGGAGACCTGGGTTTGATCCCTGGGTCGGGAAGATCCTCTGGAGAAGGAAATGGCAACCCACTCCAGTACTCTTGCCTGGAGAATCCCATGGAGGGAGGAGCCTGGTAGGCTACAGTCCATGGGGCCCCGAAGAGTCGGACACGACTGAGTGACTTCACTTTTACTTTCTCCTGGCAAAGCCTCCCTCCCTGAACAGTGTCCGTGCTCAAAAGGCAATGCCTTGGTCATGAGCTACCTGTCCACCATTTTGGAATATTATCAGAATCAAAACCTATTTACATTTCAAGTGAATATTCTGAGTTGCACTCAACAAAGTGGAATATAAAAGATTCAATTGGCCCTGTGCATTTTATATACCCTAAATAATGCCATGCCATGTGTGCATGCTTAGTCATGTCTGACTCTTTGTGACCCTATGGACTGTAGCCCACCAGGCTCCTCTATCCATGGAATTTTCCAGGCAAGAATACTGGAGTGGGTTGCCATTTCTTCCCTGAAGGGATCTTTCTGATCCAGGGATCCAACCCACGTCTCCTACATCTCTCGAATTAGCTGGCAGATTCTTTACCACTGAGCCACCTGGAAGCCCCTAAATAAAAACATGGGCAAAAGTGATATAGTCATGGCAAGCTTAACTCAAATCGGTTTTCTACTATGCTACTGAGCAATAATAATATATAGAAAACATCTTAATTTTCAGGCTGTAAGAATGTCAACCCTAGTATTGCATTGAGGCCATCTGATACTTGTAATTTTTACTCTTTTTTTCTTCTTTAGTCCAACTAGTCATCGTATATAGAGTGTTTGTGGGTTGTTTTTCCAAATTATTGAAAGTTACTTTTCATTGTGCTGATATATTAGGAAAGTGTTTTGTTTAATTTTTTTTTTCTTATTGAAGCATAGCTGATTTACAAGATTGTGTTAGTTTCAGGTATACAGAATGGTGATTCAGTTATGCATATATTTGCTTTGGAGTTCTTTTCCCTTGTAGATTATTACAAAAGATTGAGTAGAGTTCCCTGTGCTATACAGTAGGTCTTTTTTGGTTATCTATTTTATATATAGTAGTTTGTATGTATTAATCCCAACCTGTGAGGAGAGTGCTTCGAATGAATCTTCACGACCAGAGAAATGAAAAATATCTGGTGAACTAAAAGAAAAGAACTATTTGAAAGACCATTTTCTAAAAGCCCACTTGTCTTGGAGTATCTGACGAAACAACCATGTATGTGTATATATGGGCAGGTGCACAAAAACTCAGGCAGAAAGAGATGCGCACTCAGGGAGGTGATTTGCCACTTGAAAGAGAATAAGAAAAGCTAGCGACATCCAGATGTTATCATTCTGTTCCCAGTGATACCACTGGCAGCTTTGGTTCTCCAGGGGAAAAAAAAGGGAGCACACCTCTCGTGAGCTGAAATACTGGAGGAGAAGGACTGAAGCTGATTCCTGGCTGTGCTTCACACTGAGTGCTTTACACAGAGCAGAAGCCCAATTAATGCCTGTGGAATTGAATTTATTGAATTGCACTGAAGGGAAAAGAGGACTCAAGGGACTTGGAGCCTTCAAGAGTATATTGCAAGAGCTTTGGTTTCAAGCAGAGACTAAAATTTTAATCTCTGGATTTGTCTGTTGGGCAATGGAGATACATATCTTGAATGAGAAACAAATAACAAATATACCTATTGGAACTGCTGATATGGTTTGTTCAGTGAAATACCATGAACCATTTATATACAATGTTTGAAAGAAAATGCTAGTTTCTAACCATGACACTATTATAACACACCTTGGGCTCAAATTTATTTTCCTTTAGATTTTTATGAATTTTGGAAAGATGAGAACTAGGAAAAATGATAGAAAATGGTATATATTTTTAATCAATTATGACTCCTAATGGGGAAATTTTATCCAATAAATTTAAATTTGAATTAATTAAAATGCCCAAATAATTTTGCATTGGTAAAACAGAGGCTTCTTTAAAATGTTCTCATAAATCAATGATGATTAGAATCTTTCTCAAATTTTGAAGATAAACATATTTAGGTTGTGATAAAATGTGAAAAATTTCTACATGATAGTTGTTATTTTCATAAAACTGTGAGTGTATAAGGACATCTCTTAGATAAATTAATTATAGGAATAAATAATATAACCAATATAAAATGAAATGTTGGAAAACTTGTTCTAAATGTTTTAAAAGGTCAGTGGGGGAAAAAATAAGGTTTTATTCTAACAAAATATGCAGGGCCATTGATGAAATACCATTAGAATCCTACATACAAAGAAAAGGAATTAAGTAAAATTTGTTTAAAGAATTTTGTTATTTTTCTCTTATACACTATATTTTTCTTTATGTATTTCTCTAATTCTGATAGTTATTAAATGCTCTTTTTTTGAATCTGTAAGCAAATGACTACTAAAGGGAAAATAGAATTTCTCTACCTGTTTTAAAGACACATCTATGTTCCTCAATACCTAATTTCTCTGTTCAGATATCACACAGACCTAGGATTAGTCTTCTAATAAGTCTAGTAATTTCAGTTCAAACAAAATAAAATTTTGGAAAGCACAAACGTGTCATTACTAAACAATGTGCTATTAAAAACAAACCATGGATCAATGAGAAATCAAAGAGGAAATCATAAGTAAATGAAATAAATGAAAATGGAAACATAACTGTCTAAAATCTATGGGATACAGCAAAAGTGAATCAGAAAGGGAAGTTTTTAGTGATACAGTCCTACCTTGAGAAATGAGAAAAATCTCAAATAAACAACTCAACCTACCATCTAAGGGAATTAGAAAAACAAGAATAAACAGAGTCCAAAGCCAACAGAAGAAAGGGAACAATAGAAATCACAGAGGAAATACATAAAATCGACGATCCCTCCCCCAAAACAATAGAATAAAGATCAATGAAACTAATACCTGGTTTTTAAAAAAGATAAACAAAATTCATAAACCTTTAGTCAGGCTTATCAAAAATAAAAGGGAAAGGATCCAATTAAACAGAATAATAAATAAAACAGGAGAAATAACAACTGATACCACAGTGATACAAATAATCATAAGAAAATACTACCAACAGTTCTATGCCTACAGACTGAACCACCTAGAAGAAATGGACAAATTTATAGAAAGATACAACTTACCAAGACTGAATCAAGAAGAAACAGGCAATTTGAACAGACTGATTGCTAGTAGTAAAATTGAATTTATAATAAAAGTACTCCTAGGAAACAAAAAGCCTGGGACCAGTTGCAATAACATGGATGAACTTAAAGTACTATGCTTAGTGAAGTAAGTCATACAGAAAGACAAGTAGTCTATGTTATCATTCTATACAAAATCAAAAAAATAAAAAAAGGGAATGTATATTATAAAACAGAAACAGACCTATAGATACTGAGAAAAAATTAGTGGTTACCAGTAGGGAGAGGGAGGGAGGAGGGGCAAGAGAGGGCTAGGAAAGTAAGACATACAACTACATATAGAATTAATAAGCTATAAGGATATATTGTACAGCACAGGGAAATATATCCATTATTTGTAATAACTGAAGAATAATCACTAAAATATTAAATCACTATGTAAGACAGATGAAACTAATATAGTATTGTAAATCAACTGATTTCAATTAATAAAAATTATTATGAGATGAATATAAACAGTATAAAAAGTAACTTATGAAAATTTCACAGATTTCTAATTATTTTCTCAAAAAATAATAGCCCCATAACTTGCATTATTTTTTTTTTTTCTTCCAATTTTATTTTATTTTTAAACTTTACATAATTGTATTAGTTTTGCCAAATATCAAAATGAATCCGCCACAAGTATACATGCGCTCCCCATCCCGAACCCTCCTCCCTCCTCCCTCCCCATACCATCCCTCTGGGCCGTCCCAGTGCACCAGCCCCAAGCATCCAGCATCATGCATCAAACCTGGACTGGCAACTCGTTTCCTACATGATATTTTATATGTTTCATTGCCATTCTCCCAAATCTTCCCACCCTCTCCCTCTCCCACAGAGTCCATAAGACTGTTCTATACATCAGTGTCTCTTTAGCTGTCTCGTACACCAGGTTATTGTTACCATCTTTCTAAATTCCATATATATGCGTTAGTATACTGTATTTATGTTTTTCCTTCTGGCTTACTTCACTCTGTACAATAGGCTCCAGTTTCATCCACCTCATTAGAACTGATTCAAATGTATTCTTTTTAATGGCTGAGTAATACTCCATTGTGTATATGTACCACAGCTTTCCTATCCATTCATCCGCTGATGGACATCTAGGTTGCTTCCATGTCTTGGCTATTATAAACAGTGCTGCGATGAACATTGGGGTACACGTGTCTCTTTCCCTTCTGGTTTCCTCAGTGTGTATGCCCAGCAGTGGGATTGCTGGATCATAAGGCAGTTCTATTTCCAGTTTTTTAAGGAATCTCCACACTGTTCTCCATAGTGGCTGTACTAGTTTGCATTCCCACCAACAGTGTAAGAGGGTTCCCTTTTCTCCACACCCTCTCCAGCATTTATTATTTGTAGACTTTTGGATCGCAGCCATTCTGACTGGTGTGAAATGGTACCTCATAGTGGTTTTGATTTGCATTTCTCTGATAATGAGTGATGTTGAGCATCTTTTCATGTGTTTGTTAGCCATCTGTATGTCTTTTTTGGAGAAATGTCTATTTAGTTCTTTGGCCCATTTTTTGATTGGGTCGTTTATTTTTCTGGAGTTGAGCTGTAGGAGTTGCTTGTATATTTTTGAGATTAGTTGTTTGTCGGTTGCTTCATTTGCTATTATTTTCTCCCATTCTGAAGGCTGTCTTTTCACCTTGCTAATAGTTTCCTTTGATGTGCAGAAGCTTTTAAGGTTAATTAGGTCCCATTTGTTTATTTTTGCTTTTATTTCCAATATTCTGGGAGGTGGGTCATAGAGGATCCTGCTGTGATGTATGTCGGAGAGTGTTTTGCCTATGTTCTCCTCTAGGAGTTTTATAGTTTCTGGTCTTACGTTTAGATCTTTAATCCATTTTGAGTTTATTTTTGTGTATGGTGTTAGAAAGTGGTCCAGTTTCATTCTTTTACAAGTGGTTGACCAGATTTCCCAGCACCACTTGTTAAAGAGGTTGTCTTTAATCCATTGTATATTCTTGCCTCCTTTGTCGAAGATAAGGTGTCCATATGTGCGTGGATTTATCTCTGGGCTTTCTATTTTATTCCATTGATCAATATTTCTGTCTTTGTGCCAGTACCATACTGTCTTGATAACTGTGGCTTTGTAGTAGAGCCTGAAGTCAGGTAGGTTGATTCCTCCAGTTCCATTCTTCTTTCTCAAGATCGCTTTGGCTATTCGAGGTTTTTTGTATTTCCATACAAATTGTGAAATTATTTGTTCTAGCTCTGTGAAGAATACTGTTGGTAGCTTGATAGGGATTGCGTTGAATCTATAAATTGCTTTGGGTAGTATACTCATTTTCACTATATTGATTCTTCCAATCCATGAACATGGTATATTTCTCCATCTATTAGTGTCCTCTTTGATTTCTTTCACCAGTGTTTTATAGTTTTCTATATATAGGTCTTTAGTTTCTTTAGGTAAATATATTCCTAAGTATTTTATTCTTTCCGTTGCAATGGTGAATGGAATTGTTTCCTTAATTTCTCTGTTTTCTCATTATTAGTGTATAGGAATGCAAGGGATTTCTGTGTGTTGATTTTATATCCTGCAACTTTACTGTAGTCATTGATTATTTCTAGTAATTTTCTGGTGGACTCTTTAGGGTTTTCTATGTAGAGGATCATGTCATCTGCAAATAGTGAGAGTTTTACTTCTTCTTTTCCAATTTGGATTCCTTTTATTTCTTTTTCTGCTCTGATTGCTGTGGCCAAAACTTCCAAAACTATGTTGAATAGTAATGGTGAAAGTGGGCACCCTTGTCTTGTTCCTGACTTTAGAGGAAATGCTTTCAACTTTTCACCATTGAGGATAATGTTTGCTGTGGGTTTGTCATATATAGCTTTTATTATGTTGAGGTATGTTCCTTCTATTCCTGCTTTCTGGAGAGTTTTTATCATAAATGGATGTTGAATTTTGTCAAAGGCTTTCTCTGCATCTATTGAGATAATCATATGGTTTTTATTTTTCAATTTGTTAATGTGGTGTATTACATTGATTGATTTGCGGATATTGAAGAATCCTTGCATCCCTGGGATAAAGCCCACTTGATCATGGTGTATGATCTTTTTAATGTGTTGTTGGATTCTGATTGCTAGAATTTTGTTAAGGATTTTTGCATCTATGTTCATCAGTGATATTGGCCTGTAGTTTTCTTTTTTTGTGGGATCTTTGTCAGGTTTTGGTATTAGGGTGATGGTGGCCTCATAGAATGAGTTTGGAAGTTTACCTTCCTCTGCAATTTTCTGGAAGAGTTTGAGCAGGATAGGTGTTAGCTCTTCTCTAAATTTTTGGTAGAATTCAGCTGTGAAGCCGTCTGGACCGGGGCTTTTGTTTGCTGGAAGATTTTTGATTACAGTTTCAATTTCCATGCTTGTGATGGGTCTGTTAAGATTTTCTATTTCTTCCTGGTCCAGTTTTGGAAAGTTGTACTTTTCTAAGAATTTGTCCATTTCTTCCACGTTGTCCATTTTATTGGCATATAATTGTTGATAGTAGTCTCTTATGATCCTTTGTATTTCTGTGTTGTCTGTTGTGATCTCTCCATTTTCGTTTCTAATTTTGTTGATTTGATTTTTCTCCCTTTGTTTCTTGATGAGTCTGGCTAATGGTTTGTCAATTTTATTTATCCTTTCAAAGAACCAGCTTTTGGTTTTGTTGATTTTTGCTATGGTCTCTTTTGTTTCTTTTGCATTTATTTCTGCTCTAATTTTTAAGATTTCTTTCCTTCTACTAACCCTGGGGTTCTTCATTTCTTCCTTTTCTAGTTGCTTTAGGTGTAGAGTTAGGTTATTTATTTGACTTTTTTCTTGTTTCTTGAGGTGTGCCTGTATTGCTATGAACTTTCCCCTTAGGACTGCTTTTACCGTGTCCCACAGGTTTTGGGTTGTTGTGTTTTCATTTTCATTCGTTTCTATGCAAATTTTGATTTCTTTTTTGATTTCTTCTGTGATTTGTTGGTTATTCAGCAGCGTGTTGTTCAGCCTCCATATGTTGGCATTTTTAATAGTTTTTCTCCTGTAATTGAGATCTAATCTTACTGCATTGTGGTCAGAAAAAATGCTTGGAATGATTTCTATTTTTTTGAATTTACCAAGGCTAGCTTTATGGCCCAGGATGTGATCTATCCTGGAGAAGGTTCCATGTGCGCTTGAGAAAAAGGTGAAATTCATTGTTTTGGGATGAAATGACCTATAGATATCAATTAGGTCTAACTGGTCTATTGTATCGTTTAAAGTTTGTGTTTCCTTGTTAATTTTCTGTTTAGTTGATCTATCCATAGGTGTAAGTGGGGTATTAAAGTCTCCCACTATTATTGTGTTATTGTTAATTTCTCCTTTCATACTTGTTAGCATTTGTCTTACGTACTGTGATGCTCCCGTGTTGGGTGCATATATATTTATAATTGTTATATCTTCTTCTTGGATTGATCCTTTGATCATTATGTAGTGACCTTCTTTGTCTCTTTTCACAGCCTTTGTTTTAAAGTCTATTTTATCTGATATGAGTATTGCTACTCCTGCTTTCTTTTGGTCCCTATTTGCATGGAAAATCTTTTTCCAGCCCTTCACTTTTAGTCTGTATGTGTCCCCTGTTTTGAGGTGGGTCTCTTGTAGACAACATATGTAGGGGTCTTGTTTTTGTATCCATTCAGCCAGTCTTTGTCTTTTGGTTGGGGCATTCAACCCATTTACATTTAAGGTAATTACTGATAAGTATGTTCCCGTTGCCATTTACTTTATTGTTTTGGGTTCGAGTTTATACACCGTTTTTGTGTTTCCTGTCTAGAGAATATCCTTTAGTATTTGTTGGAGAGCTGGTTTGGTGGTGCAGAATTCTCTCAGCCTTTGCTTGTCTGAAAAGCTTTTGATTTCTCCTTCATACTTGAATGAGATCCTTGCTGGGTACAATAATCTGGGCTGTAGGTTATTTTCTTTCATCATTTTAAGTATGTCTTGCCATTCCCTCCTGGCTTGAAGAGTTTCTATTGAAAGATCAGCTGTTATCCTTATGGGAATTCCCTTGTGTGTTATTTGTTGTTTTTCCCTTGCTGCTTTTAATATTTGTTCTTTGTGTTTGATCTTTGTTAATTTGATTAATATGTGTCTTGGGGTGTTTCTCCTTGGGTTTATCCTGTTTGGTACTCTCTGGGTTTCTTGGACTTGGGTGATTATTTCCTTCCCCATTTTAGGGAAGTTTTCCACTATTATCTCCTCAAGTATTTTCTCATGGTCTTTCTTTTTGTCTTCTTCTTCTGGAACCCCTATGATTCGAATGTTGTAGCGTTTAATATTGTCCTGGAGGTCTCTGAGATTGTCCTCATTTCTTTTAATTCGTTTTTCTTTTATCCTCTCTGATTCATTTATTTCTACCATTCTATCTTCTAATTCACTAATCCTGTCTTCTGCCTCTGTTATTCTACTATTTGTTGCCTCCAGAGTGTTTTTAATTTCACTTATTGCATTATTCATTATATATTGACTCTTTTTTATTTCTTCTAGGTCCTTGTTAAACCTTTCTTGCATCTTCTCAAGCCTTGTCTCCAGGCTATTTATCTGTGATTCCATTTTAGTTTCAAGATTTTGGATCAATTTCACTATCATTATTCGGAATTCTTTATCAGGTAGATTCCCTATCTCTTCCTCTTTTGTTTGGTTTGGTGGGCATTTATCCTGTTCCTTTATCTGCTGAGTATTCCTCTGTCTCTTCATCTTGTTTAAATTGCTGAGTTTGGGGTGTCCTTTCTGTATTCTGTCAGTTTGTGGAGTTCTCTTTATTATGGCGTTTCCTCACTGTGTGTGGGTTTGTACAGGTGGCTTGTCAAGGTTTCCTGGTTAGGGAAGCTTGTGTCGGTGTTCTGGTGGGTGGAGCTGTATTTCTTCTCTCTGGAGTGCAATGAAATGTCCAGTAATGAGTTATGAGATGTCTATAGTTTTGGGGTGACTTTGGGCAGCCTGTATCTTGAAGCTCAGGGCTGTGTTCCTTTGTTGCTGGAGAATTTGCTTGGTATGTCTTGCCCTGGAACTTATTGGCCCTTGTGTGGTGCTTGGTTTCAGTGTCGGTATGGAGGCAATTGATGAGCTCCTGTCAATGAATGTTCCTTGGAGTCAGGAGTTCCCTGGAGTCAGGGTTTGGACTTAAGTCTCCTGCTTCCGATTATCGGTCTTATTTTTACAGTAGTTTCAAAACTTCTCCTTCTATACAGCACCATTGATAAAACATCTACATTAAAGATGATAAGTTTCTCTACAGTGAGGGTCACTCAGAGAGGTTCACAGGGTTACATGGAGAAGAGAAGAGGGAGGAGGGAGTTAGAGGTGACCCAGATGAGATGAGGTGAATCAATAGTGGAGAGAGTGGGCTAGCCAGTAGTCACTTCCTTATGTGCACTCCACAACTGGACCACTCAGAGATGTTCACGGGGTTATACAGAGAAGAGAAGAAGGAGGAAGGTAACAGAGGTGGCCAGAAGGATAAAAGGGGGGAATGAAAAGGAGGGAGACAGATCCAGCCAGTAATCAGTTCCCTAAGTGTTCTCCACCATCTGGAACACACAGAAATTCACAGAGTTGGGTAGAGTAGAGAGGGGTTAGGGAGGAGACACAGGCAACCTGGTGGAGAAAAAGGAGGGTCCAAAGGGAGAGAGAGCAGTCAAGCCAGTAATCTCACTCCCTAGTGAAAAATGGGTCCTGAAGATTGGGTCCTTAAAGGTACAAAATTGGTAACAAATACATAAAAGCAAAAATTAAAAATCTAGAGTAGAGTTTGGAATTTCAAAAATACGATGTTAAAGAAAAGAAGAAGGAAAAGAAAGAGAGAAAGAACGAACAAACAAAAACAAACAAGGTCGCAAAAATTATAAAGAAAGTACAGGTACAAAATTGATAACTAATACCAGAAAGCGAAAATTAAAAATCTAGAGTAGAGTTTGGAATTTCAAAAATACAATGTTAAAAAAAAAAAAAAAAAAGAAGAAGAAAAATAAAGAGAGAAAACAAACAAACAAATACGAACAATGTCACAAAAATTATAAAGAAAATACAGGTACAAAATTGATATCAAATACCAAAAAGCATAAATTAAAAATCTAGAGTAAAGTTTGGAATTTCAGATATACAATGTTATATAAAAGAAGAAGAGAAAGAAACAGAGAAGAAGAAAAAAAAAAAAAAAAAGTCACAGAAATTATATAAAAAAAAACTATAGGTACAAAATTGATAACATATACCAAAAAGCGAAAATTAACAATCTAGAGTAGAGTTTGGAATTTCAAAAATACAGTGTTAAAGAAAAGAAGAAAAAAACAAACAAACAAACAAAAAAAAACCAAGGTCAAAAAATTATAAAATATATATATATGAAGTTTGCTGAAGAAGAAAAAAATAGGGTCTTTTTTTTTTTTTTTTGCAAGGTAATAGGTTATAAAAGTGAAAATTAAAGGAACAATAGAGGACTTAAAATTTTTTTTTTTTATTAAAAAAAAAAAAGAAAGAATGATCGTAAAAATAATAAAAATATATCTAGGGCTTTTTTGGGTTTTTTTTTTTTGTGGGTGTTGTGGGTTCAGTTCATTTTTGGCTAGTTCCTTGGTCAGATTTATATTTCTCAAGATCTATAGGCCCCTTCCTATGTAGTCCGTAGTAACCACAGGGTTTTGATCTATTGCCTGTAGCTTCCAAGGCGTTTCCCTCTGTTATATCTTCTTCTGTTTGCTAGTCTCTTCAGTATCTGGTTTCCGCCCTGACTCAAAGGGCACGGTGGAGGACACTTTTTTTTTTTTTTTTTAGGCTTACTTGTTCAGTCGCGCTGTGGGGAGGGAGGGAGGGATGCTGCAAACAAATAACACTGGCGTGGGCTCACAGTGCCTCAGCCACCCTGGGTCTGCGCGTGTAGCCTCCCTGTCCACACTGCTCGGACTCTAGGTTGTTCCTCCGGGAACAATCTGAGGCTGGCCCTGGGCTGCATGCACCTCCCAGGTCCAAGCCGCTCAGGTTCAGGCACTCGGGTAGTCCTCAGAGGCGCAGATTCAGTTGGGCCTGCGTTTTGTGCTCTTCCCAGGTCCGAGCGCCAATTTGCTCTTCCCAGGCGAGCGCCAATGCTGCGACTTATCGCCTCCCCGCCACTCGGATATCTGGATGTAAAACCGGCGCACCTTCTCAGGCAGATGTTGACCGTCCAGACCCCCAAGAAGTTTTAGTTAGCAAAGAAGCCTGCTTACAGTTTTATAGATAATGTCTCTCTGGGGCTGCGATTGCCCCCTTCCGGCTCTGGCTGCCTGTCACCGGAGGGGCAAGGTCTGCAGCCGGCTATCTCTGTTCAGTCCTTTGTTCCGTGCGCGGGCCTGGCGGTCTTAGGTTAGGGCTGGCTTTTCGCGTGGTAGGTATCCCACAGTCTGGTTTGCTAGCCCAAATTATTTCGCTCAGATAGCGCTCAGGGTATTCAGGCCAGATTCTTACTCTCAGCGATGCAGCCCGCGCCGCGCCTCCCTGCCCAGCCCCGGCTTGCTAATGGCGGATGCAGGCGTCTGCGCTGCTTCTCTGCTGGGGGAGTTACCGTAGGGCTCGCAATCTGCGAGTTTTAAATTGTTTATTTATTTTTTCTCCCTGTTATATTGCCCTCTGTGCTTCCAAAGCTCGGCGCAGATTCGGCAGTGAGAAGGTTTCCTGATGTTTGGAAACTTCTCTCTTTTTAAGATTCCCTTCCCAGGACGGAACTCCGTCCCTCCCTCTTTTGTCTCTTTTTTTTTGTTTTTAATATTTTTTCCTACCTCCTTTCGAAGAGTTGGGTTGCTTTTCTGGGTGCCTGATGTCCTCTGCCGGCATTCAGAAGTTGTTTTGTGGAATTTACTCGACGTTTAAATGCTCTTTTGATGAATTTGTGGGGGAGAAAGTGTTCTCCCCGTCCTACTCCTCCGCCATCTTGGCTCCTCCCTCCAACTTGCATTATTTTTATATCAAATCTTTGAAACTATTCAGCATAGATATTTAAACATGTAGAAAACCAAGTCTCACAATAAATAATACTGTGAAAGTAATAAGTTGCTACATCACTTTTTTGGCAATGTAACCTCACAGAAGAGATTTCTTTTTGATTAAGGAATAAAAATTAAGTGACACATTAAAGAGCGTCTGATCACTTAGTGACTGCTTTATCTTTTCAGCTGAATGTTCATTCTTTTGAATCCATAAACAACAAAATAAGTCTTTTCAGGTGACTTCAAAACACTACTTGTATTGAACATACACAAATAAAATATATTTAGTGGTGACTATTTTGAAATACTATTATAAGCCAAGTTTGGGCACTTGGAACTGTATACACAGGACCTATGAAAAATATTAAAGTAGGATTACCATGAAGAGTTGGCTTCCTTGATGGCTCAGTCCAAAAAGAATCCACCTGCAATGCGGGAGACCCAGGTTTGATCCCTGGGTTGGGAAAATCCCCTGGAGGAGGGCATGGCAACCCACTCCAGTATTTTTGCCTGGAGAATCCCCATGGTCAGAGGAGCCTGGTGGACTGCAGTCCATGAGGTCGCAAAGAGTCAGACATGACTGAGCAACTAAACACAGCACAGCTGCACCACAAAGAATATTTATTTCCCCAACAGAAATTTAGTAATAAGTCTGTTCTGACATCATTTGGGTTATATGAAAACCTTTAGACATCTCCATTAAGAAAGAAGATTGCCAACAAGTTGAATGAGTTGGAAGAGTTTTGAGTCTCCTGATTGGAACCTATAGCAAGATAGATTTCTATGGAACTAGAAAATATTTTACCGATTATGAAGACTTGTGCAAGAAAAGATGATATGTCATAGACCTTTCCCTTCTTTTCTTGTTAATACAAAGAAGTTTAATGGGTGGAAAAAAATAAAATATCAACAGGCTTTAGATAAAATTAGGGATTCCCTGGTGGCTCAGATGGTAAAGCATCTGCCCACAATCTGGGAGACCCAGGTTCGATCCCTGGGTCGGGAAGATCCCCTGGGGAAGGAAATGGCAACCCACTCCAGTACTCTTGCCTAGAAAATTCCATGGATGAAGGAGCCTGGTGGGCTACAGTCCATGAGGTCGCAAAGAGTCAGACATGACTGAGCGACTTCACTTTCTTTCTTTCTTTTCTTTAGATAAAATATTGCAGAGATGAGAAAGATGTGAAAAAAAAAAAAAAGTAAAACCTCAATTGAGGCATTGGAATTGGGTAGCACTTATATTAGTCATTGATAGAACTGCCACATAAAACTGCATGTATGTGTGTGTGTGTCTGAGTGTGTGGGTTTAACCATAGACAAATTGGCTTATCTACCGTTGCTTTTTCAAAGATTATATTTAAAAATAAGTGATGCTGTATCACTGAATATTTTTCATACAAACTTCCTTTTCCGTTTTCTCTTTTCAGTGAAGTTGGATTGCATGAAGAAAACGAAGTTGCTTTACTTGATTTTATCAGCTGAAAGCAGAGGAAGGACACATTTCTAATGGATCCTCAGTCACTGAGTGCACTTTTAGAGAAATAGAATTGGTGGTGAGGCATAAGGCCACTAAGTTGCTCTAATATAATGATAATTTTGTTAAGGATTTTGACAGTTAGAAGTGTGTGCAAGGTCAGGGAAAGTCTTGTAAGCCTTTTTTTGATGAAAGTATAACCATATGCTTATTGACTAAGGTAAGATAAAAGATGAAAGTTGGGGAAAGAATGAATAAATTTCGTCATTGGGATAATGCTGAAAGCACTAGAGTGTCCCAGGTGGTTGAGTGGTAAAGACTTTACTTGCTAATGAAGGAGATTCGGGAGACATGGTTTTGATCCCTGGGTCAGGAAGATCCCCTGGAGAAGGAAATGGTATCCTGCTCCAGTATTCTTGCCTGGGAAATCCCATGGACAGAGTAGCCTGGTGGGCTATAGTCCATGGGGTCACCAAAGAGTTGGACATGACTGAGCATGCACACATTAAAACATTAGAATATACCAACATCAATATGGTTACTAAATATGTTCTCTACAAAAATGTAGTGATATCTGTGTAGCATAGAAGTGTGGCCAATATTTGACCAGCACAGAAGTTTTTCTTGTCCAGTAGTGCTTCTTCAAACTTGAAAGAAGGTCATACTCAATGTCTCCAGTGGTCTTGCTATTTTCAGATTTAGATGGTCAACTCTAAGAATCAAAGTCCTCAAAGTTATGAATTTTGTTCTTGAAGCACAAGCAAAGCCATGAGAAAACTAAGATGCTTCTGAATTTTAACACAGAATCAGTATCATAGGAATGCTAAGTTTAAACATGGATGTGATATATGTTTGGTTGCTATGAAATTAGCTCAGAAGAGACTAATAGGACATAGTTGCTTATAAGTATGTTCCTGGATTCACTTAGCCAAGAATAATGATGGAGGAGCTCTTCTTTTGACTAATAATGCATCCTCTGTTCTTTAGTATCTTACTACTAATACTTTGGCCACCTGATGTGAAGAACTGACTCATTGGAAAAGATCCTGATGTTGGGAAAGATTGAGGGCAGGAGGAGAAGGGGACGACACAGGATGAGATGGTTGGATGGCATCACTGACTCAATGTTTGAGCAAGCTCTGGGAGTTGGTGATGGACAGGGAAGCCTGGCGTGCTGCAGTCCATGCGGTTGCAAAGAGTCAGATATGACTGAGTGACTGAACTGAACTGAACTAATATTTGTGTCAAACCTGAAACAGAGATCTATGGGAAAAATGGGGAGAATATCGGGAGACTCTGGGAAGAAACATTCCACTTAAACATTTCATGTGTGTCAAAATAATTTGTTTGAAATGCTGAATTCTGTACATTGAAATCCTAGGCTACAGATGTGGGGACAGAACTAGTTAAAAATAGTTTAGCAGCTTTGACACTGGCAGGCTGCAAGAGAGACGGAACTATGAGCTTAAAGTGAAACCCTCTGGAGGAATGAGAACTTTTCAGGAGGAGGATACCAGGACGAAAAAAGGAGTCCTAGAATAGAACAAAAGCTGCCCAAGGTGGGTTAGCAGGAATTTGCATTTCTGAAGGATTACTTCCAGGAAGAGTGTTTCCCCCATTATGGACATGGACGTGGGGTCTCTTATGCTAGTGTTTAATAGTTGTAACTCATCATCCAACAGGTCTGTGACCCACAAATTATTACCACCAGGCAGGGTCCTTTGGCATGGAGGAGAGTAGACGTACCATGCATGCTGAAGCTAGCAGAGGACCTGATCAGATGGTGTCTGTTTAGAGACCACACTTCTCTAGAAAACCTAACTCAGCTGCTGGGGTAGCGAAGAACAGGAGCTGGAAACCATAAATCTTAGTCTTCCACTCATTTCAGCATCCAGTTAACTTGTTCACTTTGAAAGAGACAACCCAGGCCTCTCTGACCTTCAAAAGGACCTTCACGTGTGTATTTCGCATGCTTCAGGGCTCCAGAATGTTCACACAATATTTTCCCATCTGGTTCTGAGATATGTCTGGGGCAAAGTTGGAACTTGCCATTTTTTTGAGATGAAAAACAGAAGCTAAATTTTAATTATCAGAAATATCAGGGTGTTTTTGAGAACACTGTTCTCCATGTCAGTGAAACTTTTCTGTTCTTTTAAAAATCCTCATGTGATAGTTCAGAAAGATGAATTTTAATTTTAAAAGGGATCACAATGAGCTTATTCAATACTTTCATTTTATAGGCAATGAAATCGAGGTCTAGAGGGATTAAGTGACTTGCCTTAGGTCATTTTCATAAAAGTGGAAAAAAAAAAGTCCTGAACTAATTCTCTAGATTTTAGATTGAGTGAAATTAAAAAAAAAGACTAGTTTTTTAAAATTCACTGTCTAACAAATCACTCACTTCATCTCCCCAAGTTCAAAGCTTGCTGTCTTTCCTGCTCAATATTCCCTTGATCCAGAATTTGGCTCTAAGTAGAAGAGGGAGGGGAGTCTAGTGAAGAGTATACTCCTTTCCATGCTGCTTACATTTTCAACACAGCAGGAATAATAACAGAAATACAGTTTTGCAGTGAGAAGGTCAAGGAGTAAGCTTATGAAGAAAAACCACCTTTAAACAAGCCAAAGAAAACAGGGGTAATGTAACAGATTTTGCTAATGGGGTCATAATTAAATAAATGAGAGTTTGAAGTAGGCATAGAAACACACACACACACAGCCCGCCCACGAGAGCAAATATAAAGAATATAGTCTGATAGGGAATGTCACATAGGTAGGAACAAAATACTGGGAAGATGAGTGTGTAGTAAATGATGTTGTTTAGACTTTGCTGCATGGCTGTGTGTGCTGAGTTGATATTTCCAAGTAGAATAGCTAATAATAAATTAATTAATTGGGATCCTATTTATAGTTTGAGTCAGAAAAGACATTTATTATTTTCTTTCAGGAATGACTTAAACCTCTTTAAATGTCAAAATTTGTAAAAATGCTCATTTTGTTCACACTCTCCCTGAAGGTTACCGAGTAGCCAGATCGACAGCCACTTGCAAAATGCATCCACCTTATTTCCACTGACTCCACTGACAGGGAATGAAATCTAACACAGTTAATAAGCATTTATTAATTTAACGGCTCTTGTTACTATGTGAAGCCTAACCTCCCACTTATTAGGATGAAATGAGTGTGTTATTAGAAATTACACTATAGGTCAAGCAGAAGAGAGCCCCATACAATATTCTCATTGAGTAAATAAGTATTTGTGATTGACTTTCTAAAGGAGATATCAATTGAAACAAGTGATTAAAATTGACAATGGAATTGTACAAATGACCCTAATGAATGAATTTTCTAATTGGTTTCATGTTTGTGGACATCAGCCCTGTTTGCAACTGAGGGTATAAAGATGCATGACTTACAAACGAGAGATGCCTGTAATTAGATGAAATGATCCTCAGTTACCTAGTTTTTGGCACCTGTGAATTCTGACAGATCATTCTGTCTTCAACTGGGGAAAGTTCTAATTTTCCTCTTTTTTAAAAACTGCCACTGACTTGGTGACTGTTGACTTGGCAAAGCTCCTAACCAGATCCCAGATAAAAACCACCCATTTACGAAACATCAAATCTTCTTCTGCAGCTTTGGATTAAGGATTTTAACCTTAAAAAAAAGTTCTACTTCCAAACCCCCTTCTCTTTGTAAATACGATAAACCCATGACTATTTGGCTCATACTCTCTGACAGGAGTAAGATAATGTCACTCTTCAAATAAGTTCTTACTTATTGGTTACCTTTTGATGGGTTTATCGGCTGCCAGCAAATAGCGGATAACTATTTTGGTGAAGCCAGTCATGCCAGGCCTGTAAATGAACATCTGCCTGTGTGGAGCCTGAGCATGTCACAGGGGGTCTCCATGGCACTGACATTTGACAAAATTAGAGCCACCCCAATGCTTTTGTCATGACTTAGCTCCTGAACAACAATGTTTTGTCTGCCTCCTCAGCCCTTACATATTTAGGGTGCGAATGTGAAGTAATTAAGAAGAACTAAGAAATAACTAAGATTGCTTCTTAATCTGATGACCAGTCCATTTATAAGCTTAAAGGGTGATGTTACTATGTCATCAGGAGCTTTGACATTGGTAATGAGACCAATGCTCATGTTTGATTAACTGAGATCATCTCATTAGCCAAACGTGTTAGACATCTATAGTTGGTGGCATTTTCTTTGTAGGGTCTCCAGTTTAAAAACTTTCTTGCAATCTGATAAAATCTATTGTTTTAACTTCTCAAAAATGTATGCAGGATTAATAAGTCTTTTTTCCTTCCTACATTTAAAATATGTTATATTTTATGCTTCTTTATTGGCATTTTATAAGCAATAAACATGCTTTCCTCTATGCATATTACATATTTTTAAAGGGGTAAAAAATGATAAAGTATTTCAAAAGTTTTAATGATACATCAGGGAGAGGTTTGTATTATGTGGGACTGACTTGTGTTGCTATTTTAACCTATAGCCTGCTTTCTTATTCTGATTAAGCATTTATCAAATGCTTAATACAAATCGATTGTAGAAGTTAGACCAAATATGAACCAAAGCTTTTTCCTTTTGTCTTCACAAAACCACTTCATGTAGGATTATCAGATTCATAAAATCACAAATATAAATGTCAATGAATTTTATATAATGTAGATTGTGGGCTTCCCAGGTGGCTCAGTGGTAAAGAATCTGCCTGTCAATGCAGGAGTTACAGGAGACACAGGTGCGATACCTGGGTTGGGAAGATCCCTTGGAGTAGGAAATGACAACCCACTCCAGTGTTTTTGCCTGGAAAACTTCATGGACAGAATAGCCCAGTGGGCTACAGTCCATGGTGTTGCAAAGAGTTGGATACAACTGAAAACACACACACAGGAATGAAATTGCTAGTGGCAAAAGTGTTTGCATTCACTGGCACTTAATTGGGAGCCTCCAAATAACTGATGGGTCCTAAGAGGTAAACAATGTCTGCTTTCGTATTTTTCCAAATGTGTTCTAGATGTCTAAAATTCATTAGCTATATTATTGTAGGGAAATGTTCAAGTCCCTTCTACAGGTATACAATTATTGGGGGCAGAAAAACATAAAATGAGTTCAAAGTGTGAATTAATCAGTAGGATTAGAGGTGCTGTATGTATTTACTTTGAGTTACATGAGAATGTAGACATTGATTCTTACATTTATGGAACATCTTTTTTATGTCATTTGAAATTCATTTTTATTCAACCTTTTTCATTTTAGCATGCTTCAATGTATTTATAATAAATGAGAGTACATATAAACCTTCCAGAACATCTCTGGGAATACGGAATTATATTAATAACACTCTTAATGTCATTTATTTGACATGGGATCTGATTATGCCATTAAAGATCTAGTTCCTCTGATACTCACACAGGGATTAGAAATAACTGAATTGGGGAAACATCCCAGAAATGAGGAATAGTTATTTTTAAATTCAATGGTAGAATTCACACTTTTTAAATGGTACAATTCACAGTTCCTCCTCTTCAGGAATGTTAAATCTTGTTTGAGAGGAAATTCATATATTCATGATAAATTAGAAAACAATTTGGAAGCAATCTATATAATTTATTGAGAGCTGAAGGATGTAGGTGTCATTCTGAGGCAATTTGGAACCTGAGCAAAATCATTGCAGGTTGGTGTTGGTTCAGGCAAACTCCATGGAGGGGGTAAATCTCGTGAGTGTTAAGGATGAGTAGGATTGTCATTAGTAGAGACAGGAGGAAGAAGACCAGAAGTCAAGATAAATGTCAGCTTATCAGGGGTCAAAACTGGCCATGAGTGTTGAGCAGAGGCAAGATGCTCTCAGTTGAAAATGTAAAATGGAGTCTAGGCATACAGGTCCTTGAGGCTGGATGCTGTGCTCAGCTCAGTGTTGTCCTACTTTTTGCAATCCAATGGACTGTAGCCCACCAGGCTCCTCACGGTATTTCCCAGGCAAGAATACTAGAGTGGGCTGCCTTTTCCTCCCTACCCAGGGATTGAGCCCTCGTCTCCTACATTGGCAAGTGGATTCTTTACCACTGAGCCATTCGAGAAGCCCCGAGCCTGGATGGGGGGTTTTAAATTTGTTCCAGATGTAAAAAGAAGCCAATATAGATTGTTAACAAAGAGAATACATATTACTAGTAAACAGGACTGTATTTAGAACCTGGACACCAGCATGAGATAAAATGGTGACCTTCAGGAACCAGGTGGTCAAATGTTAAAAATGAGAAATTAAGTGGTGATGGTCCAAAGTTTTTTTGTTTGTTGGTAGCAGCTTTATTTTCAACAGTGAAAACCCAGAAAGAACCTAAACACTCAGAAAAAAGATGAATAAATAAACTAAAAGTGGTACATAAGAGATGAGTTACTTCTATGCATCACTGATGAATCTTAATTATTAACAAAAGAAGTCAAAAGAAAAAACAGTGAACAGTAAATTCAAGAAAATGCAAAAGTAGAGTGGTGCTCATATGATGTGGGAACAGAGAAGCACAGGACCTTTATGGAGAACGCATATTAGGTCTTAGTAGCTAAACAGGTGTGGGGCTAGAAAGAGATGCAATAGAGGTGACTGCAAATGATGTCACTCAGGGAAGCAGGGTAACATGGGAGCTATGAACAGAAATGAGAAGCTGACCAGGGACTCATTTCTGATGATCACATACTCTCAAGCTTGACTTCACAAACCCGACAACCTCATTGGACACATTCTGTGAATAACTGGAAATAAGGGTAAAAGTTTGAGTAGAAACTGCAGGTTTTATAATGAGCACATAAGTGACCACTGAAATGGCAAGAATAGCTGATCAATCTAAGAAATCGGATAAAGAAAGAAGACTATAACCTTTAGGAATTCTACAGTAGATACAGAGTGGGTAAACAACAGGTCCTGCTGTATGACATAGGGAACTATATTCAATATCCTATGATAAACCATAATGGAAAAGAATATTTAAAAATAAAGCTGAATCACCCTGTTGTACAGCAGTAATTAACACAGAATTGTAAATCAACTATACTTCAATAAAATAAATCAGAAGAAAAAAAAGAGAGAACTAGTAGAAAGACAAGCAAAATTGGAGATAAAGAGAAAAATAAGAAAGATATTTGAAGAGCTAAGGGGTGCCAAGGAAGAGATAGCTAAGAACAAGATGGTTATTTTGTCAGAAGTTGTAAGGATGGGGAATATAAAGAAATGCTGTCTGGATTTAAGGTTCCCTATTTGTCCTTGAGAGATTGTAAAAAAAACCAAATAGCTTAAAAGGGTTGATTGGGGATGGGATCATTAGGATGGCAAGGTTTCAATTTATATTTTCAATGCATTTTTCTCCTATTAGGGAAATGAGTAAACCAACTCACTTCTCAGTTTGTTTCTTACTGGAATTTAGCAGTAGGGCTGAACTAATTTAAGTTTTTGAGCTTATGAACAGCTGCAACCTTGTATTTAAATTTCATCTGCTCTCTGTCCTACTTAATGTTCCAGTAACAATCCATCTTACTTTCAAGTCTGACAATTTCATAAGGGTATTGACCACCCACAGAGAGTATGCCTTCAAAAGGGAAAGCCCTTTAAAAGCTGTGTTGAGTGAAGCAAAAATGCTTAGATTGTAGTCAATACTATTAGAACTGAACTGGGATAAGGGTGCAGTGATTCAGAATTATTAGTTCCATTATTTTTACTGATGCTTCAGGAAAGCAATAGCATCCAGGAAAACAATAGAATTGAGAGCTTTGTGATGGTCATTGGGATACTGAGCTCTGTAGTCCTCACTATAGAATTTCACTGAAAATGCAGTTAAACACATATAACTGAAAACCACACCAACTCTTTAGACACTGAAGATTTTCCAGATAAATGGTTCAGGTTCCTTTAAGTAAGAATAATGGGCAGGACTATATTCTACTTGGTTTATAGTAGAGACTTTTGAAAATATATATATATATTTTTCCTAATAATAGACTAGAACATGGGTTAGTATTACACATTAGAATAAATGGCTGGAGTTTAACAAACTTAAATGCAAAGCTGCAAAAGCAAAACATCCTGCATAGAATATGACATTTAGAAACCTCTCAGTATCAATATATATCCTATATATAAGAAACTGAGATTGCATCTGATTTTTTTTCTTATTGCCACTGAACAGTTTTGTATTTAAGTGGTCTTTCTATTTTCTTTGAAAATCTGATTCCCATCCAGAAAGATTTCTAAAATCAGGAGAGTGCGCCTTTAAATTAAGTCTGTTCCTGAAGTGACCCATATCTGGCCATCGGGTAACCTGTATCAGGTAGTACCACATGTTCACAATCAACCCCAGCATGCACCCTTTGGGCTGATCACTAAAATGTGACAATTCTGATAATTAAACCACCTAAAGCCAGCAGCTGATGTCTTGCATTAATTCAAAACAGCATAAGGTGAATCTTAGCACACTATCCAATTACAAGTGACATGGCTGTAGACGCTCTCAACCATGTGGTGTGGCTTTCCTTAGATACGCTAAACCTGATGACTGACAAAAACTGTAATTTAAACAAATAAAGGGGGGTAGCAAATGGATCCTAGCCTGTTTAATCTAACGAAGAGTCCCTCTGAGGTCTTCCCTTGATTAGCAAGGCTGAGAAGGTCAGAGGATGACATTTTACAATCAACCTAACATTCGAGGAGAAATTATATTTTTCTGTATCATTCATTAAGAGCCACTGGAGTTCAGATTTCTAGTTTATATGGAAAATCCCAATTAATTAAAATAATGAAGAAGAAAAATAAAAGCAAATTACTATCATTACCGGGGTGTAATTTTAACATTTGTATGCATAGATTCCATTGGAGTAAAAGAAGTGAAGGATTTTAGTGTCCTTCCAAAGTATAGCCAGAAAATATGACAATGGGGATCACAGCCTCAAAAGTGATAGCTTTATGTGTCTTTGTTGTTCAATAGCTGGCAGAGTCAAGGGCAACATCACTAATTTTAGGATAAATTTCCAATTATTACCTATTCAATTCAATTGTTCATATCTGTTCTCACTACCACCATGATTAAATAGCATTGATTGGATGCTAAGTGAAAGTGAAAGTGAAGTCGCTCAGTTATGTCTGACTCTTTGCGACCCCATGGACTGTAGCCTATCAGGGTCCTCTGTCCATGGGATTCTCCAGGCAAGAATACTGGAGTGGGTTGCCATTTCCTTCTCCAGGGGATCTTCCCAACCCAGGGATCGAACCCAGGTCTCCTGCATTGCAGGCAGACGCTTTGCTAGCAAATGCCCCAAATACATACCATGTAAAGACAATGAATTTGATTTGATTTGAACTTATTCCTTTTACGGGTTATCTATTGAAATATCTGACAAGCCTGGGCTCTGTCAGAGAGAAGACTAAAAAATGACAAACTAAAGTTAAACCTTGGCTGTTTAGGATTATTGTGTGATTTTGATGGCTTGCCTTTTCCTCGCATGTACCGATGTAGTGTATATATCACAGGCATGAAATAGCTTAAAGTCAGATCCCTGAGGGCCTCCATTCAACGGATGGTGCTCGATAGTTTAAAAGAGAAAGAATGACTTGAATTCAGGACTTCTGTACCTTGTGGTAGCCTATTTCAGGTTGTTCCCAACTTTGAAGTGGCATCTGATCTTCAGAAAGTCAAGGAGTAGAAAACCGAGTGCACCCTGGAGTCTGGGAGGATGATCAGAGAGTGGGCAAAATGGACACCTCATTCTGGGTATTAGGCACTGGACTTGGAATTTGGGAGTGAAGTATACTGGAGGAAAGCAAATATTCTTAGAAATATTTTAAGCCATTGCAGGCATGATTTAAAGCAGGATTCAAGGAAATTTCCTTTCCAGTGCAGATTTGATAGAAGGGCATAGAATGAGAAGGGGAAAGAAGAAAAGTAAAATAAAAAAAGAGAGAGCCTGTACAGAAGTAGGGTAGATATGTATCTATCTAGATTAAAGGGTATATTAAGGGTAATGATGAGAAATTGAAAATACTCATTAGAAACATAATGTGTTTTGTTGAGTCTATTACTATGCTTAGGTTAACAACCTTGTGAACCATACTTAGTTATTAATCCATCTTGTATATTTTAAGTTCTTTTTTCTGGCTGTAAAATGTTCTGTGTTTTAAGTCACTTAGATACATGTAAAGATAGTTATTTAAATTGGGTAGACCAGACCGTAACTGAGGCTTGAGTCTAGTGTCCAGAACAGACATTATAACTGAGTCTATTAGACTGGCATTGGGGTAAATAAGGTGAGCAGAAAGAAAAACTTTTTAAGTACTGTATAAGGACTGATGAAATGAAGCAGGGAAGTATTTCAAGTATTTTCTGGATTCTTACATGCCAAATTTCTTTAAGGTAGCTATTTTCTCTAGCTACCAGATTTTATTTATGTTGGCTCAATGGAAAACTTTCCTCATGGTAAAGGACATTCAAGCAGGTGTCAGGCACTAAGAATAATGTCAGATATTAATTACCCAATTTAGAAATATCACTGAATTAAAACTGAATTAAAACTGATCACCAACCAAAAGTTTATTAGCAAGGTGTAATATCAAAATTAAGCCAGTAATAATGTAAGATTTTTAAGCCAGATTTTTTTATTATGCTAAAGATTTAATTTGAATATGAAATTAAGGCATATGAAATCAGATAATACACCTAAAGAGATTCCTTAACAATGGTAATGGATAGCTAAATATTAAGTTAAGTACATGTTCATAATGTACTTTATTTGTATCATATACATTAGTTAGATATATAGATCACATAGAAACTAAAGTATTACTCCTGTAAATGAAAAAATCCAGGAAAAATCCAAGAATCCAGAAATAAATCCAAGGATTTAAATACTTTAAATGTATTCAATTAATGCATTTTCATGTATATTAGACTAATAATTCTTTCAAAAGTTTGCTTCAAAGTTAGAATACATTTGTACTTAATTTACTATCTAGTTACTTCCAAAATTATTGGCAAACCATAATGAGGCCAAAGTTATAGGAGGAAGATAGAGCAAGAGATTTCCCCAGCAGATTTCTCTATCCACTGAAGAATTCAGGTTAAAGAAGACTTGGCTCAAAAATATATAAAAGGAATTTCAAATCCATATTTAGAACAATAAGCTAGTCTTTAATAAGTCTGGTCTTCAAATATTTTATCCCTAAGGATTCAGTGAAAATATATATCACATAAGTATGCTAGCATGATATAAAATATATGTATACCTAAGAAGAAAAATATTTCACAGGCTGTATTTGATTTTTTAATTTGGATTCAATGTGTTTTTTTCCTTTCTCTTCTATTTTTTTAAATTATGGAAGCATGATAATACATTTATGGAATACTTGGAAAATATAGAACAAAGTTACATATAGTTCCTCAGTGTGCATTTTATAGTTGCAACTTCGTTAATCATTGCTATTTGATATGTCTTGGTCCCTATGAATTAGTTTTACAAGATGCAGATAAAACAGGGGCATTAGCTATAGGACTGAATTTTTCTTTTTTTTCATGCCCATGTTGAGGTTGTATTGCTTAAATTTTAATCAATGGTTTAAAAATCTTGAACTTCCAGGTTCTTTGTACTTTATAGAGTTTCTTCTTAGACTGTAGGAATGAGACAGAAGCATTCAATGTTCAAAACAAGCAGACATTCTTGGGGAGAAAGTAGTTATCCAGTTCAAGGGGGAAAGAAATACAACCTATGATACACTGCCTGTAAATTATACAGGGCCCTCCTGATGGATCAGCAGTAAAGAATACTCCTGCAATGCAGGAGTCCAGGGCTTGATCCCTGGGTCGGGAAGATCCCTTGGAGGAGGAAATGGCAATCCGTTCTGGTATTCTTGGCTGAAAAATCACAGGACAGAGGAGCCTAATGGGCTACAGTCCAAAGGGTCACAAAGAGTGGAACACGACTGAGCAAGCATGCATGCTTGCATGAGTATAAATTATACAAAGGGCAACATAAAAACGTTTGCTAATACTGACTGAAGAAGAGTACTAAGATACCTCTGATACAAAGATCTAGAAATTTTGAAATTTTTTAAAATAAGCAAATAAAACTAGGATTTAAAATTTTGTCCACGAAAAACTATAGAGAGATATTCTTGCAATAGAATATCCGAGTCTGTGATATGGTGATATAACAAGAAATATGGATTTGGTTTTGGTCCCTAGTTCTGGGCACAGAGTTTCTAAAACCTTTGTAATTTCCTGAGTGATGAGGGTGAGAGGAACATCTTTTGTGATTTATAATAAGTCCATTCAACTCTCTGTAAGTTTATGTTAATGAGGTGACCGGTTGCTGAAAGTCCCTGGATAGCTTCAGGATGGGGGTTGGTTGCCAGAGGAACCAACCATGTAAATAAAGGATTGGAATTTTGAGGTCCAACCCTTGACCTCTAGGGAGAGGATTGGGGGCAGGAGATTGAGTTAATCACCAACAGCCAATGATTTTATCAATCACACCTATGTAATGGAACCTCCATAAAACCCCAAAACAGTGGGGTTCAGAGAGCTCCCAGGTTGGTGAAGTATACATGTGTTGGAAGTGCGGCACACCCTAAACACTCCAGGGATGGAGGTTCCTGCACTTAGGACTCTCCTGGATCTCACCTGATCAACATCTTCATCTTGTTGTTCACTTGTGTCCTTTATAATATCCTTAATAATAAACTGATAATAGTAAGTAAAGTTTTACCCTGAGTTCTGTGAGTCTTGGCAGCAAATTATCAAATCTGAGAAAAAGGTCATGGGAAACCCTGATTTGTAGATGTGTGGGTAACCTGGGGACCCCCTTGGCATCTGAAATGGAGGGATATCTATGGAACTGAACTCTTAACTTGTGGGATCTGTACTATAATTCTAGGTAGGTAGTATCAGAATTGAATTAAATTGTAGGGCACGGTGCTGGTGTCTGCAGAGATATAGAGAACTGCTTGGCATGGAAAACCCACACATGTGGTGCCATAAATGTTGTAAATAGAAAAACAATATTTTCTTTTAAAGCCAAAATATAATAGAGAATTAATGTTAATTAAAGCTGTAACCAAGCAGGATCCTATGGGGCCTTCCTGGGACACGCCTTCCCCCACATCCTCTGCTTTAGCTCCTCTCAGAAGTACCTAGATAATAATATTTGATACATACTTCCTAAGTTGTTTTGCAGATGGAAAACCACCGCCCCCCAATGGAGGATGTTAGCTACTTGAGGACCCTGAGCATACAGCCCCAGGCCTCCTGGAGCCTAAGGACTGATAACATTAACCCCTGTGATACCACCTTGTCCCAAAAGATTAATTGATATTTTAGAATTTGCTAGTATTTTGAGAACTCAGAGAATGGTCAAAAAACTCTTAAGATAAATGAAAATGTAAAATTATATTTTAAAAAGGAAAAGATACAATGAAATATTATTCAGCTGAAAACAAATGAAATTCTATTATGATATGTCCTATAACATGGTTGAACCTTGAAAAAATTATAAGTTAAATAAGCTTGATGCAAAGGAACAAATATCACATGATTCCATTTATATGAGGTACACAGAATAGGGAATTAGAAGGAAAGTAGAACACAGGTTAGTGGAGTGGGGGGAGGGCGAGGGAGGAAGTGGGAATTACAGTTTAATGGGTGCAGAGTTTCTTCGGGGATGATGAAAAAATTCTCGCAATAGTAATGATGGTTACAATGCTGTGAAAGCGCTTAATGCCATTTATTGCACACTTTAAGATGGTTAACATGGTATGTTTTGCATTATGTAAAGAGCAATATTGCATAGGAACCTGGAATGTTAGGTCCATGAATCAAGGCAAATTGGAAGTGGTCAAACGACATTTTAGGAATCAGCGAACTAAGATGGACTGGAATGGGTGAATTTAACTCAAATGACCATTATATCTACTACTGTGTGCAGGAATCCCTTAGAAGAAATTCAGTAGCCATCATAGTAAAAAAAAAGAGTCCGAAATGCAGTATTTGGATGCAATCTCAAAAACGACAGAATGATCTCTGTTCATTACCAAGGCAAACCATTCAAATCACAGTAATCCAAGTCTATGCCCTGACCAGTAATGCTGAAGAAGCTGAAGTTACGGTTCTACGAAGACCTTAAGCCTTTTAGAACTAACACCCCAAAAAGATGTCCTTTTCATTATAAGGGACTGGAGTGCAAAAGTAGGAAGTCAAGAAACACCTGGAGTAACAGGCAAATTTCACCACGGAGTGCAGAATGAAGCAGGGCAAAGGCTAATAGAGTTTCACCAAGAGAACGCACTGGTCATAGCAAACAACTTCTTCGAACAACACAAGAGAAGACTCTACACGTGGACATCACCAGATGGCCAACATGGAAATCAGATTGATTATATTCTTTTCAGCCAAAGATGGAGAAGCTCTATACAGTCAGCAAAAACAAGACTGGGAACTGACTGTGGCTCAGATCATGAACTCCTTATTGCCAAATTCAGACTTAAATTGAAGAAAGTGGGGAAACCACTAGACCATTCAGGTATGACCTAAATCAAATCCCTTATGATTATATAGTGGAAGTGAGAAATAGATTAAAGGGACTAGATCTGATAGAGTACCTGATGAACTATGGATGGAGGTTTGTAATACTGTACAGGAGACAGGGATCAAGACCATTTCCAAGATAAAGAAATGCAAAAAAGCAAAATGGCTGTCTGAGGAGGCCTTACAAATAGCTGTGAAAAGGAGAGAAGCCAAAAGCAAAGGAGAAAAGGAAAGATATAAGCATCTGAACGCAGAGTTCCAAAGAATAGCAAGGAGAGGTAAGAAAGCCTCCCTCAGTGATCAATGCAAAGAAATAGAGGAAAACAATAGAATGATAAAGACTAGAGATCTCTTCAAGAAAATAAGAAATACCAAGAGAACATTTCAAGCAAAGCTGGGCATAATAAAGGACAGAAATGGTATGGACCTAACAGAAGCAGAAGACATTAAGAAGAGGTGGCAAGAATATACAGAAGAACGTATAAAAAAGATTTTCACAACCCTTATAATCACGATGGTGTGATCACTCACCTAGAGCCAGACATCCTGGAATGTGAAGTTAAGTGGGCCTTAGGGAGCATCACTATGAACAAAGCTAGTGGAGGTGATGGAATTCCAGTTGAGCTATTTCAAATCCTGAAAGATGATGTTGTGAAAATGCTGCACTTGATATGCCAGCAAATCTGGAAAACTCGTCAGTGGCCACAGGACTGGAAAAGGTCAGTTTTCATTCCAATCCCAAAGAAAGGCAATGCCAAAGAATGCTCAAACTACCGCATAATTGTACTCATCTCATATGCTAGTAAAGTAATGCTCACATTCTCCAAGTCAGGCTTCAGCAATATGTGAACTGTGAAATTCCAGATGTTCAAGCTAGATTTAGAAAAGGCAGAGAAACCAGAGATCAAACATCTCTGTTTGAACCAGAGATCATGCCGACGTCTGCTGGGTCATTGAAAAAGTAAGAGAGTTCCAGAAAAACATCTATTTCTGCTTCATTAACTATGCCAAAGCCTTGACTGTGTGGATCACAATCAACTGTGGAAAATTCTGAAAGAGATGGGAATACCAGACCATCTGACCTGCCTCTTGAGAAATCTGTATGCAGGTCAGAAAGCAACAGTTAGAACTGGACATGGAACAACAGACTGGTTCCAAATAGGAAAAGGAATACATCAAGGCTGTATATTGTCACCCTGTTTATTTAAATTATATACAGAGTACATCATGAGAAATGCTGGGCTGGATGAAGCACAAGCTGGAATCAAATTGCCTGGAGAAATACCAATAACCTCAGATATGCAGATGACACCACCCTTGTGGCAGAAAGTGAAGAACTAAAGAGCCTCTTGATGAAAGTGAAAGAGGAGAGTGAAAAAGTTGGCTTAAAGTTCAACATTCAGAAAACTAAGATCATGGTATCTGGTCCCATCATTTCATGGCAATTAGATGGGGAAACAGTGAAAACAGTGGCTGATTATTTTTGGGGGCTCTAAAATCACTGCAGATGGTGATTGCCGTCATGAAATTAAAAGACACTTACTCCTTGGAAAGAATGTTATGACCAACTTAGTGTATTAAAAAGCAGAGACATTACTTTGCCAACAAAGGTCCGTCTAGTCAAGGCTATAGTTTTTACAGTAGTCATGTATGGATGTGAGAGTTGGACTATAAAGAAAGCTGAGTGTTTTCTTTATATAAAGAATTTATATATAGATTTATATAAAGAATTGATGCTTTTGACCTGTAATGTTGGGGAAGACTCTTGAGAGTACCTTGGACTGAAAGGAGATCCAACCAGTCCATCCTAAAGGAGATCAGTCCTGGGTGTTCACTGGAAGGACCGATGTTGAAGCTGTAACTCCAATACTTTGGCCACCTGATGCAAAGAACTGACTCATTTGAAAAGACCCTGATGCTGGGAAAGATTGAGGGCAGGAGGAGAATGGGACGACAGAGGATGAGATGGTTGGTAGGCATCACTGACTCAGTGGACATGAGTTTGGGTAAACTCTGGGAGTTGGTGATGGACAGGGAGGCCTGGCATACTGAGGTTCATGGGATTGCAAAGAGTCAGACATGACTAAGCGACTAAACTGAACTGAACCATAATAAAAAATACATTGTTAAATAAAAGAAAGGGAAAACTGAGTCAGTAAGTTTAACCTTGTCCTTCCTATATTCAATTAAAGGAGACTTTGAATTAACCACGGTAGCCTAGTAACTAGTTGGTTATCTGGGAAGCAAAGTTTCTTATGAAGTCCAATTGGTAGATCAACCTATCAGTGTGCCATGAAAAATAAATTCATTTGGAATTCAGTATAAATAATGAGAAGAGTTCCACAGGATTTTGTCTGGAGAATACAATTGTTTAATGTGTTTTTCAAAATGTGTTATTTCCCCTGAGGGACCTGCATGCTTCCTTCTAACCATTAGTGAGACCCTGATAACTGAACATGTTTCTATTTATTTCCTCTGGCTACCAGAATTCTCAAACAAAATACAATGCTCAGCAACTAGACTCATCTTCTGAATGCATATTCATGTCCTTGTCCCCACTAATCTATCTCTATTTATAGTTTTATTATTTCCCTATAGGTTTTAAGAAAAATTGAATAGTGTTTCAAATTCTTCATAAAAAAATCACAATGTAAAAATATTTTGATCAATGGCATGGAATCCAATATTGGAGGTGTGCTCATTAAATTTTCAGAACATGCAAAATGTGAATGATTTGGGTGAACTGAGGAACCTTGCTTCCACTCAATGAAACAGACACACATGTTCTTAGCATAAAGTTCTACCTCTGGGGAACTTACAATCTGATTAGAGAAACAGGCTTTTTACCCACCATTTGAAATGTTAGATGAGCTACAAGTGCAATAAACAAAAAGATTAGTTGCAAAAAAAGAATACAATTAGCACAATAGCTTATAAATACAAATGAAACACAACATGAGCCATAAACCTTGAACAGGGTCAAAATCCCCAGGAATGTGTGTGCATATATATTAAAATAAATATTAATATATACACATTTACATGTATTAATAAATATATACATATATATATATTTAAAGATCTAAGATCAAAGTTTAAAATTTGTTAACAATTTACAAGGTGGTTGATTTGACAAGGGTGGTTGTTTTGAAATCATTGTGTACCCTTTTTCTGTTTCCCTTAATCATATTGTTTGAGAGCTCATTCATTTTGATATTTTAAGTAATCAGCTCTAGGCTTACCACATCTGCCATTTTCAACTTTCACCTACCTATCAGACCAGTTTGGAAGAAAGTGTTGGATGAGGTGAGTGAATTTCTAAATTATCTCTAAGTCTTTTCCAACAACAGAAATCTATAATAACCTATAATAAAATTTTCAGAGTGGAGGAGAATTTAGAAATAATTGGCTCTTAACCTCCAGTTTTGTAAATGAGGTCTCGGATGTTACGTGTCCCAAGTGATAATAATTATCTAGAGCCAATGTCAGGTTTAAAACCCAGGTGTTTCCCCCCCACGTTTGTTTTCTCACCTGGACAATGATATTCTTGAGAATGGACACCATAGTAAATCCATCTTCAAACTCCAATTCCAAGAAGAGGGCCATATGTGACAGACTATGTCCTGGTCCCAGTGTTAGGAATAGCTCTCTGTTCTGGAAAACTTACACTGAAATTCCAACTCTGACCAAAAAAAAAAAAAAGCTCCCTCCTTTCATTTCTCATTTAACATTTCTTTCCTGCAGAAGCCCAAGAGCACACAAGGCGATGAGGAACAAACGTAATGAATGAATTCCCAGGTCCCACGTAGAGGAATAATTAATCCATTTGCTTCTCATTTTGATTCTGTCCCTCCCTTAAAATGTATTATTAGCACTGAGCAGATGCCCTTTACAAAGGGTTTTCCTCCTAATGAAGTCGGAGCCTGGAGAGCCAGGGTGTCACAGTCTCAACTCTGCGGGTGAATAGGGGGGACTGTGGAAGTCCTTGAAACATATGTTCTTCCAATGAAAACCTTGAACTTCCAGAATTAACTCAAAATTACATGAGGTTATTTTTACCCTGCAATTTTTGACTTTCTGTCCTGTGTGCCTATTTCCCTCTCAAGCAAAAGTCTACAGAATCATACAAGTTACATGAATGTGAGGAATCATTTGAAAGATAATCATTCTAATTGGGAAGTATATCATTAAGACCCTGAAGCTAAAAAATGAGGCTAATTTTATGGTCCAGATGCCCGTCAAGGAGAGAAATATATTGGTCATTTGGTTCATATGTTACAGTTCCTGCAAGCACTTCATTTGGCTAAAGTTAGAAAACCTAGGCAGCCCAAAGGTGGACATCTGATAGTAAGTTTTTGGCATTGTCTGGACTGTAGCTCTAAGAGTTTCCAGGATACACAGTTTTGTTCTGTTTCATTGACTTGGGGCCATCTTAGTATGTGCTACTAATGCTAATAAGAGAAGTAAAAATTTAAGACCAAGTGGATATATTCAGGACCTAGAATGATGCTTCATACATTGTATGTAATCAGTAATATTGCCCTCTTTTTCTGGTTTCCAATCTTACTTTTCCCTGGAATGATATGTTTATTTGTGTCCCTCTTGACTGCCTTCTGAACTAATGTGTTTAAACTTAGTCTGTTAAAATACCCCTTTCCCTTAACTTTCCTCTGTTAATTACTTCCACTAAGTCTCCTTGATCTTACTGATGTCCAAGTTGGAAAGCTATTGAGAAATAACATAACCAATTGAATCATTATACCTGCCTCTATGATTGAGTTTTTAGCTTTCATTTCCCAAAACAATATTCTGAATTGTGCTACCTTTTTAAAGCAGTGGTCAGGAAATAGCTCCTTGTGGGAATATGGAGCAGAAGTAGTCAGATTGTCCCTAAACTGGAAGAGTATGGATGAGAATTTACACACATAGGATTTCCCCTAGAATCCTAACTTCTAGTTCAAGGTGATTTTTATCATGTGCTAGTTCCCTGGTAGCTCAGCTGTAAAGAATCCACCTGCAATGCAGGAGACGCTGGTTGGATTTCTGAGTTGGGAAGATCGCCTGGAGAAGGGATAGGCTACCCACTCCAGTATTCTTGGGCTTCCCTGGTGGCTCAGATGGTAAAGAATCTGCCTGCAATGCAGGAAATCTGGGTTTGATCCCTGGGTTGGGAAGATCCCCTGGAGAAGGGAACGGCTACCCACTCCAGTGTTCTGGTCTGGAGAATTCCACGGACAGAGGAACCTGGCAGGCTACAGTCCACGGGTTCCCAAAGAGCTGGACTCAGCTGAGTGGCTTTCACTTTTCACTTCAGCTCAATGAGTTATTCTCATTACAACCCAACTTAGCCTGAATAAAACAACAGAATGATAAGATGAAATAAAATATGTCTCATATTTTAGGGACTGACGTATTGACCTGACTCTAGTTTTTATAATTTCATTTAGGCTGGCACTGGAATTTATCCATAGTAGGAGATGTACACAATGCTTTATAGATTTTACTGATTTTGTCCAAAAGTACAGAGCTTATCATTTTACCTGGCAAACTAGAACTCTTTTCTGAGTTTATATGAAACTTTACTAAAGAGAAAATTTTTTTCATAATCTGCTTTCAAATTCTAGAATTAGATCTCACTAAATACATTTTTACTTAGCATCTACTAAGTGCCAGGCACTGATCTAGTTGCTGACAATGTCCCTGACATTCAATGACCTTGTATCATTCCTTTTTCCCCTTCCTTTTTAACTCCTTATTATAAATTGGATATTAAACTTGAATACGGGAAGTTGTCTTTTTATTTTTAAATAATCTTTCATGCCTATCATAATGATAAATTTTACTGATAAAATTATGACATTTTAATTATCCAGTATCTTTTGTTGTTTGTATACACATTTTCAGTAACAATTTTTATTATTTGTGTGAAATTTTAAATTTTAAATCATTTCAATCGATCTACCACCTATTTCTAAGAAGCCAGGAACTTCACCTCCATTTTATAAACAAATAAGTCCAGAATCATCAGTGTAGGTTACACTTGCATATCAAACTTGCTAACTTCCTTTGTCGGAAAGGAGAGCAGGAGAGGAAGGTGCCTTTGGCTGGTATAGGTCAGGAATCAACAGGAGGCAACGTTTAACGTTTCAATTATGAAGTGAATGAATAATATTATCAAGTTTCATGAAAATTATAATAAATTATTTCAGAGAAGAGGAAGGGCAATGCAAATGAAAATCCCATCCTATTTATCCCCTCCCCATTGACTATGCTAGAGTTGAATTTGAAAAATTAACTTAGACATACTAAAAAGCAGTTCACCTATTTTATTTTTAAAATCCAATCTGAACATGAAAAAAAAAAAAAAAACCATATTTTTCCCCCTTAACTTTAGAATGTGCATGAAGACACGTTGCAGGTGCCGATAATTGACAGATTACTTTGGAATGTGCAATCAACCAAGTGCCACAAGTGAGTCTACTAATTTTATAAGAGGGATTAAACTAAAAGGCCTCTGCTAAATATCACCAGAATCACATCTGAGTTTCTACACAGTGATCTCTGATGCCAAATGAATTAATTGAGCATGTTGTTGTTGTTTACTTGGTAAGTCAAGTCTGACTTTTCTCTGAGCCCATGGACTGTGGCCCACAAGGCTCCTCTGTCCATGGGATTTCCCAGGCAAGAACACTGGAGTGGGTTGCCATTTCCTCCTCCAGGGGATCTTCCTGACCCAGGGATCAAATCCACATCTTCTGCATTGGCAGGCAGATTCTTTACCACCCAGCCACCTGGGAAGCCCTATAGATGAGCATAGATATTTTAAAGAAAAATCAAAGTGTGTCTTCTTAACTATTGTTATTTCTATACACTGAAATTTAAAAATAATGTCTTCACAAGTGTAAATGGTACTGCAGATATTATTATAAATGTGTTCCCATGAGAATAGATTACAAACTGTTTCCGTCATTCAGCATCTTGTTTTCTAAGTTGGCAGCAGATTTTCTTTACTACTGCTCTACCTTCTTTTGATTCTACCTAATTTCTAGAAGACTGTCATATTGCTGGGAGAAATGGGGAATTTACATTCCTCTAACTCAGTGAAGAGAGTCATTGTAAGCAATTTTAATGTGGTTGGAGGTAATCTCTTTTACCTGAAAATTCCTTGGAGATTTTTTTTTCTTTCTTTTTTGCCTGCGATGTACCAAGACAAGGGCTCATTGTTCAAATTGTACTGAATGTTGTTTTTTTGCATTTAGGTCACTAAACAGTGTTGATTTCTGTAGCTTGGCCCACGTACTTCTGAATGTGTCATAGTGAAACAATGTCTTGAGTGCAGAAAGATGTTTAACAGGATAACATACACAGTATCTAGGCCCTCCTGCACCCGCGCAGCCACGGCTCCTTGGACGTGGGGTTGATCCTTCCGGCCACCGCCCCTGGCCTCTGGCGTGGGGGCGTGGGGTAGCTCCTCTCGGCCGTTCCTGCGCCGTCGCAGTCTGGTACTCTCGGCAGCTGCCCCTGACCGCAGACGTATGGTAACTCCTATTGGCCACCACCCTTCGGGCATGGGGTCCCCCTGGCTTCCGCCCGTGACCTCGAACGTGGGGTGGCTCCTCTCGGCCGCGCTTAGCACGCTGGTGGTCGCAGCCGCCTGCGCTTAGAGCGCCGGTTGTCACAGCCGCCTGCGCTTATGGTGAGGAGATACCCCTCCTCCAAGGTAAGGAGCAATGGCTGCGCTTTGCTGGAGCAGCCGTGAAGAGATACCCCATGCCCAAGGTAAGAGAAACCCAAGTAAGACCGTAGATGTTGCAAGAGAGCATCAGAGGGCAAACACACTGAAACCATACTCATCACACTAGGACCACAGCCTTGTCTAACTCAATGAAACTAAGCCATGCCCATGGGGCAACCCAAGATGGGCAGGTCATGGTGGAGAGATCTGACAGAATGTGGTTCAGTGGAGAAGGGAATGGCAAATCACTTCAGTATTCTTTGCCTTGAGAACCCCATGAACAGTATGAAAAGGCAAAATGATAGGATACTGAAAGAGAAACTCCCCAGGTCAGTAGGTGCCCATTATGCTACTGGAGATCAGTGGAGAAATAACTCCAAAAGGAATGAAGGGATGGAGCCAAAGCAAAAAGAATACCCAGCTGTGGATGTGACTGGTGATAGAAGCAAGGTCTGATGCTGTAAAGAGCAATACTGCATAGGAACCTGGAATGTCAGGTCCATGAATCAAGGCAAATTGGAAGTGGTCAAACAAGAGATGGCAAGAGTGAATGTCAACATTCTAGGAATCAGTGAACTGAAATGGACTGGAATGAATGAATTTAATACAGATGACCATTATATCTACTACTGCGGGCAGGAATCCCTCAGAAGAAATGGAGTAGCCATCATGGTCAACAAAAGAGTCCAAAATGCAGTACTTAGATGCAATCTCAAAAATGACAGAATGATCTCTGTTCGTTTCCAAGGCGAACCATTCAATATCACAGTAATCCAAGTCTATGCCCCAACCAGTAATGCTGAAGAAGCTAAAGTTGAATGGTTCTATGAAGACCTACAAGACCTTTTAGAACTAACACCCAAAAAAGATATCCTTTTCATTATAGGGGACTGGAATGCAAAAGTAGGAAGTCAAGAAACTCCTGGAGTAACAGGCAAATTTGGCCTTGGAATACAAAATGAAGCAGAGCAAAGACTAATAGAGTTTTGCCAAGAAAATGCACTGGTCATAACAAACACCCTCTTCCAACAACACAAGAGAAGACTCTATACATGGACATCACCAGATGGTCAACACCAAAATCAGATTGATTATATTCTTTGCAGCCAAAGATGGAGAAGCTCTATAGAGTCAACAAAAACAAGACCAGGAGTGGACCATGAACTCCTTATTGCCAAATTCAGACTTAAATTGAAGAAAGTAGGGAAAACCACTAGACCATTCAGGTATGACTTAAATCAAATCCTTTATGATTATACAGTGGAAGTGAGAAATACATTTAAGGGCCTAGATCTGATAGAGTGCCTAATGAACTATGGAATGAGGTTCGTGACATTGTACAGGAGACAGGGATCAAGACCATCCCCATGGAAAAGAAATGCAAAAAACAAAATGGCTGTCTGGGGAGGCCTTACAAATAGTTGTGAAAAGAAGAGAAGTGAAAAGCAAAGGAGAAAAGGAAAGATATAAGCATCTGAATGCAGAGTTCCAAAGAATAGCAAGAAGAGATAAGAAAGCCTTCTTCAGCAATCAGTGCAAAGAAATAGAGGAAAACAACAGAATGGGAAAGTCTAGAGATCTCTTCAAGAAAATCAGAGATACCAAAGGAACATTTCATGCAAAGATGGGCTCGATAAAGGACAGAAATAGTATGGATCTAACAGAAGCAGAAGATATTAAGAAGAGATGGCAAGAATACACAGAAAAACTGTACAAAAAAGATCTTCACGACCCAGATAATCACGATGGTGTGATCACTCACCTAGAGCCAGACATCCTGGAATGTGAAGCCAAGTGGGCCTTAGAAAGCATTACTAGGAACAAAGCTAGTAGAGGTGATGGAATTCCAGTTGAGCTATTTCAAATCCTGAAAGATGATGCTGTGAAAGTGCTGCACTCAATATGCCAGCAAATCTGGAAAACTCGTCAGTGGCCACAGGACTTGAAAAGGTCGGTTTTCATTCCAATCCCAAAGAAAGGCAATGCCAAAGAATGCTCAAACTACCACACAATTGCACTCATCTCACACGCTAGTAAAGTAATGCTCAAATTCTCCAAGCCAGGCTTCAGCAATATGTGAACCGTGAACTTCCTGATGTTCAAGCTAGATTTAGAAAAGGCAGAGGAACCAGAGATCAAATTGCCAACATCCGCTGGATCATGGAAAAAGTAAGAGAGTTCCAGAAAAACATCTATTTCTGCTTTATTGACTATGCCAAAGCCTTTGACTGTGTGGATTACAATAAACTGTGGGAAATTCTGAAAGAGATGGGAATACCAGACCACCTGACCTGCCTCTTGAGAAATTTGTATGCAGGTCAGAAAGCAACAGTTAGAACTGGACATGGAACAACAGACTGGTTCCAAATAGGAAAAGGAATACGTCAAGGCTCTATATTGTCACCCTGCTTATTTAACTTCTATGCAGAGTACATCATGAGAAACGCTGGGCTGGAAGAAGCACAAGCTGGAATCAAGATTGCCGGGAGAAATATCAATAACCTCAGATATGCAGATGACACCACCCTTATGGCAGAAAGTGAAGAGGAACTAAAAAACCTCTTGATGAAAGTGAAAGTGGAGAGTGAAAAAGTTGGCTGAAAGCTCAACGTTCAGAAAACGAAGACCACGGCATCCGGTCCCATCACTTCATGGGAAATAGATGGGGAAACAGTGGAAACAGTGTCAGACTTTATTTTTTTGGGCTCCAAAATCACTGCAGATGGTGACTACAGCCATGAAATTAAAAGACGCTTACTCCTTGGAAGGAAAGTTATGACCAATCTCAATAGCATATTCAAAAGCAGAGACATTACTTTGCCAACAGAGATCCATCTAGTCAAGGCTATGGTTTTTCCTGTGGATGTCATGTATAGATGTGAGAGTTGGACTGTGAAGAAGGCTGAGCACCGAAGAATTGATGCCTTTGAACTGTGGTGTTGGAGAAGACTCTTGAGAGTCCCTTGGACTGCAAGGAGATCCAACCAGTCCATTCTGAAGGAGATCAGCCCTGGGATTTCTTTGGAAGGAATGATGCTAAAGCTGAAACTCCAGTACTTTGGCCACCTCATGCGAAGAGTTGACTCATTGGAAAAGACTCTGATGCTGGGAGGGATTGGGGGCAAGAGGAGAAATGAGATGGCTGGATGGCATCACTGACTCGATGGACGTGAGTCTGAGTGAACTCCTGGAGTTGGTGTTGGATTGGGAGGCCTGGCGTGCTGCGATTCATGGGGTCGAAAAGAGTCGGACACGACTGAGCGACTGATCTGATCTGATCTGATACACAGTATCACAAAACTTCCCAATACACCTGTCCTATTTTCATCTAAGATTATGTGAGAAGCTGACTGTTAACTGTGCTAAGGCAGTAAACTTCCACCTGATGGTAAAGATAGCCTGCAGATGACAGAGGCAACACTGGAGGTGACTTAGAAGGCAGACTCAGAGGAGGAAGCACTCAGAAGAGATATGTGGATAGAGCTACTCTCTCATTAAGAAATACATCAGGATATTGACATAGAAGAAAAAAACTTCCTCAGGACTGTAATTGAAGTACACTCCCCACATTTATAAATGTGTAAATAAAGAATCATCTGCAAATAATAATAAGGATCTTAAAACAGTACCCCAGAGCAGAAAGTCCTGAAGCACAAAGAAGATGACCCACAGAATGGGTCAGTACAGACAGATGTATATTTTGGTTAGACTAGACTATCCTTGTTGCTATTTAGTCACCAAGTTGTGTCTGACTCTCTGCAACCCTATAGACTGTAGTTTGCTAGGCTCCTCTGTCCATGGAATTCTCTAGGCAAGAATACTAGAGTGGGTAGCCATTTCCTTCTCCTGGGGATCTTCCTGACCCATTGATTGAACCCACATCTCCTGCATTGGCAGGTAGATTCTTTACCGCAGAGCCACCAGGAAAGCCCAGACTATCCTTAGAATATGTCTAAGAATTCTCTTCAATTAATTAGTTTAGTTTTGCTCCTCTCCTCTTCTCCCCATGTCTCTCCAGCCTCCTCAGTTTCTTTCCTCCTTTTAGTTTTCTGTCAGTCTAACGACACAACCTGTTACATGTATACATCCCCATCCATCTATCCATCCACCCATTCAATATGATGACACACACACATGCTTGCAAATATTAACCACACAGCCAGAGATTCATCACTTTCATTCTAGGTTTAGACATTTTTGATGAAGTTTTTCATGATCTTCATGTAATTGGCAACCAGCACTGGGGGTGCCTAGAATATCAGACCAGTAAACGATATCCCTTATGTAAGGAAGTGATGTTAGGCTCATTTCAACTTAGTAATATCACAATTTTGCACCATGGACATGAAAAAATGTTTAGTAGGAATGACAGAAACTGATATTTGCCTATCCTAGTCTTTGATGTCTCCTTCCCCTCTATAACAATCACATAACAAAAACAGAAAAAATCCCTAACTGTAGTCTAGGAAGTCATGTTAACTGCATTTCCTAAATTCTTTACGGTAGACTTGCTTATCTGACTACATTTTGGCCACTGATATATAAGCAAAGTGAAGTGTGATGCTTCCTTGAATTCTCTTTAAAGCAAGGGTTGGCATCTTTTTTTAATCCTTTCCACTCTTTGGCCTGGAAGAGGGAAGTGATGGTTGGAACTCCAGCAGCTCTACTGGACCTGATCGAACACCACAGGGGTGGAATAGTGAATGATGAGGAAAACCCCTAATGACTATTATGGAGTTGTCATAATCTTTGGCTTGTTTTAAGTGAGAAAATACATTTCTCTGTGTGTGTGTGTGTGTGTGTGTGTGTGTGTGTGTGTGTGTGTATCTCACATTTTTTAGGCAATTTCTTACTTTTGGGTGAACATAAACACTGACTGATGTGCATGCTAAGGTGTTGCGGTTGTGTCCGACTCTTTGCCGACCCATGGACTAGCCTGCCAGGCTCCTCTGTCCACGGGATTCTCCAGGCAAGTATCCTGGAGTGGGTTGCCATGCTCTTCTCCAGGGGATCTTTCCAACCCAGGGATCAAACCGTGTCTTCCTCTGGCTCCTGCATTGCAGGCAGATTACTTCTGAGCCACCAGGGAAGCCCAGGCAAAACCAAAAATGAAGAACTAAATAAAATACAAATTAACACAAAGTTTCAGAACTTCTGTTTTTATCAATTAGCTTGAAACCAAAGAAATCTATTAAAAAGAAAATCATCTCTTCTAACTAGCTGATATCATATTTTCACTATTTTTTCATATTCAATATAGGTTGCTGAGGTTTAATAAAAACATGTTGTATTTAAATTTGTTAGCATTCAATAGTATTTTCATCATGAATTACTATTAGGCATTACTTCTATTCTTTAACTCAAATCCCACTTCAGCCATGATGTCTTAGAGGAAGGAAAAACAATTTATACTCTTCTAAATCCTTATACCACTTAAGTTTACTGCTTCTCTGGCATGCTCTATTTTTACTTATTTATCTAGATTACAAACTCATGGAAGACCAGATCTTTGTATTTCATGCAGCTCACAGGCAAGTGATTTATACACAATGGGTTTTGAGTATTTATTGTTATTTATGGTCATTTATATATCCTATGTAGATTGTGGGAAGAAATATCAATAATCTCAGATATGCAGATGACACCACTCTTATGGCAGAAAGTGAAGAGGAACTAAAAAGCCTCTTGATGAAAGTGAAAGTGGAGAGTGAAAAAGTTGGCTGAAAGCTCAACATTCAGAAAACGAAGATCATGGCATCTGGTCCCATCACTTCATGGGAAATAGATGGGGAAACAGTGGAAACAGTGTCAGACTTTATTTTTTGGGGCTCCAAAATCACTGCAGATGGTGACTGCAGCCATGAAATTAAAAGATGCTTACTCCTTGGAAGGAAAGTTATGACCAATCTAGATAGCATATTGAAAAGCAGAGACATTACTTTGCCAACAGAGGTCCGTCTAGTCAAGGCTATGGTTTTTCCAGTGGTCATGTATGGATGTGAAAGTTGGACTGTGAAGAAAGCTGAGCGCTGAAGAATTGATGCTTTTGAACTGTGGTGTTGGAGAAGACTCTTGAGAGTCCGTTGGATTGCAAGGAGATCCAACCAGTCCATTCTAAAGATCAGCCCTGGGATTTCTTTGGAAGGAATGATGCTAAAGCTGAAACTCCAGTACTTTGGCCACCTCATGCGAAGAGTTGACTCATTGGAAAAGACTCTGATGCTGGGAGGGATTGGGGGCAGGAGGAGAAGGGGACAACAGAGGATGAGATGGCTGGATGGCATTACTGACTCGATGGATGTGAGTCTGAGTGGGGAGTTGGTGATGGACAGGGAGGCCTGGCATGCTGCGATTGATGTGGTCGCAAAGAGTTGGACACGACTGAGTGACTGAACTGAACTGACTGATATATCCTATGTAAAATATGTTTTTCCATTAAATCTTAGAAAGGATAGTAGTTTTTCAAATAATGCCATTCTTTTTCTTTCTGTTATCATTTTCCTTCACAATTCCAATGATTTCCAAAAGGAGAAATAGAAAGGTCAAAATACATGTCCTTGTAAATCAAGGAGAATCAAGTCTAGGAATATCTGAAATCCTAAAACTTTTAAATGCTATTAATAAAGACATCAAAATTCTGTTTAAGATACTTTGCATCTCTAATGTTGTTAACAAAACATGCATTTCAAGCAGAAGTTTTAAGGGTTTTAAATCACAGATTTTCACAGCATTTCCTTCCGGCAGCTGATGAAAATTGGATAATATACAATCAGAACACTTTTTTTCTACACATTTTAAATTGATTGAAAAATAGAAGCAGATTTAACATTCAAAAAAGAAAACTCCACATTTGCAACTGTTATATAAAAATGGTCTGATCTGATTTAGAAGATACTAGGTATAGAAACCTAGAGCTGACAGCATTCTTTGGGATGTTTTGAAACAGAAGATATGTATTACAGCCCCCAAGCTGCTATTCTCTCAAAATTAGTACCTCTGACTAACAATTTGAATCTTCTATAAGGACTATCATAAAAGAAAACCTTCTACTTAATGAAAGGTGTTCTCCATATTTCATTGTAGGTTTAAGTCTGACATTAAGTAGGTTATGAATAATTTTCAGTATGAAAACCTAAAAATAATAAATTGTTGAACAGGAGATAGACGAAAACACAACGTATTTGCATAAGACTTGAAAGTTCAACACATTACTGTCTTCAACAGGATATACCACTGGGTGATTGAAAAATAACTGAGTAACTATTCAAGTTGTCAGTTTGCATTAACTAGGTGTACATTCAAAGGAAATAAATAATAAACAAGTGGATCTGCCTTACATTATGTTTACTAAATAACCAAGGCGTTGACTACATGGCCTGAAATAATATTCAGAGAATACAGTGCCCTTAAATTAGCAGTATCATATTGATGGCCAGAGATATATCATATACTCTCAAATACTGTTTTCCTTAGAGAACTCATGCTTTTCCAAATGTAAGGAAATTTAGGACATTTTTATCTGGATAGTTTTTTCTAAAGGGTGTTTTTTGGAAGGTCATGATAGCTAAAATGTGCATGGCTGTCAGAGGAACTAAGAGAGCTTCAAGACCTAAGAACATGTCTTAACTCCTCCTCCAAATCATACATCAGTGCCTCTGTCCATCACCACACTTGTAGCAAGCCAGGACTCTGGTCGCAGAGTCCATGGAGTTAATTCAATCAACCATGAAGCAATTTGCTGTTCTTGACAATTAAAAAAAAAAATCTTTTAAGCAAAGAGCAATCTGTGAATAAATAGGATGATTTTTTCCTATATGAGAAATATCCTAATCAAAGTCTAGTCTGTGTTATGCAGCTCATTTCTTAAATCACATTTTGACCACATTCAAACTTATTTCAAAGCACCAGCAAATGTAGAGGTTGGTTGTATGCAGACTTACATAATAACATAACATAATAAAATGTTATTACTGAAAAGAAATAAAGATATTAAGTTTGGAAAGTGCAAAATTAATGCTAAAAATTATCATGTAATGATTACATTGGATTATATAGGATTCTCCCACCAAAAATCATTATTATTAATATGTATAAATAGGGCAGCCAGGCAAATTATTTCCAAAACTAGAATTTTTTTATTTTTTTAATGGATATGTAGTTGATTTATGATGATGTGTAAAAACTAGAAGATTTTTGAAGGTGAAATGAGAAGCTATCAATAATAGGTATTAACTGGCACTATGCTAGAGAAACCAGGGATGTGTTCACTTCATAAGAGACTGGGGTATATTTTATTTATCTAGCTTGAAGATGATGGCATGTCCTTCAATTCTATTAATACCAAAAATGAAAACATAGATTCATTGCAATTATTTTGCTGTCATTAAACATTATGGCAAATCAGAAAATCTTCCACATGTGGCCAAGGGAATAACTGGAAATATCCAGGCTCTCCCACCATTAGCAATGATAAATCTGAACAGAATATCTGAGACAATTGGAGACACTTTTGATTTTCACAGTGGAGGTAGGTGTGGGGTGCCAAAGGCAACTAGTTGGTAGAAGCCAAAGGTGCTGCCAAACATACTATGATGCACAGGAAAGTCACTCACAGCAAAGAAATACACGGCTTGAGATACAAAAAAGTGTTAAGCTGACATCTTGATATGAAAGAATAACAATACGAATGATGGCTTATTTCCCATCAGAAACAATGGAGGCCAGGAGACAATTAAGTGGCACTTTCAAAGTGATGGGGAAAAAAATTTATCAAGGCAGACTTCTGTGTCCAGTATAAAATATCCTTTAAACAGACCTTAAGTAAAGATTTGCAGATAAATGAAAGCTGAGAAAATTTGTCACTAGCAAACCTACAGTGCCAGAAATGCTACAAAAATATCTTCAGGCTGAAGGGAAATGATACCAGATGGAAACTTGATCTATGGGAAGGAATGAAGAACATGGGAAATTGTAAATATACATGGATATATATATAAACTCCTCCCACCCTTTTCTTAGTATTATGGGTTGAACTGTGTCTCCCAAAAGTCATATGTTCATTCAGTCACTCGGTTGTGTCCGACTCTTTGTGACCCCGTGAACTGTAGCCCACTAGGCTCCTCTGTCCATGGGGATTCTCCGAGCAAGAATATTGAAGTGGGTTTCCGTTTCCTTCTCCAAAATTCATACGGTCAAGTCCTAATCCTCAGGATCTGTGGATGTGACCTTATTTGGAAACAGTTTCTGTGCCGATGCCGTCATGTTAGGATGAGATCATCTGGTGGATCCTAATTGAGTATGCTCAATGTCCTTATAAAAAAGGGGATATTTGGACACAGAGACATGTATACAGAAGAATGCTATGTGAAAACTGGAGTTATGCTGTCAGAAGCCAAGGAACCATGAGAAGTTAGGAGACATGCCCAGAACAGAGCTTTCTTTAGCATCTACTATAGAGGGGGCATAACTTGCTGACATCTTGATCTGGGACTTCAGATCTCTAGAACTGTGAGAAAATAAATTTCCATTTATTAAGCCACTCAGTGGGCTTCTAGTGGCACTAGTGGTAAAGAACCCACCTTAAAGACCCTGTCTGCCAATGGGGGAGACATAAGAGATGCAGGTTTAATCCCTGGGTTGGGAAGATCTTCTGGAGGAATGCATGGCAACCCACTCCAGTATTCTTGTCTGGGGAATTCCATGGACAGAGGAGCCTGGTGGGCTTCAGTTTATAGGTTGCACAGAGTCTGCCATGACTGAAGATTCTTAGCACACACATGATCCACTCAGCAAGTACTTTGTTACAGCAGTAGTGGCAAACTAATATACTCAGTTTTCTTTTTTTAGTGACTGTTTAAAGAAACATAATACTATCATATTTCAGTGTCTTAATATAGAATTAAAATGTATGATAAAATTAGCACAGGAAAGAGGGAACAAATATAATTTATACTCATATATGGTTTTAAGATATTATGGGACACATAGTAAATTGTGATAAGAATTCATACTGTAACCATTACATTAGGAAACCTATATGCAGGTCAGGAAGCAACAGTTAGAACTGGACATGGAACAACAGACTGGTTCCAAATAGGAAAAGGAGTACATCAAAGCTGTATATTGTCATCCTGCTTATTTAACTTATATGCAGAGTACATCATGAGAAACGCTGGGCTGGAAGAAGCACAAGCTGGAATCAAGATTGCCGGGAGAAATATCAATAACCTCAGATACGCAGATGACACCACCCTTATGGCAGAAAGTGAAGAGGAACTAAAAAGCCTCTTGATGAAAGTGAAAGAGGAGAGTGAAAAAGTTGGCTTAAAGCTCAACATTCAGAAAACGAAGATCCTGGCATCTGGTCCCATCACTTCATGGGAAATAGATGGGGAAACAGTGGAAACAGTGTCAGACTTTATTTTTCTGGGCTCCAAAATCACTGCAGATGGTGACTGCAGCCATGAAATTAAAAGATGCTTACTCCTTGGAAGGAAAGTTATGACCAACCCAGATAGCATATTCAAAAGCAGAGGACATTACTTTGCCAACAAAGATCCATCTAGCCAAGGCTATGGTTTTTCCAGTGGTCATGTATGGATGTGAGAGTTGGACTGTGAAGAAAGCTGAGCACTGAAGAATTGATGCTTTTGAACTGTGGTGTTGGAGAAGACCCTTGAGAGTCCCTTGGACTGCAAGGAGATCCAACCAGTCCATTCTAAAGATCAGTCCTGGGTGTTCATTGAAGGACTGATGTTAAGGCTGAAACTCCAGTACTTTGGCCACCTCATGCGAAGAGTTGACTCGTTGGAAAAGACTCTGATGCTGGGAGGGATTGGGGGCAGGAGGAGAAGGGGACAACAGAGGATGAGATGACTGGATGGTATAACTGACTCGACAGACATGAGTTTGGGTAAACTCTGGGATTTGGTGATGGACAGGGAGGCCTGGCGTGCTGCAATTTATGGGGTCGCAAAGAGTCGGACGACTGAGCGACTGAACTGAACTGAACTGAATTGAAAGAGACTGAATGGAAGAATTAGCATGTATATTGAAACCAAATTTGATGAACCCCAAAACAAAGCAGGAAAGGGAAAATAGAGGAATCAAATCCAATCCAATAAATAGCAAACTTACAGACCTCAACTGCAGTATTAATCCTATTAAATGCAATGAGCTAAAAATTCTGATTGTAAGACCAGCAAGACTGGAAAAAATTGAATAACTAAATACAAACTGTCTCAAGAAATTCACCTTCATCATGAAATACAGGCATACTGAAAGCAGAAGACTAGAAAATGATATACAATGAAAACATTGGTGAAAGTTGGGTCATGTGATGCTGTTAACATCAGACAAGGATATAGACAAGGATTCTTGCTAGATTAAAAGAGGGACATCTCACAATGATAAAGTGGTTATTTCATTAGGAATTTATGTTAACTCTCACAGAGGTATATGTGTATGTACCTACCTAATAACAGAAATTGAAACATACATAAAGCAAATATTGACAGAACAAATGAATGTGACACAGCCACGTATAGCTTGAGACTTTTAACACGTCTCTTTCAGTGTTTTGTAAAATTCGTAGATAAAAAATTGTTAGGATATAGAAAGTTTCAATGACGTGATTAACCAAATTGAATAAATTAATATTTGTATAATACCACATCCAATAATTTCACAGTATACATTTTTTTCCAAAGCATTTGCAACATTCACCAAGATAGATCTGCTAATGCTGGATGAAAAAAATAAAATGTTTCAATATATTTCAAAAAATAGAAATCTCACAAAATATGTCTCTAATGACAGTAGAATTAAATTAGAAATCAATAAGAATAAGAAATTAGAAAAATTCTCAAGTATCTGGAATTACAGCAGTATATGCCTACACCTCTAAATAATTCAATGTAAAAGAATAAATCATAATTTATTTTCAGGTAAACTAGAAAATATTTTCAAGTACATTACAACAAAAATGTGAATTAAAATTTGAGAAATGCAGCTAAAGCAGTGATTCAAGGAAAATTTGTAGTAATAAAAATACTTGGTAAAGAAGAACATTTTAAATTTAATAATCTATGTTACTGCCTTAAGTATCTTAAAAAAGAAGATCAAATTAAAACTGAAGAAAGAAGAAAAGAAATAGTGAAAAATAAGACCAAAATTCAAATTAGAAACAGATAAAAAATGCAGGATAAAAAGGCAATTCAAAAGTTAGTACTATGAAAAGACTAATAAAAGTAGTGAACCTTAGCAAAAATGATCAAGAAAGAAAATCAAAAACACAAATTGCCAATTAAGGATTGACAGAGGGGATATGACCATAGTTCATATAGAAATTTAAAGAATAATAAAGAAACATTATGACCATTTGTGTGAAAACACTTGCCAACTCAGATGAAGTAAATATGTTGAAGAATTCAATTTACCAGAATTAACATAAAAAAAATGAAAAAAATAGTGAATAGCTCTCTTTAAAAATTGAATTTGTAATTAAAAACTCCCAACCAAGAAAAGTCCAAGCCAAGATGGAGTCTCCGGTGAATTCCATCAAAAGTTTATAGATACATAAATCTACACAGTTATTTAAGAAAAGAAAGGAGGAAAAAACACTTTTCAGCTTATTTAAAGATACCAGCAATATCCTGATAATAAAATTTTTAATAGAAGAAAGTCAGAGACCAGTGTTACTCCAGAATATAGACTTAAGTAAGTTTCATTAAGAAAATATTATCAAGTCAAATCCAGGATTACATAAAATGGTCATACATTACAACCAAATGGGGATTTATCCCAGGAATGAAAGATAGGTTTAGCACTTAAAAGATCAACTTAATCCATCAAATTATCAGAAAAGGAAGAAAAACCATATAATCATTTCAATACGGGCAGGAAGAAAAGCTTTTGACAAAATTCAACACCTATTCATTATTAAAGAAAAAAACAAAAACCCACTTAAACCAGGAATAGACAGAACTTCCTTAGTTTAAAAGACATCTATAAAACACCTAGAATTAACATCAATTTAATGATAAAACAGTGAACACTGTCTTCTGAGATTAGGAACAAAGCAAAATATCTGTTCCCACCACTTCTATTCCACATTGATCAGGTAGTCCAAGTTTGTACAATAGGAAAGGGATACAGAAAAGGCATAAAAATGGGAAAAGATGAAGTGAAATTCTATATTCATAGACAAAATTACTGTTTGCATAAAAATTCAAAAGAACCTATGGAAAGAAAAAAAGTCATAGAAATAGTATATCTGATACAAGGTCAATGTTTTAAATATCTATTGTATTTCTACTACTGGCAGCAAACTATGAAATGGGAAATTGATAAATTTTCATTCATTTTATAATAGCATAAAAAGATATTTCAGAATAAGCTTAATTGATGTACAAAAGCTCTACACTGAAAAGGAAAAAAATACAGGGAAAAAAATCTAAATGAAAGGAGAAAGCTCTCATGTTTATGGACTGGAAGATTCAAAACTGTTAAAACAGTCATTTTCCTTCAAATTCAGCTACAGACTCAGTGCCATCTCAATCAAAATCCCATCAGGATTTTTTTTTTTTCTGGTAGAAATTGACTAGTGAATTCTAAAATATGTATGGAAATGTAAAGGATCCAAACTAGCTAAAACAATAATGAAAAAGAACACAGATCAAGGATTTTCATTATCTGATTTCAAGACTACCATAGCCGGGCTAGACTAGTACTGGTACAGGGATAATAAAATAGATCCATGAAATAGAAAAAAAGCAGTTTAGGAATAGATCTACAAGAGCAATTATTTTCACTAATATGCCAAAGCAACACAACTTAGAAAGAAATCATTTTTCAATAAATTGTGGTAGAATAATTGCATAAAATGTGAAGAGAATGCATCTCAATCCTGACATCAAACCATGTACAAAAATTCATTCCAGATCATAATAGAGCCAAATGCAAAAATCAAAACTATAGACATTTTCATACTTGTTGTTGGCAAATATTTCTTAGAGAGGACACTGAAAACATTAACCATAAAAGAAAAACCAACCAATTAGAGTTCATCAGAATAAAAGCACTGGTTTAACAAAAGACATAGTTAAAATAAACAAGCCATAGACTAAACTAAAATATTCATAAGCCATAAAATCTGACAAAGATCTTATATCCAAAATATATTTTGAAAGCTCCCACAAATCAGGCAAACATGCTTAAAGGGCAAACAACTTAAATCGACACCTTCAAAAAAAAGGAGCTATGTGAATGGTACAAGAAAATATTCTTGAATCATTAATCATAAGGGTTCAATTCAGTTCAGTTCAGTCATTCAGTCGTGTCCGACTCTTTGTGACCCCATGAATAGCAACACGCCAGGCCTCCCTGTCCATCACCAACTCCCAGAGTTTACCCAAACTCATGTCCATCGAGTCAGTGATGCCATCCAGCCATCTCATCCTCTGTCGTCCCCTTCTCCTCCTGCCCCCGATCCCTCCCAGCATCAGAGTCTTTTCCAATGAGTCAACTCTTTGCATGAGGTGGCCAAAGTATTGGAGCTTCAGCTTTAGCATCAGTCTTTCCAGTGAACACCCAGGACTGATCTCCTTTAGGATGGAACTGTTGGACCTCCTTGCAGTCCAAGGGACTCTCAAGAGTCTTCTCCAACAACACAGTTCAAAAGCATCAATTCTTTGGCGCTCAGCCTTCTTCACAGTCCAACTCTCACATCCATACATGACCACTGGAAAAATCATAGCCTTGACTAGATGGACCTTTGTTGGCAAAGTAACGTCTCTGCTTTTTAATATGCTATTTAGGTTGGTCATAACTTTTCTTCCAAGGAGTAAGCATCTTTTAATCATAAGGGTAATGCCAGTTAAAGCCACAGAGAGGTCATAAGAAAAGCTAAAACCCAGGAGAGTAGTAACATCAAATGCTGGCTAAGATTTGGGAAAAATGGAACATTCATACATTTCTGGTTTGAGTTAAAGTGGATCACAGACTCTGAAGCAATGTTGATTTGTTACAAGGTTAATTTCTGTTGTACTCAAGAATAGGATGAGACTCAAAAACATTATATTGAATGAGTAAAGCCAGAAACAAAATGGACACACTGCATTTAAGGAGCTCTTTTAAATGAAGTGCAAGGATAAATAAAGCAAATCACTGTAGTAGAAATTAGAACAGTGGTTGTCTCTTATGTAAGGGGCAGGGGGTCATTAGGGGTTGACACTGTTTGTTATAGAAAAAAACTCCTTGTTTTTTGGACTGACACATATTAATAATGGAATGGAATATATTCCAAGTAGCTATGTTTAATTCCCAACATTTGAAAGAAGTGGAATATTGTTGAATTATATGTTTTAATATGAATTTTAATCTTCCAATTCAGTAAATGCTTTAAAACATCATATTCTTTACAATAAATAGAATCCCACTGAGTAGTTTTAAATATAACTTGATTAGGAAATATTACTTTAAGTGTTTTCCTTGTATATAAAAGTCACATAATTAAAGATGACTGAATGCAAGTTCAGGACCGTATTGGAGTGATGCAATATATAGAGAGGGCTGTGGGTCTCTAAACTGGATTGTATCCTAAAATTTAGGAGCTAAGTCAAGAAGTTTCTCTTGGTAATAGATGAATAATAATGGACAAGATTAGATAAAATATTACCCTGTGATTTGCAGATCATTAACTACACTAGATGTAAAGAGATGATTTGGATAAAAGAAATTATTTTTAAGAAAGGCACCAATTGTCTCAAAATGAAAATTAAGAAAGTAGGGTGAGAAGTCATAACATTTAATAATAGTATAAAAGGAGTTCGGCAGCAACAATTATTTTGGAAATTGAGAATAAATAGAAACTCTAATATCTTTCTCCCCAGGATCTTGATCAATAAGATACTATCTGAATCATTAAGTGAGCATTTGAAGTGTAAGGGCTTAATTGCAATTTCTTGGGAAGATGCCTAAAAATTAACAGAAATTAGGAAGCTCTTAGTAAGGCTTTCTCTGGAATAGATAACTGGATAGTTTCATCTTGAAATAAAGAAATGTGATCCCTTTACTCATTTACTATGCTAACTACAATAAAGCCCCTAACAAATGTGTTATTAAGCCTTACCTGATTTATGTGTACCTGTATCTATTTTCTTGGTTTTTTTGAGAAACCATGCAAAATTTTCATCTTATGTTAATTACCAATTTAATCAGTCAATGCTAAAAGAAAATCTTTTGCTCTAATTATAATAGACAGTTGCTATAAACATTTGACATGATGAATACCTTTTCTGATCTTGGGCAGGCTATAATGTATTAGGCACAAAAATGAGGGGGAAAAAATCCAAGTCTAGTGCTTAATCAGCAGTGACCTCCAATTAAAACAGGTGATATTTGCTGGGTTTAAGAATACAAGCAATACGACTCCAATTAGCTGTCAAATTATCTGGCAAAACAGCTGTTACATAAATAGACCATCACTTGGTTTTCCCGTTCACTTTTCCAAGTTTTTCTTTAGTCTAAAGCCATTTAAAAAGATAGTCCCTCCATTCACATAAAACTTGAAAGTAGGGGAAACTAATTTGTAGTTTTGAAGGTCATTGCTGTAACTGATATTGATGGGGAGGGAGTGGGACTAGATGGGGCACAGCAGTAGGGGGACTGGTAATACTTTGTTTCTTAACTGGGTCCCAGTTACATAAGTGTGCTCACTCAGTGAAAAGTGAATTGAGCTCTGTGCAATTAAAACTTACACATTTTCCTGAATGTTATATTCAATCAAATGTACACAAAATTTAAATTTATTTCAGAAACATATACAACCACCTCAGCATTGTGTCCAAATGGAAAGGTTTCATGCTAGTGTCTATAAGAAATAATCATTTTCTTGAAAACTTCTTTCCATCTACTCCCCCTAATCTCTAAGAAAACACAGTAGGACATCAAAAAAAAAAAAAAAAAAAGAAATAGGGCTTGAAACAAAATGGAGACTTTTTGATTACAATCAGATTTAAAAATGTACATGCAACTTACCAAAAAGCTGTCTTCTCCCTCAATTTTGTGGCAGTTTGTGCTTTAGAGTTGTCAAGTGAAGCTATTGGTTGTGGTCCAAGCCTAGAGAAACAGTACAAAATAGAAAAATTGTTTTACAGTGAAAATTGTTTTATTGTATTTATTTTACTATAACTGTGTATATTCACTATACTATGATGCATTTATCTACATAATTATAAAATGATTACATTCACTTAATACTTCATATAACAAATAATTGCTAAGTATCCTTGCATGTACCAGGTGGTACAGGAGATTGGTAATGTATAATGCACTACATTTTCCCTAAGGAAATTAGGTAAGTAAAAAAGTGTAATAAACATTCCAGATTGGTGAGTGCCATGGAAGAGGTGTAGATCAAATATTATGGGAATCAGGAGGTGGGTTACTTTGAACAAGAAGACTGGGTGAAGCTTTATGGGCGAGGTTGGACTTCACGTGAGAATGAAGAGTATGATTTCTTAAAAATGTTGGGTGAGATGCAGAGGGTGATCCAGGTAAATGCAACAAGTGACCAAAGTACAAACATTGAACACAGTGGAAACAGGAAGGGGGGCGACGGATACATTTCAGTTTCATTGTAGAACAGTTTCAGAGGATTTGGAATTCAGGTGCAACCTGTGGGCTAGAAGTTGAGTCACTTGCAAATTTTCCCAGCTCTATGCTAGACCCAGGGACTTAGCTCTGAATAAGGAAAACAGGAGCTCAGCCCTCATGAAGTCCCCAGTTTATCAGGACAAACCAATACAAAAGGTCATATTAATTCAAGATAAGGAGCAGACTTTACTTTGGGGATCTGTAGCAGAAAAACCCATCTCGTCCAAGGATCAAAGGCAAAAGAAGCTAGAGTCTGTGAGACATGATCATTTTAAAGCAACAGAGTCAGATGAGATGGCCAAGGGAGCAAGTGTGGAATATAGAGAGGGAGGGACGGGGGTCAGCCTCACAGTCACGGGAAAGGGAAAAGCAAGCGAGGGAGTAGGTCAGAGAGGAGGAAGGAGGCTCAGAAGAATCTGGGGAAAAACAAGAGAGAAAAGGTATATGGAGGAGGCTGTGATCAAGAGTGGAATCTGTTGAAATTCAAGTAGGGTTAGTAGAAAAGTGTTGTTTGTTGACTTAGATGCAAAGATGATGACAGAAAAAATTTTTGGGATGATGGGGTTAACCTGATATCTGTCCATCACACATGACCATCAGCACGGATTTTTACAGCCAGCATCTGTATCTGTGCTTGTGCACAGACTGGCAGTTAGATATTTTGCACGTCACCTTGGATGAGGGGAATGGGAAGCCCTTTTGGTTGACTCTGAGAAACATACTTTCTGTACCAGACCACCATGCTGCCTCTTCAGATACAAGGATTCTCGTCTGCAGCTCTGCACAAAACTTTTTGCAGCCTTGAGTACTATTCTGTTACCTCTGTCAGCTTTCTTTCTCATCAAGATTCTTTCATTATTCCCAATGAGTATCATTGGGTCTTTATAATTAATGGCCAGTACCATCATATGGCCAATGATCTCATTGGCCAATCATGTTTGAAGAAGATTTTACTGTTTGTAGTTGCTATAACCTCTGGGGGATATGAACACATATATTTTATTTTATTTATTTAATTTTTTATGTTTATTTTTTTTAATTTTATTTTTAAACTTTACATAATTGTATTATTTTGCCAAATATCAAAATGAATCCACTACAGGTATACATGTGTTCCCCATCCTGAACCCTCCTCCCACTTCCCTCCCCATACCATCCCTCTGGGTCATCCCAATGCACTAGCCCCAAGCATCCAGTATCGTGCATCATATATTTTAATATTAATTATGATTGTCACTAAAGTTTTCAATTTGTTATTTTTAATTAATCAAACACCACAATAAAGAATTATCAGTTCAGAGGCCTGCCAATATCAAAGTAAACACAATAGCTTTTGATTGTAATTATTTAGCCCTGATATAATGATAACAACTGTCCTTCATTGCTCATAATTGTATGCCTTTAGAGAATATACTTGGAGAAGGCAATGGCACCCCACTCCAGTACTCTTGCCTGGAAAATCCCATGGATGGAGGAGCCTGGTAGGCTACAGTCCATGGGGTCTCGACGAGTCGGACATGACAGAGCGACTTCACTTTCACTTTCATGCATTGGAGAAGGAAATGGCAACCCACTCCAGTGTTCTTGCCTGGAGAATCCCAGGGACAGGGGAGCCTGGTGGGCTGCCGTCTATGGGGTCGCACAGAGTTGGACATGACTGAAGCAACTTAGCAGCAGCAGCAGCAGAGAATATACTAAATATTTGCTTAAAAACTCATAGCACTTAATGTCCCTGGTGAACTATTTCTCTTTCCTAAAAAGCAGCCCTCTATCTGAGAGATCTTTAATATTAAGCAATGATTCAGGACTCAACCTTCCTGGGTGTCCTACATTAGAGTAAATCATTAGAACAATAATCCTTCCTAAAGTTATCAGTTGTAAACTGACTTTATTGTCAGTGACTTCTCATTCTTTCAAAACTGTAGGACTTTTATTCAAGTGTAATTCTATGCCAACAAAATAACCCAGGGCAGCATCCATAGAAGATAAATACCCCAAAAGAAAAGAAGTCCGTTTGATTGTTCAGTCCATCCTAACTATGCATTAGACTGGCACACAGCTGATCACTTTATAGTTAACCAGAGCATATTAGAAACTTCTAGAATGACTGTGACTTTGGCAATCTAGCTATAGTTTATAGCTTGATTTCTCGAAAATTACAGAAGAGGGAAATAGCATGTTAATTTATAGAAAGTAATTACTTGAGGGGGCTACTGAGTTTAGCCATGCAATCAACATTGTTTTCCAAATACTAAGTGAATTAAAATAATCATTTACTATTAACTTCACTCTTGCAAAAACTATTTTCAGCTTGGGGTAATGTGATACTTCTTGGAAATATTTAGAAAATAACTAAGATTTACAGAAAATGGATACAGTGTATAACAGCAATTTATATTCTTTTCAGGTTTATGAACAGTGGTAACTGATCATCTAAAATGGCCTTACACTGAGGAATTTCTATGTTTATAGATAAATATGTCTCTACAATTTTGAGGTTTCTCTAATCAAGTCTCATTAAAGATGTATTTGGGAGGATTCTGATAAGAATCATAATACAAATGAAAGAAGAGTGAAGTGACTAGATTTCTAAAGCTCAACAAACCCAGGGACACGTATCGTATCTGAAGATCAGAGGAAAAAAGCATTTGATGGAAATAGACAGAGTGGAAAAAAAAGGAGTTATTTCTGTCAGTGCTAAAAAGCTTAGAGAGTCACTGATTAAGGTCACTGCCAATTTTATCAATGAGGAAAGTGCTTTAGCAAGGCTTCAACCCCTCATTTTTACCATCCTCTGTGTAGGCATGTGGATGACCCCACTGTCAGGGTGTCCATGATCAAACACAAAGAGCACTGAAGGTCAACCAGACTAGAATTTTTATCAGAAAATCTAGTGTCTAAAACCAACGGTGAAAAATGCATTTTATGTCTTCCTGCCTGCTTGTCTCCTTCAGGATGACCAGCATCATCAAAGAGAGCCACAGAAGAAAATAAGAAAGAAGGAAAGAAAATAATCAGTAATCACATTCCCACCTGTCCTTGGCTTCCCTGGAAAGACGATCTAAATGGTTCAGGACAAAGCTTTTCCTTGAAGTATTTATCAATGGAATAACAGTTAACTCCCCACAATGGCTAGTAAGATCTAAGTCCCGTGGTCTAAGCAGATACCCAAACAGCTCATCACTAGTCAACAGACGGAAGAGTCCATCTCACTGCTCAGTGAAGTTGATGCAATCATTCTTATCTATAAGCACCACTTATAGCACCACATTTTTCCAAAGTCTTGGAAAAATGGAGGATGTCCCTTGGAAAACACTGACTGAGGTGGGTGAGAGCCATTTAATCACAAAAAGCTCCACTTAAGGGATTTCTGAGCATTGAGGATTCCCCAATATTCCAATATTCCTCCTTTTCCCCATGACTTAAAATTATCAATGTCACATTAGTGGGCAGCATCTTCCATTTATTTCCGCCACTTGCTCTGCAGCAAGTCAATTCTATGACTCAGTTAGGGCTCTGATAACATCTACTTGTCTGAACATGTCAAACCATTTGTGCAAAGTAATTGGAATATTGGGCTTCTGTGGTGGCTCAGTTGGTAACAAATCTGCCTGCCATGCGAGAGACCTGGGTTTGATCCCTGGGTTGGGAGGATCCCCTGGAGGAGAGCATGGGAACCTACTCCAGTATTCTTGCCTGGATAATACCATGGACAGAGGAGCCTGGTGGGTTTTACAGTCAAAAAGGTTGCAAAGAATCGCACAAGACTGAAGTGACTTAGCACGCACACACGCACACACAAAGGGCCTGATTAAAAGGTGCTTTTTTGCAAGGTCAGACAGATCTCTGAAACTTATTGAGATATAACTCTCTCTCTTTTTCTTTTTTTCTTGGTAGCCTGGGGTTTTCAACTTTATAGTCATTAGCACCCAAAAGAACAAGGGTGAAAATGTAATTTCTATCTGGGAACAGCCTCAGACCCTATCAGCTCATTATCAGTGAGCTGTGCTGGGTCCCTACAGCTCAAAGCATGCCCTATGGACTTCTGTGGAACTTCAAAGTTCAGCCTGATGGACAGAAAACTCATCTTTGACTCTTACAGTTGAATAATATGCAATTTCTAGAGGTTAATGGATACTCACTAGTATTTGCTGAGTAGCTAGAAGGTGCTATTCATAAACTAATATTAGCATGTTACCAGAATTAACTGAAAACTCTAAATCCGTATTCTACAAAGACATCTGACAGCCACTCAACACTTGGGAACTTTGCAATGCTCCTGCTATTCAGATTTACATGGAAATTGTTAGAATTCCTGAAATCTGGGGAAGGGCACATGGTTATTATTGCTGCTTCGAATTGATCATGCTTGCAGCCAAATGTATATAAATGAATATATCTGTAACATTACTATTAGATTTTATAATTGTTCACTACTCAGCTTAGTGTATAATTGCTGTGTTGCTGCTGCTACTGCTGCTAAGTTGCTTCAGTCATGTCCGACTCTGTGCGACCCCATAGTTGGCAGCCCACCAGGCTCCCCCATCCCTGGGATTCTCCAGGCAAGAACACTGGAGTGGGTTGCCATTTCCTTCTCCAATGCATGAAAGTGAAAAGTGAAAGTGAAGTCACTCAGTCATGTCCAACTTTAGCAACCCCATGGACTGTAGCCTACCAGGCTTCTCTGTCAATGGTATTTTCCAGGCAAGAGTACTGGAGTGGGGTGCCATCACCTCCTCACAGAATTGCTGTGTTAGTGATACTTAAATTAGTATTTTGTTCTTCCTCAAGAATTTTTTATTAAATATCATTGGGTCTTTTTCAACTGGAAAGGAAAAATATATTGGGATATATAAATCCTTAAGAGAAGCATGATAAAGTGGTTTGAAAACCTTTGCCATTAAAGAATGGAAGTCAGGAAAGAAGAGATTTTGTGAGTAGGAACCTAAAATAACAATTCTTGTCTGTGGCCAGGTACTCAGAGATGCCTGGATCCAGGAGAAAGGCTCTGGGGGGCTAGGTACCTAGGGAACAACATCAAGAATAGGCAGTCACTTCACAATCTCGCTCAGGGTCAGCCTTGTTTGTATATCACAGAGAATCCAAATTTGTTTCAATTTTGCCTTTTTATCCAGGTATCATGAGAACCATTCACTTTTTTTTGCCCATAATTTGTTTTTTGCCTAACATTACTAGAAATTCATTTTCTACTCAGACTGTAAATTACATTTCCTATTTGTCCTCAAACCAATGTAGCATTTCTTTATGCTTTTTATGCATGATATTTACTGTCTTTGACATTTTTATCTAGTAGTCAGTATTAATAAATCTTCCTGAAAGTAACAGTCATTCTGATTTTGTTAAAAATGCATTGCTTAGAGTTCTTTGAAGTATGAATGTTCAGCTAAAAAGAATCAAATAAAGGAACAAACACTGTCATAGCAGCACTCTAATTCATCTTTGTATTGCTTAAATTAACATATTTAGCTGAACTGTTAATTTTTTTCTGACCTCCATTCTTTTCAGGTTCCTAAATTATGAAACTAGGCTTACAGTAGTATATTCTAAAAAGTCATATAGGTGAGAATATATACAAATCAGCCCATAGACACAATTTTACAATTTTGTATAAAGATTTCAGAAACTTGCCAACATTTTTCATATTTCTGAAACACATTATTCACATGAAATTATTCCTAATGTCTGAGCTTAAATTTCTATTGATTGTACCTCTACTTATTGCCAGTGATAACTTCAGTGGGACCTGAGATCATCTTTACTTCTAATGGGATATACTATTTTACAAACAAAATAAATCTATTTGATATTTTCATATGTTTTATTCCTCTGGACACAGAGATCTATTGATCCAAACTGGATATGACTGTTCAGTCATCAAAATCATCAAGTAACAAAAATAAAGGAAACACACTACAGTTTTACATATAATATAATGAAGCAACAATTAATAAAAAACACATTTTTTATTCCATTTAAATTGAGGAAACATGTAAAAAGGAAGCTATCTACTACTGTGCCTGGAACATAATAAGTCCTGAAAAACTCATTTTGCCATCATTTTTACTGTGACAAGGAGGGGCACATAACATCTTCTGTAGGATGTTATGGAAAAGCCTGAATGAATATTTTGGCCAATCTAATATATACTTGTATGTATAGTATTTTTTTCTTAAAGGAAGGCATTTATAAAGTTTAAAAAAAGCTTAGACTGAAATAAAAAGAAACCAGTGATACTGGTAAAAGGTGATGGAAAAGGGAAATTGAAAATATGTTTTAGTACATCATCTGATAAATGGAAATGATATACTGCACATTTAAATGTTTTACTGGACTTCATAAGAAATATAGTAAGTAAGTAAGTGTTAGTCGCTCAGTTGTGCCCGACTCTTTGCGACCCCATGGACTGCAGCCCACCAGGCTCCTCTGTCCATGAGATTTTCCAGGCAAGGATACTGGAGTGGGTTGCCATTTTCTTCTCCAGGGGATCTTCCCAACCCAGGGATCAAACCCGGGTCTCCTGTACTGCAGGCAGATTCTTAACTGACTAAGCTACAAGGGAATCCAGTATAGGGCAAAATGGTATGTTTGTGGTCTTCTATGATTCTAAGCTCTTTTATTCTAGCAACCCATATAGAAATTCCACTGATAAAACTGTACAAATTTGTCATCTTACTGACAATGAAATTTGTCTCTACTAATCAGATGTTACCAAAGAAACTCATTGAAAGGTTGATTTCTCAATAGAGCCTCTGCTTTATTAAACTGATAGGGGGAGGCAGGCAAAAAGGAAAAGAGGAGAAATAGAAGTAAAAGGAAATGATTCATGGCACAAATATATTCTTCAATTAAACTGTTGTTAAGCTAACCAAACGAAACTATTTGTGATGTTAAATGCTTCAGTAAATTTAGTCATGTAAGTATACTAAAAAGGAAAGACATTTTGACAAGTCATAGACTTAGGAAGTATTAACAATATGCGAGAAAAAGACAGAAAAACCTGAATAAATAAATAGTCACTGAAACACTCAGCAAGTTCCAGCTCTGCTTGGAATATTGTCCACATAATGAATATTTCAGGTGCATCTTGAGATCCTTATATTTTTCAAAGACAAGAAGGCAAGATGCATCTTACATCTGTTAAAGACTTCTGATTGGCATCTATGTTGAAAGCCTGCCTCAGGATTGAAAGGCAGAATGTTCCTCAAAAGCCGCAGGTATGAAATATTTATTCTACCTTTTCTCATAGACAAGAATGAGTTGACTCTGTGATATAAATCTTTACTAATAATACCAACAAAATAACACTTCTTCTGGTAAGTGATTATTCTTAGAAGGTGACCCAGGCCTTGTTTGTTGTAGTTGATCAGAGCAGAATAATGCAAGCATTGCTTACAGTATTCTTGGAAAACCTAATAATGTATTTTCAAGCATTATAGCACGGGAGACCTAAGGGTTGCTAAAATTTCCTTAAGAAAGATGATGCCGGATGAATTTTTTCTGGGATTGTTTTATTTATTTTTAATTTCAAAATTACATTTTTGTCAATATTAACCTCTGTTTGCAAGGACATTTTGTATATAAAAATGTTGTACCTATACCGTTGAGTATTCTTTTTATTAAGCAAGGCAAAGACTTGTGTGTCTCCAAATATTGCTTAAATCTCCAAAGCCAGCTGAATAAACAAACATTATGTGATCTGTAGTCCAAAAGTCTGCAAATGACTCCATAGGATGTAAAAAAAAAAAAAAAAAAAAAGAAAGAAAACAAAAACTATAATTCCTTCTAAGTATTTCTTGGAGCCAATGATCAGCAGTTTTGTTTAAGTTCTGAGACCCCTGAGTCTCCATAAAAATAACTTTGAAATATTATATTATGTGTGAAAATTTTACACACATGCACCTTTATAATGAGCAGGCAAGCCCCCTGCCCTTCCTCAACCTGATAATCAACCATAGTGCCTACTCAAACATGGAAAAAATAGAAGATTCAGAACTCTAAAGCCCATAATCTCAGTGCCATTTAGAATCATGTGCATTTCTGAAATCCTCTATTACTGCAAATCTCTTGGTTGTATTTTCTACTGAATTGTCTGTTTCTCATTATCAAAGTCTAAAAGAAATTTGATAGTCATGTAACACTTGGAGAAGGAGCGTTAGAAAAATGCATTCCAAAGTGTTCAGCTTATCTTTTCTTTCCAAAGCAGTAACTACTGTCTGACTTTCCTCCTCTAGAGAAGCCAGTTGGGAGGGTGAAGGAAAAAAATCAAACCAAAGTAAATTAAACAATGGCCCTGTGCCTGAATCAATCACAGGCATCAGCTTTTCAACACTGAATTGTAGTTAACAGGCTAGGGCAACATTAACATGGAGAATTCTTACTCTGCAAAGCTGCCTTTTGCTTGTAGAATGGAGACCACACCATGCTTCGAACCATGTTTGCCAGAATAAGATGACGTGGGCAAAGCTGGAGATTGGCAATACTGGTAACTGTGATAGTCAGATCGCTACTATCCTTGATAAATCAGGATATGAAATCCTAGAGATGGACTATGGTACATTTTATTCTTAGCATGGCCAGAATTCAGGTGTGACATGTCATCCTTCCTCAAGAGTGAAGATGCTGGAGAAAAGAAAATCTGGAGGAAAAATTGTAAAATATGAACCTTGAAGAAAGCATGTGTTATTCCAACAGGTGTTTCTGTCTGCTCCTGTAAGTCAGCTGGGTTATTCAGATATTACACAGATAGTGTTCAGACAACTCTCGATGCACATCTGATCAATTAAGATAGAATTTTGTTTTTGCAATTCAAGCTTTTAAGAAGCATTACAGTTAAAATACATAGCACAGGCATGCTGGGATAATTGGTTGTCAAAGTACATTGGTACCACTGAGTAGTCTTAAAATAGCAGGAAATACAACTGAATACTGGAAAGGAAAACACTATTTCACTTTTTCAAATAAAACATATTGCACCTCTGAGTTCACAATGGGATATTTGCTGAGAGCCTGTAATTAACTCATAATGATGAGAACCACAGTAATAAACATTTCCTTAGCAAAACATTCACTTGTTTTCATTATTTCCTACTTTTTCACTATTTCCCTGTCACTTTTTAAGTTAGCTTGTCACTATTAATCTGGAAGGGAATGGAGAAAAGGGCAAATAATTTTTCAAGATGCAGAATATTCATTTTAATGATCCAGAAAGCATACTTCTGGATAAAACCAGCACATCATCAGAGAGTGCAAACGTCTAAGCAAAAATGAGGGGACTTTATTACCTATTAGTAAAGTTATTTTAGTTTGAAAACTCAGAACCAAGGAAACCAAAATGTGGCTCAATAGCAGATCACCTATATCAGCTGCTTTTAGATTGACCTCCCTCCCCACTCACAGCTGTCAAATTAATCTTCCCAAATACCTTTTCATCATGTCACTCCTTTGCTCAAAATCCTTCAATAGCTGCTCAATACCAACAGCACAGAGTCCACATTCCTTGGCCCAGGCATTAAGCCCTCTCTACAATCTGGTTGCAATTTTCTTTTCTTGATTCATTTCCCACTCTTCTCTTGAAACACAGTGGTCCCTGTGAATTCTCTGCTCCAGTCTATGCAATGCCTCTGAAAAGACTACCTGCTTTCTTCTTTTCTTGTTCTTTTCTCAAGCTGTTCACTGGCGGGGGTGTTCCGCCATTCCTTGGCTCTACTCGGACACAACCTGAAGCGCTTCTTTGGATCACAGCATACATGGCCAGGTAGGGCTACCTGTTCAGCAAATGCAACTTGGCTTTGTGTGAGAGTGTGAGCTCCATGCAAGCAGTGCACGCATGCTAGTTCACCTCAGTTGTGTCTGCCTCTTTGTGACCCCATGAACTGTAGCCCACCAGGCTCCTTTGTCCATAGGATTCTTCTTGCAAGAATAAATAATTCTCATATATGTAAATAATTAATAATAGTTTAATTGCTTTATATATGCAAACACAGCTGAATGTAGGATGCAGTCAGAATTACTGGGTCCAGTTATGACCCAGCTCTTGGTGTGATGCCTTGGCTGAGGGAAAGGACTCTAGTTACACCTGCCTGACTGGGTTCATCGCTTCCTCTTCTTTTCTGCCAGCAATTCTTCTCCCACTGGACTGAACAATAGTTCTCTAATGAAAATCAGATCAGGTCCCTCCTCTGCTTCAACCTTGCCTATGTCTTCCCCATCACATCTGAATAAAGTGCACTGTCTTTTCATGATTTATAAGGTCTATTGCTTGAATTCATCCTCCACGGTCTCCCCTCACCCACCACCCTCCAGCTGCCCTGGTCTTCCTCCTGGTCCTCTGTCTTGCATTTACTGTTTCTCCAGCCCAAACACTCTACCTTTGATCTGTGCCTAGCAGGCATCTTACAACCATTCTCAAATACTGGTCCTCAGTTAGATCTTTCTTGTGACCACATCTAAATTCAGTAGTTCCCCCTCCCTCACCATAATCTCTATCACATCGCTTTATTAAAAAACAAAACAAAACAGCCCCTGCTGCTTCTGCTAAGTCACTTCAGTTGTGTCTACTAGGATCTGAAATAATCTTCTTTAGTTAGTTGTTTACTTGCCTTATGTCTATCTCCTTTCCCTGGCAGTAGACACCATTCAGCCTAGGATCTTGTCTGTTTTGATCACTGTTGTATTACTTTCATCAGAAAACTGCTTGGTATAGAGCATGTGATCAATAAATATTTGTCAAATTAATAAACTTGCCTAAAGTTACATAGCTAGGAAGTGATAGAACTGGCCCTGAGACCCAAGTACGTCCATCTCTGTGACCAGTGTGGTGCCACCACCCACCCTGTCCAGGACTGATGGTGCCACAAGCTTCTGTGTTCACCATCCTGGGGCTGACCCAGCAGTTACACACAAGGAGTCTTAGATCCAAGATGAAGACACCATCAAAAGTCAATAGACCTGTCTATCCAGGGAGTGTAGCCTGTCACTCAGACCTCATCCTACATGGGGAAATGTGTTGCAGAAGAATCAGCTGGAGGGACAATCACATCTTATTGATGGGGGCACTGATACATTTGTTAGATGCAACTCAGCATTTATGCCCAACATGTAAGGCATGGAGAATGAAGGGGATGTCTGGAAAGGGAAACAGCTACATGTGGTTCACTATAGAAACTGATTAACAATATGCACTCATTTCTTAGATATTGAAGAGAGCAAGAAAGGCAACAGTAAATTCATAAAGCAGGTTGATTTGGGAATGGTGGAGTAGGTCTTTAGGGTTAGCAGATGCAAACTATTATATATAGAATAGATAACAAGATCCTACTGTATAGCACAGGGAACTATATTTAATACCCTATGACAAACCATAATGGAAATGAATATAAGAAAAGAATGTTTATATATATATAACTGAATCACTTTGCTGTACAGAAGAAGTTAATACATTGTAAAGCAACTATACTTAAACTGAAAAATAAATTTAAAATATCCAGTCTTGTCTATGAAAGTGAAAGTCACTCAGTTGTGTCTGACTCTTTGTGACCCCATGGACTATACAGTCCATGGAATTCTCCAGGCCAGAATACTGGAGTGCGTAGCTTTTCCCTTCTCCAAGGGATCTTCCCAATCCAGGGATCGAAGCCAGGTCTCTTGTATTTGCAGGCAGATTCTCCACCAGCTGAGCCACTAGGGAAGCCCAAGAATACCAGAGTGAGTAGCCCATCCCTTCTCCAGCGGATCTTCCCAGCCTCAAACCAGGGTCTCCTGCATTGCAGGTGGATTCCTTACCGACTGAGCTATCAGTGAAGTCTTGTCTACATTCAAATCAAATCTCCATTCTTGTAAAAGTATAGTCTATAGCCTATGTTTATCTGAGAAAGCAGTCTTTTGGGGACAAAGTTTTCCTTGTATAAGTGCATCATCAGCTAGCATTGACATTTAATCATCTTGTAGTCCTTGATGAATGATGACTAACCTAAAAATTAGAGAAATATTATATAATAAGACAACAGGGATTGATTCATTGGGTCCCACTGATTTAAAATCACATGTATTGGAAAAAGAATAACAGAAAAATACTGACTCAGACAAAGGCATGCAAAGGATGTTTCCTGTTACAGAGATTGTTTTAAAAGATGCAAATGCCTATTGTGTCATGATTCTGCAACAATTTATTTGCAATTTAACAGCATAGTAAAGTCAAACATTACCATTTATTGCCAATTGGAAAGAAGGAAAAAAATGGGAAGCTCTGTGTCTGGGGAGGGATTCTGTAGTTTGGCACATTTGCTGGTTCTTAAACTGCTTTTCTGAATGAGTTTGTCTCTGAGTATGTGGTGGTCCAACGTTCTCCTGACTAATTTGGATTGCTTGTGGCCATGGAACCAGTGAGGGGGCTCCATTCATAAACAGCCCATGATGCATGATAATGCTTTGAGGCTCATAGGAGGAAGTTCGCTGAGAAGAACTGTAGTATACCAGAGGGGGTTTGGAGAAAATTTCCATCCAGACTACAAATTGTAGACATTGATTTGAAATAAATTGTGACTGATGATCAGTCGATGACGATTTCCATAATCATTACACTGTCTGTAATTTATCAAGGTAATGATATTTGTGTCCCTGATGTCACATTCATCCTATACTGAGGGACTGAAGAGCATGCTGTGATTTTTAAAAGCCCTTATTAAGAACTGACTGGTTTTGTTATACTTCCAGCCGTAATCAGTGGGATGGCTGAAAGTGAATAAAACATTGAAACAATCCTGCTAGGTTTGTAATAAAATTCTTTTGACAAAATCTTCTATAGCACGAAGGCAAAGATTTTATGCTTACAGCATTTTAATTAAATCCTTCTTATCAAGATTGTTCAGTGTAGTTTGCCAATATGCTTTGGAAAGAGATATTACAGCACACTGGGCAAAAAAAATCTGCCAAAGAACCTCCCCTTAACCCTTCTGGACCATTTTCCCCTGGAATACTTGGTTTCCCTTTTAGATCACAGTTACTTATTTATGACCATGATTTTCAGCTTGTGTATGGTCAACAGGTATATTCACATCCTGCCCTTCTTCCCATTAGATACAAAATTGATGAACAATATTCTCCTAAGTCAGAAAAAAAAGCTAATGACATTAAACACTAAATGTCATAAGTATCTCTTCACCAAACGTGAAAGTGAGCTTAGAAAGTCAATGACAGTGATATAATTAACAAAATTAACAAATGTGTTTTGAGATTGCCATTATAAAACGAATTACGATTAGACTGCAAATGCTATAGCATCACTTATATTTTCTTAGAACAAGGTTTAAATACATACAACCAAATACAGTTGAAAGAATTTCACAAATAATTCTAGCTTGGCATCTTGAGATTTTAACAAAGTTAAGATAAAGCAAAGTACTTTGATTAGAATCAGAAACAGAATATTTCAGATATTTGTTTCATGTAGCTAAAACTATAATTGTTATCTACAAACTTCCATTTGCTTTTGAAGTAATCCTATCTTACTAGTCTAGCTGCTGCTGCTGCTAAGTCGCTTCAGTTGTGTCCGACTCTGTGGGATCCCAGAGATGGCAGCCCACCAGGCTCCCTGCTCAATTATCTCAACTCATGCTGTATTTGTACTGTCTAATCTGGGTTCTTGGCTTCATTACCTTATTATTGATTTCTTTTTACTGTGAACATAAAATACACTGTGTTGACCATTTTTAAGTGTATAATAGCATTCAGTGAATTCATAATGTTCTTCAACCCTTGCCATTATGCCCAGTTTCATTACTTTTAAGCTGTTTCTTATTTACTATCTGTCACCTATAAAAGAAAAAGGTGATAATTACAGTAGCAACTTCATATTGTTTTTGTTAGAAATAAATGAGATGCTATGATATTTGCAAAGCCTGCCTGGTGTATTTGAAGTGCTAAACTACATACTCCATGCTTGAATTGCTTCATTCTAATGTTGACATTAACTCTTTTGAAGGCAAAAATCCTTACCAGAACCACACAATAGAATAACTTAAATTGATTTTCTGATAAATTCTAGTGTTACAAATGCTTCCACAAATATCACCCCAGAACCTCATCATAAAACCTCAGGTAACAAATAAAACCAGGTTCTGTCTTCTGATTGTACAGATGAGAACAGTGAATCTCTGAAAGCTTATTAAGTCATTTACCCCAGGTCCCACAGTCAAAGAGTGGCGTTAGAAACTGAACATAGCACTTAGCACTCAGGAGGTATGCAATTGTAAATATCTGTAAATAAATGGATGAATTAAAATAACAGAATTTTGACTTCAAGTTCTCCACTCCTCCAAACACAGAACAGGGACTGCTTTGTCACCTAACTTGCTTATCTCCAGCCTTTATTCAGCATTCCTGTTTGCTAAGATCCATCAGGACTGACTGTGGGCTCTTGCTTCTTTTAATTCTTTGAGATTCACATTTTCTCTTTGGGAAAGGGAAAAACCCCATCCCATGCCCTCAAGGCACATTTCCGGATGGGATAACTTGGACTTTGGGACGTGACCACTGTGGTTGATTGTGTTCTGTGGGTTGCACTGCTGGGTGTTGGGAGGGTGTAGAGCATGAATGTTAATGTGAGTTAGACTCACAGGATAGTAGGGGGCATTAGAATGTCACATTATGGTAGTTTGTAAAAGAAGTACTTAAAAATTATTTTAATTGGAGGCTAATTACAATATTGCGGTGGTTTTTGCCATACATCGAGAGGAAAGTTGATCTAAGGGAACCCTTGAAGTGGGGAAGGAGGCTGACACTTGGGTCTCACCTGTGTCCCTTTAAGTGGTCCAGGATCACCTCAGTGGTCCGTGGATCACTGGCACCAGAAGGAGGCAAGACTGGAAATACAGTTTGCCTTACTTCTAGTAGTAGTTCTGACTTTGGGTTCAGCCTGTCTCTTCTCTCCAGCTAAACAGGCTATTTGAAATGAAACTGCTTCACTTCCAGTGGCAATATAATTTGGAAACTAAATAATTTTGGCTGTGTGGAATGGAGTGAAGGAGAAAATTGAAAATAACAGGCAATAAATTTAATATACTCAAAAATTGTATCAAAAGAAAGGTAACCCGGGCTATTCTTACACACATTAAAAAACAAAGGATTTTTTTTAGTGTAATAGGGAAAATGTTCCAAGAAAAATATTTCACCTGTTGTATTTTTGAATATTTTGATATTAACATTTAAGATGTAGAATATATAATATATTTCACAAAAGCAGCAGTAACTTACCTATTAAAAAATTAGGTAGATTATATGCATTCATGCAAATATATAAAAAATAACAGCAATATGATTTGCAGATTGGTAAGCATAATTTTTAAAAATATCTTACTATAAAAGTATAACTAAACTGTAGAAATATGGATTTTTGTTAAACTTTGAAAACAAATTTTGAGAAATGTAAGCTTCCTATGTAGCTTTTCAAACAAATGCCATTTAAAAATATTTTAAATGTCACTTGAAAAAAGTAAATATCAAAATTTATTTCTAGACACATTTGATGCAAAAATGTATCAAGTTTCTATCAAAAGCATGTAAGATGATTTAGTCTGTGCTATTAAAAAAAAATCTCTTTTTAATCAAGCCATACTGACTAGCATAATACAGTTAAAGCTGTTAGAAACATTTATAATTTCTACTTAGATGAGGAAAGGATTACTGAGGAGAAAGACACAATGAGAATCAGGACTAAGAAGGGAATGCAAAAAAGTTAAAAATAAAGATGAGGTCATAAAGGCAGGGGAAAAAAGCCAGAAAAGGGAAATATGGAAAGGAGAAGGCAAGGGAGGGGAGAGGGAGGGGGAGGGAGAGAAAAAGACAGGAAAGGAGAAATGGGAGTGAGATTTGAGAACGTACACTTCATTAATGAAATAAGAGAGGGAAAGGGACAGGTACTTTTAATTTCAAAATGCAAGCAAACCAAAACCAGCAGTTATGTCTTGCTAATATACTTTCTTCTTAAATAGGCGTAACATTATTTCAGTTTTCTGCAAGTCATGGCAAAATTTATAGGGATTATCTTTGTGTCTGTCAACAGATCATAATGGGTATTTCAGAATTTTCAAAGATAATTCAGAAAAATTCCAATAATGTCTGCATAATGTCACACAAAAGGACCTGGGTAAACTCAACAGACATCAACTTGAAGGATGACACCATATTCCATTAGCTTGCTTTTGCTTTGACTTTTTAAGTGGCTTTTAAAAACATTTTTGAATTTTTAAACACATTAAAGAAACACTATAATGCTTTTTAGTATGTTGAGTATGTAAAGTACATTTTTTCCTGCAGCATAATTGAAATCTAATTAATCATTTTCTCTAGAGATTTATGTTTTTAAAGACAACTATTGTGACAACAATAGAGACATGACTTTGCTTGTCACCACTGAAAATATTTCAGTTGAGGCAACAGTATAATTTTGTGAAAATGTGTACACACTTTGATTAGTTCTACTCTCAAAATTTACAAAAGAAATTAACAGCCCAACGGAGATGTTTGTGACTCTCACATCTTTAAGATAGCATTGTGTTTTCATCTTTTAAAATAAGAAATTGATTTATCAGTAATTTCAATTATATTCATTTGTTTTCCATTCATGGATTAGGGGAATAATGTGTCCCCTTTAGTTATGGACTCAGATATTAACCTATTTTTCCCCCTCATTATAGTTTTAGTGCTGATTTATTAATAATTAGCTCAGAGGCCTCCACTTGTTGTAGCTGAAATGTGAATGCCTGGTTGCACAGTTTGTGAGTGAAATGTAAATTTTAGTGCCAAAGGGTTATTTTCTGCTTCTCCATCTGAAGCTCACACAACTAGATGTGTGTGTTGTTCTATATGTTCCAATCCATTGGCTATAGGGAATCTGCAGTCGTACTCTTGGAATTGTCTCATTAGCTCACAGGATCCCTATTGACAGCCCTACTCTCTACTGCCATTCTTGTATCCAAGACGGTCAGGATCCCTTGTGTTATTTAAGGTCTTGGAAGCCATTGTTTTGCATATGTAAATATCATCTATCTATGTATCTATCTGTCTATCTATCTATCTATAAATATGACCAACCTAGACAGCATATTAAATAGCAGAGACATCCAGTAGTCATGTATGGATGTGAGAGTTGGACTATAAAGAAAGCTGAGTGCTGAAGAATTGATGCTTTTGAACTGTGGTGCTGGAGAAGACTCTTGAGAGTCCCTTGGACTGCAAGGAGATCAAACCAGTCGATTCTAAAGGAGATCAGTCCTGAATATTCATTGGAAGGACTGATGCTGAAGCTGAAGCTCCAATACTTTGGCCACCTGATGCAAAGAACCAACTCATTGGAAAAAACCTGGATGCTGGGGAAGATTGAGGGCAGGAAGGAAAGGGGATGGCAGAGGATGGTTGGATGGCATCACTGACTCAATAGACATGAGTTTGAGCAAGCTCTGGGAGTTGGTGATTGACAGGGAAGCCTAGTGTGCTGCAGTCCATGGGGTTGCAAAGAGTCAGACACAATTGAGCAACTGAACTGAACCAATATATATATGTATGAAAGTGAGAGTGATAGTTGTTCAGTCATGTCCGACTCTTTATGACCCCATGGACTGTAGCCCATTATGCCCCTCTGTCTATGGGATTCTCCAGGCAAGAATACTGGAGTGGTTTGCCATGCCCTCCTCATACATATGTATACAAATATACATATAGTGTAATATCAGTATATTTATCAAAAATACTTATCTTGTTAGTATATGTTATATAGTCAGTATATAGCCATATATACAACTTGTTTACATGTTTATCTTCTATATATGCATAGGCATACCTCATTTTATTGTGATTTTCTTTATTACACTTCACAGATACTATGTTTTTTACAGACCGGAGGCTTGTAGCAACTCTCCATCAAGCAAGTCTATCGGTGCCATTTTTCCAATAGTGTGTGTTGACTTTGTATCTGTGATCTTTGAGGTTACTACTGCAAAAAGATTAAGACTTGCTAAAGGCTCAAATGATGATGATCATTTTTTAATTGATCATTTATTATTTTAATTTTTTTAATTAAGGTATAAACTTTTTTTTAGACATAATGCTATTGCACACTCAATAGACTAGTGTAGTATAAGCATAACTTCTATATGCACTGGGAAAGACAAAAAACCATGTGATTTGCTTTTTTGTGATATTTGCTTTATTATGATGGTCTTTCAGAACTGAACCCATGATATCTCTGAGGTCTGCCTATAATATATTAATGTATATGCCATAATCAATACTAATGAATTAATACAACCAAAAAAGAGGGGAAAAGATAAGAAACAAATACAAAGATGTTGGTTACTAAGGATATTTAGCTTTTTCTTAAAAAAAAAAAAGTACAGGTCACATAATGCCAGTGTGAAGGGTAGGGTTGGGGACAGATTGAAGAGAAACTAGTGCAAATAATACCTACTCAGATTATCCCTTAACCTTTCATTTGATGATGGCACAATGCCTATTTTTGCTTAAAAGGAGATACTGAACCTCAATAACAAGACAGGTTTACTTTTTTCTAAATGTAACCAGTGAAAATTACCTTAATGCTAAAGGTTTAGGTATGTAAAGCTGTGAAATTACTAATTCGCTTGTATTCTCTGTTATAATTCCTTCCATATGGATAGGATTTTCATATCTAAAAGAGATCCATATGGAAATTCTGGAGCCATGACTTTCCTCCCAATGTAGCCACTAAGCTTCCAGCTGCTGGTGTTCTGAAAGCAGCCTTGTCTTACCACAGGGCAGCAAGGACACTGCAAATCCCACTTGGGCTGCACCTTGGGACACAGGACCTATGGGAGGGGAGGGCGGCGACTATTTATACTGCTGTGAACAAAACAATTTTCATTTTAGCTGTCATTTTGGTTCATATAGTAACTGTTCTTTAAAGCATTTATTCACTCATTGCACAACTGACCAGTTCTATACTTAACCGGGATTGTACACTACCATACTGTTTGCTCATATGTGGTCCATGTTCTGTGAGGATCACTGTCACCTGTGGTGCTGGTTGTAAAGAGATTCCTGGGCTCCAAGCTATGCTGAAAGCAGAGACCTTGTGTGAGGTTTTCCCTTGTCATGTCCATAGCATCTGGTCTGAGTCTTAAACACAGTGGTCAGTCAATAAATATTTGTTCAGAGGAAAAATTAATGAACACTAGAAAATAAGATCCATTACTCTGGAATAAAAGGGAAAAACTACTGGAAAAAATGCAAGCCCAGGTAAAACGGTCCTGCTATTATTAGTCATCTTCAAAACACTGGGCTAAAATAATTCAAAGGAAATTCCTAATAAATCTTTAAGCTGAGTCAATGGGAAAATTAAATTTATTTGATAGTAATGTGTCCTGGAGACAGTCTTACAAAGATATATTCTGTTAAACAATCTAGAAGGTTTTTCTGGAATGTTCCCACAGAAAAGTTTAATTTTTTAGCCATATTCTATAACTTCCCAAAGCTACATTAAAAAAAAAGTTGAAAGCATTTAAATTAAAAAAAATTTTTTTTGGATATATGGTTATTTTTTATTTGTTTATAGACAAACTCCAAGTGACTCAGGAATTTTGTACAATAAGTAGTTCTAACATATTAAAATTATCTATAGAAAATCACATAGGGAAACAGTAAAAACAGGAAAGAGAAACTGAAATGTAGTAAAAATAATATAGAAAACAGATGTCAAATGCCCCAAAATAAAAAGCACAGTGGTGAAAGAGAGCATGCATATAAGGTACAGAGTTTATGAGGATTTTTCAGAAATGATAGAAAGACTTACTATGAATAGTAATCAGCAGACTCTGAAAGTTTGTAAGCAAGGAAAGGAAGAAAGCTACAGTATGCCAGGAGGACTGACCAAGAGACTCCAGCCACTAAATAATTCTTCCCTGAGTGAAGATTTGTCCTTTTCTAGTGATTAGGGATCAAGAATACAGAATGAAATCTGTAGTAATGATTAATGTGTCTTTGCAGTAAACTCAGGGAATGGCTTATCATTAATGTGGAACTAACACAATTTCTTGCTGAAACAAGTCCTATTTTTAGGGATAGAGTATTAATAAATGCATGAATCTAGGCAGGTCTTGGTCCTAAGACTAAGTTACAGTTACAGATTCTATAACTAGATCTATGTACCCTTCCACATACTTGATACAGAAGAATGGCAAGTTAAGTGTGCTGGACAGGAATATTTCTCAAACACTTGGTGTTATGTTAAAACATTGTATTTATTTCTGTATATATATATATATATATGTATATATATATAACAGGTAGTAATATATGATCGATATTCTCTTCTCTATCCACTAGCATTGTAGTCTAACAAATACAGAGATTTATCTAGCCAATTTTACATTCCAACATTTAAGACAAGCACTAGAATGAAAAGGAAATATAAAGTATATGTGTTCTATGGATTTCCTGATTAATAGCAAAATTTGGACCAAATTATCTAACTCTCATCACTAGCATTTCATAATTCAAAAGCAAATTATATTTTATTACTAAGAGCTTAATGCAGCCATTCAAATACTTGTGTTAATATACTTAAAAATTCTGCTACTCAAATAGTCATAAGTTTTGAAAAAATAGTCATTAGTTTTGAAAAGGATAGGCTACATTTCTTAGAAAACAACTCTCAAAACAAATTCAATGCGGTAATGTATTTAATTGATTTACTCCTTAATCATACAAATTTATAAACTGTGTAAAAGACTTATTGATCCCCAATACTTAAGTATCACATTGCATGAATAACAAATGACATAAAATATGCAAAATAATAGCACATTAGCCTAAATAACACTAATAAATTGCAAAGCTTAGCATGAAATGGAAAATCACTAATGGAGCACAATGCAGTTTGTCTATGCAACAAGCAAAGACTCATACATAATGGAAGAGTACAAATATCAGCAGCAGGCTCAGAGAGGGCAATTGAAATGTGTTTTTATGGACAGGATGGATTGATCAGGAAAGTGGTTCCTGAGAAAGATTCCACTAACTCTGAAGAGCATCTTGGGAGATGGTCATGATTTTCCATCTGCCTCTAAAACTTGTTTAGATAACCTGTATTCCTTACACATATTGTTTAGATAACCTGTATTCTTTATTCTTTATGAGTTAAAAAAATAAAATTATTTTGAGGAGTTTCTATGAAATCACTAGAACAATGGTCATTTGATCTGGAATTTTCTTGTGTGGCATATTTCTATTTGGTATTCAAGCTCTAAGTGCTATAATTAAAAATCCCTTCCTTCACGCTATAGATAGCACCTGTAATGTAATGAAGGCTAAAAATATTGTAAAATATGAGACTTAAGTTCTTAGTATACTGGAGCGCCATCCTGACAAGATTGAATATCATCCAGAAGCTAGTATGTGGCAGGGGCATCTTGGATTCCATCCAAGGGAAATAAGTCATGAACACATTAGAAGGAATTTGTTAGGACTATGTTCCAACCAAAAGTTGGTCCCCAGGCATAGAGATTGATGATAACATTATTAAGTAAAGCTCAGGTGTTTTCTACTTTCATTTCTACCTGAATATCACCTCTAGATTTAATTGGTATTTCAAAAGAGAATATAGTTTGAATTTGAACATTTTGTATCTAAAGGTGAGTGTAAGGATGAGAGTTTGAAGGTGATATGAAGTTGTCAAAAGTCATAAAGCTGCTACTAATTTTGAGATAAAAATAAATTGTGCTACTGAAGGAAAAGCTTAGCTAATACAATAGGGAATAGAATAACGAGTTCATCTAATATAGTCCCTAAAAGTGAAGAGAAGATTTTAGTCAAAGGAACTTAGAGAAGATGGAATCTGTTTGTAACAGAACACTCTGGGGATGTAGAGTGAGTAAAAATAGAGTTTTGTCCTTCACTCATTTCTATCCTCATTGGTTCATTTATGAGCTTCCTTTTGAATTCTGATCCCATCGGCTCACTCAGGAAAAATACAACCGGTATTCCATGTCCATCCATCATATTGCCCATGATACGTTAGTGATCAGTATCATCAATATAAACAATTTTAATGTTAACATTTCCTCAAAAAAGAGAATTTGAAGCATACTTAATACTATATACCATGCGATTCACCTTGGAGATGTCTGGACTTGGTGTGTCATAAAACAATTGTGATAATGCTCAGGTGACCTCTTAATATCTTAGACTAATTGAACAAACTATGGGATGCTCAGTCAGAGCACACCTGCTTCATGCATATGATTTGCTGCTGCTGCTGCTGCTAAGTTGCTTCAGTTGTGTCCGACTCTGTGAGACCCCATAGACAGCAGCCCACCAGGCTCCTCTGTCCATGGGATTCTCCAGGCAAGAACACTGGAGTGGGTATATGATTTGCTACTGAGCATTAAATGGTAAACGGATTAGCCAAGAGGGAGTTGCAGAGAAATATTTATGATGTGGTACAAATATTTTGTTTCAGAGATTATTATAAAATTCATATATGAGGAATTGGTTAATTATGCACTTAAGTCCTATTGATCAGAAAACTTATTATAAAAATAAAACAAGAGAATGGGTTAAATGGATTGATGGAGAATTAGATGCTTAAAATAGAATTGAGGCTTAGGATAAAATAGAAATTAATGAAATAAAAGTATAATATGACCACTGATAAACAGGTAAAAGTAGCTTGTTTCTGATTTGATTTTTATAGGTAATAAACAGAAAAATAATACTTAAAATTCATTTCCATTGTCTTTCTATTGTAGTAGATAACAAATTTTACCAAGCTTATTATCTCCTATCTGATTACTTTTGTAATTTTTAAATTATTACATTTGACAAGGTTTTTTATTTATTTAGTAACAAATTTTTATAAATGTTATTCAGCAGAACATATTCTCTTAATGTCGTTTGTAATCAAGAGTCTCCAACTCAGAAAAAAAAAAGTTACAGAGATTAATAAACATATACTTAGATATGAAAAATGAAGAAAAAATTCACACATGTGACTAAATTTGTATTTAATGCATTGAAAGTCAATGTTACTTTATAGCAATTCTCTTAAAGTTGATTTTGAACCTTAGATTTCAACAGTTAATAAATGCTGATTGTCTGCTGCTAACATTCAAGAACCTTTATTTTTATAGATGTCAACTTTTTTTTTCCTTTGGTGAGTGGTATATAAACTTAATTGAGGTATTGATAAGAGTTTTTTGGCTCTGTAAAGAAGGAAGTCTCCAAATTAGCTTTATGTTACATTTTCTGTATATGCAAAACAAATGGACAGAGGAAATGTCAGGAGTATATTATTATTGCTTTAAATAGCACTTAAGAACTCAATTTCAGATGAAATAGTATTAAAGAATACTTAAAAAACAAAAAATATAAAAGAATTGAAATAGCAGAGAAATACTCTACTGTGTGGGATGAATGTAAGTGCTAATATGCTAAAAACAAATACATAAAACCAAATCTGTCTTTCTAAAATAAACATTAGCATGTGATTTTCAAACTCTTTGATATATGAGAATTATGAGCACTCTTTATTTGAAAATGGAGATTATTGGTATTACTAAAGGGATTCTGATTCAGCAGGTCTGAGGAGGGGCCTAAAAATACATATTTTCAATTACCTTTTCTAGATGCCCTGTTGCAGCTGACCCTTGAACACACTTTGAGAAATGCAATTTCAAAATGTGAATTTATACATTTTTTAAAAGTTATTGCAAGTTCCTGCCACTTGAATTTTAACTTGTTTTTAAGGTGCACAATATTCTTGCTCACTAGTAGCAAAAAGAATCTCCCTTTTTAAGACACACAGTGTCAAATTGCTGAAAGTAATTATAGAGACAAAGACACTAACCTGGAAATACATAGTATCCAGCTGTTAAGTAAACATGTCTACATAACATACAAATAATCTACTCTAATTCTAGTCTTATTTAAAGGTTCTCCACATTTATATAAAAATAGTTTGCAACCCAGAAAGTAAAAACAATAAACAAATACAAAACATACAAGGAAAATAAGACATCACAAGCAAGAGTCAGTAGAAGCAACAGCAGTAAATCTATCAAATGTTCAGATACTAGAATTATCGGCCTCGGAATATAAAATATGTGTGCCTAAAATCAAGAAATCAAAAGGAAAACTATGAAGAAAGAACTCAATATCAAACATACAATAACTGAAATGAAAAATTCAGTTGATGAGTTTAACAATTGTAAATGAAGACTGCCAAATGTATGTACATTTTAAAACTCCATCTCTAAAACACATAGCAAAAATATGAAAAAAATATCATAACAGTTTCACTCATGAACATAGCTGCAGGAGAAATCCAGTAATGCATAGAAATATAACTCTTAGGACAGAGTTATGTGGCTTCAGAAATGCAAGTGTAGCAGAGGCTCCTAATGGACCCTCATTTCAGAATCTCCACCTTTGTTGGGCACGTGGCAGAGTTTCATCTCTCCACATCCATATAAGTAGTTCAGGCGAAAGGGCTGTGGACAGAAGAGACACAAGCCACTTCTGGGTTAGAGCATTTCACTGCCCAAGAAAGGCTTTTTGATGCCCTGTTCCTGTGTTACAGTGATCATGAAAGCATGCATTCAGATGATTCATCCATTAGCTCAGGTCCTGGAGTGACTAAAATAAGTATAAGTCCCTTGCCGGACATGTATTGGTTTTAACTGAGATTTGAGGGCATGCTTATTAATTCAGCACAGCTTAACCTACACTGACTAATAACATGGTTTTAAAATTAGAAAAATCTTTAAATGCAGTTTGCTGCATTCATGGATTAAGGAGAAAAATAAACTCAATAGATGTGAAAATAGATGTAATAAAATATAATATACATTCATGATAAAAACTCTTAAAAATTTGAAATATTAATTGAAGTACATTTTAAAAAGGATATTATCATACAAAATAGTGAAACATTGAAGATACTCTTTTTAAGATCACTCTTTAAGGGTGGCTGCTAATACGACCTCTATTCAACATTATTTTAGAAGCTGTAGACAGTCCAATAAGACAAGAGAAAAACTAGTTTAAAAATTGGAAAGCAACAAACAAAACTGTTCCTATTAATAAATATTATGCCAGTCTATATATCTTTCAATATAAAGATAAACTATTAGAATTAGCAAGAGATTTTGGTAAGGTTCTCAGAAAGTTAATTATTACATAAGATAATTTGCATTTTTATGCTATAGTATCAGAAGATAAATTTAAAATATGCCACTCACAGCAGCATCCAAAACCTCCTGTTGTAAACAAAATGTGTGCAAGATTGTTATAAAAAAAATTATAAAACTTTGTTGACATTGAAATTGTCCTCAATGAAGGTAGAGATAGACCATATTTATAGATCAGTAAAATCAGTGACTTAAAGATGTCAATTTTCCTTTAAGTTGGACTATGGATTTAGTTTAAACTCCCTTTTCCCAAAGAAGGACATATAAAAAAAAATTTTATAACTCGATGGACCAAATCCAAATGTATATGGAACAACAAATTCCAAGAATAGCTAAGAAATCTTACAAAAAAACAGGTGGGGCACTGGCTTTACCAGATATTAGGTATCATGAGCTGGAGTATTGATATATTTTGATATTTGCACATGCTGGACAATGGAACACAATTATATCCATGAATCAGAGCCATGTATAGATGAACAACGGATAAATGTCAAGGTGATATTGGAAATGAATGAGACAAGGATGGACTCTTCAGTAAGTGATGCCGTGATGAAGCATTCATATGATTCTTATGGAAAAAAGAATTGAATTCATCCCTTAGACACAGCAGACACGCATCCTAGATTGTTGAAAGACCTAAGTGCATAAATGACATATATTATTTTAAAAATTTAAATTCCTGTGGTGCATAATAACAGGCCTTGAACTATAGAAGAAGTGAGGAATGGTATATATGTGTAAAATTATAAATGGCTACTAGTTCATTTTATAAATAGATAAGTATGTCAAGATAACAACAACATATCAAGTCAGCCAATAAGAATATGAGTACTGTAGACTAGAATTAACATTAAAGGAATTTTTAAATTTATTTAAATTTATTTTTAACTGGAGGATAATTGCATTACAATATTCTGTTGGTTTCTGCCACAAACAAGGTGAATCAGCCATAAGTATACATGTGTCCCCTTCCTCTTACTCAGATAATTTTTAAAGAGGAGGTAGGGTATGTGTGTATGAAAACAGTGTAACAAACATTACTTGGAAAAGACTCTGGGAAGAAAACGATGAATGAGAATCAATTTTGTCCTCAAGGAGTTCACTGTCCATCAGATAATATTCATGGGACTTAATTGCTTATTTTTGCCATCACTGCTTTCCCACAGTTGAAAGCTATATAGAAAGGGCTCCAGAGAAAGTCAACTACAGATACAAAGGTCAAAAAGACAAAGGATTTGGGATCACCTAGAATATATCCCGGAGAAGGCAATGGCAACCCACTCCAGTACTCTTGCCTGGAAAATCCCATGGATGGAGGAGCCTGGTAGGCTGCAGTCCACGGGGTTGCTAAGAGCCGGGCACGACTAAGCGACTTCACTTTTACGCACTGGGGAGGGAAATGGCAACCCACTCCAGTGTTCTTGCCTGGAGACTCCCAGGGACAGAGGAGCCTGTTGGGCTGCCGTCTGTGGGGTCGAACAGAGTCGGACACAACTGAAGCGACTTAGCAGCAGCAGCAGAATACATCTCTGAAGATATAACTTCACATGGCACCACTTTTGATGCAAATAATGGTATCCATTGTTCTGAATTCTTAATCAGACAATTAACCACATCTGGCTACTTAAGATAACTTGTGACATTTATATTAATTACATACACATCCTTTTAATTCTTTTAATTATGTACCTTAATGGTTTGACTACTGATAACTAGAAAATAACAAGGTTTAGTAAACATGCAAGCCTCATCACATTCTTCATTAAATAAGTGGAGAATTAGATCTGTCAAATTTTAGGTGAATAAACAATATACTTTCCTGAATTACAGGAAAACATCTTTAAACTCATGCTAAGCAACCTGGAACTGATTACACTGGTCGCCAATAGTGGTTGACTTTGTCCATCACATACAGTAAGTCATCTCTCTCTGATCACCTGAGCTTCATTATTCACATAATTACTGTAATCATTATGACACTAATGACTGTTGAAGTCTAAATGTGTGAAATTAATTCACTAACAAGTGTAAATATACATTCATGAAAGGACAGTATAGAAAATGGAAAATGAAACTGGTTCTCTGTTAAAAATAGGAAATTAGTACCTAGATTAGAATACCAGTAGAGTACATGCATGAGCAGTGACTATAACCATACTGTGACCATTGTTAGATAAATTTAGTTATAATTAACCATATAGAAGTGAATATGTAGACTACATATAATTTGTATCTTATGAACTAAATTGGAAAATCTAGTTCAGTTTCTTGAGTCTAAAATAAATTAATTCATAAAGGTGACCTAATAGTTGACACATTTTAGAATTTGAGGGTGACCCTGATGGTGACAAGCCACCCCACTGATCACCAGTGTTTTTTTTAAACTGATCTTACTGGCTTGCTGGGTGTCCCCTTTCTCCCTTGCAGTTTTGTATCTGTCCTTCCCAAAGCAGAGTACTCGGTCAAAACAGACGCTTATTTTTTTTTAAAGTTAAAGAACTTTCTACATTGATTTCTATTTAGGTACATGCCAAATTTTTAGTTTATCTGAACATCCTAGAATTGAAAAGTGACACTGGAAAAGTAATAAAAAATAAGAAATCCTTTGTTTTAGAGATCTTATTTTGAAAAACAATCCAGTTCAAACCAACCTCCCAAATCTGTTCCCAACAGGCTGAGGGAGGGCATGCGCCTTTTTTCTCTGATGGAAAGATAACCACCTGTCTGACACTTTAGTCCACCTCACAAAGAGTGGTTGGTGCCTGAATGCCTGACAAGATCACTCACAAGTTGGCTACGGGGCCAGCTATTCCCCTACCCATGCCAAGGCCAAGGGCAGGAACTTGAGCTTGTCCTGGGGAGCCTGCATCCCAGGTGCAGGTGCTTGCCAGCTGGAGGCTGCTCGAAAGCCAGTTGGTGCCTCCGAGCCCAGATCCACACTTGCTGAGATTCTGAACCTTCCTGCATCCCAACTCCCTGATGTGGCAAGCCCCCTGCAATACCGGTGATTAGGCCCATATTTAAAACGGTCTGTGACTGACAGGACAGGAAGCAATGCGTTTGAAATAGCAGCAGATTTAGTCGAATGAGTTGGGCGTCTCTCTTTATTCTAAAACAAATAAACATGACACAGGGATATGTTATTGAAAATGCCATATGTCTGAGCTGGAGAATAAAAGATTTGATTCAATAAGAATTTGTTGAGCAGTGACTAGGAATGAGGCAGTAGGGGCAGATGCTACGGGCAATCAAAATTCCCTTCCCTGCTTCCTCCATTTGTTTTAGCAAATTTATTTTTTCTTATGAGTTTAGTTTTGTTCCTCCAGCCTGCATGACTCTAAGTGCAATTGGCTTGCAGATTTCAAAGCAGACTTTCAAAAAAATTCCTGTACTTGAATACTCTCCAAGTTGGAGTTGCCTTAATTAATGAGTTAACTTTAAAACCAAGATTTAATAAGTTCTCAACCAGGTGCCAAGTGCTGTATTTGGAGTCAGATAGAGAGGGATGCCCCTTGCCCTTGAGAAGCAACAGCCTAGAGAGGAAGAGGCATCTAACCAAGTGATTCCAATCTAATTTAATCCACAGGTCAGTGCTAGTTGTTAAGAACATCACTGAATGTGTCGTGGTAAATAAAATTTCCAGAAGCAGTAGATGGGCAAAGAACAGCAAGCAGAGAAAAATGAAATGTGTGGAGGTGTAAAAGCTAAGATTTCCCCTCCCTGTTCAACATGTGAATGCATCACACTTGAACGTGACAGAGACGAGAGAGCTGGGGAAGCTGGGGCCATCCCTGAAGGACCTGGCAAGCGTGCTGATGAGTTCAGATTTAACCCCAAAGAACAACGAGCCATGGATCCAAGGTTCAGATCTGGGTTTTCTTCCAATAAGATAACTCCACATTTTAGGGTGATGTGGGGAGATTGGAGGCAGAGTCCAGTTGGAAGTCAAAACAGCAGCCCAGCTGAACAATAATACATGGAAACCTGAGTGAAAGCAGCAGCTGTGGAGAGGAAGAGCCACCAGGGGATAGAGAGGAAAGGGACTTAGCATTTGAATGGACAGAGCTAGTGATGCGGGGCTCAAAGCATTAGGGGCAAGGGGAGTCGGGAGAAAACAGCAGTCAACGGATCACTTCCCTGTTGCCATTTGGTGAACCAACTCATTTTCTCATGCTTCAGACTTTTTAGAGTTACAATTGCTGTCACGAAGGAACCACATCTTTGCATACTATATTCTCATGAACACAATGATGTCAGATTTCTCTTTTTTTTTCTTTTTTAAATCAAAGACCATATTGTAAGTCTCCTATTTCATTACTTCAGGTTCTTTACAGATATATTTTAATCTGCCATACACTCAGCACTCTGACACCCACTCCTGAGAACATAAGAGGAGAAACACATGGTCTACTCTGAGTTCATAGTGTAGTCTGGAAAACAAGAAGCACACGCAATATACCCTCTAGACTTCTGCAAACAATGAAGGACAGCTCATGGCTGTTCAGAGAGGGACAGGGTTAGCGAAGTGGGACTGACCTTGGAGACACTGGATTTCCAGAGAAGGGAGGGAGAGAAACAAGAGGCACATTATGCTGCTTAGCAAAGTGGGACTGACCCACTGGTTAGCAAAGTGGGACTAACCTTGGAGACAATGGATAACATTTCCAGTGGAGGAAATGTTACTGAGGCTAATCAGTAACTGAGGCTAATCAGTACTGAGGAATGTTACTGAGGCTAGTCAGAATGTTACTGAGGAAATGTTACTGAGGAATGTTACTGAGGCTAGGCAGTCCCACTGGTTAGCGAAGTGGGACTGATCTTAGAGACACTGGATAACATTTCTAGTGGAGGGAGGGAGAGAAACAAGAGGCATATTATGCTTTTGAGGCAGTTAGAAGTGGGCTTATCTGAAGCATTGTCTGGCACCTGGGGGTGGGAGGGTGCATCAGAAATAAAGTTGAGGGTCCTGACAGCCAGGCAGAGAGGTTAAGGCACTGTGTACTCTCTGTAAGGCACACAAAGTCTTCTGCAAAATTGTCAATTGTTTCCTATTATTTCACCAAAGTCCTCCATACCATGAATGGCCCAAGAGCAGGTGTGTGTCAGTCACCTTTATTTATATCTGAACATTAATATATATCACTCATGCTTCATACAGAGTCAGTATAGAGCGTGCTGAATCCACCCTGGAAATCCTTTGAACTCTTAGTTTCTTGCTTCCAGTCAGTAACTTCTCACCCACTGCAATATCCTTTGAGTAGCCCCTATTTTGGGTATCCCAGGTGGCGCAGTGGTAAAGAACCTGCCTACCAAAGCAGGAGCTGCAGGACATGTAGGTTTGATCCCTGGGTCAGGAAGCCAAAGCCTGGAGAAGGAAATGGCAACCCACTCCAGTATTCTTGACTGGAGAATTCCACAAACAGATGAACCCGGGGTGGGGGTCACAGAGAGTCGGACTGGACTGAGGTCACACACACAACCTCTATTTTATCCCTTGTGTAATTGATTAAATATTGGCTGGTTTCAAGCCTCCTTGATAAATTAACCAACATCATGGAATCTGTTCTCTACAAGCTTTGTTCTTCCTTCCCCAATATTCTGTGATTGATGTGCTTGAAAGCAGATTTTATGACATTTCCACATAGTTTGAAAAAATATGGAAATTAAGATCAGTGATCTTTGAAAATGACTGGGCTATCTTATTTTATTTTTTTATATTTCACAGTAGAGATAATATTCCTTTATGTCTGGTCTTTTTCAAATCTCAAAAATCAGCTTACTGCACATTAAACATATGTAATCAAAATTATGGGTTAATGCTTTAAGGGTCAAATAACTGCTGCTGCTGCTGCTAAGTCACTTCAGTCATGTCCGATTCTGTGCAACCCCATAGATGGCAGCCCACCAGGCTCCCCCGTCCCTGGAATTCTCCAGGCAAGAACACTGGAGTGGGTTGCCATTTCCTTCTCCAATTCGTGAAAGTGAAAAGTGAAAGTGAATTTGCTTAGTCGTGTCCGACTCTTAGCGACCCCATGACTGCAGCCTACCAGGCCCCTCCATCCATGGGGTTTTCTAGGCAAGAGTACTAGAGTGGCTTGCCATTGCCTTCTCCGAAATAACTGATGGAACAATATTAAATAATACACCATTTGGCTTTTCTAATTTGTATAGCAGAAAATCAAACTGCAGAAATAACTATCAAAGATGGACCTACTAAAGTTACACCTACAGATTACAAAATGACCTTTTAATTTTTGCCACCCTTTAGTTAAGTTGGAAAAAAAGTAGAGATTTTTAATCATAAATATTTTAAATTTATGGAGAGCAAGGGATAAGAAAGAGAATTATCTTTAGGTCACAATCTACTTTTAAATATGAAAAAGGAAAATGTTTATTGTTTATCTTTATGGCATATATATTGGGTTGGTTAACAATTTTGTTCGGGTTTTTCTGTAACATGGACATAGTGAATGAACTTTTTGGCCAATGTAATATTTAATCAGAAAAACAAATGTTTTCATAGATTATGAAAAATCAGTTTGGGGGAGAAAGAGGAATTAAAAAAAATTTTTTTAAGTCTTTATTGAATGTGTTACAATATTACTTCTGTTGTTTATGTTCTGTGTTTTGGCCATGAAGCAAGTGGGATCCCTGACCAGGGACTGAACCCACACCCTCTGCACTGGAAGGCAATCTTAACCCCTGGACCTCCAGGAAAGTCCAGCGGAACATTTTAAAGATGATTTTTAAAAATAGTTTTTATTCAAATGAGGCTGATGTCTAGTTGAGATTATATGTGTATGAGAAGTTAAACAAAATAGTCCCCCAGAATTTAGGTAATTAGGGAACTATCATTCTGAAACTGAAAACAGTAACAATTGGATAGTCAACTATCCAAGCTTAACATCTGCAGGAGTGGCCTTGCCTGGAGTTAGGTTATAGGGTCACATTTCCCAGAATCTTTCCAGGACTATAAACTATTTAGAGATTTGAGTCTATTTGGGAAGGGACCTCATGCGAAGAGTTGACTCATTGGAAAAGACTCTGATGCTGGGAGGGATTGGGGGCAGGAGGAGAGGGGACGACAGAGGATGAGATGGCTGGATGGCATCACTGACTTGATGGACGTGAGTCTGAGTGAACTCCGGGAGTTGGTGCTGGACAGGGAGGCCTGAGGTGCTGCGATTCATGGGGTCGCAAAGAGTCGGACACAACTGAGTGACTGTAAACATTTGTTACGTGTTTACTATGTGCCAGGTACTATGCAAGGCAATTTATATAACGTGATTTAATCCCATCCTCAGTCTTCCCAGGTGGCTCGGTGGTAAAGAATCCACATGTAATGCACGAGATGTGGGTTCAACTCATGAGTTGGGAAGATCCCCTGGAGAAGGAAATGGCAACCCACTCCAATATTCTTGCCTGGGAAATCCCATGGACAGAGGAGCCTGGCAGGCGACAGTCCATGGGGTCACAAAGAGTTGGACACGATTCAGTGACTTAACAACAATAACAATCCCATCCTTATCTCTTTTCTTTAAGGCAATGTTATTTTCCATAATTTATAGGTGAAAGAACTGAGATGAGAGAGAATGAGAGAATAAGATGTAAGCTAGATTCCTCTGTCCCTATAGAAAATATCTATAATGAAGAAACCCACTATGTAAGTATAGACTCTTGGAAAGTTCATATAAACAGCATTCTCCGAAGACCAAGATGCTATTCAACATCAAATAGGGCCCTCTGCTCACATGTGTGAGATCTTGTCCCTGGCATCTAAATTATCTGGGTGCTTTTCTCTTTCCCACTAGGTCCCTGAAGGAAAGGACTCTGTCTTGGCCCCCTTAAAGCACACCTTAAGACAATAATTCAAGTTTAAGTGCATTACATGGGAGATGAAAGAATCATCAGAGAGAAAGGAAGAGAATACGAACAGTAAAGGCATGTTATCAAACCAGCTATCACCACAAGTGCCCAGAGCTTACTCACACTGGGGAAACTCTGGGAGCCAAAGTCTTCACTGGGATCTCTTGAGGATTCATGCAAATAGTATGCTTTAACATTCAAAAAACTAAGATCATGGCATCTGATCTAATCACTTCATGCTTAATAGATGGGGGAAAAGTGAAAACAGTGGCAGACTTGATTTTCTTAGGCTCCAAAATCACTGCAAATAGTGACTGCAGCCATGAAATTAAAAGACACTTGCTCCTTGGAAGAAAAGCTATGACAAACCTAGACAGCATGTTAACCAGCAGAAATACAACTTTGCTGACAAAGTTCCATCCAGTCAAAGTTATGGTTTCTCCAGTAGTCATGTATGAAAGTGAACATAAGACCATAAAGAAAGCTGAGTGCCAAAGAGATGATGCTTTCAAATTGTGGTGTTGGAGAAGACTGTTAACAGAGTTTCTTGGACAACAAGGAGATCAAACCAGTCAATCCTAAAGAAATCAACCCTGAATATTTATTGGAAGGGCTGATGCTGAAGCTGAAACTCCAGTTGTATGGCCACCTGATGTGAAGAGCTGACTCATAGGAAAAGACCCTAATGCTAGGAAAGATTGAAGGCAGGAGGAGAAGGGGACGACAGAGGATGAGATGGTTGGATAGCATCACTGACTCAATGGACATGAGTTTGAGCAAACTCTAGGAGTTGGTTATGGACAAGCAAGCGTAGTGTGCTGCAGTCCATGGGGTCACAAAGAATCATACATGACTTAGTGACTGGACAACAACACAAAAGTGCTATTCAAATACCATTAGTATTGGAAGACATAGTATGGATGCCATTGAATATCCTCAGGATACCAAAACCTAATGGGCTTCCCTGGTGCAGGAGCCTCTGGCCTGGACCATCCAGGAAGTCCCTTCATCACAATGGGTGGACAGGACTGCAAATCAGGGATTTATTAAAAGAGCACATCAAAGGTCATGTGATGTCAGGAGCAGTCTACCTTTCACTTTCTCTCTGGAAACCAAGGAGACTGTAAAGATTCAGTTTAGTGAGACAAATGGCCCTGCCCCTTTTCCTCCATAGAAAAGTTTAAGGCAGAGACCTAGGTTCCTAAAAGCAAGTAGTACTCTCCTGGACGCCTAACTGGAGGCATCAAGACCACAGCAAATATCCTTTCCAGGGAAGTCAGAGGAAGAGGTCTCATCCTTATTTCAAAACAAGCTGGTTCTAATTACTGTTCCAGATATCAGCATCATCTTTCTCTTCCCTGTGTTTGTGCCTGAGAAAAACCAACGTGAAAACGGCTGGTCTACTTTGCGACCACTCTCAAATTTCCTCTCTCTGCAAAAGATTTTATTTGCCTCGGTAGGCCTTGTCCTGCTCTTGAATTGTTTTATTGGGGTTGCTTTCATTTCCTGGATAGGATTTCCCCACCCCTGGGGTGAGGCGCTGGACCTCGGGGGTCCCTCCTTCAGCCACAGAGCCCAGCCTGGTATGGGTTACCCTCGAAGTCCTCTCTAAATAGCTGAGAACGGAAGTGACCTTCTGTGTGTGGACAGTGACTGTTAGAGACACAAGAGCTTTGGGAAGCACTGCTTGATCTGCTGGGGTATTCTCTGTGGAGGAGGGAGCATCAACAGAGCCTTGGTTGTGCTAAGTGAACATCTTACAGGGAAAAAGTGCTATTCCAGTGCCAGAGACGCCTCTGGGCGAGATACTTTTTGACACCTCTAGATGTACGGGGAGCAGTGTTTGCGTCTGTCTCTGCTGAGACCTCCCAGCTGTTTGCAGAGAAGGATGGAGCTGAACTTGAACTCGACACACTTTCTTTCTCTTTTGTAAACAAGTGTGTGCTGAATTAATAGGCAGAGGGCGAGAAGACGTGGCAAAATACTGTATTTCAAGAGTCACTACTACTGACTTTCCAAGGTTATCCTGGTCTTCCTGGGTTCTAATACACCTGCCAATTAGACCCAGTGATGGCTGAAGTGATATTGTATTTGCAAGGACCAACTAGGCATGGCCAGCCTGGTACGCTAATCACAGCTGTGCCATTTCCTCGGGCTTTCTTGGACATGACCTTGTCTTGTTTAGTTCTGCCCCAAATCCTGGAAGGTAAGACAGAGAGGCATCACTATGATTCCTCTCTTTACAGGACTCGTCTGTCCAATGTTCATTACTTAGCCAGAAAATGACAGATGAGAGATCAGAGCCAGGTCTCCTGATTGCAAATTTTATGCCATTTTGACATCACACTTCCGTCCTGGGAGATGAAGATTGTCTAAGAGTGGCTGGAGTCCTCCATTTTCTGTTGGGGTGAACATGGGAATTTGTGAATTTTATCTTCCTTTAGGGCAGTGGTTCTTAACCCTGGTTGCACATTAAAATCATCTGGGGAGCTTTTAAGCAATATCTTTTCTGGGACTTTACCCCAAGCCAATTAAATCTATGTCTCTTGGAGTGGACCTAGGCATCTGTATTTTTCAAAAGCTCCCTGGGTGATTCTAATGTGTGGCTAGGGTTAAAATTCACTGCCTTAGAGTAATAATCCACAAAACACTGATTGCATTTTTCCACTTTTAAACCACTTTGGGAGTGTAATAATGAAAAATCCTAATAGCAACTTGGCTGGCAGCTTTAGAAGAGAGGCCCTGGCCTTGGTCCTTAGTGGAAATTCGTGTTTATCTAGAGATTGACTGGCAGATGAGATGGTAAAGAAACACTTCTACTGCCTGGATCTGTACAGCAGAGCTGTCAATCTAGACATTTTGTAAGGTAAATAAATTACATTCTGATCCCTTCACACCTTTTAATTATGTTACCTTAATCATTGTACTATTGATGACCAGCAAATTAACATGTATCTTTGCTAGTGCTATCAACACGTAACCACTGATTTCCTTCATTAAATAGCTAGTGGTTGTTTTTCCCCTGCTTCTTTTTTTTTTTCAAATAATTATGGATAGCTTTATTCATTTCAAGGTTAACTTAGTAATTAGCTTTTGCATATATCCCATTTATTGGGGGAATTATTTAGTTACACTTTGATAGGAATAAGTATACTAAGTGGAATGCTTTTATATTTCTTTAAAAATTAACCTACTACTGGCAAATCTGTGCTTAGTATTTAGATTAAAAATTCCCTAACAATACCTTGTTTTTCTTGTATGGAACTCTTTAAAATATGTGTTAATTGGCAAGCTTACCTCTGTGCCAATCTCTGTGCTTGGTTTTGGAATCAAAGATAGGCATATGCTGTGGACCCTTCTTTATGAGAAAAACTATGGTACAGATACAAAAAAGTAGGAGAGAAGAAGACAGACTTCAAGGAGGAAATTGATTTTTTTTTTTTTTTAAATTGAGTCTGTTTAAAACATTTCTTAGTAAAAAATACATTGGTCTTGAGTTTCCAAATCACCATATTCACTGAGTTCTAAGGCATATGTTTTCCACATTTCATGCAAAAAAATAAAATGGAATTTCATGAATCATTTTGGATTTTTTTGAAAGCACTTATTATGTTAACTGTATGTTTTGTAATTGGGGATATTTTACTATCAATAAAATATGATATTACATTTGCTGAATTAGATTTCTTTTCTGAAGTTTACCAAATATCTCAACTCTAATAATCCCTCTTCCAATTTTTTCACTTGATTATTTTACTACAACTTCAAATGCCTTTTCACAACCCTGTGTATCAATTTATGTACCAGTGAAATGGTGGATAGATAGCTGATAGAGCTTTTTCCACTATATTCTGAAGGAAAAATGTAAGTATTAACTACCCTGGATCTGGTTTTTTTTTGATAGTAGCTTCCTATTGCTAATAGAAACCACAGATTCTTATGCTGCTAACACACAGGAGCATATACTATTAAGGCCTTTAGAGTCCTTTCTGAGAATTGAATTAAAAATGTGACAGGTAGCCCATAAATTCACATAATTATCAATTAAATGGACTCTATATGCTCAGTGACTCAGTTCGTCCTCAAATGTCAATTAACGCCCAGTGGTCTTAGCATGTTGTAACCTAGTAGCCTGAAATAACTAACTTACCTCTCTTATCCATCTACTTCCTGTCAGAGCATGGTTAGGGCACTGAGCATAAGAGAGTTCAGTGAGTTAGAGGATCACTTTCAGTAATTTTGATTCATTTCCAATTGTTACAAGTGCCTTGAGTATTAAGACTTGCCCTGATCAGCAACTCATGCTGTTATGATATGGCTACTTTTCACTTTTCCCCTCATGACATATAAAAATGGAAAGCCAGGATGCAAAGTATATATCCTTTTCTAGTTTTAGAAACAGACTGTTGGGGTTGTTATTTTATATTGTGCTTGATAGTACCCCAAAAACGTTGGCTGAGAGAACTGTCTTAGCAGTGTGCATACTGGGCTAATAAATTTGCAGCACTATTAATAGATTATGTTATCAGAAAAAAAAAAAAAGGTGAAAAAGTCACAGACAGAAGTCCCTTTGTAAGAAAGACTAAGCAGTATGCTCAGCAGGAACTCTGTTTTTAAATGTTTTCATACATCTGTATCCTTTTAAGATGCAACTGTCTTCACAATGAGGTTGCTACCCCCTGTACGCAGAAGCCATCTCTTCAAAAGCCTTTGATTAATTTGAACACAATGAAGGGCGGACGAGATCACTGCCATTTAGTGAGCCAAAACAATCCATGCCAACTGCAATAAACTCTGAAGCTGTCATCGAGTCAAGCTGTGAGGGAGACAACTGCGATTACAAGCAATAGTTTCCTTCAGTGGCTTCATAATTTCAATTTTTTTTTGTTATATTTCCAGATTTCCAATAGTTACAGTAAGAATGCTTTCATAGAGAAATCTTTTCCCCAGGGGTTACTCTCAACAACTTAGTGTCTTGGTTTTTTTCCCCATCATTGATTCAAAGATAGAAGCTCATCAGGCAAGAAATATTGTGATTACAAGTCATATATAAATTATTTGGAGGGGTTCAGCCAATCAAAACAGAGATCTAAGTGACTATTTTCCTCTTGATGCCTTTGTAACTCCTACTCAAAAAGCAAATATCTGATTGATAGAATATTTTTGAAGTTACTTCAAAAAGGCCATGCTTTTGGATGGGAGGAGGATCTCAATATGAATGGTTCACATACTTGAACAATAACTCTTTTATGACAACTTTACAGAGGAGAGGCAGAGAAAAACACCAAAATAACAACAAACAGAGGAGTAAGGAAGCTGACGGGAGACAATGACAGAAGGTAAGACAGATAATTAAGGTCTGTCCTGGAAAGAAGATTCATAAATTTGATGCTTCCTACTTATTCCAGCTCTGGCTAAAGAGAATAATTACTGTTGAATAATTCGTTATCCAAACACTCTCATTTCATAGACAGTTTGCTCATGCCTTCCAATGGGAGCACTTAGCTCCCTGTCAAGGAGACAGAGTTGCCATCTTGCTTGGATTCAGACTTTGAATATCACATATAAGAAACAAAATGTGAATCCCTTCTCATCTGCTTCAGAGAATTCTTACACTGCATTTTGAAAAATTTCTCTTTTTTTTTTTCTATTTTCTTAGATGGTATGCCTTTTACTTACTCTTTATATATATGTCATCTCTTTAATGAAAGCTAATAATCGTAGAATAACTCATTTTAGATAGAATTCTGGAAAATATATTTTCTTGAATTACGTAGGACTGCTACAACTCAGTTGCTCAGACGTGTCTGACTCTTTGCGACCCCATGGACTGTAGCCCACCGGGCTCCTCTGACCCTGGAAGTTTCTAGGCAAGAATACTGGAGTGGGTTGCCAGGACAGCTAGTTCAGTTCAGTTTAGTCGCTCAGTTGTGTCTGACTCTTTGTGATCCCATGGGCTGCAGCACACCAGGCTTCCCTGTCCATCACCAACTCCCAGAGCTTGTTCAAACTCATGTCTATCAAGTTGGTGATGCCACCCAACCATCTCATCCTCTGTCATCCCCTTTGCCTCCTGCCTTCAATCTTTCCCAGCATGAGTTGGCTCTTTGCATCAGGTGGTCAAAGTATTGGAGTTTCAGCTTCAGCATCAGTCCTTCCAATGAATATTAAGGACTGATTTCCTTTAGGATTGACTGGTTGGACCTCCTTGCAGTCCAAGAGACTCTCAAGAATCTTCTCCAACACCACAGGTCAAAAGCATCAATTCTTTGGTACTCAGCTTTCTTCATGGTTCAACTCTCACACCCATAAATGACTACTGGAAAAACCATAGCTTTGACTAAACAGACATTGTTGGCCAACTAATGTCTCTGCCTTTTAATATGCTGCTAGGTTGGTCATAACTTTTCTTCCAAGGAGCAAGCATCTTTTAATTTCATGGCTGCAGTCACCATCTGCAATGATTTTGGAGCACCCTCCCCCCCAAATAAAATCTCTCACTGTTTCCACTGTTTCCCCATCTATTTGCCATGAAGTGATGGGACTGGATGCCATGGTCTTAGTTTCCTGAATGTTGAGTTTTAAGCCAGCTTTTTCACTCTCCTCTTCCATTTTCATCAAGAGGCTCTTTAGTTCTTCTTCACTTTCTGCCATAAGGGTGGTGTCATCTGCGTATCTGAGGTTATTGATATTTCTCCCAGCAATCTTGATTCCAGCTTGTGCTTCACCCAGCCTGGCATTTAGCATGATGTACTCTGCATATAAGTTAAATAATCAGGGTGACAATATACAGTCTTGATGTACTCCTTTCCCAATTTGGAACCAGTCCATTGTTCCATGTCTGGTTCTAACTCCTGCTTCTTGAACTGCATACAGATTTCTCAGGAGGCATGTCAGGTGGTCTGGTATTCCCATCTCTTTAAGAATTTTCCACAGTTTGTTGTGATCCACACAGTCAAAGACTTTGACACAGTCAATACATGACAGATGCACTGTGCTTTGAAATTACAAAGATATAAAGATTACAAATATTAGTGATGATCTCTTCCTTTAAATAAATCCCTTCCCTTTAAAATTTAAGAGTGTAACATCCTCCATTTTTTTGGTCTCTAAATTCAAATACTGTTTTCAAAAAGAGAAAAAGAAAGAAGTCCAATCAATTATGCAGTCTCTATTGCAAAGTTTGAGGATTTTTAAGGTATTAAAGAAAACGAAGAGGTAATAAACTCACTGTTAAGGCATTTAACTTGGCAAGTGATTTATCTCTTTTTCTTTATCTGTTTAGGGTTTTTATTTCACTATGTGAGCAAATTTTCACTGACAAGTCACTTTTGGAGAACAGCCAGAAGTAAGGGCTGTGGGGGAGGCAGAAAGATCTCCTAAGATATCAAAGACCTGGGAAAAAAACCTAACAGAGTGACATTTGTGGTTTCAAAAATAATACACCTTCTCTAGTTTCCTGTTCATTTACCAAAGTAAAGCTCTTTTGGTTTTCAGCTCTCATTATATAAAGAGATGTATAGAGAATTCTAACCAAAATAATTTTCATTAAAATGTATAAAAAGAATTCTGAACAAACATTTCACTTCAATGGTAAAAACATTATCTGTTGTTACCCTTTGCTTTCAAAAATATTCCTGATCATAGCACTGCTGTGTAACTGAGTATGGAGAGAATCAGAAAAGATCTGCAGGTCAGAGTAGCCTGTGTGGAAACTGGGAAGGACTTCCACGTGTGAGTTATGATCATTATCTGTTGGTGCTTGGACCAAATCTTCTGAGTAATCTACACCTAGTAGGCCCTCAAGAGATTCATTTCATTAAGTTGATTTCTTCCTGCAGTCTCTATGAGTTATGTTTATGGCAACCTACATCTGCTACTCCATTTAAACCCTTCGTGCAGCAGCTGTATAAACATCTCTCATGCTGTAACCAGTTCCTGGCAAATTCAACAAGACTGCTGCAAACAGGTAAATGGAGCTACAAATGTATTTATTCATTTGATTTGTAAATATTTACTCTGTGTTCCTTGGTACTGAGCACTGTGCTAGGTGCTATGGCATGTTAAGGACTAATTAAGACAGAGTTGTGTCTTCAAGGAATCTAATTACAGACAGAGGGTTCTAAGGTAGAAAATAAAATGAGAACTGGGCCAAGATGCCAGAGTGGATTCAAAGGGAGGGGAGATGATTTCTTCCTTGAGGAACTTGAAGAGTTCTGAGGAGTGAGTGGCATTTCAGCCAGGCTGGAAGGATGGAAGAGGAAGGGGAATGCTCAGATATCAGCTAGTTGAGATGTGCTGAGTAAATACACTGAAGGGAGAAAGCACAGAACTTGCTCAAAGAATAGAAGGATGCCCATGAGGCCCATCTGTGAAACGAGAGAAAGGAAGTTGTCAAATGAGGCTCTCTCCAGCACCCTGAGCACTGCCACCTATAAGTGGCAGGAGTGGTCTGTCCTAGCATCCTCCAGGACTATTCTGCATATACTGAGTAGAGAACAGTTTATTGCAAAGCCAGGCAGGATGGGTGGTTTGTATCCTAAAAAGCCCTGAGCTCCCCAAAGGGTATTAGCAAAGCATTTTAAAAAGCCAGGTGAGGGAGGGAGGGTCACAGGGTACAGGATCAGATCATGAACAATTCTCTGATTGCCTAATAATGAGGGAACAAGGTGGTGAACTAGCAGTTAACTTTATCAATCCTTGGGTTCCAGGACTGCAAGGAGATCAAACCAGTCAATCCTAAAGGAAATCAACCCTGAATATTCATTGGAAGAACTGATGCTGAAGCTCCAATACTTTGACCACCTGGTATGAAGAGCCAACTCACTGGAAAAGACTCTGAGGCTGGGAAAGATTGAAGGCAAAAGGAGAAGGGGGTGGAAGAGGATGAGACGGTTAGATAGCATCACCAACTCAAAGGCCATGAACTTGAGCAAACTCCTGGAGATAGTGAAGGACAGGGAGCCTGGCATGCTGCAGTCCATAGGGTCACAAAGAGTGGAAACGCCTTAGCAACTGAACAACCGGTTCCAGGAAGCCTGGGGCTACGTGCTCATGGTAACCAAATAGTTACCATCTTCCATTGGTGGAGGTTTTCAGGTCTGCAAAACAACTCAAGAAATTTGCATCAAATACTATTATCCAGGTACTTCAGAGAGAATATGGGGGAAGGCCTGTCTATTTTATGTGATTAATAGCACTGCCCAAGCAGGAAACCTGAAACAAGATGACAGTGCAATGGCTATTTATATTCTATTTTTCTTAAAAGTTTTAAAATATGCACTTATATCTGACCACCTTTGAAATTTAGGTTGTGTTGAATAGGTATGAAATTCGACAGGAGGGGAGAGTCAAAAAAAAGCAATGATATAAAATACTTAAGGGAAAAACATGATCCACTGAACCACATGTGCTGACACTGGCATTCAAGAAAAAGCTAAACCAATAAAAAAGGTCCAAACCCCCTGTTTTCTATCTCTGGTACATAAGAAAGGGATATTGTTTTGTTGCACAAGACCCCAAGGTCCCCATTAGAACATGAAAATATTTATAGCAGTGGTGGTTTCACTATGGGATTGCTAGATTTTTCTTGCAAATATTTGACTTATGCTTTTGTGAGCAATGGTTTAAAGAAAACAGTATGATTAAGGCTGATATTAAGGGGTACATTGTCCCAAACTACTGTTTTTAGAACATTTACAGTTAAATGTGTCTATTATCCCTAGTTATGGTGACAAAGGAGACTTTTCTTTTTTAATACTTAGTCTAGTGTGAAAGTGCAGGCTGAAATAAAAATATCCCAAATTATTGGAGTTATTTGCTTCTTAATAAGAGTAAAATTTGTTTTTCCTGTTAGTAAAAAGTATATATATATTGAATTGTTCTAGGAAATAAATTACTTGACCAGTGTGGGAGACTCTGCCCTAAATATTCTATCAAGAAAGCATAGTCAAGGGTAGTGATTTCAGACTTAGGAGCTGTCTCAGCCTTCTTTACTAGATGGCTCTCACTCATACAACTCAGCAACAAAACTAAACAACCCAATCAAAAAATGGGCAAAAGACTTAAACAGACATTTCTCCAAAGAAGAAACACAAAGGGCCAATAGGAATATGAAAAGATGCTCAATACTGCTAATTATCAGTGATAATGCAAATTAAAACTACAATGAGATACCACCTCATAGTGGTCAGAATGGACATCATTAAAAGCTGTCTAGTCATGCCCATCTCTTTGCGACCACATGGACTGTAGCCCCCTAAGCTCCTCTGTCTATGGGATTCTCCAGGCAAGAATAGTGAAGAGGGTTGCTGTTTCCTCCTCCAGGGGATCTTTCCGACTCAGGGATCAAACCCACATCTCTTGAGTCTCCTGCAGGCAGGTGGGTGCTTTACCACTAGCGCCACCTGGGAAACGCTTAAAAACTCTACAAATAACAAATGCTGGAGAGGACATGGAGAAAAGTGAACCCTCCTGCACTGTTGGTGGGAATGTAAGTTGGTGCAGCCACTATGGAAATAGTATGAAAGTTCCTCAGAAAACTAAAAGTAGAATTATCATATGATCCAGCAATCACATTCCTGGGCATATATCCAGATGAAACGTAACCTAAAAAGATACTTGCACCCCTGTGTTCATAGCAGTACTATTCACAATAGCCAAGATATGAAAAAAATATAAAGGTTCATTGACAGATGAATGGATAAAGAAGATATGGTACATACAAACAATAGAATACTACTCAGCCATAAAAAGGATGAAATAATGCCATCTACAGCAATATGGATGGACCTAGAGATTATCATACTAAGTGAACTCAGAGAAAGACAAACACCATACGGTATCACTTATATGTGAAATCTAAAATATTACACAAATAAACCTGTCTATAAAACAAGAAACAGAGTCATAGACACAGAGAATAGACTTGAGGAAGGGGGTTGGGGGAGAGAAGGAGTGGGAGGTTGGGGTTAGCAGTTGTAAGCTTTTATACAAAGAATGAATAAACAAGATTCTACTTTATAGCACAGGAAGCTATATTCAGTATCCTACAATAAACTACAATGGAAAAGAATATAAAAAAGAATGTACATAGAATGTGTGTGTGTGTGTGTGTATATATATATATATATGATATATATCACATCAGATCAGTCACTCAGTCGTGTCCGACTCTTTGCGACCCCATGAATCGCAGCACGCCAGGCCTCCCTGTCCATCACCAACTCCCAGAGTTCACTGAGACTCACGTCCATCGAGTCAGTGATATACATATATAACTGAATCACTTTGCTGTATAGCAGAAATTAACATAGCACTGTAGATCAACTACACTTCAATAAAAATATTTCTGATAAAATGTGATCTCAAAACAACCTGCTGAGAGACAGGCTTCATAACCCATTATTTCTTAGAGGAGGAAACTGAGACTCAGAGAGACTAAGTGGATTATTCAAGAGCACAAAGACATACACAGTGGAGGTTTGCTTTGAATCCAAATCTAAATAAAAGAGGATTTAAAAAAAGAAAATTCCAGTGTGGCAAGTGGCAAATGAGTGGAGGGATAAGGGTTTCCTTTTGGTGATTTATCTGTGTAGGGTTTGACCCGCTGTTCAGGAGGGTGGAGCTTCCAGCAGGGCTCTGAGGATGGGACCGACCAACTGCTCTGAAAAGTCAGGGCATACAATATGGATCAGCAAGTCTCCTGCCAGTGGAAATGTTTTATAGATCGTTACCCACACGAACAAAGGGGCTGAGAGAGACTTGAAACAAAAATATTAACAGGCATTGCCAATTCAAAAAAAAATTTGCAATGAAAATAAGTCATCTGTGAAATGATAATGCAAATCAATGGAAAGATATGAATGAACAAATTTTGATTTACCCATAACTTTTTAGGAACACATTTACTGAGACACATTTTATCTCGGAACATTGATGTTATTTCCTTCCAATAGCAATGTAAAGCATGCTGTTCCGAGGAAGAGCTCTGAAAAGGCTGGGCTTTCACAGGTTTGTTTTTCACAGTTGTAATGTTTCTCAAGACTTAATTTTGGCCGTGAGACACATATTCAAAAGTGCACTCAAAAGACAAATTTGGTTTTCAATGTAGATGTTCTAAATCTGAATTTCTGAAAATTTCATTTAAGCATCCCTCAGTGTATCTCTAGTTCCTGGGAGAAAGACAGCCTTTGGTATCTTAGGCGTGGGGTCAGAGAAGCTCTCTGTCCTGGAGAGAGCTGGAGTTTTAAGACTTCAAGTCCATCTTCAAAGAAGAGGTGGATTATATTTCTAATAATCTTCTGTATTCTTCTAATATCTTCACTTTCAAGTGGACTGCATTTTGGGGAGGTTAGATAAGTAACTTTCATTTTGCTAGTATATTATTCATTTCCCCTATGCTTTCATATTACTGCAGTAGTAGAATTTACATTCTTTAATGTTATTTGAGGGGTTTCCTGGTGGCTCAGTGGTAAAGAATCTGTCTGCCAATGGAGGAGATGCAGGTTTGATCTCTGGATGTGGATGATCCCCTGGAGAAGGAAATGGCAACCTGCTCCAGTATTCCAGCCTGGGGAATCCTGTGGACAGAGGAGCCTGGTGGGCTACAGTCCATGGGGTCACCAAACAGTCATATACAACTTAGTGACTAAACAACAAGGACAAAACAACAATATTGTTTTAATCCTGTCCCTTCTGCATCCCTGGTTGTGACTCAATAATATTTAACCTTCAACAGATATGTTTCTCTCTCTTTCTTTCCTTATTTTCCTTAATCAGATTCTTGAGGAATTTCTCTATTTTATGCGTATTTTCAAGATTTAAGATACTTTTTAATTCCTTTTGTTTCATATTTCTAGCATCAGTTTTTAACTTTGCTAAATTTCGTTATATTGTTTTTTTCTTGGTACTTTGGTCCTTTCTAAATTTTTGTATTCTGTCTATCTTTAAATTCTTCCTCTCTACCTTCTTTCTTTTCTGTCCCTTCCTTTCTGCATTTATCCTTCCCCACTCTTTCTTTCCTTTTTTCTTTCTTTCTTTTCTTTTTCTCTGATTATCAATGCTACTAAATCTCAAATGTTTCATACGGGAAAAGGGCCAATTTTTTTGGGGGGGGGGGAGCATCATCTTTTATAAATTGTCTTATAATTCTATTTATGACCAGAGAAAATATCCTACAAAATCCTAACTCTAAAAAAAGTGTTAAGGTATTTTCTGCTATTTGTACTTTTTCTCAAATAAAGTATGCACATTTTAAATTGTTTTATGTGTGTATGTGTGTGTGTGTGTATATATATTCCCATTTAAAATGTATATGTAAAAATCTGTGTATATATATTTCATAGTTCTCTCTCACACTGATTTCCTTTTCCTTTTTTTGAAACACTGGCATTTGATCTTCTGGATCTCACATTCCACTCTTATCTTTTTCCTCATGTTTTCATGTATGTATGTTGGATTTGCACTCATTTCACACACTAGTAAAGTAATGCTCAAAATTCTCCAAGCCAGGCTTCAGCAATACGTGAACCGTGAACTTCCAGATGTTCAAGCTGGTTTTAGAAAAGGCAGAGGAACCAGAGATCAAATTGTCAACATCTGCTGGATCATGGAAAAAGCAAGAGAGTTCCAGAAAAACATCTATTTCTGCTTTATTGACTATGCCAAAGCCTTTGACTTTGTGGATCACAATAAACTGTGGAAAATTCTGAAAGAGATGGGAATACCAGACCACCTGACCTGCCTTCTGAGAAATCTGTATGCCGGTCAAGAAGCAATGGTTAGAAATGGACATGGAACAACTGACTGGTTCCAAATCAGGAAAGTACGCCAAGGCTGTATATTGTCACCCTGCTTATTTAACGTACGTGCAGAGTACATCATGTGAAATGCCAGGCTGGATGAAGCACAAGCTGAAATCAAGATTGCCGGGAGAAATATCAATAACCTCAGATATGCAGATGACACCATCCTAATGGCAGAAAGCAAGAAGAACTAAAGAGCTTCTTGATGAAAGTGAAAGAGGAGAGTGAAAAAGCTGGCTTAAAACTCAACCTTCAGAAAACTAAGATCATGGCATCCAGTCCCATCACTTAATGGCAAATAGATGGGGAAACAGTGGAAACAGTGAGATATTTATTTTTGGGGGGCTCCAAAATGTCAATGGCACCCCACTCCAGTACTCTTGCCTGGAAAATCCCATGGACGAAGGAGCCTGGTGGGCTGCAGTCCATGGGATCGCTAAGAGTTGGACATGACTGAGTGACTTCACTTTCACTTTTCACTTTCATGCATTGGAGAAGGAAATGGCAACCCACTCCAGTGTTCTTGCCTGGAGAATCCCAGGGACAGGGGAGCCTGGTGGGCTGCTGTCCATGGGGTTGCATAGAGTCGAACATGACTGAAGCGACTTAGCAGCAGCAGCAGCAGCAGCAAAATCACTGCAGATGGTGACTGGAATCATTAAATTAAAAGACACTTGCTCCTTAGAAGAAAAGTTATGACCAATCTAGACAGCATATTAAAATGCATATTACTTTGCCAACAAAGGTCCGTCTAGTCAAGGATATGGTCTTTCCAGTAGTCATGTATGGATGTGAGAGTTGGACTATAAAGAAAGCTGAGCACCAAAGAATTGATGCTTTTAAACTGTGGTGTTGGAGAAGACTCTTGAGAGTCCCGTGGACTGCAAGAAGATCCAACCAGTCAACCCTGAAGGAAATCAGTCCTGAATATTCATTGGAAGGACTGATGTTGAAGCTGAAACTCCAGCACTTTGGCCACTTGATGCGAAGAACTGACTCATTTGAAAAGACCCTGATGCTGGCAAAAATTGAATGCAGGAAAAGGACGACAGAGGATGAGATGGTTGGATGGCATCACTGACTCAATGGACATGAATTTGAGCAAACTCTGGGAGCTGGTGATGGACAAGGAAGCCTGGCGTGCTGCAGTCTATGGGGTTGCAAAGAGTCAGAAACCACTGAGTGACTGAACTGAACTGAACTCATGTTGGATTTGGGTTTAAAATAAAAAAGTTGAGATCTAGTTTAGACCTCAAGGCTGCCTATCTTCAGTCAACCTACTAGTTTTGTAAGGCACAAAATTCATGTGTGTTTACTGTTAAGTTTTGTCATCAGTTTGTCTGATGTTTTGGGTACTGTGCTTGATTTCATGATTATTCATGTTTTTATTAAGTTGTGGTCTGTCTCCTCCAAGATCTTTGTTTTCCTAGACATTTATGGAGGCTTGTTGCTTTCCTTGGCTGCATGTGCCCCACTGTCTCCAATAGACAGAGTACGTGATTAATTTTTTAATTTGTCAGTGTGATGTGACTCGGTAGTGACTATCCTGCAAGAGATGGAAGTGGGAACATTCTCTATCATGGTGGGCTTGGAGCAGTCACTATTCCCACACTAGTTTTATTTCCTTGCCTTGGGAGGGTGCAGTGGTCACTTCCTTGGTTTGTTGGGATCAGGAAGACTATTTAATGTGGCTTGTCTATGTCAATGCTCATCATGGTGAGTCAAGCTCCTCTGCATGCCCCTGTTCTGATCTGTGCTAAAGGCACAATGACAGTGGTATCCAGCCTCTGACCTGACCTTTGTGGAAGAAGACCCCAGCTGCACCCTCATCTGGAGACACAAGCCTTAATGACACCCATGTGTCTATAAGCCCACAGTCTGCTGGACACAGCAAAGACAGAGAAACTGGCATTCAGAGTAGAGAGAAAGTGAAAAGTTACTACCTCCCAGAGTCCATTCTACATCATGCTTTTTAAAACATGCACAAAAGTTTCATCTTTCAAAAGGAACTTATGTTTGGGTTGATCTCTCTGTAACTATGAATTACCAATACAACTATGCTTTACCATATATGTCCTGAAGTAGTATTAGGTAGCTATAAATTATGACAAATTTTTTCCTCGAGTTGAAAGCAGCAATTCTGGGGGAAAAAAAAAAAAAACTCATAAGATAGATAATATTATATTCATGTTAGTTTTCTCATTCCTAGAACAATGACCTGAAATTCTTTATAAATATTGAAAAGACGTTGGCAAAAAATGGTTAGCATTTCTACAGTTTTTATGATATCTCAAAGCTTTAAAAAAAAAGCCAACAATTCTATGAAGAAATTTTTAGGACACTTATTTAGCCAAACTGGCTGGTCTGCTTTGTATCAGTTTGACTTACATCTCTTAGTTCCTAGTGGCTAGAATGAATAGGAAAAAAGAAACAAACAAATAATATGTTCACTCAGCAAAAGATAAATAAATATTATTAAGGGCAGAGGAATCAATCATCATTTAAAGGCAATATTTGCCTTCAACATTAAATATTTGTATGCAACCACTTTTAATCTAATTTTCTGAGGATCAGGAAATTCACAGATATTCAGGACAATAAAATCCACACTATTTTGCAGGTCTACTTAACTCATGACTCATTTTCTTGATGTGGAAAGTACTTTCATAATTCTTGCATAAGTTTATTCCAAAAGAGCTTTTTGGCCAAAATGTTGGAACCAGTGTATCTAGAAAGAGCCTTAATGATCACTTCTGTGGGCATAATTGAGAACTATATGATGAATTTTTCAATGCTGAAACAGGTATATACACCAAATGTAATAGTAAAATCTTGTGAAATATTCACAAGAGACATAAATAAGAATAGTTACAGAAGAAGGTATTCAACTCTTTGGGTAGAAAAATAGCCTGTCAAGTGATTTTTTTCAATTTTGAAGGCTGTTATCTTAAAATATTCTGTAGTGCATATTCATATGGTTATAGGAAGGACATTTGGTTTGGCAGACAAATAGCTTGAGTCAAAATAATTCAACCTACTCCATATTCTTCACTGCTTACTGCATATCCCCATATGGTGTTTCTGCCAGCCTCCCCAAATCCAATCATCCAAATTTGGACACATTTTCTTCTATCTTCTCTTTCCTCATAACTCATCCTTCCTCTAGCAGTCTCTCTGGCGATATTTCTATCTGGTCATTTAAGCTGAGAAAACTGGAGATGCGCCTTGACTTCCTAAATTCCTTAATTCCAACCACACGGGACTATTTGCCTGATCCTGGAATAGCCTAGGTTCCTGGATTTGCATATCCTCTTCCTTTCATCCGAGACCTTTTCTGTTGGGGGCCAGCGTGAGGTACTCCGCCCATGGCAAAGGTCACGAGGAAGGAGGCTCGACATACGCAAAGGCGGGATCGAGACTCAGGAGTCCTCCTGGAAATCCTCGAGCATCTACCCCCATAACCAGAGCCTGCCTACTTTACTACTTTGTGTTCTCCCCTACACCTCTGACTTTACGGGGGGCTGTCCCCCACCACCTCTTTCGGAGAAGGAGTTAACTTAGAGCTCCAGTTAATAATAATTCCTGGGCGTGATAGGAGTGTTTCAACCTACAAACTCCTCTGAAGATTCTCTAGCCTGCCTGACAGGTTTGTCTGGCCACATGTGATTGCTCACAGCCTCCCAACCGTGAAAGGCACAAGATGCTTTAAACCGTCTAAAAGCAGGTTCCTTAGAAAAGTTAGAAAACTATTAGTATAAGTATAGTGGGCTGATTAGAAATTGTATTGGTGAAGGGTTTTTCATTTGTTGAGCCAATGTTTGTTGCTAAGACTCCACATCCCCTGCCCTTACACACATTAATGAATATATAGAAGAAATAAGTATTAACCTTTGATATAAATCACGTTAGACCTTAGGCTAAGTAAATTCTTTCCTTAACTAAAACCCACTACACCCTCACCCTATAGGAATGTAACTTTATTTGGGTGGTGTCTGTTTTAAGAATAATCACCCCTGGAGAAATGTGTTGACTGACCGCTGTCACAAGGAGAGGGTCGTAAATTGTCAGCAGGCCCCCCTGGCCAGAAGATGATGTAACAACCCTAAGACCTCTGTATACATTTGTGTGAAGCACCTGACTTTAATAAAAGTCAGGACTGCTGTCCCCGCATGACTTTTGTATAACATCTCAGTGTATAAAAACAGACTCTGGAAAATAAAGAATTGGGATCAGTTCCTCCAAAGACTGGTCTCCCCATGTCACTCTCTCTCTCACTCTGGCTGAGTCTCCATCTGGAGCGCAGAACCCACCATGCTTACTAATTATGCCTGGGCTTCTAAGATCCGAATGGGGAGGCCTCAGTGTCTTCTCTCCTTCGGGAGAACGGAAGGATGCCTGCGGCCTACGTAAGTGGTGCAAGCTTCTTGTCTTGAAGTTTTATTGGTCTCCCGTGTAAACCAAGCTACTCAGCCTCTTTTCTCCACTGAACTTTCCTACTGAGCTATCCTCATTCTATTACTCTTTATATCTTTGATAAATATTTAAATAGTCGCCGAAGCCGTCTCCCCTTCGAATACCCTGGATCAACCGGGGCTGGACCCCGGCACTTTCCAAATACATTTACTTGAGGAAATACTGCTCCTTCTTCAAAGCTTACTTCCAATGCTCCTGGGTTGGTATCCTTGAGTTCCCTAATCAGAATCAATAATTCTGCCCTCTGTGCTTTCATGGAGTCTCAGTTACATGTTATATCACTTTATTACTATGTCTTGTTCATTTACATGTACATATTTGTCTTATGGGTTCATAAGCTGTAGTGTCTGGGGGTTTTCCTCTCAATGATCTCATTATTGTCAAGGTCTAAATGCAGGGTCTTCTATGACTAATATAATAATCAACAAAAATATGTGTTGATTCCAAATCTATTATAACAGCAAATTTTTTTCCTTCCTGAAATCCAGAATCTTTGAGTGAGAAGGCTGATAGTTCTGGATTTTTAAAATAGAGTGGTAGTCCTGTTGCTAAGACTCCTCACTCCTAATGCAGGGGGCCCAGTTTGATCCCTGGTCAAGGAATTAAATCCCACATGCCACAACTAAAGATCCCTGTGTGCCACAACTAAGACCCAGAACAGCCAGAAAAATATGGAGTGGGAAGAAGACTTAAATTTGCTCATATTTACAAAGTGCCAGATGTGCCAGAAATCTCCTTTGCTGCTGTTTTGCAATACTCTTGCTTGCACAACTGTCATTGTTGCCACTTCATAGTTGCAGATACTGAGTTTGGGAGGTTAACTCACCAAAGGTCAAATAACAGTAAGCAAGGAAAGTGATTTTTGAACTCGCTTCCTGGGTTGGGAAGATCCCCTGGGGAAGGAAATGGTAACCCACTCCAGTACTCTTGCCTGGAGAATCCCATGGACGGAGAAGCCTGGTAGGCTACAGTTCATGGGGTCGCAAAGAGTCGGACACGACTGAGCGACTTCACCTTCACCTTCACCTTCTGTTTGATTTTAAAGCACATTGCTTTTCTCCCAGGAATCCTGTGTTTGTTTCCTTGTATATGAATTATCATATTATTTCTCTCCTTAGAAGGGGTTAGGAATCCCTGTGACTCACTTATTAACATTTTCCTCATCCCCCTTTGTGTTAGTTTTCTATTGTTGCTGTAACCAATTACCATTACTTTAGTGGCTGAAAATAACACCCATTTGCCCACTCATAGAACTAAAGGTCAGAAGTCCAAATGGAGTTCTAAGGGGCTAAAACCAAGGTGTCAGCAAGGCTGGCTCCTTCTGGAGGCTCCAGGGGATATTCTGTTCCTTCATCCTCCAGGTCCTGGACGCTCATGGCCACATCACTGTAGTCACTCCTCTGTCATCATAGTGCCTCCCTGCCTTTGACTTTGTTTCCCTCTTGTAAGAACCCTTGTGATTACATTGTGCCCACCCAGATAATCCAGGAAAGTCTCCTCATCTCTATATTCTTAGTTGAACCATGTCTGCAAAGGTCCTTTTTCCATATAAGATAACAGTTATAGATCCCAGGGAATGAAAGAATCGACACCTCTGGGGGTCATTTTTCACTCTACCAGATCTTTATAACTGAAATAGGTATTAGTAAAATAAGGTCTTTCTTCAGTGTAACAGTGCATGAAGTTAACTGGTCAATGATGGGGTTGAACCAGGAATTTCCAACCCTGGAGGGAGCACAGTATAGCACAATTGAACCAACTGGCCACAAATACAGACACAAGCAGATTCCTGAACACTAACAGACACCTGAACCCTGGATAACTGCGAAACTTGTATCTAAGTACTATGGACTGTAAAAAATCAAAACCAACCTGAGGTTACACGTGGCATGTAATTGGTTAAAAAAAAAAAACCAAAACTCTTTTGCTTTAGAAAATAAAATGTATGTTATTTAATCCACTCTGGGGCTTCCCTGGTGGCTCAGTAGTAAAGAATCCACTTTCCAGTGCACAATACATGGGTTTGATCCGTGGATTGGGAAGATTCCACATACCATGGAGCAACTAAGCCCACGTGCCACAACTACTGACGCCTGTGTGCTCTAGAGCCTGTGCTCTGCAACAAGAGAAGCCACTGCAATGGGAAACCTATGCACAGAAACCAGAGAGGAGCCCTCGCTCACTGCAAATAGAGAAAAGCCTCTATAGCAGTGAAGACCCAGCACAGCCAAAAGAAAAAAAAAAAATCCACTTTGCTGTGTAATGGTGCTTTTGAATTTAAATAAATGTCCTATGGTCAAAATTCCCCACTTAAAATCTCACCTTTCTTATAAGTACATGTATTGTGTTTCTTACTTTTCTCTGAGCCATATGAATGGTAAACTGGCTCTTTAACTTTCCTTGCTAGCTTCTTCAACTGAACTAATCACTAGAGCCATCCTGTGATGGACAGGCAGTTAAAAGACTCAAATGTCAGGATGTTTTTGTCAGTCACATCAACAGTAACTTTCAGATTGAATAGTTCTCTGCTGTATGTCAAATCTTTGGCATGGATTCTTTTTCCCCCTCCATAATGTAGAAATTGCTTACATGCTCGTACAAACTCCCTGGTCTGTGTTCACACATCTCATCTAGAATATTCTTCTCCTGTTAGTGAAGAAAGATGATGGGACATGTTATCCTGTTGCTGATGAACAATCATCAGCCTTGAGAAGCAAATACACCCACTTGTGCATATCTGGTAGGTGACTATAATAGAATTCCATTTTGCGGTTTGTGGAAAAAGAAATGCTTTTGAGCCCATCTACGTGTGTTTTCAAATTTCATACCAATATACATTCAGCTTCCTAGCTGCTCACTTGCTTGCTGGTATGTATCCCATTTCCACATGCAATTTCTGTATGAATTGAAGGGAAGATGTAGGCAGGCATCTAGCTGTTTAAGAAAATAAATTTATATATTTTGAGCATATGCTTTGCTGTGGACACAGGGCAAAATGTATAGGTAGGCATTTCAGACTATCAGTGAGGCATTATTGCTAAGATAAATTATAGGAAGTAATATTCTGCTGTATGCCTCCCAATCTGAATACTTCTGTATACAGCTGTATTTAAATACAGCTCTGCTCCATAATCAGCAATATAATAACCTATCAAAAATGCCATATGTCATCAAACTATTGGGCAGTGCAAACTTATTTGAGACCCATTATTTAGTGGCAGCCATTTATACCTGAATGAATACACTTCATTATCTATGTGCTCAAATCCATGTGAATGAAGAGATGGAGCCTATTGATTTTTGCTATCGTCCTTTGCTGCCATGTAGGTGGCATTACAGCAGCTTACAATTTCAATGGCCTGCTGCAGTTTAGAAATAAAAAAATCGTTATCTGGAAATCTCTCAAACCAACAAAAATGTAATCAATTTTTTATCTGTGGTTAGGCCCTGGAAGTCAGTGTTGGATTTTCTGTCCTCAATGCTCCAGTTCTCTTGTTAAAATAGTTTGGGAGCTCCCATGGGAAATAACTATACCTGGATTGCACCTGTTTACATACGGAAGTGAAAAATCGGCTCTTTGCATCCTGCTAGCCACAGTGCATCCGTCTCACAGAGTCACTGTCCCTGGGGGATTACGGGATATAGCTCCCCTCTCTTTCCTGGACATCCTTCTCCCACATGACTCAATTCATAGGGACCTACGACTTCAAACTTGAATAGTACTTGAATTCGAATTTGATATCAATCAGTAATCCCAACAATGTTCTTTGGCTGATTAAGAATGAAAACATTTCTTTACTGGAAAATATAATAGGAGTGTTCCCAGGATTGATGACATGTCTTAGGTAAGGAGTTGTTACATTTGACAAGTTAATTTATTTTTCATTTTGCTTACTCAATCATCCACATTTATTGAGGATTTGCTATTTTTTAAACATAGTTGAGGTCGTATGAAGACGAAGGAGTGATATTCTGTCCTGATGGGGACTTCATGGTTTATCAAGAGGGAGTGACATCCCACAGATAACTATAATGCTAACGCAGGGCAGAAAATAGCAAATCATTAATAAAGAACTATCAGTTATCTGAGATGGGATAACTTCAGTGAAAGACATGGAATCAGAGAAGGTGTCACAATGGAGGGGTGTTTTTGATGAAATAAGTAAACACTCAATAATTGTTGACTAAGTACCTATATTATCTGTTCGGCAGTAGTGGACAAAGAGTCCAGCAGGGTAGAAAGGATTTTATACTAAAATCAGTGAAATATAGGTATGAGGGCTCCCCTGGGAGCTCAGTGGTAAAGGACCTGCCTGGCAATGCAGGAGATTCGAGTTTGATTGGGAAGATCCCTGGAGAAGGAAATGGTAACCCACTCCAGTATTCTTGACTGGGAAATCCCATGGACAGAGGAGCCTGGTACGCTGCAGTCCATAGGGTCACAGAGTTGGACACGACTAGCAGCGAAACACCACCAACAAAAAATGGTGTCTATGAAGAAGCACAGGGTTGATGAATCCTAATACAAGGATTCTCTAAGTATGTATTAGTATTGGGTGCCGAGATAGCCGTAGGAAAAAAGAGGTTTGTGGTGGAGGAGGGGAGGAAAAGATGGGCAGATTAGGATCCAGTTTGTCCCAAAACACATGGACAGATATGACTGCCATGATCACCATAAACCCAGCTCTCTGGCACTTTGCTGAATCATGGGATTCATGACTAGACACAGGAGTGCACACCTCTGGAAGGCTGGTTAGAAAAGGGGAAAATGAACTGGCTCACAGCTACGGGCCAGGTCTTATATCAGGTTCTTGACACACATTACCTCATTTAATCTACAATGGTGTTACTTTACAGATGAAGGAAATAAAGATTTAAAAAGTTGAATGATGTCCTGAAAACTATACTGCAGGTATACCATTGCAGGTATACCATTGCAGGTATGCAATGGTTCCACTGGAAACATTAGAGGTGGGTTGTGGGAGGAATCTAAATCTGGGTGGGGTCTGAAAACAGAGCTGTAAAGAGATTAGGCTATTTCCCCCCCTCCCCCCCAAAACGAAGAGCTAGATAAGTATAGAGTCAGTATTAGAAATTTTATTCAGATAATTTTACATCATTGCAAATGTCATCAGTGAAAATTGGAGAAGGGAAACCAGATGTGAGAGGATTTAAAAATGGAAAGTTCTGACTCCATATTGCTTGAGAATTAAGCCCCAATTCCATCAACCTCCATAGCAGGGCTTCCCCAAGGGTCTGCTTTGATGGATTACATCTGCACAATGAGATATTTATCCTTGCAGCCGTCAGAGTGGGAGGTTCTCACACACACACACACACACACACACACACACACAGAAAGTGTTTCTTTGTTCGCAAGGATCAATTAAATCCTCAGAGCATAGAACCTCTGAAGGGAACCATAGACCCAGAGACAGTCTGGGATCAGAGAAATCTTCCATGTGGACGTGACCTTTCAGTACACATTTGAATGAAGGCTGAGGAATGGAAGGTTGTCAGGGAGGACTACAGAGGAGACTTCCAGGCTGGGGACTATAAGTAGGGTAAAATCTGTGTCAAGAGGCTTCCATTTCAGGCAAGTAAAGTGGCCAGTGTGGTCTGCCCTTTAAGAGTAGAACACAGCATGTTGAGTCGAGGGTGGTGGTGAGGTGGGGAGCAGAAGATTTGCGTGGAGGATGAATGGATTTAGGTCTTTATCTTAAGAGCAAAGGAAAACCATTGAGTTAATGATGGTTTTTATGGGGTGGGAGAACAGGAGTTGATATGATCAGTAGTTTGTTTGCAGATAACTATGGAGAAGGAGTCCTCCTAGGTGACTCAGTGGTAAAGAATCCACCTGCCAATGCAGGAGACATGGATTTGATCCCTGGGTCAGGAAGATCCCCTTGAGGAGGAAATGGCAACACACTCCAGAATTCTTGCCTGGAGAATTCCAAGGACAGAGGAGCCTGGTGGGCTGCAATCCATGGGGTCGCAAAGAGTCTGTCACAACTCAGCACGAACGCACGTATGAACATGGAGAAAGTGGGAACACAGGAAGAACTTATAGGAGCCTCCTACAGGTCCAGGTTTAGGCTGAATGATGGCAGCAGAATTGGAAGCACCCTTTGGATGTTACATAAGACACTGGGTGGAAGAGTGTAAGCTCATAAGTAAAGGACAAAATTCCAGCCAAGGGTAGTGGTGATTGGGGAGGGGTGAGAAAAATCTTTCCAGAATCATTGTCACCAGCTCCCCAAATACAGCCTGGCATTCATCTTTCTTTACCTCAAAGAGCAGTTAACCTGGTCTTAATTTGTTGCAACTACACCCAACATTCTCCATGTCTCCAGCTTTCCTGTATTTGTTTCAACTCCCCTGGAATTGCCTTTCCCTTGATATCTGTAATTAAAATTTTATTAAGTCCCAGATCAAGTGTCACTTCCACCATGATATCTCACGTAATTTGAAATAATTTCTCCCTTCCTCTGTTCATTACACCTACTTCAATTTTCATTAGTTTGGGACACTGGCCTATGAAATCTCTTCTGAATTTAACAAAGTCTAATCAACAAAATTGTGCTAATTACTTAACCTGATTTGGTTATGTGTCTGAGGTAAAATTTGTCAAATATTCAATTTAAGGTCATTATTTGAATGGTAGTGTCTTTTAGGAAAGAGAGGGAGGCACATGGGCAGAAATCTCATTGGATGTCTTTGTCCTTAGTCTGGAGAAGGCAATGGCACCCCACTGCAGTACTTTTGCCTGGAAAATCCCATGGACGGAGGAGCCTGGTAGACTGCAGTCCATGGGGTCACTAGGAGTCGGACACGACTGTATAAGTTTCAAGTAGACAACCTGAGTGACTTCACTTTCACTTTTCACTTTCATGCATTGGAGAAGGAAATGGCAAGCCACTCCAGTGTTCTTGCCTGGAGAATCCCAGGGACGGGGGAGCCTGGTGGGCTGCTGTCTCTGGGGTCACACAGAGTCGGACACGACTGAAGCGACTTAGCAGTCCTTAGTCTACATGTCAATTTCCAATATAAAGAAATATGTGAGGAAGAACAGAGGCTGAAGAAGTTTTTGATTCAATTAGCACAGGTTGCTTTGTAATTTTTTGGATATCTGTAGTAAGCGTGAAGGAGACAGTTGGATTCTGACTGGCGGAGTTTGTCTTACAGACAATTTGGTTGAGTAGAGTTAGCATGGATTACACACCTGGTATTGTTTAGCAGTTGGAATCTGGTGCCAGAGCATACATTCAACTGGTTTTAGTGATGGGAACTTGACAGTTTGGAATTTTTCCTAACACATATCTGTAACGAGGAAATAAGGACACAACACTCTTAATTTCTTATGTGCCAGTGTTATAAAAGCACCTCGCTTTCAATGATATGCTCATCCAAATGGCTGGAATGTAATACCACCCACTGTTGGATAAGAAAAGTAAAAATAAAACTCCCCAAAATGAAGTAAACTACCAGAAGACATTAAAGTAATTTATTTGACATTGCTATGTATTAAGCACATTTGCCTCTGTTAAAAGATAAACTGAAGCATCAAAATTTTCAGAGTTAACTTGGGCAAAAATAGATTCAGATCAGGCGGGGCCAAATTGGAAGTGGTTAGGAGGGCTCTGTCCACAGGACATAGGGGGAAAGTCTTTTAAAGAGCAGATTTGAAAGTAAAGCAAGGAAATTACTTGACTGGCTGTGGATGAAGTGTTTGCCTTATTTGGAAAAGCCGAGTTGGCTCTTTGTGATGAGTTATCCTTAGGCTTTGATTTCTTAACCTTGAGGCATCTCAGCCTGAGGTTTATATTTGATTACTAGGCTGCTAAAGTATTTGAACCACCTCCATCCAATGACCTCCTTGTTTAACTAACTTAATACCATATGATCCTGTAATGCCACTCACTCCTGGGCATATACTTGGAGAAAAGTCTAATTCAAAAAGATACATGTATGCCAATGTTCATTGCAGCACTAGCAGCCAGGACATGGAAGGAACATAAGTGTCCATCAACAGATGAATGGATAAGAAGATGTAATAAATATATATATATACACACACACATATATATATACACAAGGGAACATTATTCAGTCTTAGAAAGAATGAAATAATGTGATTTACAGCAACATGGGTAAACCTAGGGATTATCATCCTAAGTGAAGTAAGCCATACAGAGAAAGACAAATTTCCTATGATATTATTTATATGTGTAATCTAAAAAAAATGATACAAATGAACATACTTAGAAAACAGAAATAGACTCACAAACAAAACAAATTTATGTGTACCAAAGAGGAAAAGGAGAGGGACAAATCAGGAATTTGGGGTTAAAATAACACATACTACTATTCTCTGGTGGCTCAGATGGTAAAAAATCTGCTTGCAATGCAGGAGACCTGGGTTTGATCCCTGGATTGGGAAGATTCCCTGGAGAAGGGCATGGAAACACACTCCAGTTTTCTTGTTGGAGAATCGCCACGGACAAAGGAGCCTGGCGGTCTATAGTCCATGGGGTTGCAAAGAGTCTGACGTGACTGAGTGACTAAGAACACATATATGAATAGATAATCTACATGGAACTACTATATAGCACAGAGAAATATGTTCAGTATATTATAATAACTTGCAATGGAAGAAAATGCAAAAAGAAGAATACATACATATATAATATATATATATTTATATATGTAAAACTGTATACCTGAAACAAATACATTATAAATCAATTATATTTCAATAAAAAAATAATACCTCCATGCTCCCTGCATATGGAATTTGAGGTTTATATATTATATTTTTGAATCCTCAGGGAACTTGGTGTTTTCTCACAACAGAACTGTTGAGAGTTCAAATGATAAAAACATAACTAAATCACTTGACTACTCACAAAGGTAGAAACAGACGGTTAAACCTGAAAGATGAAAAGGATCAACAAAGTGTCAGTGCTTTACTGACATCACAGACTCCTGGGGGGAAAATGAATCAAGATGGGGGTCTCAAAAAATGTCCAGAGTTAGTTTCATGGTTTTAATCATGGAAAAGTTGAAATGCACTTTCGAACTCAAACCTAGTTATTCAAAAATAAACCATTCCAACTTCTAATCTCACGACCTCATTTTCTCTCTCTTCTCAGACTTTATTTCTTGGCTCTGAAAACTAGGATCATGATAAGAAGTATTCTGTTACAAAGAGTCTTCCATGGGTACAACAGGTTTTATGGGCTAGAGGGGATTCCAGGCAGTGCAAAGTTATGGAAAATCTTTATATCCTGTGAGGTTATATAATTCTTTCTGTAATGTCCTAGCTTCAGACATTTATATAACTTGTCCAGCTTCAGCTTCATCCCAGAGTTCATCTGGAAGAAACACAATGGCCATAATAGTACCCATTATAGTCGCTATTCTTCTCAATTGTAAAGGCACAGTGAAATCGTCGGGATAAAGCTGTGCCTTGATTGGCTGTTAAATTGCGATCAATGAAAAGTATTTGTGCTATAATTTTACAGCCAAGCAAGAACTGGCCATCCTGGTGGCAAGTCAGCATGTACATACCATCAAAACTAAAGTGTCTCACTTGGATAACTGAACTGAATTTTCTTTAAGACAACAGGGTACAATAGAAGTCATGTTAAAAAAAAAAAAACTGGGCATTTTTCTGCCACCTGGTTAAAGAGAAATAACATATATGAACAAGGACAAAGTCCAGATAAAAAGGGTGACATGTTGGTAAATTACAGCCTTCGTAATTCAAATTATAAAGGAAAACCAACACTCGTCTTCCCTTTTTCATCTAATAGTAGGTGGAAATGACTAAGGGCCAGATAGTAAATATTTTCGGTTTTATGGGTTTTCTATGGTCACTGTTGCATATTTCTTTTTTCTTTTACAATCTTTTAAAAATGGAAAAACCAGTCCCACAGAAACAGGCTGTGGGCTTGGCCTCCTGGCTTTAGGCTGCAGGCCCCTGGTTTATATGAATGCTTACAATTGTGAGTTTTAATAAAAGTCTCTCTGAGCTCCTGTACGCCAGCTTCCCCATCCACCTGGAGCAGCGATCTGAAGGGGATCACTAGTCTGTAGACCAATGCTTGAGAACAGTAGCCAGAGCTCTGTGTGTAAAGCATGGCTGGAAAGTGAATAGAAGCAAGAGAGCTTTCCCTTTTGTGCACAACTGCAGACTTCACTGGCTTTGCAGCATCTGTCTCTATTTATCTCTGTCTCTCAGTCTCATGAAGGGTCTTAGAGAAAACCAACAGAAAAAAAAAAAACAAAACACATCTTTTCCCAAAAGCTCAGAGAAAAGCTGAAGACACATCCAGACACACATACACACACACACAACTTGATCATTTCCCATGATTGCATGCCCAGTCAGCCTACTATGATAATTACCTTCGTGTCAAAAAAATAAAAAAAAGATTATTAGAACTGTGCTTCATTGTAACCTTGAAATATTTCTTCTACCCTCTGAACTGCTTCCCATCTCTCCATAACACAATGACTAGGATATCTTGCTTTTATTTTCCCTTGGGAACAGTTACATTGCAAGAGGCTTCTCAATGAATTGCCACATTCTGGAAACGCCATCTTGCATTTAACATTCCAGGAACATGCCTCCATTCTATGCATAATGGTAAGAGCATTCACAGGTAGCATTTATTGAGAACCTACTATATGTCAGTTGTTCTAAGCACTTGATAGAAGTAACTCACTTAATCCTCACAATGGCCTAAGGGGAAGGTGCTACAAGTATTTCCTTTTGACAGAAAAAAAAAAAAAAAAACCAGAATGATCACAGTTACCTGAATTTTTCCCTGTATGCCATATTGTAGTCAACCAACTTTAAGTTCAAAGAAATATTTTATTTCACCCAAGTCCAAACCCTACTATGGTTGGGCTGGTGTTTTTGTCTGATCGCTTCCAAAATGGTTTTGGCCATAAATCGCTCAACTGTGATCATGAAAAGGCTACATGGAATATATAGATACCCTGTGTCTATCACTGTAGGGTCCTGCAAACAGGTGGTTCTGCACAGGTATTATTGCTGTTTTGTGGTTTTTAATAACTTAGTTGCCAGCAATGAAAAATATGTGTATCTCACAGGGAAATCTTAATCTCTAGCTCTTCTGGGAACATTAGCTCTGGCAATCCTGCACTTGCATTCTAGCACAATAATAATTGACTCCATCAGCTGACCCCCACTTTTTTTCTTTTGCTGCACTGCTCAGTGTATGGGATCTTAGTTCCGCCACCAGGGATAGAACCCCCTGTGCCCCCTGCATTGGAAGCACAGAGTCTTAACCACTGGACCACCAGGGAAGCCCTCCATCAGCTGTCTTTAAAATCCTAGGCAAGTGCTTTCCAGTTTGCCTGTCCCTACTCCACTCAGTGGCCTTATCTGCCAGCTCCTGAGGGCTTGCAAATTTTCAAACTCCTGATAGACATGCTGCTTCTGATTCATTCACCCAGATAGAGTGCATTCAGTTTTCTTCTGGAAAATCTATAGACCTAGTCAAAGCATGCCATGTTAGAGACTTATATCCTAGCAGTAAAATTTAATAACCTCCCCAAGCTTTCCTTTTTACTCATCTGTGATTATCCCAGGCATTTACCAGCTAAGGAACCATTTGGCAGTGTCTTAATGTGCTAAACTCTATCCGTTCCTTTGCTGCTCTGAATAGCTGTGTCAGCTTTTCTTTGCTGCTTACATGATTTAGCTAATATGTGTCTGCAGATATTTCCTGGTATATTTCATGAAAGTTTATAAAAGTAATTGTCAGAAATGATCATGCTTTGATTAAATAAACATGCTATTGAGGAGTTAGGTACACAATTTAAATACTGCATGAATAATTTGTGAGCATATCTGTCAACCTATTTCAATCGTTTTAAATTGTAGATACATTTGTGGAAGCACCATCCTATTTTGCAAACTTGACAGCAATAGCTGTTTCCTGAGTGCATTCGACATTAGTTTCTACATTGTTTTATGCCAATCACATTTATTGCAAACTGCTTATTACTTTATTGCTGATCATGGCAACATATATTTATTTAGCTTTTTATTTTAGAATCAGCAGGCTATCACTCGCCTTATTAATCAGATCCAACCTTGAGGATTATAGCCACTGGTTTTAAGTTTATCTAATTGCTGCTGCTCTAAAACTGAGAAATAAGTAATGCAGTTATACAGTCTCCCTTGAGGAATTATTGTTCCTAAGGATGTTACTTGCTACTGGGAAAAGAGTCTTCCAATATATATATTTCTATTGAAAATGGTGCCTAAGTGGCTTTCTAAATTGGTTTAGGGGGTTGGAAAAAGTGAAAGTGAAAGTGTTAGTCACTCAGTTGTGTCTGACTCTTTGCAACCCCATGGATTGTAGCCCACCAGGCTCCTCTGTCCATGGAGTCCTCCAGGCAAGAACACTAGAGTGGGGAGCAAGTGGGGAGCCGTTTGCTCCTCCAGGGGATCTTCCTGACCCAGGGATCAAACCAGGTCTCTTGCACTGCAGGCAGATTCTTTACCGTCTAAGACATCAAGGAAGATGTTTTAGGGATTTACTACTACTACGACCACGACTACGACTACAACTACGTCGCTTCAGTCGTGTCCGACTCTGTGCGACCCCAGAGACGGCAGCCCACCAGGCTCCCCCGTCCCTGGGATTCTCCAAGCAAGAACACTGGAGTGGGTTGCCATTTCCTTCTCCAATTCGTGAAGGTGAAAAGTGAAAGTGAAGTCACTCAGTTGTGTCTGACTCCTAGCAACCCCATGGACTGCGGCCTACCAGGCTTCTCTGTCCATGGGATTTGCCAGGCAAGAGTACTGGAGTGGGGTGCCATTGCCTTCTCCGTTTAGGGTTTACCCCTGTGCAAAGAAACAAGCTGATCTTTCTGCATTCTATCTTTTTTTGATTCTTACAATTTAGAAAGGTTTTCTTTTCTTATATTTCCAGGGATCTTCTCAGCATGCGCTGTTACATTTGTTATAAAATTAAAATTACATGTGTTAACTCACATACCAAAGTTTTAATTAGCCCAAGAGAAAAGTCAATATTTCTAATCTGTTGCCTCTGGATTTATGCCAGTTTTGATGTCTAATAACAGCCCAACAAAGCAACATAATACACACTAACCTGAATCTGTAAGAAGGGAAACAAAAGTCTAAATAATAATAATTAAAAAATGTGTTGGGATCCAGAATGTGAAGCAATCAAACAACAGAGCTGCATCAGCCTGAATTGATTCTTGACCTTGAGAAAGGATTACACCTCAAAATGTTTAGAATTCAGAAGAGAAGGTGGGTGTTTGAGTCTTTTTACCCTGTGTGACTCACAAGGGTCTTTCCCAAACCCCATGAGACTTATTCCGTGCTGGGGGAAGCCCAATACACAGCCACCATGAGCTTCCAACTCAGTCTCAGCTCTGATCAGATGCAAGTTCCTTCTCCTTGCTGTGTCTCAGTTTCCTCTTTTGTAAAATGAGGAGTTGGTTAAGTCTTTGCTCTTGTACTGTCTCTACCTAAGTTCTAGAATTCTGATTCCTAACAGAAAACAAAACTCTGTACAGACTCCTCAGCTTGATATATGCTTTAACATATTCTTTTCAAGAGGGGAAGGAAAATGAAAAAGAAAGAGAATAAATAGCAGTAAAAGATGAAACAGTGAGAATTGCTGGAAAATGGAGATATTATCATTTATTTCCCCTATTTTCTTTGTGAACCATAAAAGTCTCCCAGAGAAAATACAGAGAAAATGCTGGTTCCAAATTTATCCTCACGGTCACAAAACATAGATAGGGTTATTGCCTCATAGTTTTGCTTCTTATCAAAATATTATCAAGTTTACCCTATGGTTATGCCAGAGAGAAGCTCCGACATTAGCAAACAATGTATGGCAACAGCAAGACATTCACTTGCATTTTCACTTGTACTAGTGTTACTTCATTAAAAATAAATGGTCACTGGAAAGCCTACGGCTATGAGTTGAAAACACTTATTCAGACACTTCAGATACAGTGTGTCTTCTTTCTTTCTTGTTCCCAGTTTCTTTTGCAGAGTTTACTTGTGAATGCCTAGGAACTAAATTCAAGGCCACAACTTGCTGTATATACTATGATAGGAGAAACTCAGGTCAGTTCAGTTCAGTCACTCAGTCGTGTCGGACTCTTTGTGACCCCATGAACTGCAGAACGCTAGGCCTCCCTGTCCATCACCAACTCCCGGAGTTCACTCAGACTCACGTCCATCGAGTCAGTGATGCCATCCAGCCATCTCATCCTCTGTTGTCCCCTTCTCCTCCTGCCCCCAATCCCTCCCAGCATCAGGGTCTTTTCCAATAAGTCAACTCTTTGCATGAGGTGGCCAAAGTACTGGAGTTTCAGCTTTAGCATCATTCCTTCCAAAGAATACCCAGGACTGATCTCCTTTAGAATAGTGAGTATCATATGTCGCTGGACTTTCAGGTTGTCTCCATGTCCTGGCTATTGTAAAGAGTGCTGTGATGAATTGAGTCATTTGAAGATATGTGGATGGACCTAGAGTCTGTCATACAGAGTGAAGTAAGTCAGAAAAAGAAAAACAAATATCGTTTATTAATGCAAATATGTGAAATCTAAAAAAATGGTCCAGATGAACCTATTTCCAGGGTAGGAAGAGAGACTCATTTGCAGAAAACAGACCTGTGGACAAAAGCAGGGGAGAGGAAGGTGAAACAAATCAGGAGACTGGGATGAACATATGTAAACTCTCAAGTGTAAATTAGATAGCTAGTGGGACCTGCTCTAAAGCACAGGAATCTCAGCTTGAGGTTCTGTGGTGACTAAATGAGTGGGATGGAGGTGGGAGGCTCAAGAGGGAGGGGATATATGTGTACATACAGCTGATTCACACTGTTGTACAGCAGAAATGAATACAACATCGTGAAGCAATTATACACCAGTAAAAACTAAAAATAAAAATGCATATCCTTATCCGTATATATTTTAATGAAGGGCTGAATCAGTCAGGTCAATTCCAAGTCTAACACACTGAGATAGAAATCACAAACAATGGGAGGAAAGGAGAGGAAGGACAGGTGGGCTGGCGTGGATGAGAGGGCCGGAGACATTGGCCTTCAGAGCAGGGTCTGGAGTCTGGAAGCCTCTGTTCCCCTGGGGCGTCCTTGTCTCACCAGGTGCTCAGCCCTTCCGTCTTTCCTGCAGTTCAGCACTGTGAAAGGAATGTTTACTGTGGAGAGCATGGGGTCACCTCCACAGCCAGCAAGCTCCATAGAATTCTTTTAGGATTAGGAGGAAGGGAGTAACAAAAAAAGAAAAAAAAGATAAAAATGGAATCTTACAAAGAACAGGGGAGGGGACGGAATTTGAGATCATAAAAGCCTGTTGGCCTGGGTGCTCTGTGGGTCCTGGGAGGGCGGGGCTCACGCAGGCAGACAGCTGCGAGGGGGCAGTGCTCCAGCGGTGCTCAGGATGGAGCAGTGGCCCCATGGGACTCCTCCTTCCAACATCTCCCTAAAATAAACCAACTTCCCAAGTAAGACAGCATAACTTCCAAAATGACTCAGCAAGAATACAAAGGGTGGTATTTGTATTGTATTATATCCATTCTTGCCCTTATATGATGTGAAAGGGTCTTAAGATTTAAAAGTGATTCCTCTCTCTAGCTAAGACTCAATGGAAAGGTTCTGCAACAATGAAGGATAAACACGGCAAGTCCCCTACACGCAAGCCTTTAAGTTGCAAACTTTCAAAGATGCAAACAACTTCAGGTGTGAGTGAAACTGCAGCTCCTCTGTCTCCTATTGCTGACGATCCTTCAGCTCTACCATCTCCTACCACCTCTGTCTCCTCCGGTCAATAACTCTTCTTGCTTGTTCACTTGATGCCAGCCCCAGTACGCCAGCTGTTGTATTGTAGTACTATACTTTTCAGGGTACTGCACTGTAAGATTAAAAATGTCTTTTTTGTTGTTGCTGTATTTTTCATGTCCCAGGTGGCTCAGATGGTAAAAAAAAAATTTGCCTCTCAGTGCAGGATAGATACACAGGTTTGATCCTTGGGTCAGGAAGTTTCTCTGGAGAAGGAAATGCCAACCCGCTCCAGCATTCTTGCTTAGAAGACTCCATGGATCTTGGAGGGCTACACAGTCCATGAGGTTGCAAAGAGTTGGGCATGACTTAATGACTAAACAATAACTAATTGTCTGAAAAGTATTATAAAGCTTTATAATACTTTACTATATAGTTAGTTATTAGCCTAGGCTAACTTTGTTGAACTTATGAACAAATTGGATCTACACACACTCTCTCGGACAGAACTTGTTTGTATGTATGGGACTTACTGCACCTGCATCACAGCTGTGGTTGTCAACTTACACCCAACATCACTGGTCTAGAAAGATCCCAAACTGCTCATAGTCTTGTTTTCAAATGTGTTCCCACTGTGCATCCAGATTATATCCTTTTGGGACCTGTTTCTTGCCCCTCCTGGGCAAGTACAAGAATTAGGCAATCCTGTTGATTTACTGCTACTCATGTCACCGCACACTTCTAATGTGTGAGTCCATTTCCTTCCTCCTAGCTCATTACAATAGCCATCTGCACTGTTCCCTCTGCCCAGAAGTTCCTCAGGCTCATCTCCACTTGTCAAAGTTCTATATAAGCTCTGAGGACCTCCTCAAATATCATCTTATTCATTATTCCTGCTGAACTCCCAGTGGAAAGTAACCAGGCTTCCTCTGACCTCTCCACATCTTCCTTTGTGTCTTTCCTGCAGTGTTTCTTTCTTTCTACCTTGCACTGTGGTATGTGTGAAAGTGTCCTCTAGTGAGGAGAAGACACTTGTCTATTTCAGGTGTTGTATCTCCTTTGCTTGAGTCCTGGACCTTGTGACTGTCTAATCCAGTTTTGATGTATTCAGAAAGGTATAAATTTCTATGAGGCATAATTATAGAAATGATTGACTATAAGGAGCATATGTGACAATAAGAACTTGGAAGTAACTCCTGTTTTTAATAGTAACACACTCCTACTTCTTGATTCTTTCTCTGTTGTTGGCATCTGCATCTCTCTATCACCCATGATGACAGTAAACCATTTCTGACGTCTCTGTCTCTTTCATAGACTATATCCAGTCAAATGTGAAATATTCCCAATTGCACTTTACTCCCTTTTCTCCCTACATTTAGACTTCTATGGTCTCTCATCTTAGTATGACAATGGCCTCCTGCTGGGTCTTCCAGCTTCTATGTTTTCTTCATTGAATCCACCCTCTGCACAGGTACCAAAGTGATCTATCTGAAACAGACACTTAACCCGTGTCATATCCAGGTTATGTTTTTCTGTGATTTCTTGTCATCTAAAGTTATCTTTTACATGACATTTAATACCTCTTCAACAGGCATCTTATCTGTCCCTCCAGGTTCACTTCCAATTTCTATTCTTTTTCTGTGTGCTATGCTATTTTGTACCTTGACACATTCTCAAATGCTCCTCTCTGTTTTGAATACCTGAAACAATACATGGCCTACTTGTGGGTAACTTCTATTCACTCCTTAAGATTCTTCCCTTCTATAAAGCTATTCCTGCATATTTTCTCTTCTCTACCCTTCCAGATTCTAAATTCTCATAAGGTCCCCCAGCAGGACCTCCCTGTACATGTCTTCATTTAGCCCATTTGTTGTAACCACCTGCCTAGAAGTCTGTCTCTGGGTTCTTTAAGGATACACTCATGCCTTTAAGACTTTGTGCAGTGCCTATTACATGATAAGTGCTCAGTAAAGCTTTGCTGCATGATTGTTAATACAACAGTAGATGAATATAAGCTGTCTAAAAGGAAGAAGGAAATAACAACCCACTCCAGCCTGGAAAATCCCATGGACAGAGGAACCTGGCAGGCTACCATCCATGGGGTCACAAATAGTTGGTCCATGACTTAGCAACTTAAACAAACAAAACACAGTGGTGATAAAACCTGATTTTCACTGCTTGGAGCCAGCAAAAGTGAATAAGCCTAATCTACTTACTCTGGGTCATATCAGCCTCCTTGAGGTTGTTTGAGTTTAAAGTATGTATGGAGCAGCAGGTGGACAGGGAGAGTGAAGACGGAAAAGGTAGATGGGGAATAGGTTGTGGTCACCAAAGAAGTTAAACAGGAAATGACATGGTAGGTTGGCATTAAATTCAGATTGTTCTGGTGCCAATTTGGAAGATGAATCTAAAGGGGAAAGAGAACTTCCCTGGTGGTACACTGGTTATGACTCTGTCCTTCCACTGCAGGGGGCAGGGGTTCAATCCCTGGTTGGAGAACTAAGATATTGAAAGCTGCACAGTCAAATAAATAAAATAAATAAATAAAGGGGAAAGGCTAGGCACATAAAGACCTGCTGGGAAATGGAAGCAGCATTAAGCAGTGATGAATGCCTTGATCAGAGTAGTGATGGTCAGGACAGGTTTGAGACATATTTAGGAGTAAACGTGACAGGAATTGATGATTGGAAAAATGTCATATTTACTTAGTTGTCTATCTCTTTGTTTATTATTTGTCTTCTGACTTATCAGTTGATGTGACACTGGTTTTCAACATCGACATGACCAAGATGCATCAACAACTCCGGGATGACTCAATAACTCAGCCACTTGCATCAGATGCCACCCTCCCACCCCAATCCCCCTGAGAGTCTGGATCCAACACATCACACATATTCTCACTTGGGTTGAAGTGAACAATGAAGGATAAGAAACCAACAGAGAGAATGCAAGTAATGATTCTCTGCCTACAGAAACTACCAGAGTAACCAATTATACAAGGACTTACAGGTTACTGTTTGTTTAGGTATTAACTTTAGAACAATTTGCCAACCCCAATTCTTTTGCAAACTGGTGATTGAGTTTCTTCTGTGAATCCCTGTGTGATGTACTTGAGATTGGGGGTAGGGATAAGAATCACAGCCTATGAAGAGTTGTTCTGAAAAACCTTGAATTGCCACTTGCAAATCATTGAACATGATTTTAGGTTTCAGTTCCTAAGTGGAACTTTCTTGTATCAACTAAGCTTTCTTTATTTTTCCACTATGCTAAATAGAACTAGAACATTCTTCAAAATAACACACGAATAAGGAAAGAAAGTCCCACTTTGGCATTTATTTGGAGGACAGCTAAACACATTGATTCACAATGTGTCATATACAGAGGCAAGGGGGTGTGGGATGCTAAAGATGTCGCTAAGTTTATTTCTGATGCTGTTTTTGCACTTCCATGAAAATAACATCAAACATTTTGGATGTTGCCAGGTGCTATTAGTGTGGAAATACTAAAACAATAGGAGGTATATAAAGTAATAAAAAAGGACTATGGGACCAGTCCTAATCATAATCTAAATAATGGGAAATACAATAAAACAAATGAATTGAAAACGTGGAAGATACTCAACAGCATTTCAATTGAAAGAGGCAAGTATTACATTTTCTGAAATGATGTGCACTTTTTCTGATTCAGATCCTAATGCAAGCACAGCATTTTCTTCTTTGTATGTATGGGAAAGCCAGCCCTTTTGAGAGTTAGAATAGCTTTCAAGACTCCTGATTTAAATTTCAAACTCTTGATCATAGCTGGGGAGCAAAGGTTTTTATATTGGAATTGGAAATCGAGTTCTTTAGCTCTATACCAAGTGATAATATTAAGCATTTTGTTGTATCCACCATGCAGGCCAAGTTCCCCACTGTGCCTTCAAAGCCACAGTGAATGAACCATATTTGGATTTGCTTATCAGGAAGAGACATTTAGAAAGACAATGCACTTGTCCTGCAAGGCTGAGATTCCTGATGCTTTTAGATAGGCCTGTGGAGAGCTGCAAAATGGGGCCTAAAATCAGGCTGACATGGTTGCTTAACAAGCTTCAGCGTGCTCTGTGGGCTCAGCGAGTCTGTGGTGTCCCCCACAGGGCTGCTGATGGCAGCCATCATAATTAGGACACATGAATCAAAAACACCAGGTGAAGATTTTGCCTCAGAAGAAAGAAAAGGCAGATGGAGGGAATTACCATGCCCTTTGACTGTTAAGCTCTTTCATGCAGCTGGATGGCTGGCCAGCCCTGGCTATGAATGGGTCTGTAGGGCAATTGACAGAAGTCTAGCCCTTCCTACAGTCAAGCTTCAAAAAATCTCTCTTGTCCTTTTGCCATAAAACCTCCATCTTTCTCTCAATATTTGGTAAAACAGGTAACAGTGTTGTCTTACTTCTTTTTTTTTTTTTTTTTTTTAAGTGGGGAAAAGGAACTCGGTGATCTTTTCAACAGGAAGAAAACCTCCATAACCTTAAGGGACATGACCTTGAAAGAGATTTGCTGAACTTTAATATGACTGGATTTTTTCTAACCTTGATGGGCTCTTGATTTCAAAATCTGCCTAACAAAAGCTCTGCCAGGAAAGCTGTTATTATAAAGATGCTTCTCAATAGAGAGAAGTGGGTTAATTGCAAGCTCTCCAGTCAAATAAAGGAGGGTTTTGAAAACAAGTGCAAAATTAACAAAATGTAGCACATTGCTCTTATGGAAAAAAATGATGAGGGAAACATTTGAAATGGCAAAATGTCTCACATAAATAGATGTTACAAAACTTGTTGGAAGAGACTGTAAGAGATTTCAGATTACTCATAAACAATTGCCCATATAACCTTGATATGAATACAGAAATCCATTAGCGATCAAATTTTCTAACATAATTGTACACTAAAAAAAATATGTATTTTCCCCCTATCAATTTATGTTGACAGGATCCAGTTTAATAACACAATCTAGCCTTATTTATGTTTTTATTTTCTTTTTCACTGTATTGCTTCTGAGATTTAGTAAACATAATTTACAATGAAGAGCTGAACACTAAACTGTGAATTTGTTGGGAGGATTTCATTTTGGCATTACATGTCTTCAGTGAAAATTTAAGTTCCATTTGGGGTCCAAAATAAAAGCCCTAAAATACACAAGAATTTTTGTTTCTCTTTTTATAAGCAGTGGCAATATTTTTCTTCTAACAAAAGATCAATCTTAAGGGCAGTCCCCTGACCTTCAGAATTTTAAGAGAAAACTCATATTATAGTGTTGTATCTACGACTTATGTGATAACATCATTTAATGTAAAATTGTGTGAATGATTTCAGATTATTTTGAAAGCATGATTTTACCTGTGAATGTGTTTAATATTTGTAAATCACAATGCAGTAGGCAACACTGCCCAGAAACATGGTTATCATGTAGACTAATAAAGACCTTTACTAGATCCATCTACGAAATTACAGAGAAAATTGCATTTCTGTTCACATGCCCTAAGACTGGCAATCCCTGAAGGACACATGCTTTAATTTGGCCTATTAAGTAAATGAATATTCTTGAGAATCCACAGAGTCAAGCAAAAACACAATGCTGCCCATTGCCCACTTTTATTTTAGTACTAGTTCGGATTAGACATTTCTCTGTCTGATTTGAGCTTCATTTGGAAGCAATTAACTATTTTGTATTAGATATAATAAGGGTCTCTAGTGCATGGACCACATTTGCCTGCATCAGTTGTTTAAGGCTTAATTGAGTAAAATTGCATTCACACTCAACATAGCTTCAAAAGATAACTAATTCCTTACTTCTCTCCTTTCTTAAAGTGCACTGGGCAGGACAAAGAGTGTTGGGGGTAAAAGGTAGGCCAAAGTTCTTAATTACTCTTATTTTTATTTTACTTTCCTGATGTTTATATTTGACCACCAAAATAGCCAAAAGTCATGTAAGTAAAATACTGAACACATTGTTTAAAATACCAGCTCAGATACCCGAATTTATCTTCATGTTTTTAATTTTTTTTAAAAAAAATCATGTTTCTAACTTACTGTTTTAATTCAATTTTTGTTATTATGGACACATTTTTTTTTCCACTTGCAGTTTATCTAATGCCCAAGATTTAAAATCTGGTCATTTTAGGTTTACTCTCCTCCTGGGCAAACTGACTTACTCCCTAATCAGGAGTTCCAGGTATTCTGTATGTGCCCCTCTTAAAGCAGTTATCATGTGACTATGCAAGCATCTTTTACATAATTGTGCCCACAATTAGTCTTTTAGTTGCTGGAGGACAGGAACTTGTTTTTATTTTTCTTTTTAGTCACTTATTTTATGGAGCTATAACTGACATATAATATTGTGTAAATATAAGGTGTCCAACAGTAAGCAAGTCAGCGGCTGCAACTGGTGCACTTGAGCGTGGGCTGCTGTGAAGATACCAAGGGAACATTTCATGCAAAGATGGGCTCGATAGGTATGGACCTAACAGAAGCAGAAGATATTAAGAAGAGGTGGCAAGAATACACAGAAGAACTGTACGAAAAAGATCTTCACGACCCAGATAATCACGATGATGTGATCACTGACCTACTGCCAGACATCCTGGAATGTGAAGTCAAGTGGGACTTAGAAAGCATCACTACGAACAAAGCTAGTGGAGGTGATGGAATTCCAGTTGAGCTATTTCAAATCCTGAAAGATGATGCTGTGAAAGTGCTGCACTCAATATGCCAGCAAATCTGGAAAACTCAGCAGTGGCCACAGGACTGGAAAAGGTCAGTTTTCATTCCAATCCCAAAGAAAGGCAATGCCAAAGAACGCTCAAACTACTGCACAATTGCACTCATCTCACACGCTAGTAAAGTAATGCTCAAAATTCTCCAAGCCAGGCTTCAGCAATACATGAACCGTGAACTTCCTGATGTTCAAGCTGGTTTTAGAAAAGGCAGAGGAACCAGAGATCAAATTGCGAACCTCTGCTGGATCATGGAAAAAGCAAGAGAGTTCCAGAAAAACATCTATTTCTGCTTTATTGACTATGCCAAAGCCTTTGACTATGTGGATCACAGTAAACTGTGGAAAATTCTGAAAGAGACAGGAATACCAGACCACCTGACCTGCCTCTTGAGAAATCTGTATGCAGGTCAGGAAGCAACAGTTAGAACTGGACATGGAACAACAGACTGCTTCCAAATAGGAAAAGGAGTACATCAAGGCTGTACATTGTCACCCTGCTTATTTAACTTATATGCAGAATACATCATGAGAAACGCTGGACTGGAAGAAACACAAACTGGAATCAAGATTGCCGGGAGAAATATCAATAACCTCAGATATGCAGATGACACCACCCTTATGGCAGAAAGTGAAGAGGAACTCAAAAGCCTCTTGATGAAAGTGAAAGTGGAGAGTGAAAAAGTTGGCTTAAAGCTCAACATTCAGAAAACGAAGATCATGGCATCTGGTCCCATCACTTCATGGGAAATAGATGGGAAAACAGTGGAAACAGTGTCAGACTTTATTTTGCTGGGCTCCAAAATCACTGCAGATGGTGACTGCAGCCATGAAATTAAAAGATGCTTACTCCTTGGAAGGAAAGTTATGACCAACCTAGATAGCATATTCAAAAGCAGAGACATTATTTTGTCAACAAAGGTTCGTCTAGTCAAGGCTATGGTTTCCTGTGGTCATATATGGATGTGAGAGTTGGACTGTGAAGAAGGCTGAGCGCCAAAGAATTGATGCTTTTGAACTGTGGTGTTGGAGAAGACTCTTGAGAGTCCCTTGGACTGCAAGGAGATCCAACCATTCCATTCTGAAGGAGATCAGCCCTGGGATTTCTTTGGAAGGAATGATGCTAAAGCTGAAACTCCAGTACTTTGGCCACTTCATGCAAAGAGTTGACTCATTGGAGAAGACTCTGATGCTGGGAGGGATCGGGGACAGGAGAAGGGGACGACAGAGGATGAGATGGCTGGATGGCATCACTGACTTGATGGACGTGAGTCTGAGTGAACTCTGGGAGTTGGTGATGGACAGGGAGGCCTGGCGTGCTGCAATTCATGGGGTTGCAAAGAGTTGGACACGACTGAGCAACTGAACTGAACTGAACTGAAGGTGTCCAACATAATGATTTAATACATTTATGTATTAAAACATGATTAACATTTGCCAACACTTCTATCACAAAGGAGTCTGATTTTATTCATAGGTGAACCTCAGGACTGACTAAAGAATCTGATACAAGGAAACAGGAAAAGGTGACTTGCCTCTAAATATCACTAGAAACTTCCATTGAGGAAGTTTCCATTCTTAATGAGGGCTAAAGATGGCTTCCTTTTTCACAACCCCTGAGCATAGATTAAGAAGGGTACAGTCTAGTCTAGGAGCCTGTCTAGATTCTGGAAGCCTCTGAATGTTTAATTGTCTTTGCCTAAAAATGTTAAGAATGAATTAGGAAATGAGAATAGTCTCCTGAACGTATTCTGAAATGTCTGTGATGAGATGATGAGATTACTTTCATTGTCTTTGCTTCACTGTTAAAAGAGATTTCTTGTTTGTTCCTCCTCATAAGCTGTGGATTTTCCCTTTGTATTTTCTTACTCATCCTTGAAGACAGGAGTCATACTTTGTAACTTCCACTGTCTTGACTCCAACCATGGAAGAAACTAATAAATAACAGTAATTGATAAAACATATGGTACAATTAATTATTGTAAGAATTTGCTTCTAAAAATCACCTTATTAAAGATACAATCTTGACAGACTTCCTTGGTGGTCCAGTGGTTATGACTTTGCCTCCCAGTGCCGGGGGTACAGGTTTGATCCCTAGTCAGGGAGCTAAAATCCCACATGTCTTGTGGACAAAAAACCAAGACATAAAACAGAAGCAATGCTGCAACCAACTCAATAAAGTCTTAAAAAAACAGTCCATGTTAAAAAAAAAATCTTAAAAGAAAAAAAAATGCAATCTTGAAAACATTCTTAGGAAAAACTTTCCATTTAATGCTTAGCAAGTCAGACTGTTTTCTGAGTGGAGAAGAGTGAGTCACATTATAGATCACACCGGCCACATTCTGGCAGTGTTCAGGCCTTGCCTAAACACTGACATTAACAACAACTGGAATTTGCCAGACGTGGAGCTAGTAGCTTTCATTTTGCTCTGTGGCAAGCCGATACGTGTGTGTGCTCGGTTGTGTCTGACTCTTTGCGACCCCATGGACTGTAGCTCGCCAGACTCCTCTGTCCATGGGATATTTCAGGGAGGAATCCTGAAGTGAGTTGCCATTTCCTCTTCCAAGGATCGAACGTGTATCTCCTGTGTTGCAGGTGGATTGGTTACTGCTGAGCCACCAGAGAAACCCAGCAAGCAGATAGGATATGGTCAAGATGAAAGGCTCAGAAACATGTTCTACATGGTATGAAGAGATAGTGATGTAGCCAGAAGGCATCCTTTTGGGTCTTGGCTCTTCCTCTTCCTCAGTGTGTTTCCTTGGGGAAATTTCCTATTCATAAAATTGGTATATTACATAAGGAGACAGTTAAAGTGCTTGAACTGGTCCTTGGCATCTAGCAAGTACTCCTTAAATGGTTGCTTTAATGATAATGAAGAAAACAAAAGATCTACCATTCAATAAGAATGTATCTGCCAATACTATGCTAACTACTTAACATATTAATAAAAATAACTGCCCAAGATCAGAGGAGACTAAGGCGACAGTGAAGATTCAGATTCAGATCTATACAAACCCCTCATCAGGTCTTTCTTTAAAGATGTGCAAGAGCTCCCCATGTGGTAAAGATAATTCTTATTTGTCATATGTTCCTTAATACCTAGGAAGTTCTTCTTGGTCAATGGGCAGCTGAAAGCAGGTTTATCTGTATGCACTATTGTGTTAGTTTATGGTTCTCACAAAGCACAGTGGCTATTGGTATCACATGGCTGTGCAAAGCAGGCAATTCTGTAGATAACTGCTTAAAGTCTGTTCAGTTCAGTTGCTCAGTCATGTCTGACTCTTTGCGACCCCATGGACTGCAGCATGCCAGGCCTCCCTGTCCATCACCAACTCCTGGAGTTTACCCAAACCCATGTCCATTGAGTCAGTGATGCCATCCAACCATCTCATCCTCTGTCGTCCCCTTCTCCTCTTGCCTTCAATCTTTCCCAACATCAGGGTCTTTTCAAATGAGTCAGTTCTTCACATCAAAGTATTGGAATTTCAGCTTCAACATCATTCCAATGAACACCCAGGACTGATTTCTTTTAGGATGGACTGGTTGTGTCTTGCAGTCCAAGGGACTCTCAGGAGTCTTCTCCAACACCACAGTTCAAAAAGCATCAATTCTTCGGCACTCAGCTTTCTCTATAGTCCAACTCTCACATCCATACATGACTACTGGAAAAACTATAGCCTTCACTAGACGAACCTTTGTTGGCAAAGTAATGTAGGTATCAATCAACATTAATAATTATTACCAGATTTTTTTTCTTTCAGAACGGAGATTTCTCTGAGAATTCAATGAGTGTATGAGTTTTACTCTCATGCATCTCATGATTTGTTCTAAGTATAGAATCATAAAAATGATGTAATAATATCAGATCGAGTTTTTCTTTTTCCTTTTCTTCCTTTTTAATGACCATTTCTTAAGGTTTGACTTAAGCAGGGACTCACAAAGGGGATATAATGATCTCAGATATAGTATTTTTCCTGATACTGAGGAGGGTTTCATAACCCTCATGGCATCAGTTTATATTCCTGCATTGTTCTATTTCTATATGGTGACTCTTAAGTCAAGCTTGTTAATGCAAATTGCTCTCCCACCCCCACATTAAGAGACTGTGAGACTTATTCCACTTGCCTCAAAAACAGAACATGTGTGCGTGCATGTTACACATGCACATATTTGTACATATTCATTATGATAATATATGTAAATTGAAGACCGTATTTGAGCCAAGCTGCGTAGGTATGCCACATTGGCTTACCTCTTTCTGGATCCTGAACAAAGCCCAGGGAACATCAGGAGACTTGAAAATAGCTGTGACATGTGGGGATCTCGACAATGGCCACTGTCATAGGATTGCCATACCATGCTTTCTGGTTTCATTAACTGAGTTTTTAAAAATGTCTCCTTTAGCTTCAGATATACTAATTTATATATTATCATCCACCCATAGATCTGTTTATTGTTGTTTACCTGCCTATTCACATACCGTTCTAAATACTATCTCACTTTGTATGTATCTCCTAATTCAATATTCAGCTCAGAGCTCCTCTACTCTTAGGCATGTTCTGACTAATTCCTTTTAACTTTTGTCACTCAGCACTTGGGCACATCCTCTGTGCATTTCCATACTCATTTTATGCTTAATCATGAAGTGTTATGAATACATTTATTTGTGCTTTCATTAGATTATTCCAGGAGTACATGTTGTTACTCCACATTTTAAGTTTCTAAAGGCCAGATGATGTCTTTCACGTCTATCATAAAACAATTTATTTCCTGCACCTTCGATCCCATTATGATACTCCTTGCATACTCAGCAGTAAGCGCTAGTTGAATCAACTTAAAAATGGCTAAGGGGCAATGAAATAGCACATATATGTTTTCTAATCATGGTTTATCACATTGGGATGGTTGTCTCTTGGCCTGATGATAAAATCCCACATGAGAAATCAGCAGAACTATTACCCAGAATTTAAAAAAAGAAAGGAAAAATCCTTCTCATAAAAAAATTATTTTGAGAGACTGAAAAATTCAAAAACAACGAATTTGATGCCCTGGAATTCACAGGAGGAAACACTGGGAAGGGACAGAACATAAATAATTGGAAAGCTTTCCAACTCATTTGACAAGCCTAGAATAACTGTAAAACAAAAACATGACAGAGAGAAAAATAAACCTAAAAACATTCACCAATGTCACTTGTGAATGTTAAATTGAGAAACTATAAACAAAATATTAGCAAATTGAATCTAACAATATAAGGAAGAAAAGGTAAAGGTAGAATAAGTCTTATTGTGAGAACACAGAAAAATGTGAATTAAGGTATTTGTTTAATATAACTTATTGAGGAGTTAATAAGAATGAAGTTTTGCCATTGGCAAGAACGTGGAGGACTTGGAGGGTAATATGCTAAGTCAGACAGAGAAAGACAAAAGCTGTATGATATCACTTACATGCAGAATCTAAAACATAGAGCAAATCAGTGCATATAACAAAAAAGCAGCAGACTCACAGATATAAAGGAGAAAGTCGTGGTTACCAGTGGATCTGCTCGGCTTCAGGGCTGGCTATTCCTCAAGTACCCCACCTCTCCCTCAACCAGGAAGGACAGAAGCCCTATAGAAATCTGTTTTACCGTCACACTTGCAGTTGTTCCTCCTCCCTGATTGAACCCTGTCTCATGCACCTAGTAAAAACGTCCACCAACCTAAGGGTGGGAAGCCTGTGAAGGACTCTTGAATGAAAACAGAAAAGGCTACAGAAACAGAGGTAATTTTATTCAGAGAATCGGATGTTGCTTACATGAACTGGCTTTCTTTTTACATTTCTTTTTGAAAGGAGAAGAGTGAGCTAAACCTCAAGATCCAACTCAGAGCAAAGATTCTGAGGATGCTTTCTTGCCTTTTGCCAAGGATGTCTGAGCAGAGGATGAAAAGACTTATTTCTGGATCAAATTCTGACTTTCAAGTCAAAACTGACTAATGAAGTGGAAGCAATGAAAGTCTGACCAGCCCATCATAAAGCCCCTGAGTCATGCCAAAGGAAACAGGGCAGGATCAGATACGGAGCCTAAATGGCAGGAACACACTTTTAATCAGGTAAAAGGTCGATAAGCTTTTTTGTTCTGGTTTGAAAGGGAAGACAGATCAAAGAAGAGGAAACTTTCCAAAAAAGGAATTCTTATAATAAAATCACCAATACTATACATTTCTTACCAAAAAATTACTAATGCAAATATATGTGTCTATATATTAGTGAATATTGACATTAAGAATAAGAAAAATGCATTAGGTAGGTGATATGATTTTCAAAGAAAGCACTAAATTTGAGGTCATTCTTTCTTTTTTTTCCCCTGCCTTTGAAGTATCATGGAATTTTTAGAAGATTTTTACTTAATTTCAAGGAAACTCAGAGTCTACATCTATGAATAAGAATATGTCTGTGTAGTTGAAATTTTATCAACATTGGGTTATGTAATTTATGTGAAAACACTTTAAAATTGTGTGGTAAGCTCTATGAACAGGTACTATGCTAAACAGGGGATATGAGTTATAACAAGAGATATTTTTGTGGTTTTTTATCTGTTTCTATGAAAAAAGTGAAATGCAGTTCCCAAAATAGTACCTGATATAAAAATTTAATATATATTATTGAGCAAATTTTTTCTCTTTTGGTTTGGCTCCTGTGCAGAAAAGCATTGCTTTAGAGTGAATGTAGTTCTAGCTTAAGTGAAGATAAAGTAAAAGGAAGTTTAACTGTGTTATATGAAGAGCAAAGTCTTCTGTCCCAAGCTGTGTTTTAGGGTATAAAGCTAAATTGCCATAAAAAAAATGAAATTCTGCCATTTGCAACAATGTAGATGGAACTAGAGAGTATTATGCTTAGTGAAATAAGTCAGAGAAACACAAACACTCTGTTATCACTTATATGGGGAATCTAAAAAAAAATAAAACAAATGAGTGTACACAGCAATAGAAACAGACTCACAGATACAGAGAGCAAGCTAGTGGTTACCAGTGGGGAGGGGAGAAAGGTGATGGGCAAGAAACAAGGACATATTGTACAGCACAGGGAAATATAGTCATTATCTTACAATAACTTTAAATGGAGTATAAGTTATAAAATTATTGAAACACTATGGTGTACACCTGAAACTAAAGTGATATGGTGAATCAACTCTGCTGCTAAGTCACTTCAGTCATGTCCGACTCTGTGCGACCCCATAGACAGCAGCCCATCAGGCTCTGCCATCCCTGGGATTCTCCAGGCAAGAACACTGGAATGGGTTGCCATTTCCTTCTCCATTGCGTGAAAGTGAAAAGTGAAAGTGAAGTTGCTCAGTTGCGTCCGACTGGTAGCGACCCCATGGACTGAAGCCTACCAAGCTCCTCCATCCATGGGATTTTCTAGGCAAGAGTACTGGAGTGGCTTGCCATTTACTTCAATAATAAATGCCTAACTAGGGAAAGTCATCCTGAGAATCTCTGAGGAACCATGGGGGATAAGACAGATGCTGGATGAGGTAGAATGGAGCAACTGTTATGATTTTCAACAATGAAAAGAAGGATGGGCTTCCTGAGTGGCTCAGTGGTAAAGCATCCACCTGCCAATGCAGGAGACATGGGTTTGAACCCTGGTCCAGGAAGATCCCATGTGCCATAGGCAATTAAGCCCATATGCCACAATTACTGAGCATGTGCTCTAAAGCCCCAGAGCCGCAACTACTAAAGTCCACATGATCAAGGGCCTGTATTCTGCAACAAGAGAAGCCACCATCGCAATGAGAAGCCCATGCATAACAAAGAGCATTCCCCTATTGCTGCAGCTAGAGAAAGCCTGCACGGGAAACGAAGACCAAGCACACCCAAAAATAAACAAATAAATTTATTTTTTTTAAATGGGAAGGAGGAGGATATCATAATTTACAGATATCATTTTGACATGTATTCAACACTTTCTATATGGTGTTATTAAAGTGTATTCAGTGATTTCTAAAGAATGAAAGCAATTGATAATAGGAATCAGCATAGGTTCACTAACATAATCACGGAGATACCAAGGGCAGAAACTTGTCAATTAAAAAAAAAAATCAAGGTATCTGGCAAAGCCTAGAAAAATTATCTTGGTGACTATATGGAGGAAATGAAGATTGGGCAAAAATATGGTGAAGGTGAACTTGAAATTGTGCAAATGACCAAACTCCAAACCAGGGTTTAGTGATGGTTCAGTATCCATGTATGGGGAGGAATGCACAGCCAGTTGATGGCTTTTGTCTTCAGCCCTTCCTGTTTGATGGTTTATCAAGAACTTAGTTCGCATGCTTATTCAATTTCCTTCAACCACAAAAATGGCTATCCATAGGAAGCAGGAGAAAATTATTCCTGAAAAGAATTTAAAGAGTTTTGTGGAGGAAAAACCAGAGGTTTAAGTAAACAGTACAGTTAACATCATCACGGTGATGTGCCTGCCACAGATGCTCCTGCGACCTTCACTGTTCTGATTGAAGCTCAGTGTCAAGAGTGAGGCAAGTCATGGTCCTACATGGTGAAGCTAATGCTCCTCCCACAGTTGACAGGACTTAAGTCTAGAGGAGGGAAGAACATATGGGGATTATGACCTCAGCTGAAGGACTTGTGGATTTTCAGCACATAGTAGGTGCCTATAAGGGCTTCCCAGGTGGCTCAGTGGGTAAAGAATCCACCTGCAATGCAGGAGATGAAGCAGATGTGGGTTCGATTCCCAGGTCAGGAAATCCCCTGGAGGAGTAAATGATAATCGACTCCTGTATTCTTGCCTGGAGAATCCCATGGAAAGATGAACCTGGTAGGCTACAGTCCATAAGGTTGCAAGGAGCTGGATGCGACTGTAACAATATAGCATACATGCATGCATGCAGGTGCTTATAAACAAAGTCACAGGAAGCCTCTGAGAGTAAAATGAGCAAGTTATAGTTAAGTGGAGACAGGTTTCAATTTAACTTAGATAATTTTATTAAGAATTAGAACTGTCCTAAATTCTCATGAACCACTGAGTTTCACACCAAGGAAAGAGAGGTTCACTGACAGTTTACTTGTTGATGATACAGCAGAGGAGATTTAAGCTGGGCTTTGGGTAGGAAACACTCCAAGAGCCCCTTCATACTGAACATTTTAGTTGTCATCCAGGGTCGTGATTCTTCAAAGTACTTTGGAAAGTTAAAGATGTAGCAGTTATAATCAAGATCGAAAATGATAGCAATACAATCCACTAGTAACCATACACTAATATTAACACAAGACTTCACTTTACCAATGTATAGACATCTTTGCTTCAGGGTCACAGCTAACTATAAATCACACATTCAGTACTGGTAGGTTAGAGAAATGAGCAATTTCAAGCTAATACATCTAATCTCAACATTCTAAACTCTTGTGACCTAGAATAGGAAGTAGTTTCAATTTGTAAGGCTTCTCATACAGCATTTATATATGAGAAGGGTGGATCAGATGGCCTTTAAGGTTGATTTTAACTCTCAGTTCTATAAATTTATAAATAGGCATGTCCTAAACGATAGCTGAATTCTTTGATAACCACGGTAGCAAATACTAATAGGATTCTGGGATGGAAACCGGAGCATATTCCACAAAGCAATGACTTGTACTGTGCTGTTATTGGCTATGTCCTTAAGAGTTTCATGATTGATTATGGACTGTACTACATAAAGTGAAATACATAATTTTGAGGCTATCTGATGTTGAAACAGAAAAAGGAAATACTCCTTGGGCTCAGGAGTTTTTGAGGAAAGGTTGAGGAGCTGAGATTTAAGCTGAGGAAGCAAAGTCTGGGTGAGTGCTTTACACCAATAACCAGGCACTCACAGAAGATCATGCGGGTGCTGGTGAGCAGATGTTTTCTGTGTTGGATGAGAGCAGAACAAAAGAAAAGGATTTAGAGTAAAGTGGAAGCAATTTTTTTTTGGATGCCCTATGTATGTCCCTAAGTGTCTTTGAGATAATGAAATATGTTACCAGGGAATGTTGACTAATCTATTTATTGGAGGGTTTTAAGAAAAATTGCAGGGCAGCCTGTGCCAGATGTAAGTACAGTGCTAAATGACCTCATGAGATTTTCTACCGTAGTAACATAATATGGTGAAAATTCAAATACTATCTGGAATCCAAAGTAGGTTCATCTTGAAAAACAACCAAAGTTCGTGGGACACTGGCTAATGTTGCTGTCATTTCATTTGGTTTTTCAGAAATATATTCTTCAGGACATTCATTATCTAATTCTAGCATCTGAGAAATGATTTGCCGCCCTTAACGTTAGAACTGAGTATATTTTCACTGAGGTCGAAAGCCCAGCAATTACAGTGATGCGATGAAATTCCTCAGTGAATTTACACTGCATAAAGTTGCTTCTGCATGAATTTATACACTAAGAACTTTTTAAAAATCAAAGTATTATGTCATTCTCCTTGGATATTTAGGAAAGGACCTTCAGTGATATCACTTCCTTTGTTTCCTATTAGTTCATATGGTTTAAAACAAGTTTTCCTATTTTTAAAATTATTTGGCACAGTCATATCATAAATTACCTTCTTTGCATAATAGCTGTTGCCCAGTAGGCATTATGCCATTTACTTAATGTGATCCTAAAAGACTTAGTGCCTATGTAAAAATGTCCACTACATTTGAATGTTAGCTTTACTTCCTTGTCTTAAAGAACACAAAGAAATTGTTTCAGAACAATGTTTTGGACAGAACAGATGTTTTGAGCAGAAACAGGTTTTGACTAAGGCACGTGAAGCATCTTTCCAGTTTGAGAGAACAGTTAGGTAAGCAATTCTTCCTGCTGTGTACTAAAGCTTTCTGTTGCAAAATGGGGTCCTTGAGATAGGCAGCTTGGGTGGGGCCAGGACCCAGTGAAACAAAATCAACATTTAAAAAGTGTTGATTAAAAAAATCAACAATTGCTTGGTATGCATATTTAAGTTTTTTAGAAGCATCACAATGAAAGGTTCTTGGGAGCAGAAGAGAGTTGTTTCCCAAAGAAGGGCGGAGATTCAGTGTGTCTGCAGGGCATTTCTGCGGAGAAGAAGTCAGGCTCTATTTATACACCCGAGGGATTGATATCTTCCCATCACTGACATTGGTTTCTTCTGATAGTGAGTCTCAAGAAAGTGAAATCACTCAGTTGTGTAGATTCTTTGCAACCCCAAGGACTGTAGCCCGCCAGTCTCCTCTGTCCATTAGATTTTCCGGGCAAGAATACTGGAGTGGGTTGCCATTTCCTTCTCCAGGGGATCTTCCTGACCCAGGGCTTGAACTTGGGTCTCCCGCATTGCAAATAGACTCTACTGTTTGAGTTACCAGGAATCTCAGCAGGCAGCCTCTACTGTACTTAGGATATACCTTGACCAAACTGTCTTCACTTCTTGGGAATCACTGGCCTCCCTCAAGAATATCATTTAAATTACATACAACATAAAATAGTATGCTTCTGCTAGCTCAGTCGTCTTCAGCCTTTTGTGACCCCATGGACTGTCACCCAGACAGAATACTGGAATGGGTTGCCATTTCCTTCTCCAAGGCATCTTTCCCAACCTTTACCACTGCACCACCTGGGAAGCCCATACTAATATTTAATGATTAAATTTCCAGTTGCATCACCTATTGCTTTTTTACTATCTTCCTCTCATCCATATACCCTTATTCCTACAAGATCATGCAACATTTTCTGCATTTCTCATCTGTGTGCTTGCTCGTGAATTTTCTCATCATGGGATTCCTTTCTTTCTCTTTGTTTCTGTAGAGATTCTTCACATCTTTAGAGTCACATGTTAAAGTGGATTGCCACCACAGAACCCTTCCTAATCAGAATTGGTTGCACCCTACCAGGCATTCCCCTGGTAGGTGTAATGTACTGTTCTCAGCCTGTGCAGTGTTTACTAGCTGAGCTGTGAAATTCCATGCTCCTGGATTGAGCCCTTACTCTTTCCCTACTGGTTCACTGATGTTGGCTAAGATTCTCAATCAGATCCTTAATTTCATCATCTATTAAATAGGAATAACAATACTATCTTCTTCATAGGATTACCATGAGGATTAAAAGAGAATGCTTTTAAACTTGTAATACAATGTTTCAGTTCAGAACAATCACTCAGTTCAGTTCAGTTCATTCGCTCAGTCGTGTCGGACTCTTTGCGACCCCATGAATAGCAACACGCCAGGCCTCCCTGTCCATCACCAACTCCTGGAGTTCACTCAGACTCCTGTCCATCGAGTCAGTGACGCCACCCAGCCATCTCATCCTCTGTCGTCCCCTTCTCCTGTCCCCGATTCCTCCCAGCATCAGAGTCTTTTCCAATGAGTCAACTCTTTGCATGAGGTGGCCAAAGTACTGGAGTTTCAGCTTTAGCATCAGTCCTTCCAAAGAAATCCCAGGGCTGATCTCCTTCAGAATGGACTGGTTGGATCTCCTTGCAGTCCAAGGGACTCTCAAGAATCTTCTCCAACACCACAGTTCATAAGCATCAATTCTTCAGTGCTCAGCCTTCTTCACAGTCCAAGTCTCACATCCATACATGACTATTGGAAAAACCACAGCCTTGACTAGACAGACTTTGTTGGCAAAGTAATGTCTCTGCTTTTGAATATGCTGTCTAGGTTGGTCATAACTTTCCTTCCAAGGAGTAAGCGCCTTTAATTTCATGGCTGCAGTCACCATCTGCAGTGATTTTGGAGCCCCCCAAAATAAAATCAGCCACTGTTTCCCCATCTATTTTCCATGAAGTGATGGGACCAGATGCCATGATCTTAGTTTTCTGAATGTTGAGCTTTAAGCCAACTATTTCACTCTCCTCTTTCACTTTCATCAAGAGGCTTTTTAGTTCCTCTTCACTTTCTGCCATAAGGGTGGTGTCATCTGCATATCTGAGGTTATTGATATTTCTTCCAGCAATCTTGATTTCAGCTTGTGCTTCTTCCAGTCCAGCATTTCTCATAATGTACTCTGCATATAAGTTAAATAAGCAGGGTGACAATGTACAGCCTTGATGTACTCCTTTTCCTATTTGGAAGCAGTCTGTTGTTCCATGTCCAGTTCTAACTGTTGCTTCTTGACCTGCATATAGATTTCTCAAGAGGCAGGTCAGGTGGTCTGGTATTCCCACCTCTTGAAGAATTTCCCACAGTTTATTGTGATTCACACAGTCAAAGGCTTTGGCATAGTCAATAAAGCAGAAATAGATGTTTTTCTGGAACTCTCTTGCTTTTTTGATAATCCAGCAGATGTTGGCAATTTGATCTCTGGTTCCTCTGCTTTTTCTAAAACCAACTTGAACATCTGGAAGTTCACGGTTCACATATTGCTGAAGCCTGGCTTGGAGAATTTTGAGCATTACTTTACTTACGTGTGAGATGAGTGCAATTGTGCAGTAGTTTGAGCATTCTTTGGCATTGCCTTTCTTTGGGATTGGAATGAAAACTGACCTTTTCCAGTCCTGTGGCCACTTCTGAGTTTTCCAGATTTGCTGGCATATTGAGTGCAGCACTTTCACAGCATCATCTTTCAGGATTTGAAATAGCTCAACTGGAATTCCATCACCTCCACTAGCTTTGTTCATAGTGATGCTTCCTAAGGCCCACTTGACTTCACATTCCAGGATGTCTGGCTCTAGGTCAGTGATCACACCATCGTGATTATCTGGATCATGAAGATCTTTTTTGTACAGTTCTTCTGTGTATTCTTGCCACCTCTTCTTAATATCTTCTGCTTCTGTTAGGTCCCTACCATTTCTGTCCTTTATTGAGCCCATCTTTGCATGAAATGTTCCCTTGGTATCTCTAATTTTCTTGAAGAGATCTCTCGTCTTTCCCATTCTGTTGGTTCAATCACTCAGTGGTGTCTAACTGTTTGGAACCCCCATGGATTGCACCATACCATGCCTCCCTATCCATAACCACCTCCTGGAGCTTGCTCAAACTCATATCCATTGAGTCAGTGATGCCACCCAACCATCTCATCCTCTGTCATGCCCTTCTCCTCCTGCCTTCAATCTTTCCCAGCATCAGGGTCTTTTCAAATGAGTCAGTTTTTTGCATCAGGTGGCCAAAGTATTGGAGCTTCAGCTTCAGCATCAGTCCTTCCAATGAATATTCGGGGCTGATCTTTTTTAGGATTGACTAGTTTGATTTCCTTGCAGTCCAAAGAACTATCAAGAGTCTTCTCCAACATGACAGTTCAAAAGCACCATTTCTTTGGCAGTCAACCTTCTTTATGGTCACATCCATACATGACTCTCACATCCATGCATACTACTGGAAACACCATAGCTGTGACTAGACGGACCTTTGTTGGCAAACTAATGTCTCTGCTTTTTAATATGCTGTCTAGGTTGGTCATAGCTTTTTTCCCAAGGAGCAAGCATCTTTTAATTTCATGGCTGCAGTCACTGTCTGCAGTGATGCTGGAGCCCAAGAAAATTGTCAATGTTTCCATTGTTTACTCATCTATTTGCCATGAAGTGATTGGACCAGATGCCATAATTTTCATTGAATTTTAAGTCAACTTTTTCACTCTCCTCTTTCACTTTCATCAAGAGGCTCTTTAGTTCTTCTTCACTTTCTGCCATAAGGGTGGTGTCCTCTGCATATCTGAGGTTATTGATACTCCTCCCTGCAATTTTGATTCCGGCTTGTGCTTCATCCAGTCCAGCATTTTGCATGTGCTTGGCAAATAGTAAGTTCTTAAGATAGTTGCTAGTAATTGTAATAATAGTCTGAAAAGCTAATGCACTGACAGAGAGTGTTTCTGGGGATATGTGTATATATTTTCCATCATACTAGATTATACAGTTCTTGAATATGATGATGAGAACATATCTATCTTTGTACTTCCTCATTCTTAAGATAGTTCTGAAAAGTGTTAGTCTTATCACAGTTAATTGCATCAAATCACAGTTTTTTTCCCCAATCATAATGCAAGCCAATTTATTTTTTCTTTGAAACATTATGAATAGTCACCATTCTCTGTAAGGTATTTTTTAGTTTATACAACCTCTCAATCTTCTCTTCTACATAGTAATTCTATAAACCTTTTTCTGAAACATCTTTTCTGTAGATATAATGATCATGTTTATGGATCTTCTCTCCAAGATCTCGTCAGACCCCTAAGTTGCAAATCTAAGAATTAGATTTTATCTAATCTCACTCTCTTTGGACACTACCACTAAGGGGTCCGATGTGTTTTATGAATACTTAAGGTGATTTAATTTTTATTTCCCTAAATTGTACCATTTTGCTGACTCACAAATAGATGGCATGTTTTCCCTTAATTTTAGGCTCTATAAATTTAATCGATATTGGCTAACTCAAGAATTATGAATAAACTCTTCAAGAAATGGATATAGTAGATGATGAAACAAGAAACAGAAACATACACCTTGTTCCCTAAATCTTATCTGTGAATAATAGTACATGTTGACTATATTTCTTTGCCCCAAACAATTAATAATTAAAAAAAAAAAAGTCTAATGAATTAGATATTAGAGGCCATACAGAAATGATATGAGCCAATTCAACTATTTAAACCTGAATATGAATATATCTGGAAGGTTTATGTCAATATTTAACATTTTAATCTGTTGAATTATTAGATTTTAAACTCAGAAAATACTTTAATAATAATTAAAAACAAATTTCATGAAATGCTAAAGAGTCAAGTGTTTAGCCCTGTGAGGGAGAAGATATTGCTATAATTTCCATTTTTCAGTTGGTAACAGAGAGGTTTTGGCATAGTCAATAAAGCAGAATGATGTTTTTCTGATCTACTTCTGCTTTATTGACTATGCCAAAGCCTTTGACTGTGTGGGTCATAATAAACTGTGGAAAATTCTTAAAGAGATGGGAATACCAGACCACCTGACCTACCTTTTGAGAAATCTGTATGCAGGTCAGGAAGCAACAGTTAGAACTGGACATGGAACAACAGACTGGTTCTAAACAGGGAAAGGAGAACATCAAGGCTGTATATTGTCACCCTGCTTATTTAACTTATATGCAGAGTATATCATGAGAAATGCTGGGCTGGATGAAGTACAAACTGGAATCAAGATTGCTGGGAGAATTATCAACAACCTCAGATATGCAGATGACACCCCAATTATGTCAGAAAGTGAAGAACTAAAGAGCCTCTTGATGAAAGTGAAAGAGGAGAGTGAAAAAGGTGGCTTAAAACTCAACCTTCAGAAAACTAAGATCATAGCATCTGGTCCCATCATTTCAAGGCAAATAGATGTGGAAACAGTGGAAACAGTGACAGACTTTATTTTGGGGGGCTCCAAAATCACTGCAGATGGTCACTGCAGACATGAAATTAAAAGACACTTGCTTCTTGGAAGGAAAGTTATGACCAACCTAGACAGCATATTAAAAAGCAGAGACATTACTTTGTCAACAAAGGTCCGTCTAGTCAAAGCTATGGTTTTTCCAGTGGTCATGTATGGATGTGAGAGTTGGACTATAAAGAAAGCTGAGAGCCAAAGAATTGATGCTTCTGAACTGTGGTGTTGGAGAAGACTCTTGAGAGTCCCTTGGACTGCAAGGAGATCCAACTAGTCCATCCTAAAGGAGATCAGTCCTGAATATTCATTGGAAGGACTGATGTTTAAGCTGAAACTCCAATACTTTGGCCACCTGATGCAAAGATGTGACTCAGTGGAAAAGACCCTGATGCTGGGAAAGATTGAAGGCAGGAGGTAAAAGGGATGACAGAGGATGAGATGGTTGGATGGCATCACTGACTTGATGGACGTGAGTTTGGGTAATTTCCAGGAGTTGGTGATGGTCAGGGAGGCCTGGCGTGCTGTGATTCATGGGGTTGCAGAGTCGGACACGACTGAATGACTGAACACAGAAGTTTAGAGAAGTATAGAAAGCACCCACAGTCCTAGTGGTTTAGCCAGGATAAAACCTAGATGATGTAAGTCTGAAGTTTATATTTAAAATTTTAAATACAGCAATTTCTCCTTTGTATGTGAAAACTGAAACCCAAAGTATTTAATACCCAAGTTTATATAATTTCTTAGTAATAGACTAAGGGCTTCCATGTTGACTCAGATGGTAAAGAATCTGCAATGCAAGAGATCCAAGTTTGACCCCTGGGTCAGGAAGACCCCCCTGGAGAAGGGGATGGCTATCCACTCCAGTATTCTTGTCTGGAGAATTTTATGGATGGAGCAGTTAGGTGAATTTTATGGACAGAGAAGCTAGGTCCATGGGGTTGCAAAGAGTTGGACACGGATGAGTCACTAGCACTTTTTTTCACTTTTTAAGGCTCAATTTAAGTCTCATGACTACCAGCTGTATGCTATTTCCAGGAAATTCTTCATAAAAATTGAGTTAGATTGTTTGCATTAATATCTTTTAAAGATAATGAGCAAATTGACTTAAATGAACTCCTTAAAATGGTGGCCATTCTATAAGTTACAAACTTCTATCAATTTCATAATGAAATTCATATATCAAAATTCTTAAACAGCCCATTTTAAAAGAGGAAAAAGCACTTGAAAAACATGAACTAAGTTATAATGAATGTCATTTCTTAAAAGCTTTCAAACATTCACAACAAAACAAAATTTCTAAGCCACATTTTTTTTTTTAAAGGAAAGGAAATGGAAATAAAGTAAATGAGACAGATGGCAAGGTGGGTCCTGTCTTCTTTAGACATTTTATGTTTTCATGTTATTTTTCTATTTTAATTGCCCATAAGATTGTGAATACATCTATGTCCATAAATATTTTATGTCTAATGCTACGTTATCAGATCATAATAAATCATTTGATATTTGTGTTTTTGATAGGGATGCTGCCTATATAAAAAAAGCATACTTATGAATATCTTTTGGTTTGATGGAAAAAAGGCATGCCATTTTGTAATATAAATTGCTAGTGTTATTGTAACATAGCATAATGATAATAAACTAAAAAATCTAAAAACTCTGGGAAATTTATCTAGAGTTTTGATTCATTCAGAAAGTTCATCTTATTGCTAAATAATACAATTTTGCCTTTAAAGCATTAGAAATATTTTTCCTTCAAAACTTATGAGTAAAGAGTCTGAATGTTTTAGACCAGATTGTTTTAACAAATAATTATTCAAATAAAACTGTGAAGCACTGTTTCTCATCCTCAGCACTACTGACATTTCAGGCTGGATAATTCATTGCTGAGGAGCTATTTGTGAATCCTAGGACATGTAGCCCTTTGTGAATTCCAGGCATTGGGTATATCCTTAGGGCACATAATTACCTCTTTTGGGGAATTACTGCTTTAAAGAAATATCCTAAAATAATTGCACTTTATGTTCTTTATCCAAACTTGGTTAAATGATCTTCAAATTGAGTAGTTTTTGATATTCAAGAGTGTATGTTAATACAACAAGGTTTCAATTACCTTTTCTAGAGTTTTCAATTGAATAAACATTTGTCACCTGTATTGAGGCTGAAATTGTTATTTGACAACATGCATTAATTTACATTTATATTCTGTATACATATAGATTTTTCTTAAGTCTAAGGATGTGTAATCATTTTCATGGATGTTCTTCATATGCAATTATTTCTCTCAATCTCCCTAACCAAATCAATATGATCTTCTCATGTAAGTCAGTAGGATACATAGAAACATCTTGAAGGTAAGCATTTTTGGAATTACCCCCAAATCATAGTTCTCTTGAAAATTGAATGCCTAACCTAGTGCATCTCGAAAGTATAGTCCAAGAATTTGATCTCAGGTGGCCTCAGCCTGCAGTGGCTTGAAGCAGGGCTTCACTTGCTAGCCAGAGACGGAGGTCAGGCCGTGGCAATGAGAGAGTGGAATCCTAGCCACTGGACCACCAGGGACAGAAAAGAATTTCCACAAAGATGGAAAGTAGTGAAACTAGTAAAGTGTTTACTGGAGGAAAAAGAGTACAGAATGTGTGGATAAACACAGGGGTGGACTTAGAGAGACAGAGTCGTGCCCTTGCGGTAGTTTAAATCACTTATAGGGGCATAATTTAACACTTTACAAATCCCCAACCCAGGTATGTATGCAAAATGTCATTAGCGCCTCTTCTACAGTGGATCACCTCTTTATTTTTAAAATTAATATATTTATTTTAATTGGAGGATAATTACAATATTGTGATGGTTTTTTGCCATACATCAACCTGAATTGGCCAAGGAAATGGCAACCCACTCCAGTGTTCTTGCCTGGAGAATCCCAGGGATGGGGGAACCTGATGGGTTGCCGTCTATGGGGTCACACAGAGTCGGACACGACTGAAGTGACTTAGCAGCAGCAGCATACATGTAGAAATCATTTGGGGAAAAAGAGGTTTGCTTCTTCTTGTATCAACATTTGTTAAGTCACCTTAAACAATGCTGTTCTATAGGTAGCAACCTACTGAATTTTTCTTACTTATCTTTCATTCAGAGTTGGAGATTCATGAAAGTTTCTCTAGTGATGATTAATCTCAATGTGGTAATTTTCTGAATGGCTATTTTTCTTTCTAATGAGTAAGAAATAAGTGATTTTTATGAAGTAAGAAACAATCCTATCTTTTCATCATCATATTTAAAGGATCTTACATCATGGATCCTGCTTGTTATGTTTAAACATGTGTCTACTTTATACATAATGCATACTAAACTTTGACAAGAGATGAGCCCTCACAATCAAATTTAAAAAACCTGTATAAATTAGAATGTTACACAACAAAATAAACATTTATTGGAAAAAACATAGCACTCAGGAACATTTTTCTGAATCAAATAATACAGGATAAATTTTTTAAATTGCTAATCCCATTTTTCCTTAAAAGGAAATATGAGTTATTAAATTGGCATATTGTTTTTAAGAGGCATGAAGTTTATGGATAATGTCCAAAGTCACATGTTTGTAGTCATTCTCTAATAATTCATAAAGATTTTTGATAAACATATAAAATAACCATCTGCTTAGGGAATAGTTGCTGAAAAATAATTCTTACAATTATATGGAGATGGTAACTAAATTATAGTGGATTTACCAACCACATTATCCATCAAATGACCAAAGTACTGACTTTAAAATAATTACTCTAAGCTTACACATTCTAAAATTAGTTGGTTTCTTAGTTGCTGTTAAATGAAACCATTGAAAATTGCTATTGCTCACAATTCCATAGTATGCTATTTTATGTCACAAATTTATATTTTTAAAAGGAAATAACATGCAAATAAATAGAAGCACATAAATCAAGGAAGGGTATAAAAAGGCCTTCAGAGATTATTCATTTTACAATGTTTGTAAATGTTAAAGAACAAATCCCCTTTTATCATGTATATCCTTCTTAGTGTATTATTATAATTATTAGGACATTTTAAATTTGTTAATATATTTTATCTTCTGTTAAAAAAAAGACATGACAAATTAAACCTTAATTTGAATTTTCCATTTGAAAAATCTTTCTTTCTGAAGAGCAGAATGTTATAATGCAGCCCTGAGTCAAATCAGAATTGTTCTACTACATGTATACTATTCTATAAGCAAGAAAATCAAATAAGAGCAATTATTCATTTGTATTTTTCATCAGGACAAATCAGTTCTAGGCAACAAAGCCTGGCTTTGTAGAAAGTCATAATCAAGATGATCTATAACAATTCTGCCAATGTGGATGTCAACGTACTCTCTAAGTTCATACATGCTTCCACAACTTAATAAGAGCCAAAATTAAAGATTCCTAGAATAGATCGTAATATGATTTTGCCAAATAATTTTGACTCTGGTTTCAAATTGAGTTGCTGTTAAATGGGATGTTAATCATCTAGGAAGGGGTTGTCAAACTTGTTCTGAACAGGCCAGACTGTAAATATTTTAGGTTTTGCAGAGCACACACTTTCTGTTCTAACCACTCAGCTCTGAAGGTGCAGTCAACAGAGCCGCTGCAGACCATGTAAGCAGTAAGTGTGGCTGCATTCCAGTTAAACTTTATTTAGGGACAATGAAATTTGGATTCTGTGTACTTTTCACATGTCACAAATGTTACTTTTTTTTGAGTTTTTTCAATCATATAAAAATGTAAAAAAAAAATTCTTAGCTCATGAGCTACATAAAACAGGAAATGGGCAGGTTTGACCTGGGGGTTGTAGTTTGCTGACTCCCTATCTAGGAAATTATGCTAATTATTTTATGAGTATTTGATAAATATTATGTTTATTATGGTGATGAAGAGAAAGGGGATTAAAATGTGATTGTGATAATGACTGAGAAAGTAACTGGAGAGAACATTCGAATCAATCCAATGCATTTATAGTTTACCATACCAAGTTCAAATTACTTGACTTCATGCTAGAATTTCCTGATTTGTTGTTGTTGTTGTTGTTATGGTACTTTAATTCTCCATAGAACTCCACCTTTTCCTTAGATAAAAGAGGACATTACTATTTTTGTATTAAATAGAAACAATCACCATCACTCAGTCATCTTCTATCCACTTGTCAAGATATTGCAACAGAAATTATTTTATATGTCATATTTGTTCCACAAGTTTTCAACCATAATTTTTCTATTCAGTGAATTCTTTTCCACTGAAATTCAAATACGAATTGTTAATAAATATAATTAATTACATTTTCTAAGCTGCCACTGTTTCTAATATATACATTGTCATGCTCAGTTGCTCATTGTATCTGACTCTGCGAACTTATGGACCATAGCCAGCCAAGCTCCTCTGTCCATGGGATTTTCCAGGCAAGAATAGTGGAATAAGTGGTCATTTCCTCGTCCAGAGGATCTTCCCAACCCCAGAAACAAACCCATGTGTCCTGAGTCTCCTGCATTGGCAGGCGGATTCTTTACCACTGAACCACCCTCTATATATTGTGATAATCACAGCTATCTGTGATTATGCCTTAAATTCCTACAAGTAACAATATCTTCCCTGTTGTTGGTCATTCAGCTTTTTGCAACCCCATGAACTGAAGCATGCCAGGCTTCCATGACCTTCACTCTCACCCAGGGTTTGCTCAAATTCATATCTATTGAGTCAGTGATGCCATCTAGCCATCTCATCCTCTGTTGCCCACTTCTCCTCTTGTCCAACCCTACTTTGATTCAAATACCATGGGAGAATTAAAAGCTACCCAAGAATTTGGCACCATTTCCAGCCATGTCTGTTCTCCAGCTTCTGTCCTTTATCAGTAACTGTTTCAATTTGCAAAACCCACTAGTAAAGAAAAAGTTTTAATGATGGGGTGAAAATGCAGATAGTTTTGCAATAGTAACCTGATGAGTTTTTATGCTGTGGAAAAAGACACAAGGGTCTTTGTTCCCCCTTTGCATCTCACTTCAGAATTAAGGAAGCTGGATTTCAGCTCAAGTTAAACTCTTGTCTCTGTCATTAGCTGGACCTAAAGTAAAGCTGACCTGCTTGCCTAAGGCAAAACAGTCCTCCCAAATCAACTGCCACTAGGATGGAGTCTGCAAACCATGGCAGATTTGACTCAAGCTGACCCTTCCTAATGGAGAGAATGATGCATTAAACATCAATGCCCCAAGAAACAATCTGGAGCATGGAGAGAAGGAGTGAAGGAAATCCAGGTGATGTTGAAATGAATACATGTATACTCAAGACACTTTGAATCACTCCTAATACATTCAAACACTCATCCTGTGCTGTAATATGCTTGGTAGTGAAGGAGAGAGCGTTTAGGATCACAGAGTCTAATTCTGCTACTAACCACCCATTAGACCAGAAGATATTTCACTTTCACATCACTTCAGAATGACCTCGGAGGAATTTTCAAACTGTGTGCTCTTCACAGGATGATGAAAAAAACCGCACAGTGACCTCTGATACTAACTGGCAGGGCCTGTATGTCTCATGTGTGCTGGGAAACAATACGTTCTTATGAGAATTCAAGATTATCCAATGATCCCAAGTAGATCACTTGGGATCCCAAGGCCACTAACAAAATGGCCACTAGAACTTAACTAGAACTCTGTTAACAATGAAATTAAGATATTATTAGGAAGAATCATAATACCCTAGAAGTATTTCTTGAATTGATATTTAAGGTGATGGATGACATATTCTAAATGTCACCAATATATTGGACAGTTAGACTCAGGTTTTAAATATAAACCCTACTAGAGAACATATTATGCACTTTAAAATAGACAATCTCCAACCATCCCGCCAAACCAAGAAACACAGCATATATACCAAATGCTTAGGAATACTTGACAGGAGGCAGTATGCAATTGAAAATATTTTGAGAAATCATTTATAGACTGTGAGGATTTTCTCAAGCATAATTGGGAGTGAAGGGTATCGTAAAATTGCCATAATATGGTTTGGGTATTAAAAACAGTTTTTTAGATGTTATCTTAGAATTATGTATATATTTTCAGACATATAAAGTTAGTGTAATATGGATGTGGGAAGAAGAAGACTACTTTAAAATCAGGCTTCCAAATGATCATTTTTTTTTTCTGGTAATCCATTATTAAATTTCTCTGTTTTGTTTCCACAGTGAATTGTGGCATGCAAATGACCAGTGCTTACCCCATAGTGCAGGAAACCAGTGACCTAACCGCCCATGCGTGGCTGCACGTTTGTTTATGCTGGACCTCACTCCTAAATGTCATGACTCCAGCCTGCCTTCTACTTTACATGGCAGTCAGGAGAGATGATTCATCTCCCTGCATGAACACATTTTTTATTTTAGCCATCAATAACCATGACAATGATAATATACTGTGAGACCAATAACGATGAGGTTTGCTTCCAACTAGCTTAGTATAATTAAGAGTAAAAATGTAAAGATCAATAAAACTGTGAACTCTTGCCTTGACTAAGCAACTGATAATATAGAAATGTTTAGAGTGATTTGGTTAAATTAGGGACAACTAAATTAATTATGAATGATACAGAGAAGAATTATTAATACCTAAATGGTTATTCAGTGTGTGTATATATTTATACATAAATACATATCTATCTATAGGTATACACACACATATATATTTACATATAGAAATATAATGGAAGAAAAAAATCAAAGAATGTATAATAATCAACGTGGGTCAAAACTTCTGGTAAAGAAGGTAGTAAAATGTCAGACAAGATAATCATCTCAGCAACCACATGGTGGATCATCACACACTGGTGAATCATAAGAAATAACAGCTCATTGGTCAAATTTGCCATATCCTACTTATCATCAAACTTCTTGGTAGTGACTAGGAAGCTTCACTTCCTTCCTTGCAGCTATAAAATGACTTCTGAAATTGAACTGATTAAAAATTTTAGGGCACACATCCTACTATCATAACCATAATGAATCCAACTTAGGAGAAATTGAACTACAAATAATATATACTTCCAAAGGTATAAAATTAATTCTCTGTTAACAGTGGGAAATTATCCAGTTGCAGTCTATTAAATTCAACATAGATATACCTAAGTGACTAGATTAATAGAAATAAAGGGAATTAGGGAGAATATTTAGAAATTTTATTAGCAATTTAAAAACAATAACATGGTGAATGAAAAGTGTCATGTATTAAGATGAATAATTATGGCATATTTAATTGCTAAATTATTTTTAATCTTAGTTTGGGGATCCTTTTGTTTCCATCCAGTAATTAATTATAATAGGTTTCTAAGTGTACAGGTAGAGATTTTTGAGGGGAGGAAAGGGAGATCTTTTGTTGGTGGCTCTTGACTTTTCAGCATAATTACTGAATTATGCTCAGAAAATATTGACTATAGGTCTCTATGTTTTGGAATTTGTTAGTTTGTCTTGATTAGTTCATGAGTAGTTTGACATTTTTTCCATAGAATAAGAAAAAAACATATTCTCTGTAGGCAGGGTGATATCTAAGAGTTTTAAGACCACAGACCCTAGAGCCAGACCAGCTGAGTTAGGTCTGGTTCTATTATTCTCTGTTAGGTAGCCCTCAACAAGCTACCTGTCCAATCAGTGCCTCAGTTTCCTCATTGTTCGAAGATTATGAGGACTGTATGAATTAATATGTCAAACTCTGGAATAATACCTAGCATACAGGAAACATGATATGATAGTTTATTGAATATCTATAATTTTGCCCATCTGTTATCTATACACACACAAATCTGCTGACTATATTATACAAATCCTTGCTTTACTTCACTCAATTTAATGACACCACTCAGAATTTTACACACCAAGTCGCCATTATCATTTGGTTTTATCCAACTGTACTTCTGGGACAGTTTGCATTATGCATGCCACAGCTATGTTGCTTGGTACAAACATGTTTACAATTCTTCACCTTCTTGTGAATAGAAAGTTTTCTACTTCCATAATATTCCATTTGTTCTGTTTAATGATTATAACACTGAATTTCACTTTAGACGATAAAGCACTCCCACTTTCTATTTTTTTTTTTTTTTTACATTTACTAGGCTCATCTTATGATAATATTTTCAAACATTACAAAATTATTTTAGATGTGCTCTTTACAAGCAGTTGGACTTCGTCTTTCATTCTGACACAGAAGTCTCTGGCTCTCTGTTGGAACATTAACACTACCATTTATTATCACATGACTAATTTGATCCCATTCCTTTCTTGAGTCAACTATTAAGTAATATTATACATTACTTGGTTTTCTCATTCGCTTCATTCTTTATTTTTCAAGGTTCATCAACTTTCTTCTAATTGATTTTGTATTCTCTACCTGCCTATCCTAAGAAATGAAAATCCTACAAGGCACCTTAATATGCCGTGGACTCTAAATAGTTAAACTGTGCTGTGAATATTTAAAAGTTGCTAATAGAGTATTTTATATCAAAGAAAGAAATTTAAACAATTTGTTGCAACTTGCAAACAATTGTTGCAAGTTTTGAGCTTTTTTTTTCTTTAATGTGTTTCCTAAAATAGATATTTGGTAGAAAACATATTTTTTGATTGTTTTCTTCCTCTTCTTCTTCAAGAGGTGGCTCAGCTGTGTTTGACTCTTTGCAACCCCATGGACTGTAGCATGCCAGGCCTCCTTGTCCATTACCAACTCCCAGAGTCCACCCAAACTCATGTCCATTGAGTCAGTGATGTTATCCAACCTTTGGATATCTCATCCTTTGTCGTCCCCTTCTCCTCCCACCTTCAATCTTTCCCAGGATCAGGGTCTTTTCTAATGAGTCAGTTCTTCGCATCAGGTGGCCAAAGTATTGGAGTTTCAGCTTCAACATCAGTCCTTTCAATGAACACCCAGGACTGATCTCCTTTAGGATGGACTGGTTGGATCTCCTTGCAGTCCAAGGGACTCTCAAGTGTCTTCTCTAACACCACAGTTCAAAAGCATCAATTCTTCAGCGCTCAGCTTTCTTTATAGTCCAACTCTCATATCCATACATGACTACTGGAAAAACCATAGCCTTGACTAGACGGACCTTTGCTAGCAAAGTAATGTCTCTGCTTTTTAATATGCTGTCTAGGTTGGTCATAACTTTCCTTCCAAGGAGTAAGAGTCTTTGAATTGATAAAGAATCTGCCTGCCGATTCAGAAGACACAGGAGATGTGCCAATACAGGAGACCCAGGGAAGATACCCTGGAGTAGGAAATGGCAACTCACTCCAGTATTCTTGCCTGGAACATTTCATGGAGAGGAGCCTACAGTCCATGGGGTTGCAAAGAGTTGGACACGACCTAGCAACTGAGCTGTGCTGTGATTAGTCAAGCTCAGCTGTGTCCAACCCTTGGCAATCCCATGGACTCTAGCCTACGAGGCTCTGTCCATTGGGATTCTCCAGGCAAGAATACAGGAGTGGGTAGCCATTTCCTTCTCCAGGGGATCTTCCTGACCCAGGAATAGAACCAGGGTCTCATGCATTGCAGGCAGATTCTTTACCAGCTGAGCTACCAGGCAACACAATAGCGACTGAGCACACATACAAAAAGCAGGTATTTGTTGCTTTTGTCACTGTTTAAATTTACTTCTTTAAGAGTAAAATCCCAGAGAGGGGCATTTTTTCACAAAACACTAACAGGAAGAAACAGAACTTTACATCCCTAAATGCAATCTGCTGAGACCAGAGCTAGGTACTGGCTTTTAGTAACTTTTCTGACTAATGACATCACATGAGGCAGGCTGGCTGTCATATATTTACACGGCTGCACTTAGCTCAAATTTGGGCATACAAAACTTGTAGTGACTCTTTTATTTATCTATTCTGTTCCGTTAGGTGCAATTATCCAGTAAACACACCATCTTAACAAGCTCAAGAAGCTAATTAGTATAGGCCCTTTGGAAAAACTCACACAATTTGGTCCTTCTGGTGATTCTAGGAGGTTGCTGCTCTACTAAAAGTTCCCAGGCTAAGGTATTGGAAATCTTTCCAAAAATTCATAAATGGCTCTGATTCACATTTTCTCTTCACATTATCTGTGGACTGTGTGACCCTGTGGACTGGTCCATGGAGTTCTCCAGGCCAGAATACTGGAGTGGGGAGCCATCTCCTTCTTCAGGGGATCTTCCTAACCCTGTGATTGAATCCAGGTCTGCATTGCAGGCGGATTCTTTACCAGCTGAGCCACCAGGGAAGCCCAGATACATTTAAGAAGTTAAGTACTTAGTGGATAGAGATCCTTGTTAAGCTAGGAAGACTCCTGCCCCCACCCAAAAGAGATACAAAAATCCTTAAAGTGTCCTCACATTTCTGTGTCTTCTATATTTTAATCCAATATAATGCCCCCAAGAAGCTCATTGGGAGGTAAAGGAATGCAACAGATTCTCACTAGGTATTTTTATTAAAGTCCATCTACTGTCAGTGCCGAAGAACACTCGAGAAGTGAGCTGCGGTGCAGCAGTGAAAACAGTAGAGAGCTGTCAGTGGCATAGTTTGTCATTGTTTCACCAAGAAAAGGCAGACTGTCACAATAAACAGCATTTATTCCTTTCCTATTTGTGGCTAAGGGCTGGCAAAGGGGAGGTGTCACTGGTTGTAATTGTAGAACACATAAATAATAATAGTAGCTTGCAAATCATAGATCAAAGCAAATAGAGGGAGTTGGCAGTGATGAAGGCAAGAAAATAGATGCTTCCAGCACCAGCTAATTTACTACTCTTTTAAAAAACAGTTTCTCCTTCCTCACAGTAAAAGTGGAATGATTTTGTTTGCCTCTTCAGCTTCAGGTTAAGGAAGATGAAACTTCTAAATCATAGATCTTATGAATTAATTTAGGTATATAAGTATGTGGTGATTTTTTTTTCCTTCAAGAGGTAAATATTTTATACCAAGGGGGGAAGGAGGGATAAACTGGGAGATTGGGATTGACACATACACACTACTACACATAAAAGAGATAACTGTATAGCTATTATATAGCACAGAGAACTCTACTCAATATTCTGTAATGACCTGGGAGTGAAGTGCTAGCTGCTCAGTCATGTCCAACTCTTCGTTACCCCATGGTCTGTCCATGGAATTCTCCAGGCAAGAATACTGGACTGGGTAGCCATTTCCTTCTCCAGGGGATCTTCCCAACCCAGGGATTGAAGCCCAGTCTCCTGCATTGCAGGTAGATTATTTATCATCTGAGCTACCAGGGAAGCCCCATGGGTAAAGAATCTAAAAAACAGTGGAGATATATATATATATATATATATATATATATATGTATGTATAACTGACTCACTTTGCTACTCATCTGAAATGAACATGGCATTGTAAATCAACTAGATTCCCATAAAAAGTAATTTAAAATTCATATCATAACTTTTACTAACTGGATGTAAGAGGTAAGCCTTTTGCTTAACTCTAAGCCTTCTTGTTCTGAGATCACTAGCTTGTATAGCACTCATGGAGTCTATTGAGGTTTCTCAGAGAGGATAATTGATGTTAGGAACTAAGAATTCCTGGTTTATATCACACCTGGACCATCTGATCTCAGCAGAGGTAAGATGCCCAGCACCTTGCAAATTGCAGACTCAGATGACACCTTTTCTATTGGACTCCCCCAACATGAGAAATATGACAGGATGCAATGTTAAAATTGAGCTTGTGTGTTAGAGACCCTGTGGGCCACCTTCTCAGCCCTCCAACCTATGGAAACTCAATAGGAGAATTCCCAGAGGATGATAGAGGCTGAGAACCTCTCCCCATGTTATTACAATGTGGAAAGGTTTCTCATTTACTGCTGGTGCAAAGTGTCTACTGTGGCTTCTAATAAAAACCTGTGAAGCCACATGGGTGTAAAGTAATTTTTTTTTTTCAGCTTTTCAAGAAACTGGTGACAATGCTAAGTTCACTGTTTCTGCTTCGGGTGTGAAGTATTTCACCCTATTTGTGATGGCGGGTTTACATCTGTGCTGTAACCTATTCTTCCAGCTATGTAATTGGAACTAGATTTAACACATGGACGGGCTTTTTTCTTTTTGGATGGCAGACGACCGCACCAAACATGAAACATGATAAACTCCATATGTGTGGCTTATGTGCTAGTCTATGAGTATGAGCATTTCCATGTGGGTCATGCAAGGATGAGTGAGTGCTTTCCCAAGGAAGGTAGGCTTTGTTATAATATGGAAATTGACCAGAGCATAGGAGCATAGGAAGAGTTGGCAGTCCTGAGCATGAGAGTGGAAAGCCCCAGGCGGGAACTATAACCTGGAGTTTACTGTGAAGACATCGTGGCCATCAGCATTTGAGTCATCAGGTTGCAAACTTTGCTGGTTGTTATCCCCAATGTTTGCTTCTGGACAGCAGTTTTGACAGTTGCACTGCTCACAGCAAACTGCCACCGTCGTTTGTTCTGCTTCAGTACCACTCGACTGTCACAGCCTGTCATGAGGCAAGAAAGCTCCAGACCTAACCCCATCCGACAGGGTTTAATCATTCCTATTACTCCTGTTGCCTGCACAGGCCACCTTGAAATACACAGCAGGCAATTTTACCCTTTCTACAGCACTTGCTTCTTAGGCTTCCATTGTTTTGTTTTGTTTTGTTTTAAGAGAGTGATGAACTATATACATATATTCTTTTTTTTTAATAAAATCAGAGAATTTTATCTATTTGCTGAAGAATTAATCCTGAAATATATCATTTAGGAACCAAATCCAAATGAAACTGTCTTTCCCTTTCCCTCTTCAAACTGTAGCTGCTTTCCTCCTTATTTATGCTGCTGGAAAGAAGACAGGGAGGATGCCTTTTGTTTCACCAGGAGAACTGGGCAGAAGAAAACTGGTTATTTCTTTTTTTTAAAAAATGTTATTGTTGTATAGTTGCTTTACAGTATTGTATTAGTCTCTGCTACAGCATAAGCAAAATGAATCAGCTATATGTTTACATACATCTCTCCTTTTTTTGGATTTCCTTCTCATTTAAGTCACCACAGAGCATTGAGCAGAGTTCCCCATGCTTTACAGTAGGTTCTCATTAGTTATCTGTTTTATACACATAATAGTGTATATATTTCAATCCCCATTTCCCAATTCAGCCCACCTTTCCATCCTCCCCTTGGTGTCCATACATTTGTTCTCTTACATCTGTCTCTATTTCTGCTTTGCAGATAGGTTCATCCATACCATTTTTCTACATTCCACATATATGAATTAATATATGATGCCTATTTTCCTCTTTCTGACTTATTTCACTCTTGACTAGAGAAAGCATATGGGGAAAGCTATTAGTTACTCCTTCCCCAACCTCCCCTTCGTTTGGGAGACCCTTAGGCCCATCAGCTCTCTTTTCCTGATCTAAGCTCCTTGCCTTGATCGGGGGCCGACTCCTGTGGCACAGAAGCACTCGCTGAGGAGTAGCTAGATATTTGGTGTGTCACTGTGTATTCCCAAGAAAGGTCTCAACTGCAGCTGATGGGCTGATAAACACCAGAGATGACAACTGGTCTGCTTTTCACTCAGTCAAGTAAGAGCTTGCACAATATTTCTCCACCACAAAGGAAAGAAATCCAGGCAGTCTTGCCAACACTACTAGCATAAGAGTCATCCGTCAGACCTGGACTGACCACGTGCTTTCAGATTCTGCAGTCTGTCCTCATAACAGTGCTCAGGGGACCGGGGGGGCAGGGAGAACCTCACAAGGGTTAGGGTGACAGGTTTGGGTGCTGATGTCACTGGGCTGCAGATGCTGGAGTATCTCTTTTGGAATACACATTTGGGTTAAAAGTTGTTGGATTTTGGCCACATACGCTGATAATGATTGTAAATATTTGATCTGATTTCTGATATGGCCACTTCAACTTTTTATGTTTCAATTCAAGCCATCTGGCATTGTCTATGTTCTCAATTTTTTTTTTTAATTGGCTGACTCAAACTTCTTACTATTCAACAACATGATTGATGACCAGAACAATCTGAGTTCCTTTCCTAGAATCATGTTATACTGGGAAAATCACTTCTTCATTTATATTTTATTGACTTTTCTACAGAAAATGATGAAAAGGAAAGAATCTTCATGAAACTAATATTTTCAAAAATGTAAGAAAGGTCACAATAAAACAAACTAATGAGCTGAATGCAAATAACTGCAAAGAACTAGGCATAAGATTAGGATGAACTGTTTTTTTTCTCCCTTTTAATTAGCATCAGAATAAAAAGCAAAGAACATAACCTGTTGTCTGGGATGTGAGGAAATGCCAAGGACATCATCACCCTAATTTACTGGCACCTGAACAATAGAATTTTCCAAACAACTGTCAGTGAGCTACACCTGGAATCTGAGGCAGGAGAAACCAGGAAGCACACACTGGCAACCAGAGGAAACTCCAGGTTGCACCTGAGATTAGACTTTCTAAAATCTAATAAAATACACAACCTTGACAGTCCCTTTGGAAAAGTAACAAACATCAGGAGTAGGGTAATCTTTTGGGCCATATACATTAACATGTCAGTTTTCTGGGATTGCAAATAAGATTAATGAAAAGTCTTAGCTAATAATGGGAGAAACCCGTTAGCCTTGGATTGCTATGGGACAAGTAGAAATTATTTACAATTATCCAATTATGAAATAAAATCTTGACTGTAATCATGTTTGCCTGCCATCCATGGTCCTGCAGAATCTGGTCCTGCTTACCTTTCCATCTTTTACTTTAACAATCTCTCAATCACAAGACTCATGGTCTACCCAGATTGGAGACTGGCTTAGTAATTATTAAACTCATTTGATAAATTCCCATGGTGATTCCTTTGTTAACCACTTCCTTTAGGAATGTCCCTCCCTTCTTTATTACTTGAAATGTTATTCATCATCTTTTGATGGTAGATTTCATAATCTTTCTTATCCATGAAATGTTTTTTTCTTTCTCTACCCAAATATGTTCTCTCTTTACTGAACTTTCTAAAGGTTGTTATTTGTACACTTCTTACAAAATTGGCTTACTTTGCATAAATCTTCTCTCTATTGTATTATAAGCAAACTGAGAGCAAGACTATGGTTTTTACATGTGTGTGCATGATTATCTCAATACACATATATGCAAATTATTGAATCTACAGAACACACTACTTGCAAATGGTAGGCATTCAATAAATAATAAAATGCTATCCCTTGTATTTTGTTAAAGTTAGCACAGATAACTTCAAGTTTGCTCTTGTCAAATATACTATTGTGATTTTTGGTCATTGGATTGAAGATTTGTGATCAGTAAACTGATTTATAGCTTTAAGGATAGCTTCAACATCTGCCACCATAACTACATCTATAAAAAGTGTTTTACAAGGAATATGCTTGTCAATTTTATACGGCTGCTTCCTTTTCTCACATCGTTTCACTACATAAATGAATCAAGCCTCATTAAATCCCCAAATTCCATTAGCTGAAGAGCATTCCTGGGTGTTGCCTGCTGGCCAAGGAGCCCCGGGCCATTATTTTGATGAAAATATACGTAACACAAGCCCCAGCAAAACAGCAGATGGCGACTGCTACACCCAAAATAGATGTCCTTTTCATTATAGGGATGCAAAAGTAGGAAGTAACGAAATACCTGGAGTAACAGGCAAATTTGGCCTTGGAGTAGAGAATGAAGCAGGGCAAAGGCTAATAGAGTTTTGCCAAGAGAATGCACTGGTCATAGCAAACACCCTCTTCCAACAACACAAGAGAAGACTCTACACATGGACATCACCAGAAGGTCAATACTGAAATCAGATTGATTATATTCTTTGCAGCCAAAGATAGAGAAGCTCTAAACAGTCAGCAACAACAAGACTGGGAGCTGACTGTGGCTCAGATCATAAACTCCTTAATGCCAAATACAGACTTAAATTGAACAAAGTAGGGAAAACCACTAGACCATTCAGGTATGACCTAATCAAATCCCTTATGATTATACAGTGGAAGTGAGAAATAGATTCAAGGGATTAAATCTGATAGCCAGAAGAACTATGGACAGAGGTTTGTGATATTGTACAGGAGACAGGGATCAAGACCATCCCCAAGAAAAGGCAATGCAAAAAGGCAAAATGGTTATTTGATGAGGCCTTACAAATAGTTATGAAAAGAAGAGAAGCAAAAGGCAAAGGAGAAAAGGAAAGATAAACCCATTTAAATGCACTGTTCCAAAGAATAGCAAGGAGAGATAAGAAAGCAGTGATCCCAGTGATCAATGCAAAGAAATAGAGGAAAACAATAGAATGGGAAAGACTAGAGATCTCTTCAAGAAAATTAGTGATACCAAGGGAACACTTCATGCAAAGATGGGCATAATAAAGGACAGAAATGGTATGGACCTAACAGAAGCAGAAGACATTAAGAAGAGGTGGCAAGAATACACAGAACTATACAAAAAATATCTTTAGGACCCAGATAATCATGATGGTGTGATCACTGACCTAGAGCCAGACATCCTGGAATGTGAAGTCAAGTGGGCCTTAGGAAGCATCACTACGAACAAAGCTAGTGGAGGTGATGGAATTCCAGTTGAGCTATTTCAAATCCTGAAAGATGATGCTGTGAAAGTGCTGCACTCAATATGCCAGCAAATCTGGAAAACTCAGCAGTGGCCACAGGACTGGAAAAAGTCAGTTTTCAATCCAATCCCAAAGAAAGGCAATGCCAAAGAATGCTCAAACTACTGCACAATTGCACTCATCTCACACGCTAGTAAAGTAATGCTCAAAATTCTCCAAGCCAGGGTTCAACATAAGCGATGAACTTCCAGATGTTCAAGCTGGATTTAGAAAAGGCAGGGGAACCAGAGATCAAATTGCCAACATCTTCTGGATCATTGAAAAAGCAAAAGAGTTCCAGAAAAACATCTATTTCTGCTTTATTAACTCTGCCAAAGCCTTTGTGTGGATCTCAATAAACTGTGGTAAATTCTGAAAGAGATGGGAATACCAGACCACCTGACATGCATCCTGAGAAACTGGTATGCAGGTCAGGAAGCAACAGTTAGAATTGGACATGGAACAACAGACTGATTCCAAATTGGGAAAGGAGTACGTCAAGGCTGTATATTGTCACCCTGCTTATTTAACTTATATGAAGAGTACATCATGAGAAATGCTGGGCTGGATGAAGCATAAGCTGGAATCCAGATTGCTGGGAGAAATATCAACAACCTCAGATATGCAGATGACACCCCCATTATGTCAGTAAGCAAAGAAGAACTAAAGAGCCTCTTGATGAAAGCGAAAGAGGAGAGTGAAAAAGGTGGCTTAAAACTCAACATTCAGGAAACTAAGATCATGGCATCTGGTCCCATCACTTCATGGCAAATCGATGGGGGAAGCAATGGAAACAGTGACAGACTTTATTTTGGGGAGCTCCAAAATCATTGCAGATGGTGACTGCAACCATGAAATTAAAAGATGCTTGCTCCTTGGAAGAAAAGTTATGACCAACCTAGACAGTATACTAAAAAGCAGAGACATTACTTTGCCAACAAAGACCTATCTAGTCAAAGCTATGGTTTTTCCAGTAGTCATGTATTGATGTGACAGTTGGACTATTAAGAAAGCTGGGTGCCAAAGAACTGAGGCTTTTTTTTTTTTTTTTTTGATGGTTGTTGTATACCTCTTATTTATTTTTTAATTTTATTTTTAAACTTTACAATATTGTATTACTTTTGCCAAACATCGAAATGAATCTGCCACAGGTATACCCGCATTCCCCATCCTGAACCCTCCACCCTCCTCCCTCCCCTCCCCTCCCCTCCCTCTGGGTCGTCCCAGTGCACCAGCCCCAAGCATCCAGTACCGTGCATCGAACCTGGACTGGCGACTCGTTTCATACATGATATTATACATGTTTCAATGCTATTCTCCAGAACTGAGGCTTTTGAACTGTGGTGTTGGAGAAGACTCTTGAGAGTCCCCTGGACTGCAAGGAGATCCAACCAGTCCACCCTAAAGGAAATCAGTCCTGAACATTCATTGGAAGGACTGATGCTGAAGCTGAAACTCCAATACTTTGACCACCTGATGGGAAGAACTGATTCAGTGGAAAAGACCCTGATGCTGGGAAAGATTGAAGGCAGGAGGAGAAGGGGACGACAGAAGATAAGATGGTTGGATGGCATCTCGATTCAATGGACATGGATTTGAGTAAACTCTGAGAGCTGGTGATGGACAGGGAGGCTTGGTGTACTTCAGTCCATGGGGTCGCAGAGTCTGACAGGATTGAGCAACTGATGTGAGCTGAACTGATACGTAACACAGTGCCCCCTTGCTACCTCGCAATTGTATGACAGGCAAGGGTATTCCTAAATCTCTCCGCCCTCCGCCTGTTCAAGGTCAAAAACAAAACTCCATGAAAATAATAACTAGTGCCTAAAACGTTTCTTTCTGGGACATACGATTGTGGAATATGCTGCTTATAGTATGACCCACAGTATCATTTCAACAGAGTCTGTTTGCTGCCGATTGCAAAGGAAGTCAGCCTGAGTCATCCACAAGCTGTGTGTAGGTAAAAAAATGGTGTCCACCCAAGCCCCAACCTGTACAAATATTTTTATATATGAACTCAGGATAAATCCATATTTTTTCTCATTTTTGTAAAACAACTGTGGGTATTATCCAAAAATAGCTGACTGTTAACTAGACAACTAGCCAGATCTATAATGCTCCATGTGGACTCTGGCTGTTGCCTCTCCATCTGTACAGCCTGCTGCCTGCCTGTTTTGAATTATGGAGAGTTGGGAGAGGAATCCAAGAGAGAAGGAGTCAGTGGCAGAGGTTGCCTCTGCTCTCACTTTCATGGGGGAGATATTATTCTCTTTTTTGCTTTGACAGTGGCCTCTTATACAGGATTCCAATCACTCCTCACTTTCAAAGGAGCCCTGTGTGAAGCACCCCCAACCTAGAGTTTGCAGAGGGCCGGGTGCACACGATTACCTTCAGGTGTCCCAGCACTAGTTGTACACAGATATATTTTAGTTCTTTTCTGTCCTTTGTGTCTTATTTTCTTACACTTCAAAACTTGGGGATTCTTATTTCCTTTCAACAGATAGTGTAACATTATTAAGCAGAAAAATGCACTTACAGATGAATTGGATCACATACTTCCGCATCAGATGTTAGCTTTCTGCTCTGAACTCTCAATCTCGATCATGTGAGTGGCAGCAGGTAAAGGTTTTAAACTCTTTCCAGCAGATGGAATGAGTCATGACAGTTATTAAATTACCACTGAGCTATTTTTAGTTTCTTATTTTTTAGTACTCTTTTTTTTAAACTTGGTTAATTATTGCATGTGACGATTTTTAAAAGATGTATTTTTCTTCCTTCTATTTTGGAAGCAAAAACAAATTTCTAGCAACTGTTGACTTTATTTTTTTTCATAATTTTACTCTCTGTTCTAGGCTGTCTATACAGCAGGGGTTTGAGAAGATAAAACTGGGGTGTTGCTCATAATTCTTGCTCCAAAAAAATAAAACGATGACATTGTAGTGTGAGATAATGAGTATTATTTTCTGTACTTTGGTCTTGATTGGTACCTACATTCCACTTTAAATCCAAATGTAGTAACAAGGAATTCAACAACTTGTATGATGAATGACCTTGTCAGAAATGAGGACTTGTGTCTGCTGAGCTGCTACAATGGAGTGAATTATAGTTGGGTACAGCCTGAGATTGGGAATATCAAAACCAACTGCCTAAATAGGAAAGAAATTAGGAATATGAGTCCAGGCTGCTGCTTTTAACGCAAAGACTTTAAAAACAGCAACTTTGGTGAAACAAATTGAAACAAAAAGCAGGAAAATCATATTTGGAATGATACAGGAGTTGATGGATTACAAAAAACATATAGACATACCTAAACAGATACACTAACAGTTGAACATGAATGCTATGGTGCTAACTTTGGGTCTTCTTTTCTATCTGACCTTTATTTACAGGTCAGTATTTTTGTATTTTTTATCCCATGATCATGACAGTAGTACTGAATCAAAACTCTCACCCCCATTGCTGCACACAGTGTGTGACACTAATTAATCTAATGGAAGGAAACCAAACTTGGGTGAAGGACAAAGTAGGATCTTGCTCCATGGCTGTGATCATGGGGTCCTTTCTGAGAACTGACTGTCAGTCTTTGATGTGACAAGGCTGGTGCTCATGGTTGTTACTTATCCAGAACTTATTTCTGCTGTTATGCTTTTGAATATGTGTAATGGATTCTGGAGCAGAATGGAAGTTCATAACAACATATAAGGAGAAAGTTCTAAGAATGGAAAATGGAAGAAACTTAATAGTCCTGGATCATAGACTGGGAAAATGTCAGATTTTTTAAGAAGAGCTTTGTGATGACTAAATTCCATATTTAAAAAAATATTCTGACGCTTAAGTTCTGCAGAAGACACTATGATTCACTGAAAATAATATTTTTTCAAATTGTGGTCTTGTGTTAGAAGATTGGACCCACCTCTTACTTACTGAGGATCTCTATAAACCTGTATTTCTTAATCCAGAAATTAGCATCAATCCTGCAGAGTTTTTGTTAATACGGATAGAATTATGTTGAATATTCAGTATCAATCTTTCCACAAAATTCATGCCCATAATTTACCCTAACAAACATAAGCCTATAAAAGCCGTTTGTATCTATTGAGCGATGTGACCAGTTAACACTTAAGCACGGTTGGGCTTCCCAGGTGACATGAGTGCTGAGGAGCCTGCCTGCCAGTGTTGGAGAGGCAAGAAATGCTGACTCAATCCCTGGGCCAGGAAGACCCTTGGAAAGAGGAAATGGCAACCCACTCCAGTATTCTTG